>NC_134701.1:293338545-293939379 GCF_043290135.1 Rhipicephalus microplus
GGGCTTAGTCTACGGTTCGGCATGTTGCGGAAGTTTATTCCAGACAACATGAAGATCGAGCGTCGAAAAGATTGTACTCGAGCACCGATCTAAGAGCAGTGCGCGTGATGCGATGTTTATGTTCACAGCTGGGAAAACAATGACGACAAAGGTTTGCTGAGCTTGTGCAAGCCGGCGTAGTGGCAGCAAAGACGAGAGCTAATGTCCAAACTTTTAAATTTGCGAACGAGGTTGTAAATCCAATAACGCGAATGCTTGAAACGGGAAGCACGAGAAGACTCAGCACGCAGCGAGAAAGCACTGGCCACTCGACATTGTAAAGGCTCCAAAACGACGGGGGTTCGACAATGTTGCATATTTCATAGCACTGATAGTTTGCAAAATCACTCGGGAGCCGACTCAAGTCAGTTTCATGAAGGGCTAATTGAAAAATAGGTGCACAGGCTTCAAAGACGCAGAGAAGCTCATGCCTCACATTTGGGATCACAGTTTGAACACAGTACCAAAATGATTTTTTGGTGTTCTGGATCACACAGGTTCCTCTCAGATGTCTGTCTCCACATCTGTCTCCACAGTATCTGTTCAGGTCTGCGACACTCGTTTAGTGTGGATTTTTATTAAGGAGGTCCAACGGACTTGTGAAATCTTATGCGAAGACCTCTGTTGAATCCCACCATTCACTGATGAGTGCATGCAAACGAACTTTCAGTAAGGTACAAGCTTGGTGTAAAGGGTACTCTCTGGCTCAAGTTCCTTAATCATTGAGCTTGTGGGATGCCGTGCTGAGAGGAGGCATTCCCAACATAAAATGTAACTATGTTTATTAACTAAATAGCATCAGTGGTGCAAGCATGCTGACGCTGTGTTCGAAGGTTAGATAAACGAAGTGAGCACTGAACTTGGCAGCTTGGGTGTTGTAGCCGGCAGTGGTGACATAAGCCTCCGGTAAACTGCGCTGGCGGTGTCTTTTAGCGTGTTCCAGTAAGTGTCACGCCGCACTAATCAGTGGTGAGACGGAAGCTGCGCAGGACTGTGTGCAGTGGTCCAGTGGTCGCCACATCACCCCCCCAACACCAGCGGAGTGCAGAGCCCTCGGGGTCTGTAAAAATTTGGGAGGCATACCAGATGTCCTGATCGTGTCGTGAAAGGAGCGGCCTGCGACGTCGGTGGATGTGGAAGGATGCCTGAGGGAGGAATGGTGCCGCCCGCTTCGTTCGCGGTGATGTATGCGGGCTTCAGTCGGTAAATCGAGATGTAGACGTCATTCCCATTCAGGCACAGAGTGAAGTTCTTGTCGTCACGATGCACTACTAGGTAAGGCCTGCTACAGGGTGGCTGGAAGGGTCAGCAGACGGTGTCGTCGCGTAGGAACACGTGGGTGTTTGATGCCAGCTCCTTGAACACAAAAGGTGTAGGCTTGCTGTAGTGGGCGGCTCGCAATGGGCGTAAGGCGGCGATTGTGCGTCGGAGCCGGGCGACGAAGTCGTTGGGGTCTGATGTCATAGTTTTGGATGGCAGAGCTGCGAGAAATTTACCTGGGAGATGGAGTGGTTCTCCGTAGACGAGCTGCGCTAGTGTAGCGAGGATGTTTGGCATGAAGGTGGTGCGAAGACCGAGACTGACAACCTGGATGGCCTCAAGCCAGCTCGATTTCGAATGTAGTGAACGGTGGTGTGCTGCACTTTGCGTGGTAGTCTGCTGGGACGCGTCAAGCCAGGAAACTCCACGAGGATGTCATGGTACAGCGAGTGATTGTGACACTGAGTACCTTGATGCTTGGCTGTTGGGCGGTTGTTCGCTGGCCCGGTGTGGAATGCCCCGTTGTCAGGTCGATGAGCTGGTCGTGGCGGCAGTCTGGAAGGAGGTTTTAGTAAGCCAGAAGGTCCGAGCCGATGACTGGTTCGGCGACGTCGGCGATGACAAAGTTCCAGTGTAGGTCACGGCTTAAATTCTTGTGCTGGATGTGCAGTTGCAGCGGGCCATACATCTTGATTGTGGACTAGTTCGCTGCACTGAGCTCGAAAGATGTCGGTCGGCAAGGACCTTGAAGGTGGGATCGGGGGTACCAGCACATGTTGGAACCGCTATCGACAAGGAACCGCTGCTTTGTGACTTCGTCGGTGACAAATAGGCGGCGGCCTCCACATTGGCAGCTTGCAGTCATCTCCACCAGCTGCCGTTGGTGTTTGCCATTGGCGGAGGAGGGTGGTTGACATTGCCGGGCCCTGTCACCAAAGTGGCGATGGTAGTCGCATCAGCCGTGCTCAGCATGCTGCTGCAGTAGGGTAGTGTCACGGCCACGGCTTTGTGAATGGCGGCGCTGCTGCACGGCAAGATGTTCACTCAAGTGATGCTGAATGGAGGAGAACCATCGATCAATGTCGTTGATACTGCTGATGTCGTTGATACTGTTGCTTATACTGATGTCGTGAGCTCTGTGATGTTCAGCGGTGCGGTGACAGCCTGGATGGTGGGCGACAACAGTGGCAAGGAGGCCTCGACGACGCGATCAGCAATCTCCGCAAGTTCGTCCAGAGGTAACCTGACCTGAGCCTGCAGAATAGCATGGGTTAACGGCAAGAGTCGTTGGAGCCAAAGTGATCACAGGAAAAAATTCTGAACCATGTTGCTCGCGAGCGCATGCTTGTGTCGCAGGAGCTGTAAAGCTTTGCACTCAGCAAGCTCTGCGGACTGCAGTTGTCGTATCTTCTGTTTTTCCGAGAGTGACAAGTGGCGGATGAGTGCAGTCTTCAGGTGTCCGTACAGGTTGGTCATTGGTGGGTTGGCAAGTATATCCAGAACCTCGTTGGTGCAACTTGCGTCCAGGTAGGCGACGATGTAATCGTAGTGGGTACCTTCTTGCATGATGTGCGCCGAAGAAAACTGGGCTTCGACCTGGGCAAACCAGAGTTCTGGGGAAACCACCCAAAACGGCGGAAGCTTGACAGCAACATGCCAGGAAGCAGTGTGCGCGATGGCTTCTGGAGGAACTCTGACGTCCTCAGCAGGGCCGGCAGGTGCGGCCTTTGTTTTGGAGGCGTTGCAATAAGGCTGCGGTTTCTGGGACTGCAGTTCCTGTTGGAGCTGTTGCTTTTGTAGGCGCAGAGCAGTGAGGGCTTCTCGGTCTGCCACGATCGTGCCGTTAGATCGTTTTCTGGGTCAGCAGATGTGGGATGCTGTGTCGAGAGAAAGATGCATCCTTAACATAAAACGTAACGTTTATTAACTGGATAGCAGCAGCGGTGTGAGCACTGAGCTTGGCAGCTTGGGTTTTATAGCCGGCAGTGGTGACGTAAGCGTCTGGCAAAATTGCGGTGGCGCTGTCTTTTATCAGAAGCGTGTTCCAGTAAGTGGTCGTGTCACTTCGGGCTAGTCAGTGGCGAGACGGAGGCTGCGCAGGACTGTGCGCAGTAGTCGCCACTGTGAGCGAGCCTGCAGTGGGGTGGTGAACAACGTTTATTGCGGTCGGAACGAGGCAGATATAGGGAAGAATTTAGACGAATTTAGACGTTATTTAGACGAAATGGCTGGTTACGTCAGAGTGACTCACCCATGCTACATCTCCCTTTTCTTGGGGAAGAAGTTAATTACACAGCTCTTTCTGGTTGTGGGTAGCAGCAAGGCTCCCGGCGTGTCCTTGTGCTTTTATGTAGCTCTTGAGCGGGCTGCGCGTCGTCTAGTCGTTCGGACTCGTCACGAAGACTCTCTTCGGTATGTGTAGGTGCGTCTCGCAGATACTCGCGAGTACATCTAATTTCCTGGCCCCCCTCAGTCTTCACCACCACAGAGCGGGGCGTCTCAGCTGGCCTGAGAAAGACCGCTGGTGTTAAGGTCTTTACGTAGGTATCGTATGTAATTGCCCTCTGGCCAGGTGACAGGGGGGGTGGCAGGTTCCTGGAGCGGCGATTGTAATGGATCCTCTGGCGTTGGCTAATTTTCTGGTGACTGTTATGGACGGCTCGGTCGGGCACAGTCTCCGGCACCAGGTGGCTTGTGGGTATGGGCAGTAGGGTCCTCGTCTGCCTTCCCATCAGTCTGTGCACGGTGGGATTTCAAAACAGAATCTCGCGGTGTATTACGCCATTCAATCAGAGCCATGTGGAAATCTGGGGTTTTGAGAGAGCACTTTTTTAATAGTTTCTTGGCTTCTTGCTCTGCCCTCTTAGTCATACTGTTTGAGCGTGGATGATATGGGTTTGACGTTATCATCGTCATCATTTATTGAACCCTTAAAGGCCCCTTGCGGGGTATTACATAAGTGGGAGGAAAAAACACAAATCAACAGATGCATGATTGTCAATGGTACAAAGCATAATCGAAAGTGAACTACATGATAAAAAACAATGTCAACAGAAGGAAAAATATATATATATACATGGAAGAAAACGGCAACAATTGTAAATTAACTAACATATCAAGTGATTTCGGATTAGCTGTTTAAGTTTTAAGGGGTTTTGTTCGTGCACTATGGATTCAGGCAGGTTGTTCCAGTCTTCAATGGCAGTAGGTAAAAATGATTTATTGAAAGCGTTAGTTGAACCATGTAAGTGCTGTAAACATAGGGAGTTAAAGAGGCGACGCGATGAACGGGTGGGAGATAGAAGAACGGTGTTGCGTTGCGACGGGAAATTATGGTATAGTTTGTGCAGAAGGCAGAGCCGGCAGAGGTGGATATTGCAGAGCCTACATAAAAAGTCTTTGAATTCTGTGTTGTTAAATGGCGGCCTCTTTTCGATGTCTTGAGAAAAACTTGAAACTTGCCACTACTTCTGATACGCGAGGGGCGTAGTGCTTGCCAAGTGTGGTAAAAATTTCGGTCAGTCCTGCATGAGCGGGCCTGCTTGGTGCTAGGAGGCCTCGTAGCAGAGAATAAGTCTCTGGACCGCAGCATGTCAAAAATACGGCTGTCTGCTTGTCGCTCAAAATTTCGTTCGCGATGAAGTACAGCTCGGCCCGCTCACGGTATTCCGCCCACTCCGATGTACTCGGGTCGAACGGATCCAGCTTCCCGACGACAGGCATGACGACGTGTGATTGTGCTGTGCCCGTCCGGTTCGTCAGTCGACCTCGTTGCCACTTGTGATAACCGGATAGTCCTGGGCCATGCCGATCGCTGGACCGAATCACACACACGTACGTTGGCGGTTGTTCCACACTGACCGGCTGGTCATGTGCGCCGTATTTATTTCCTTGCGACATTGACGCCCCTGGGCGCCGGAACGGCAAACTAATCTTATCACAAATACAGTTTACCATCAATCCCAGTCTTATGCACACGGCAGGCCCAACGCGTCTTGGTGGCTTTCAGCTGTCGTCACCAGTAGCGAACACAAAACTCGTAGACTCCGAAGGGCCTACCAGTGGCCCTGTTGCCGTTGTTTAGTGCATGATCAATAACTTTCAACTTTAAAGAAGCCGTGTAGCTTCAGTACCGCCCATAACGTGACAAGATTACTGACACAACATACAAAACACACCGCAACGTGCACTTGCCGCTTTGGCTTGGCTTAGATTGGATTGAATCTCCGTGCAATAATAGTACGCTTGATGCTTATGAGATGGCGCAGATGGCACGAGCTATCGTCATCAACTGCTGGAACGAGTAGATGGAACGAGATGGAACGAGTAGATGACATTATTGCGGTAGATTTCGGGAGTGCGATAATTACTCGAGAAAAAAAAATCGTATTTTTGTTGGGCGATGTGAGGGTGCAAGATTTATGCAAGTGCGAGGTTTACGCGAATAAATCTAGCAACGTAGCTGCTTGTGCTTCTTTCGCTTGTTTTGTGAACTGGGTAGCACTAGAAAATAGCGTGAACTCACTCTTCCAAGTTTTTCTTGCAAGCCAGGTGTTGCCTGGTGTATCCAACGACTTTGGCGGCGGCAAGATCGTTGACAGCAAAAGGGCTGGCGGCGTGGCCATTTTAGCTCGGCACCGTTGCCACCATGTAAGTCGGCCTACAGTCGAGGGATGAACAACGTTTATTGCGGTTGAAACGAAGCAGATATAGGAAAGAATGGTGACGTAGCGGGTCACGTGATTTTGACAAAATGGCTGGTTGAGTAAGAGTGACTCAGCCATGCTACAGCCACATGGTTATGGCATGCTCATTGGTCTTCAGAAACCTGATCTTGATGAGCAAGTCGTGCGCAGCTTTAGGCGATGGAATAAGACTCCTGAGCTTCTCACACTTCGTCCCCTTGGATTTGTCGCTTCTCAAGAAAGACAAAATGGCATGCCATTTGTCCAAAATATCTACTAGAGCTTCATAAAAAGAAAACCACCTCGACGGACATGCCGTTTTCTGCGACTTGACGGTCATACTTAAGGTCAAGCACAAAAAATTAAACTGTTGGCGCAGCGCGTGCGACAATTTTAACATGGCAGGAAAGTGCTCAATAAAATCATGACCTATGTTCAGTGAGCTTTTCTTCTACCTTCCAGAGCTTTCTTCCGTAGGTGGCACACATCTTTGAAGTGCAGCGGCGTGAATTCAGGGTTGGAGAGTTACAAGTTCCTGTGGAGTTCCTGCAGGTTGGAAACTGAGTCAGAGCACAGTACAGCTACATCGCCTAAGGTGTTTCCAACCTTCTGTAGGGCTGTTTGTATCATCATTCCATTTGATACTGGCTTATACTGCAGCACTATTTGCTAGTCGATCATGGAGATTCTATGTCAGGGAAGCCCGTCATCGTAGAATGTTGCAAGCAATGGCATGGCCTTGCTTCCACGAAGTTCCGGTGACTCACCGATGTTGATGGAAGTGGGCCCGTCTTTCATCAAAGAGCTTAATGTCGCAAAGTCTTTGTCACTGACCGCATGTAGGTATTTCTAATATAGTTGGTCACTACCTGGCATCATTCAGGCTGCTGGACACTTGCTTCAAAAAACGCTGCCAAGATACCCATCTGCCTGGTGCAGTGGAATCCTACCATGACAGAGTGCATAGCAAAACTGATGATGGATGTCATTTGCATCTTCTCTTCTTGAGCGGGCCCGAGTGATGCATTATTCCTTAGCTGTGGTGAGTTGCCCATGAGATAGGAATAAAAAATAATGTGAACAGATCAGACTCCATCTAAGGAAGTCTGTTTAGAGTCGGGCATAAAAGTAAGTGTGGATGATGAAACTTCATGAAACGGTATGAAGCATGCTGTATTCACTCTCATGCAGCTGTTAATTTAAAGCATCAACACGTCAGCAAGATCTCACCTGTGTGTGCGTGGTGCTTCTTCATATGGACGTGGTACTGTGATCATGAATGCTCTGCACTTCTCACTTCGTCCTTGCCGTTGGTAATGCTGTCACACGGCAAAGCTTATAAACAATGACTCCTTCAAAGGATGTCAACTCTTAGAAATCACTATATGTTTTTACGTAGTCGCCGCAAAGCTTTCACTTGATGTGCCCTAGAAATATGTCATGTGAGCATGCGAAGGTTTCCGGGAGCAGTCTGTCCACGCTCGGCCCTCACTGTCGAGGCTGTCTGAAACTGTTCTCTCTCACATGCGCGTGCTCGAGAAAGCAGACAAATCACATGCACCCAATACTATGACTGCAATCCACTTCAGTGAAATTTCTTGAGGAGGGCAGTGGCGACAGCAGGCGGTGAAGCCCGGCGCCCTTATATTTGATGTTGTCTAGGTGTCCTAGCACCGCTGTTTCCTGGGGACCGTATATCAAGATGCCATTGCACGCTTTTAGTGCGCCTACATTCCTTGACGCGTCGTCTCTTGCATCGTGCGCAACAATGCTGTTATGAAATGTGCATTGGCTTCAGTCTTCGAGACAGTGTTGACACATGGTAAACATTAAATGTCCCAAACCGGAAGCTGTATAAATGAGCATTTGAAACTTGCCCTTTCAATAAAGAACAGAACCATATCATATTGCCCCTTGATATTGGAGTTTATCGGATAAATTTGAATTGTCAAACATTTTACCTTCGTATCATGATCGGATTTTTTCGGATAAAACCGTGAACACAGAGCCCTAGTAATGATGTAATAGAGTGGAATAAGCGAATGTTTGGTAATGATTCGAATGACAGAGCATTCCGGGCTGTAATGGTTTGAGGCTAAAAAGAAGAATTTAGATGTGTTAGTACGTGCTTGAACTCGTGTTATCAATTCATCATGGCGATTTCTAGCTGGTCATGACTTCAAAAATCGGATGAATGGAGACGCCTGTAGGGGCAATCGTTTTGAAATGAAAAAAAAAAAAAAAACTATAGCATCAATTTTTCTGGGAAGTTGAAGTCCTAAATTATTTTTTTGCATGATAGCTGTCAGGAAGTCTGTCATCCGGCACTTGGAGAAGATAAATCATTGTAGTCGTGTATGATAGCTGTCAGCAAGTCTGTCATCGGGCACTTAGAGAAGATAAGTCAGATATACTTATGTTGAGTAATATTAATGGCATGAATGTTTTTTTAGTGTTAGTGTCCTAAATTAAGTATGCATTCTTGAGAGTAGGTCTTATAATGGTATTACAGTTGATCCAAGATATATTGAACTCGAAGGGGATCGCTAAGTATTTTGATATATCGATCATTCAAACTAAAAATATGCGCATTTAGGGCCTAAATTAAAGCATTTCAGCCCTCGGAAATCGTTACAAGCGCTAACATAACGATTCGTTCAAATAAGTGAATTCACCTCTTTCGACCACATTGATTGATGCAGAAGGCTTATGCAAGCTTTGTAGCACGGCAAAAGGTTGGTTAGCGGTGGCAGTGAAGGTGGTGGCATATTCATAACTGTACGGCTCCACTTCCGTGGCAATGGCAACCATGATCTCAGCATCGATGCAGTCAGAAACTGCTACGTTGTCATCTGCACCAATGAAGTCGCTCACTGTCCGAGATGGTGCCCGGAAACGCTGGTAAGTCGCAGGAATCACTGAGGCACTGCACGCGGTTGTCAGCCGTCATGAAGCACCCGAAGTAGTCACCTGGCCTGCAAAAAATGTTTATGACAGTGCTTTACTTGACGTCGCTCCTAGCGCCAGTCCTAATTTTATTGCATATGGACGGTCACGGCAGGTTGTTGCCGTCACACCACCTTCGTCATTCACGTATATGTGTGTGTATATACATACACACACACAGGGAAGGATGCGCTAGCCTCCTCTTTGCGAACATTGCCTTTCCGGCTGAGGTCATCTGCGTGGGCTCTTATCTCATGAGCGAACAAGACGGGAAGGGGGAGAGCTTATAGTTGTCGCGGCAGCGATCAGCGCGTGGCTCTTGCCCTTGCAGCAGACAGGCGCTTCTATGGGCTGCGCTCTCAACAAGAAAAAAATGGTTTCAAAAGCGTACCTGGAGCGGCTGTTCACATATAGATGCGCTTTACACACAACAAACTACCACCAGCGGCGACACGCTACGTACAGCTTTTAGTACCAGGAGAGAGTTTCTTACATATATCTAGAGGGAAGTGTGGCGCCGCCGTCTATGCGAATTTCTAAAGGAGCGATGTTGAAGCGCTGGGAATGATGGCATATGTGTCTGCGACGCTTGTGTTAGCAGGTGTTGAGCGAGGCTTCAGCTCAAAAGCGAATATGACTGCTTAAATAAAGCTTCCCTAAAACAAAACGTTTATATGCGGATCTCATTGACGCATATTATATTCTATAATAAAAGTCCACTCACTTTGACGACACTACCAAACGGCGAAGGCAAGAAATAGACGACATAATTGCGGCAGAAAGAACGCTCGCTTTGTCGTCTGTCTGCTAAGTTTTGTAGCCGGTGGTTACTTCTTACACTTTGTACAATTGCACATCAGCGTAGACGGTTCTAAAATACAACACGTTTCTGTGCAATGACAAAAATAAGTAGCTCATTACATGCTCTTTTAGTAAGAAATCAATCATTTTACCGTGAAGCCAGACGTGTCTTTGAGGTATACAAATCCGAGTCAAGTTCAAAGCTCACGTATCCCGGCATTCCCTTGCATCCAGCAGCTCACCATCGCCAGATTTTCTTCTAGGTATGATTGTGAGAAACTCAATGAGTACCAGCTTGCACTGCCCATGGGAGGTGCTTCTCGTCAACGCCGTCACTATGCACGAGCCTTGTTGTGGACATCTACTATGACCACACTGCAGGACACTTGATTACTTGGCAAGCGCATGTCTACTGCAATTAGTATTGCTCCTAAAAATGCTAGCCTTGCTTCGTAAAACATTTGGATATGTTGCTACTGGCATTCATTGCCCTAACTTTTTGACGAAACTGTGACTTTTTATCATTACGGTGCGGGTCAAAAATGTTCAGTTCAACTCCGAAATGAGGATTTATTAGGAACGAGGCAATAAGTACTCTAGGTTCAAAAAGCAACACTGCATTCTTATCATGGACATGTAGGCAATATCGATAAAATCAAAAACACTGCACATCTCGAGGGCCATGCTTTTCATGATCGCATGCTCATCGCATGCCATTGTGCACTAACAAACAAGGTAGGGAGTTCGAACATTGCAACAAAATTGCAGAGTCACTTCGCATTCTGATTTCGGTGTTCTCGGCAATCGGTCTTTTTTAAATACACTTCGCCCATGTGTTAAGACCTGCAGATCACGCATGAAGCATACTGGTGCACTGGCAAGTGTCGTACAACAAACCAGATCAGCGCGAGGAAATAACATCTCTTTTTCGTGACCTGGGCGCAAAAAAGGATCAGAACTTGTTAGAATGGGGCGGAAAATGGATGAATATTTGCTAAAAAAAATGCACTTTCTGAGCTTCGGCGCGGCGCAGCATTTGATATGGCGGGTGCACCGGTCCCACACTTTTGCATGGGAAATTCGAGGAGATTTCTCAACTGTTTGATATAGCCAATAATTCGATATATCCTATTTTGATATATCAGGGATTGACTGTATAGACTAACAACTTTACCGATGGCAGGGCTGAACAAAGTTTGTACTTAAGAAAGCATAATTTACAGAAAGATAATGTGCAAGTGTCGGGTACATGCATGTTCCAACTTAAGTTCTTTGTTATCGTTATGCCAAGGTACTTGTATTCACTGACCTTTCTCAGTATGTGAGTCCGAAGAGCATGTACACTGTTTTATATCCCATTGGTTATTTCATTGAAAAACATAAGTAAGGCAGGGATTTGGAAATCGTTAATCATTCAGGGTAATAGTTTCTTTAAACAAGACACAAGCATCGGTGAATAGCCTTATTCGAACTGGGACGTTAAACCCCACATATCAATCAATCAATCAATCAGCCTTATTCGAACATGTTCATGGACAACCTTAACAATATTGCTGTATCATCTAGTTTTCCGAAGACTGGTGGGAAGTAGGCGATGCAAGATGGCAGGATTGGGGTGAACAATATGATGGGTGACAAGATAGCGGTGAGTGGGACTGGTGATCATGCGGTGATGGTGAGCGACGGTAAGGCACGGGAGCAGCTGGTGAACTGAGGCGACTAATGGTGAGGTTGGAATTGACCATAATTTGTCTCTGGGCGAGGGTTGGATTTACAGGATGCCTGATGTCAATACCACTTGCTGTTGCAATATAGAGTCACGTGGCCAATACGATGGCAGTTGAAGCAAATGAACCGGTTGTCAGCAGTGCTGCACTCAGTGGGAATGCAGGGGAGCTCCTGGCCTTGGGTGGACGAAAGTCTCGGACCACGGTCAATCGGTTGGAAGGGAGTGGCAGTGCACAGAGTCTAGGCCAATATTAGAAAGACGGACAATGGCATGCTCTAGTGGTACCATTTCCGAGCGTGAATCACAGGAATGAGAGCACTTGGAAGCAGGAGAGATAGTTCTGAGTTCACGTCACACTATCTTCATCACGTGCTCCGCAGTCAGCAGTGCCTCTGGTAGATGGGTGCCTTCACAGGACCACATTGCTGCCGCGTTAGGAAGTCGGGTCAATTGATGGGCAATGTGTTGGCTTTTGGCGGTGTGAAAACGCTGGCGCTCACAGATGATAGAATCTACTGTGTCACAGTCCTTGCAGAACAAGAGATTAAATTTATCTGTTCCTTTTACATTATACGCCACTTTTTCTGACTACTGCATGCTGTCATCCGCTTTGCGGCCTGCCCCTAATATTACCACCTCTCATTTTGTCGCATCAGAAGAGCCTGAAGGTGCATCTACTTAGCTATGCTATGTGGGAATCACGTGCATTGCCACTCGATAACAACATGTGCTGTGCAGTAGGGGTGCGCACGTCCCACAGATTGTCTACAAAAGCACTAGCTGACACATTGCTTGGGGAGTTGGTAACGGACTGGCGTGGGGAATGCTGAACGTTGAAGCATGTGCGGTGGCCGTGAAGACCTTTAGCCGTTAACTGTTTGATTGTTCCCCTTGCTAATACATGTTTTCGCAAGTGTTGGGGCAGCGTTGTATTCTGTCGTTTGGCCAGACAGTGAGAACTAAGACAAGTGGCGCCCAAGGGGTATAAGTGGCCACATCTGGCAAGCAAGATGGATGCGGCGCTGGAACGACTCCTCCAGATAATAATGGAATGGCTCAATATAGTCTCTGCAGTGTTCTGTGCGGCGATGGGACGGGCTGAGTTCATGACCTATTGTGCTGCGAGGCGCGTTAGGGTCTCGACTACGGACTATGCCGAATGGCCGCTGCCCTCGTTTCGACAGAAATCAACACCATTGCAAGACGATGAAACTGGAGATGACAGTGCTGCCGATGGGGAGGCTCAAGTTACGGAGCCATCAGTGGACCACGCCCTGGCAGTGGCCACACACGAGGATAAAAAGTGTGTCACGGAAGACTCTGTTATAGAATTCGGAGACACGAGTCACGTGGCCGAGGAGCCCACGGTCCGGCATGCCAAGGACAAGCTAGAAAATGCCGCAGAAGTGTTGGCTGCAACAGAAGACAAAAGTACCAGAGATGAGGCTGTGGTGGCTTTGACCATGCCTTCCAACTGCAACGACTACTTGAAATTGGGTGTGGCGGACAAGGGCCAGGCCACTGTTGTGAGAGTGAGTGGCGTGGCTGTGCAGAGATACCGAAAGATTCTGAGGCTGCCGGCGACGAGACACCGTTTCCGAAAAAGGCTTGAAGCAGTGATGACTATGGAGGCCAGGGAAGATGTCACTAAAAAGGCCGTTGCACGCAAGAAAGTGGCTTACATAGCCACAAAGATGACAGCAGAAGCAACCGCAAAAAACTACCCTATCTGCAACCTGTGTGTGAGTGGTCTGGCCGTCACCGCTCAGACGGGTAACCACAACGCACTGCTCGGTAAGGCCAACCAGGTAATGCACACTGCGGCTTTCGTTGCGAGAAAGACTCCGGGCACATGCTGTTGTCACTTCACCAAGTGCATGAAGCACGAGCCCGGCGGCGCCCTGTGCAATTACGAGGTGTGGACGCTAGCTGCAGTGGCGGCTGCAACAACGCCCGTGACCGCTATGGCTTTTGGCAAAGTGCCCAAGACGGCGCCAACAGCAATGAAGGTGACATCGTCAACAAGGCCAACGACGGTGACGAATGGCAAGGACGATGCTGGGAGATGCAACGAAATTATCTACCAGCAACGAACTTTTTCTGAGGTACGGAATGTGTGGGAATCACATGCATCGCCACCCAATAACGGCACATGCTGCCCCGTAGGGGTGTGCGTGCCTCATAGATTGCCTACAAAAGCATTAGCTGACACATTGCTTGAAGAGTTTTGTGGCGAACTAGCGAGGTGTGTGCGCGCGTGGATTGCAAGACCGGTGTGATGAAGGCTGAACATTGAATGGCATGTGCGGTGGCTGTGAAGACCTTCAGCTGTTAGCTGTTTGATTGCTCTCTTTTCTAATAAATGTTTTCGCAGGTGTTGAGGCAGCATTGTATTTTGTCGTTTGGCCAGATGGCGAGAACTACCACAGTTGTCATTTTGCAGTCGGTTCAGTTTTGCAAAGATGTGCTTATACGAAAACATGCACTCTCTGTGGTGTCTTGCACTGGCATTTGACACTACGTCTGTGCGCAGTGGTTAGGGCACAACGCTTCGCTAAAATAGTCGAACACAACCTGTGAAGCTGTGACGTCATAGAAAACCAAGAGCCCCAGTGGGGTTCAGCCTCTCTGAACAACAAATGTCTTGTTTGATTGCCTTGCACTACAGCCCACTACCCATGCTGTGCTAAAAACGAAACTGAAACTGTAGAGAAAGACTTGTAGACACTTTGCGAGCTAACACCATTTAATCCAAAGTCTGTACTTCCTATCATTCTCATGGTGGTGCAATGATCGCAGCGCCAGTTTTCTGTCCAGGTTATTGTGTGAAACTGCTTGAGATCACTTCTGTTTCTCTGGCTTAGACAAAGAAAGTATTTATCGCAATAGGTGTGAATGTAATGCAAATACTGTTTACCAAAGGCAGAGAAGTTTGTTTATTGTGAAGCTGCGGGTGTCGCGTTTGAGACCCCTACCCTACACCAACCAAAAGGCTATCTTGGGAAGCAAAACAAACTTACTACCCCCTTCCTGCTCGTTCTTTTTGAGAAAAAGGATGATTTTCTTGCTTGTAGTGGCTGTAAAGGTCTGTTTACAGTGTATGAACTGCATTATGTGCAAATTTGTGGTTACCAATGGTTCCTGGACTGTCAAGAAACTGAGGTTTTGGCAAAAATAAACTATGAGCAGTAAGGTAATTTCACCGTCTGAAATTTTATGAAATAGGCATTCAGGTGAAAATACATCTATTTCATTAAACGTGGTGCAACTGCTTCATGTTTGTGACATCAACATTTGCATTAGAAAATGTGAGACTGCAAACTTCTCCAAATAACTCATATGCTGCTTTGAGGCGGGGGTTTTATCTGCTCCGGAAGCTGAGGATGCTAAAGTAGCTTCGGTCAATCGCATCACTGTAACTATTGATTGTGCAGCTCCTGCCGCCTTCTCTGGTGCCGACGGCCACCTGCTCCATGAGCAACAGTCTGAGTGGCTCTGCTGATGTGGAACCACTGGTGCGAGCATCCCGTCGGCTGCTGCAGTGTTTGGCCTGGCCTGGCATGACCTCAATGCACCTCTGGGTCATGGCAGCGCTGCGTGGATTTGTGGCTACAGGACGCTTTGCTCTTATTACCGACCTCTTTGAGTCCTCGGTTGACATGGTATGTATGTGCTTGTGCTTAATGAAGTCATGGTTCTTCTCAAGTAATTTTGCTCAAGGGAATGTTATTCATCTCACGATGTTACAGAGTTTGAATGAGAGTGAGACATGCAGGGAACATTTGCTTCTATAGCTGTACCTCAATTAGGTGCAGTGCCAATGAAAAAAAAAATGCCCTGTCAGAGCCAAACACCCCAAGCATACATCTTTTGTTTCTCTTTTTGCTAGTTAAAATTGTATTAACTTGAAAAACTGTAAGAAACACACACAAAAAGGAAAGCTCCACCAGATGAGCGCTAACGTTTGTGGGGTGCTAACACCCCCTGCAAGGTTGTTTGCGCGTTATGGCGCACGTCGCACGTGTCTCGCGCAGAAGCTGCGTGCAGGAGTTACAATTATAGAGCGGTAGGTGGCGTTGTGCTCGCAAGCGTTTATCACCACCATCATCATCATGGTTAGAACGGTGGAGCCAGCAGTGACGCCTGGCGGGAAGATGTGGTGGCGGCACAGGAGAGATAAGCAGGTCTCTTTGGCGGGTGGTAGTTTGCGCGAACGGTTGTCTGTTGTGTGGGTCCCTGGTGCACGGCACTGCAGGTCATTTGCCGGGGGCCCTCGTGGTGAGTCAAGCGTTTGCGAAGCTGCCTTGTGCGTGTCCTTGTGTTTTTTAGTTTTTGAGTGTAGTGCAATACTGTGTCAGGTTGTTTAGCGTGTTGGTCACAATTGATGTAGTAATTCGGCTGGTTATATAGTCGGTCTAAAAGTAGTTAAATAAATGTGTGTTGTTTTAGTTCGTTTCGACCATGTCTACTGTGTTCATTCAGTCCTAGAGCTTGGTGCTCGCCACTTCAGACCCCACATGAAAAAAAACTAAAGTTTTTTTTTCATGCATCCGCGCCTATTTGCCACTGAGCCCCGGTTTCGTAAAGTGCATAATCTAGCAAGAATTCTTCATCGCACTTCAAAAGATAAAAAAATGAGCAAGACTGCTATCAAGTAGATTAAAAATGTGAAACATTGATTTAACTAAGCTCACTTAAATGAATTTCATTGTAAATTAAACATTAAAGGGCCACTCACCACGTTTGACAATTTTGAGCTGACAAGCGCAATGGGTAGATGAGGCGTTCATGATCACATCTGCCAAAATTTGCAACACCACCCGCCGCGGAAATGGATCGAATTTCAAGATGAACGCTGCTCCCCCGCCCCTCTGCCAGCGCACGCCTAGAGAATGAGGGCATGACGTAGGCGTATAAATGGCTCCCTGTACATGTCAATGCAATGACATTGGTCCTCTACGTAGACTACTCTGCTCTGACGTTGTCAACAGTATACCACGTGACATAGAAAAAAATTATTTAATACAACATGCATAGTGTATGTATTTGTTACTTTAAAAGATAAATAAAACTTGCAGTAAGTCAAGTCAAGTCAAGTTTATTAAATAGTTCAGTTGAGCTACATGGTTAGCGTTATTACAGCAGGAGGTCCCAAAGTTTCAAAGAAACTGACAGGGGGACCTCCTATGGCTACATAAATGGGGTAATTACAAAAAATACAGCAATAGTATACGGATTTGTGAGTAATAATGAATAAGCTTGATTAACAATAAAAATACGATCAATACACAACATAATGGTAATACTCACTATTGAATATAATGAGATGCAATAAAATTTTTGCACGTTTTTCTTTCATTTTTTATTTCCGTAAAGTGCTACGAGATGCGGAGCTGATGTGCCAGCGTTTTGCATGCGTTCGGGTCCCCGCGATCAGCGCATTGAGCAGACGACCTCCATGGAACGCTCCTACGCGTTCGCACACTCATTGTACTCATCTACTCTACCGTGTCTAAGCCAGCGTTTCTAAACCATCCTGCAGGAACAGGCAGAAGACAACAAAATAACGCTGGTCAACAAAGCAATGCTGTTTGCGTGCTCGGTGGTTAGACTTGTTTGCGCACGTCATGCGCATGTCCCCTCATGGTCGGATGCTGGAGAGGGTGGGGAAGAGATTTGGCTTGTGAAGGCTACGCAGAGAAGTGGCAAGGGTTTCGAGCTCGCATTCTCTCATCCTTGTTTTGCGCCGCTTTGAAACACCTGTTTTCTCCGCTCGTGATGAACCGATTCGAAAAATTTTTATGGCAAAACGTTCCTCGTCAGACACCCAACAACTTCCACTGTCTAATTAAAATTCGGTGTGGGGCCTGGTGAGTGGCCGTTTGAGGAGCGAAATATATTGTAGCAAAGCAGCCATTCGGGCTCCATTCACAATTGCATTCACAATTAAAGAGGGAGTTGACGTCAAGCTGGGATTTCAGTGGCATATGTTCCGCACACCAAATCTTTGTTCAAATGTGTTTAGAACATTAATTTCTTTTTTTTTTATACAGTTTTCATTCCTGATTGTTTAGATATTCTGATCTACTTATAACCCTTTCAGTTTAGGAAAAATATGGCTGGAAAAAAGAGCTCTCGAAAGCATGTTCAGCGCTAGCGAACAAAAACATAAAAAAGATGACAGTGCAATGTGCGCATTGAAATGCTTGATATTTTAAAAACTACATATTTTAATAGAAACATAATTGCATATTTCAAATCTTCACATACACACATACACACTCTCACACTTACAACGAGAAGTGCTACCATAATTTATCAAGAATTTCAAGAATATTTTAAGACCTATCTCTTATGTCAATCGGCACTTCTCCTAAATAAATAGTGATTGCGACATGTCCCTGGTATCTAACTTAGTAAAAGTCACTGTAATATTACGAACATATTTTGCACCAAATACTCATCAGTATATGGTTGTGTAATGTTCTATCATTCTTCTTGACAATAATCTGGCATTTTACCCATTTAGCAGTCACTGTACGTTATCAAGGCTTACTGCATGTGTTCTGTGTTTTTATGCTGCATTGTCTTTCTTTTTTACACTTTCACATGTAACTTATGTTAGTCGATGTAATAAAATACCTGAAACCAATTCTGCAGCTTCTTTTGTTCTATATATATATATATTTTTGAAATTATGGTGAAGATGCAATAAACGTAGTGGAAGAAAATTCCAACAGAGAGCATCTATCAAGTTTGTACAGCACCCATTTAGCATCAAGCACTTTAGGCATTTATAGTTCTGGGAACCAAGAAACGCTGGCAAGATGGTTGGGCAGAGGAAGTGCAAGAAGCAAGAACAACTTTCTTATAAATCTTCTCTATACTTGTCACTACAACCACCCCCCAGTGAGCTAAAAACAATCCTAGAAACCTCTGAAATGGGAGGTATACTCCATCTCCTTTCAGCACTGTCAAGGCTATAAGCCCCTTAGCCACTAGGAAGGCCTATTAGCCTCCACACATGTATTCATCTGCTCGGTGTAGGGTGAGCAAAGTGAATAAACGGCATTGCTGAGAAAAGAAAATGGCTGCACCCATCGCAGCTGGTGCACTCCGCTTCAATATTACGCAGCTGGCCGTCGTGTGCTGTGTGGCCTGTAAGTTACAAACTGGCACTTGTATTTACTTTAGGGTTATGCTTGGACAGCAATGTACTCGTGACTATACTGCACTAATTCCAAGAACCATTACCAAATTCTCAGCGCATTGGGCTTAGCAGGTAAAGAAGCAACGCGAGTTGGCATAAAGCACATTTCACCATTCCTTTTTTACTGCCAGTGCAGTGGGTGAACAGCAAAAGCGAGTTCGCTTCTTAGTGGGCTGTTGCATGTGCATTGGTGCTGCCATATTGATTTGTTACCACAGTTACCGGCAGTTCTGATACAGCAATTAAGGGCATATGACATCAATGTGAAGAACAAACAATATCATGTATCAATGTGACGTAACACATGCCAAACAAGTGTTAATGTCTCAAGCCTATCAATTGTGAGGTAATTATACCTGGAACTATGTTTTGCTGTGCAAACGTATTGCTTGCTTACACCCCGTAACCTTTGTAGTGCTGAACGGTGGTGTTCAAATGGAGTATAGTCAAGAGTTGCACTGAGGTTTCAGTTGGTCGACATGAGCTTTTTTGCGGGGGTGCAGTGTCATTGGTTTGTGGATGGCTGTATGCGCTCAGTAATGCAGCTGACTGGAGATTTCTGACATAGAAGTAGATAAAGAGCATCATGCTTATGGCGCATTGCACTCTGAGAATTAAAGAGAGCTTAACTGGTTGGTAAGTATTCATTCTAAAAAGAACAGGGCGTGCAAAATGGACACTAGAAGGAAGTCAAGACATCACGAACACTAACGACTGCAAAGGCACGCTGTGCATGCTTATTTGAATAATTGCAAGGGCATGTACAGATAACTCCTACTAGGCACGTGTTATCAACAGAAACGTATCATCTTTTGGATTTGATATGCCGAAGGTTCCCTGAGGGAGCGTGCATCCTCGTTATGCAAGTGCACCTTTGAATGTTGTCACTTGCTCAAAACAGGTCAGCATGTATATCGAGCCTTGCATGCTTCGGGATACATTTTGTCAGAGGCCGCAACTGCCACAAGGTGTCACCTCGTAGAGCAATGCCAGCTGCTCGTACGCTCTACACAGATGTGAACGTGTGGCTGTACTCACTGGATTGGAAATGTTGATCAGTGGCATGCATGGTTTTCAAGGCGTTAATATCGAACAACCCTGTTTCGTGTCCCAGGTGTTCTGCAGGGCTGTGCAGCCGTTGACCCGCAAGTGCGCATTCCCAGTGCTGGCTTTTATGCTGCTATCATACCAGCACTCTCCGGCTCTTTTCCACAAGGTTTGTCACTCTCTTTTTTTTTTCCAGACTGGACAGATTACTTCTTAAACTGAAGCTACCCTAACCTAGCCACTGAAAACATCTTTTTTAAGTTCTTTGTGCTGCACATAAGAGCACAGAAATGAGCATGAAAGCCATAATACCATCTTTGGTGTTCAAGATTTGCTTCTAAGGTTTGGTGGTGAACTCAGAATGCACATGCATCAGCAGCCAAAGCTCATTGATAAGGTTTTGTGTAATGTATTTTTCTGGGTACCCCCCTCTATGGTAGCTCTGCATGCTGGGTGTCGTGTTGCTGAGCTAAAGGGTTTGATGCACGGCACCCGTATTGGGGATATGTGAAAACCACTCATGCGAGTAGATTCAGGTGCATGTTAAATAACAACACTGCAGTATGCCTCATAATCGTGTCTAAGCTTGCAATAAGTATTATTTTTCGAGTCATTGCAGGCCTTTAATTTGACCAGGAACTCATGTGTCTCAGTGAACCTTACTCCTGCCATCACTGTGCAGATCCTGCCTCATCTGCCGCTGTTTGTGAAGCAACTGCAGAATGACCCAGTTCTTCAGGAGCTGGCCAGCCTGTCGTACACTATGATGTACCTGCACTCGGGCTTTCCTGACCTCTACGATGCCGTGCTAGATGCACTCAAGGTGATTTGCCAGCTCAAAATGAGACCTCCTGGCAAATGCACATTTGTTCAATCTTACTCGCCAAATTGTTACTGGTGTTATGAAGTCAGGTTTGATGAGATCTCACCGCTGCCACCACTGTTAGGAATTCGCTGTGGCGCGATGGTAGTGGTAGCCAAGGGCAGTGAGCAGTTGAACGAACTTCACTGAGGCCTTCGCCCAGAGGCAGAATAGGGAGGCAATTGGTTTTGAAAACAGCAACAGGTAGGAATGTTCACTATAATAGGTTATAGTTTGTACAGAGACGGCCAGCACCACAACGTCGGCTGGGGCAAAATCCTCTAAACTGGGGCAGGCACGTCCTTAAATAACGTTTTGGTCTCTTCTACAAGACCAGTTCCCGGTGCTTGGAGGAGAAGGTGAAGCTTTCCCGGGAACGGCACGGTGGCTCGATGAAGGGGGCGACGCTTTGCCCGGAACTGCACAGTGCCGCCTTCTGCGTGGAAGGTGGTGCAGAAAAGAGGGGGGGGGGGGGGGGAATTTGTCTGAACTGCGCTCGTTCTCATGGAAAGAAGCGCTCCTGAACGAGGATCATGCCTGTGGCATAACGCTGTACATACTTTATCCACAGTCAACATCTTGATCTTTTGGACTCCCCAAAGACTGTGAAGTTGTTAAAAAAAAGAATGCTTTTACTTTGCTGTAGTTAACAAACAGCTCACCTATGCCTGAAAAAGCTCTGAGGGCTTGTCAACAGGCGTCTCAGCTTCTTGATGTCCACTTCATGCTTTATGAAGAGAATCTCCCCTCTGCTATTCCTGCGCCCAAGTTGCTTCTTCCCCCTTCTGTTTTCTTCTTACTTTTGCATTGTACTCCCCCAAGATTGTCACTTCAGCCTCCTCATGATAAAACTGTTCTAGCTTCTTCTCATCATAGCCAGCCTTGGAGCAAGCCTTTGTATTATTATGAGCTAGATAGTAGGATGGAAGCTGGTCTTTAGATAAACTACATAGATCTCTAATTTATTTTTATCACAAGGTTTGCTGCCCTTGCATTGATACCGTTTAATTCGTTAATGTTACCCATAATGTTAAATAGGAACCCTGAGCAATAATCTTGCTTCTCAGAAAGCCTTTTATAAAAAAGTATTAGTCGGCCCTGAATGTGCGCCCCAGTTCTTTGAACCTCGCTTAAGCCAGTGATATGCCATTCAACACCTGGCAAGACAGTTTGCATGTTTCCTGCATTCCTGTGGAATTCGCTGCATGTTTGCTGTGGAATTAAGGCGAGTGCTCATCCCGAATATTTGTCTGGATTGCACAGCTCTAATGACAGTGAATCAGCTGTGGAAAAGAGAGGACTGCTTCTGTAAATAAGTATCACGATGGCCACTGTTTCAGGATGTGTCGGCAGCTACACCTAGTGTAGATGACATGCAGCAACTCCTGAACCAGTACCGGTTGTCTTCGGCCACAGAGCGCTACATAGGAGGCATTGTGGGAGAGCCATCTGCCCTGGTACGTCGTGAGGCTGAGCTTGTTGGGCTGCTCAACCTGGGCAACACGTGCTATGCCAACAGCGTCCTCCAGGCACTTTACATGACCTCACGGTGAGTGTCTGCCATGCTACAAAATTGCAGTATGAATTGTCAGAATTCTTCACTACCCTGCTGAGGTAGCATAATTTATTGCAAATAAAAGTATGCGATGTCAGTGGTCCTTCGGACAAAATTAGTTCAGTTTGTGGGAACTGAGGCTAGCCCGCTGCCTTTGCGCGGGCTTTGCCGCCTTTTCTGCCGTTCTCATGTCCCGACATGTTTCCCTTCCTTTGCTGTCTGCCGCGCTGGGAGAGTGAAGTGACGTTTAACCCCCTCACCCGGTAGCGGATGTTGACTGTGGCGCCGCGCGCGTAGTCTCCCGAGAGGTTTTCGCGCGCTGTGTTGGGAGCGGGCAAACAGATACTCTCCGGGACTGCAAATGATGAGCCACGCAATCTTTTCCGTCCGTCAGCTCCCGTCGCTCGGGGCTCGTCGGACTTCGCTGACGTGGATCATGTTTACCGCGGAGACGTGCTCGTGGCACCCTGTGTAGTACTTTTGTGCCCGTGGCGTGGATAAGCCCATTTGCTTTCCCATCGCGCCTTTGCAACGGGCTTTACTGCGTTTGGTGTTGCCACAATAAAGTGTTGCGACTTTGAGCAGTATCGTGTTCTCGCCCCGGCGACGGTTAACGCGTGCCCTGCGGCTCGCTAAGACCGGACCCACGCTAGTGGCCGTACTCCTTCGGGATACGTGTACATCACAAGTTATAGCAACTTCCCGTCACTTAAGCGCCCGGTCACATGTTGCTGCATGCCTACGCTTTTTCCTTGCACCTTATTTTTCAATACTATGTGCGTGCTAGTCAAGGCAAAAGGTATTCACAACTGTTTATATTGCCGCTAGGACAATATTTACGTCTTAAGAAACTAAGGCACAGACATTGGTGGGTCCAATCCGCCCCTTCCCGATGGGGCAGCGCATGCTCCCTTCCATAGCGGAAAGCTCGCGAGGCACTTTTTTATAAAGGAGACTTCCATCCTGGCGATGGCGGTTTTTCTCGGCTCCTACCGAATTCCTGCCAAAAAGGGCAATGGGCAGCACAAGAAAATGAAGGTGGCTTCCACCATCATACTTCGGAGCCACGGAACACCACCAGCATGCTGCGCAGAGCCGAAGGGAAATCTAGTTATACAGAGCTTTGCTCAAGGAGACTGTCCATATTTCCATGGTATTGGCAAATTCCTTTCCATTTTTCTCAATTCGAATGATTCTTTGCTCTCTTCTCCTAACCCTAAAATACATACCCCCCGCCCCTTCCGCGCCACCGCCTATTTGATGAGCCGCCGCCAGCGGAGAATAAAACACCCGCGTGTCGTTGCCGGCATATTCAGTACCGGCGCACAGGTCTGATTGCCAATAGAACACTTCTTTGAGATCCGATACACTCAGACTCTCTGCTGCTTGTTAATCCTTTCAAGGTGAAATTTTTTTGTGAAATGCGTGCCAAACATAGGTAATCTTTCTTTTTTGCTGGAATAAATTCTTTAAACATTTCTATTTATGAAATACCCAAAACTTTTTTTTCGTGACCGTAAAGTGACAAAACTATTTAGTGTTGTTATGTGCACGTAGTTTATTCAAACACCAAGAAGTATCCTAAACAGAAACACTTTCACAATCTTTTATAAATAAGAATTATGCATTAGAATAAATGTAGCTCACTGTCATATAAAATTATGTGCACCAGAGTACTTTTTTTTGAAAAGAAACTTTGCTATAACACTAAGCACTAAGGAATGGTCACCTTTGATCCGATCATATTTGTATCGTCGCACACGCTTTCGAGTTGTTGCTTTGTCATGATTGTCGAAGTTGGAACTTGTAAGTAAATCTTCTTCTGATCAACTGAAATCCAATTAATCAGATTTGGCATTTGGAGACCAAGACGTCCCCATTAGGAGAATGGCCGCTCGATTCACTAGCAGCAGAGCAACCAGCGTGCACTTCTATAGCGTACACGCACTGCACAAGTGAGCGCACGAAAAATATATCTATGGTTGTGCGCCCAAGCGGGCTGAAAAATGAGTGGAAAAGCTATGATACATCTTATTGCTTACAAAATCGAGATAGTTTTTTTTTCCCAAAACAGAAAACATAAACACAGCAGTGTTTTTTGCTTAGTGTACCGCCACACAAAAACAAATGTAGTTGTGCCCTGAGCAGCAATAAATGAGAGAATCAGAAGTAGTCACCCTGTGAGAGGTTGGAAACCAGACAGCAATCAGCTTTGCAGGTGCGAGAAGTGTTAACTACTAGCAGGACGAAACCGTAACCAGTCGCACCGTGTGTGCATGCTTGAATTTACAAGCAAAAGGCCGCTACGCTGCTTTGGGGGGGGAGGGGGAGGTACTGGAGGTTTACAAGGGTGGTCTGAAAAGTTCTCAGCCTCAGTAAGAATCACGTGAGCTGGAACTGATGTGCACGTTCATATAAGGTTCTGCAATTCTCGGATGAAACGCCATCCAGTGGTGACCAGCAGTTTGGCTTTGACAGTTGATCACAGGGTGTAGTGAAAAGCACCGTAAAGGATGCAGAAGCTTGAGTACCGGACAAAGTTCTTTTGTAAAAGAAGGTTTCTCTCCAAATGAAGCTTACAAATGGTTTGTTAAAGTTTACAGGAAATATTCACCTTCATACTCTGCAGTCAGGAAATGTGCTGCTAAGTTTAAGCGAGGGAGAGATAGCATTGAAGATGACCCGCGCGAACAACTCCTTAATTGATTGACCGTGTGCACGATATGGTTTTGGAAGACAGGAAAGTGAAGTTGCGCGAAACTGCCGTGGAGGTTGGTATCTCAGTGAAAAGTGTAGGTCACATTTTGTACTATGAACTACATATGAAGAAGCTCAGTGCAAGATGGATGCCACACATCCTTACTCCTGAGCAGAAACGCAACTGCATGATGATGTCACAGCATGCTTTGGAGCTGTATAACAAAAATCTAGCAGACTGTCTCGCACATTTATAATAATGGATGAAACTTGGATTTACCATTACACACCAGAATCGAAACCACATTCAAAGCAGTGGTCTGAAACCAGGTCTTCTGCACCAAATAAAGTCAAACCTTCCGCAGTAAAGGAGATGGCCTCTGTCTGTTTTTGGGACAATAAAGGCATTCTGCTTGTGGATTATCTTGAATAGGGTAAAACCATGATCGGGGAGTTCTATTCGGACCTTTTAACTCAATTGAATCAGAAAACTCGTGAGAAAAAATTTCGTGTGATAGTGGTTATGGACACTGTTGGCAGTGGCGGACAACTTGCCTCACGTGACCCTTGTGATCTCATAACAGTTTTTTTTTGTAAATATCAAAGTCACCTCAGGGAAAATTAAATTACTCGCAATAGAGGGTGCCATATGTCCAGGAATGAGTCCAGGAATGAGGCTGAATGTTTCTATGATCCGCAGTTAATGCACTATAGTTGCAGTAGGGAAAGAGATAATACTAGCAGCTGCTCCACTTTATTGAGAACGTGTGCTTGGTTTTCTTCCGTAAAATTACTGCCTTCGTTAAAAGGCTTAGTGCATGATAGTTTAGACACAACTAATAATTAAACACATCTGGCATTGATAGATGGCCTAGCATGTCAATTGGGACGAAAGGAGTGGTACATGGCGTGGCAGGGTGACATTGCTTCAATTAACAGTTGTCCTGAAATGGTTCCTACCATTTGAAATAAATTGATATTCTCTCTAGGATGGTTTGTGAATGCTTGTGTGGGATCTTCATAGCACATGTGCTTTCACTGCTTGTAGCTTGAGAAACCAGCTGCTTCAAACTGACACTTTACCACCAAGGACCATCCTGAAGAGCCTGCAGAAGTTGTTTGCATTCCTGGCTCTATCACAGGTGAGCACTGGGATGTTTCCATGTAGTGCAACACTCTGGTTATGCTAAGAGAGGCTTTTGTCATGCAGTGAGCATAAAAATAAAGATGATGATGTTTTAGGTATAATAAAAACTTAAACGTTGTCTTGACATGTGAAACTGAAATATATTATAGCACAGGAGCGTAGGCCTAGCCGGCTAAATAGCAATTTCCAGCTCGAGTTTCCCCTGCTTAGTGCTGACGATGTGACTGCGGAGTCTTTATGATGTATTTCTTCATTCCATATTTTCCCCTCCCTAAAGGTGGAGCTGTTCTAAGGTGTCGTGAGGACAAGAGGTTTGCGAAACGGTTTGAGGCGATCCATGTGAACGGTTACGTGGCCTCGGCAGCTCAGGTCAACTGTGAGCATGAGAGATTCGATGAGGTAGTTGATAGAAGTTTGCTGAAGGAGTCCGTAGGGTTTGTGATACCTGCTGACGAATTTCATAGAGATACCCGGTGCAGAAGTGGGAAGCACCCACAGCCAAACAAGAAAGTGCGGTGAAAACTGGTTGCGGGGCAGTCCGTTCTCGGGCCGAAATTTCTGTAGCGCTTGTTCTTGTGTTTTTAGGCTGCAAGCTGATTCAGACATTGTTTCGTATATCGAGCAGCTTTGGCAGCTGGTGTGTCCTCGAATGAGTCAGGTCAGTGGGGAGATCTTTCGCTGAATTACAGTTGTAAGAGGAAGCACCAATGGTAATTTAGGAATTCCTTGAATAAAGGCGCAACACTCATTGGTTCTTGCTGTGTTTACCATATCAGACGAATTCAAGAGCCCCCATAAAAATGTTTATAGCTGCTGGCTGGGGTGTGTTGAAATTGTAAATAAAGGTGTGACTCGGTGTATATTCTCTCTTGGGGACCTTAAGTTTGACTGAAGTACGACAAGTGTGATCTGCTACATTAAATTCTCTGCGTTAAGTAATTTCTTTTTTGTGGCCACCCATTAAATCTAATACTAACGGACTGTGTCGTTTCTACAATTTACCGTTTGGGACCGATGAACATTTGACCATGTAGATAAGGTTTGAACTAGCACAGGTAAAACTAGATTTTATGGGATGGAAGTTATCTCTTGTGGTGCTTTTAACTACCGTTAAATACCGAGGAAGCGCCCCCACCTGAGGAAGTGGCCCCTTCCTTTTTTTGAGATTTGCACGATGTTTCAATGATAGAGGCACCCTTCTCTTCTGCTATTTTCAGTTTCATTCACTGTTTTCGAAGGAGTGCATTCTAAATGAAGCATTTTATTGGAACCACGGCTGTGCATTTTTTTTATTCTGCCCCGCCCTAGTGGTCAAGTGGCTAAGGTACTAAGGTGCTGATTTAAGATACTTAGCTGCTGGCACACAGGTCGCGGGATCAAATCCCGGCTGCGGCGGCTGTATTTTGGTTAGAGGCGAAAATGCAGGCTTGTGCGCTCAGATTTGGGTGCACGCTAAAGAACCCCAGGTGGGCGAAATTTTTGGAGCCCTCCACCAGGGCATCTCTCAAAATCATATGGTGGTTTTGGGATGTTAAACCCCACATATCAATCAATCATCATTTTTATTCTCAGTGGCTCTTGGTTCGCCTGCCATCTTAAATTTCGCTTCATGACTGAGCAAACCCGCCTCCCCTCCCCCACCCAAATATTGTCAGATTATCTTTCATTGTATAGGAGAGGGGGGGAGGGGGGTGCACTTGTTCAGGATTTTAGTGTATATTGTCATCTTAAAGGTGTTTGCAATTGTTACATCTTGGAAGATAGCACAGTGTTATGTGGGCAGTAGAATGTGGGTTTACCTTTGCATGCACTAACATGTCCTTGAAATTCTTATTAAGACAACAAAAGGCCTTTGGTACTTAAGGAAACGCTTTTCTAAGGTGCTCGTTGCTTGCCAGTATTGGATAATACTTACAGAGGATATTACTTATCTTTGGGAGCAGCGTTACTAGATCCTGTCAGTTGTCAAACTCGGCCTTGGAGCGGTGCGAAAATGTGGCCCTCTTCCGTCTCCTCTCATGAGGTGGCGCTGCCGCCACAATCGGCCCGGTTGCTACGGAAGCTTCACAAAGCAGCAATGCGCCGCCGTATGAATGTCACTTCTCCCTGTCTCATTCTCTTATGTGTCGCTGCTCTTCTTAGCACCAAGTCCTCAAGGAATTTTTTTCTTACTTTGTGCACTCTGTAAAAAACAACTATGGGTGAGTGAATAGGACATTGAGGCTTTTCGTGCGAGGTATATTGTTATATGTATGTGTATAACGGGCCAGATGACAAAAAACTACAAAAGCCTGTTTGGCAATATTCACGAAAGAAGTGCTTTCTTGTTTGCTACAGGTACCTTGTGAATGTTTTTTTGTCGAAAATTTATATTCTTCGCGTAAAAATGCATCTGCATAACGATAAAAAATTCACTTCGCCTGTGATTGTGAGCATATGGTCTGCGCAGCGAAAAGTCAAAAACAGGGAGGCAGCATTCCTATAGATCATTATAAACCATCCAGAATGTGTGTCCCTGCTCTTTCTTTCCGTCTTGTACTTTTTTGCGAGCTCTAGCGATGGTCGAAAGCTCATCGAAGAGCAATGCAGAGCTTTTGATGGTAACCCTGTTGTCTGTGGAGCACACTCCTTCATCATGGTCAGAACCAGTGGGCACTGCGTTTTCATTTTGGCTCCATTTCGATTCTTGCAGCGCTTAACGTCAAAGCCTGGTTGCACAGTGAGAAGCTTGCTCTTCTTTGAAAACTTTGAGAAATATTTTGGACTACTGAGAAAGAGACATACAGCGTCTTACTTTAGCGGCCACTTATCAAGTGGTACAGTGACCACTTCTCCATTGACGTTGTTGATAAAATATCCAACGAGGTCTTCTGACTATAAGTGCAAGTCACACATGACACAAGAGCTTTGTCGAGCCTCAGAATAGCGTGCTGCCATTCGCGAAGACATGAAGCAGTATTCAGTGGCCTGAAAAAGAGGCTCTTCTCGCTCGAAGATCGCACTGAGTCGTAGCCACTCCTGCAGCTGGTCACAAAACACCAGGGGCGTAGCCAAGGGTGGCACACCATGGGCCCGTGCCACCCCCCCACGAAGTTTTTTCGCCATGGCATTGGGAGCAAAAAATGACCAATTCAAGGGGGTGCCCTCCCTGAAACCTAAGAGGTGCCCCCCCCCCCCCCCTCCCACTTGAAAAAATTTCTGGCTACGTGCTTGCTAAACACTGATGCATATTAAATGCAAAGCATCTTAGAGTGGGCTTTGGTTCGACGTGCGACGTGAGCACCCCTACTGCACATGCGTAACATCTGGCCCAAACACTTCCAGCACCCTAGAATGCACTAGCGCGTCCAGCCTGTGTAAGGGGCTAGGAAAGTCGCTGTGGTCTCACCTAAAGCCTCACTCTTTACACTCTCTCAGCAAACAAGTGATGGTGTCTAGAAACAAGATACTGTAGACGCGCGATGAAGCAACGCCTAGTCAGAACACGCTGGAACTCTCGCTAGCGCGGACCTGTATCACTGGCTGTGTGTGGCTGTGGCCTCTCCCCCTTACACTCTAGTTTTCAGCATTACAAGCCAGGCGAGATCGCGGAACAGCAAATGAAGAAGCGGAAGGCTTGACGCGCTGAAGCGCAATGTAAAGGTTGTTAAGCGGACTCCAAGCTCCGGTCAAAGGAAACCCAGCGCAAACGGCAACGTCAGCTGGAACTGCTACAGATTAAACACAAGCTCGATATGCCAAAATGCAGTGGCAGTCTCGGCAAGCAAACCCCGTCGTATGCAACACTGACATCGAAGTCAAGCATCAGCGTCGAGCCCACGCGTCGGCAGCGGACAGATAACGCTAGTCCAACACACGTGCAGAACGCTTTGCTAAACAACTTTAACGTTGGGGCTTCAACGGTGCCGACGCCACTAACGCCAAATATGGCGATAGCACTAAATACGCAACATAAAAGGGAACATTAATGTAAAAACACAAACACACATTCAAACCGATGCAAACATGGTGTACACCACAGGTGCTGCTTTGCATCTCCTCATGGCTCCTTTTAGCAAGAGTTGGAGTAATTTTTTATCACAAAGCCCGCAGCATTATCCTGGCACACAGAAAACCAAAGTGACCAAAAAAAAGCATGCACTTCGGCGCCTCTGCCCGTTGCCTCTACCAGCGCTACGTGCACCGCTCCACGGGTGTTACAGAAAGAGGTCAGGTGCCGCGGTGGAGTTTGACATCTGAAATTGTCTAGTAATGTTGTTCAGGAGTGCATATCAATATTTGGTTATAAATATTGGTGGTTGGTTGGGCTTTGCTATGGGGGCACGCTAGCTTTTATTTATTTATTTCTATATAGCAGTGATCGTGTTGTGTGGCGGGTGGATAGATGGGCAGTTTTCTCCGGCTGTGGCGGCTGTGGCGGCTGCATTTCCGATGGAGGCGGAAATGTTGTAGGCCCGTTTACTCAGATTTGGGTGCACGTTAAAGAACCCCAGGTGGTCTAAATTTCCGGAGCCCTCCACTACGGCGTCTCTCATAATCATATGGTGGTTTTGGGACGTTAAACCCCACAAATCAATCAATCAGTTTTCTCATTTTGACAGCGTAGGAATGCTTGAGCATTGAAAAAGTTCTACATGCTGCCATGTTGTTGCATCTGACATATTCAGTGTCCACAAATATTTATAACAAAACTTGATGCCAAACGTGAAGTGTGGCGGCCACTATTATTGAGCTCTGGAGGAGAAGTAGAAGTGATGTAATCTGCCCAACTAGTGGCAGTGCCCTACTCAGTGCATGCCAGTTCTAGCTACTATCTCCTGGACAAGTGAGAACGGCTGTTGCCGTAGTGAGCACGTGTGGTGGTCGTTACCCAACTTGATCAATGATTCGAACTGCAGCGACCAGCTGTGTGTCCTGAGGATTTTCTGCACACCTCCAATCCGCCTTGGTTCCAGCAGGGAGAGCAGCAGGACTGCTCCGAGTTTCTTCGCTACCTCGTCGATTCGTCGCATGAGGAAGAAAAAAGACACAGCTTCCCGCTGAGTTGCTCGCAAAGCACAGGGCAAACACTCATCCAGGAGGTCTTTGGGGGAGCTGTCTGCACCACTTACCACTGCCTTACTTGCAATGTGAGTATAGCACTGGAATGTAGGTGAACCCATTGTCATCTAGCTGACACTCATCACAAAAGCACTGGGCTGCATCGCATCTTTCATGTGACCAGTTTGTTCATTTGTTGTCAGAGACAAAAAGTGCACTTCTTGAGAAGTTATGATTTCCATGCAAGGGCATCTTTTTCAGTTAAACCTTAACATAAATAAAATATTGTACTCACCCTAATAACAAGCATTCTGGCCCTAAAGCTGTGACAATGTTACCATCTAGAGCGGAGAGCTGGTCTTTGTAGTGACACGCATCCCGAAGGAGTGCGGCCACTAGCGTGGGTCTGGTCTTAGCGAGTCGTAGGGCACACGTTAACCGTGGTCATGGCAAGAACACAGTACTGCTCAAGGTCGCAACACTTTATTGTCTGTGGCTACACCAAACGCAGTACAGCCCCTTGCACAGGCACGGCGGGAAAGCAAATAGGCTTATCCACGCCACGGGCATAAAAGTACTACGCAGGGTGCCACGAGCACGTCTCCGCGGTAAAGGTGATCCACGGAGACACCGGAACCAAGGCCCAGTTGCTCGAGCGAGGGCAAAGGCGCTCATGTTGGCTTCGATGGGAGACGGGTCGGCGTAGCTTGGCCACGCACTAGGACACCGTACCACTCTTCGGCCGAGCGTACGCAGAGGGGCAACAAAAGATGAGCATTCGCCTCGGGCGCGAGGCGCCGTCAGCAAAGTCCGACGATGGGAGTCGACGGATGGAAAAGATTGCGTGGCTCCAGCTGTCTCGGTGAGTTTCTGACCCGCTCACAGAACACCTACCAGTTGACCCGCTCCCGACGAACGCGCGCGAGACCTCTCAGGAGATCTTGCGCACAGCGCCACAGTCGACATTCGCTACCGGGTGAGAGGGGTCAAAACGCCACTCCTTGCTCTCTCGAGGCGGCAGACAGCAGAGGAGGGGAGTCATGTTGGGACATGAGAATGGCAATAACGGTGGCAAAGCCCGCGCAAAGGCGGCGGGCTAGCCTCAATTCCCACAGCGGCAACCTATCGAACCTATTCTTTACATACTTCCTAAACAATGACGCTCTCTTTGCTATGAATCGTTACAAATACCCTGGTGTTCATTTCACACTTCATCTATCATGATCTACACACAGAAAAGATAACCGCAAGAGCATCACACACTTCAGGCTGTCGGAAGCCTAATCTTTACAGCAAATTGGCAACTTCCAAACTTTAGTATGCCATGAGCTTGAGTATCCATCAGCCATCTGTCCCCCCCCCCCCCCCCCCCCCGCCAGGATTATCTCACAAAATTCGTTGAAGCAGTTCAGAATTCTGCAGCACTCTTCATTGCCCATGACCATAAGAGGCTATCAATGTAAGAGAAATTAAGCATTCACTTTCACTTCTACACCTTCAGTCTCATAGGGGTGTTGCTCTAATGAGCTTACTACACAAAACATTATATAATTGTATGTGAAAATATTTAATATTGTGGGCATTCGTTATACACTTCTCCTCTATACATTATCATCGTCATCATTCGTCTGGGTCTCTGTCCTCATCTTCAAAGGGTGTCACCACCATCATCATCGGGTGTGTGTGCGCTCTGCCTCAAACTGCCTGTTCGCTGCGTAGTCCTTGGGCTGAATAAACGCCATTTGAACCCAGACGTCGTAATGTATAAAAACCACACTGCTTCTTGTAAGACCACGCCGCTTCTTGAGCTGCTTCAATATGAGCACGTGCTTTCAACATCTTTCTGGCCAAACACACACATTTAACAATTGAGCTTCATCGATTCACCAAGTCCCAGACCACTCGCCGGCGGCCCGCGGAAGCCTCGGCTCATGGGTGGCTGCGTCACATGCACATGATCCAAAAATCTCGAGCCATCCCGAGTGGCCTCGGGCCATCTGCACACTTGATTCTGTCTGCGTCCGCTGTGGCCTGTGGCATCTGCTATGCCGTCTGCTGCCTTCATGACTGTGACACAGGCCACAACGCCGACCTGATTCCAACCTCAACAGCAGTTAGTGAATGATACCAGGTGTGTTCATTCTTTCTCTGTCCCGTTTTTCGCGCTGTTCCCATCAGCATCATGTACCAACTGACCCTTCAAGAAATATTTCTGAAGTATACCTATTTCCGTTGTGACGCGACTTACTGTAAGTGAACTATTCGAGCGCAAACGCATCCTAGACTCGCGCGGTCATTCCACAGCTGTTCCTGAGTATAATGTGTGTTTGCCTGACCTTTGGGAATACGCTCATGCTCGACGTGGCTCAGAACAATGATGGCAAAGACTGGGTGTGCAAACGATGCGAAATCTAGGAACATGCGAGAAGGGGACAGAAAAACAGATAGTGATCAAGAGCGCGTCGAAAATTTCCCGTGTCTAACGTAAGATGGCCGCACAGGCATGTGCACCGCGCTGCCGTCAGCTGGCCACCCGAAAGACATCGCTGGACAGTCTCGGGTGTTGAACTGAGCCACCGGGCACGCAATACTGGATACTTGGCCGCAAGGCACGCGAAAAAGGTACATGCGTCTGAGTGATCCCGGACAAGTGGGAGGAGCTTCCAGTTGGTCCCCGAGAAAATTTAATGCAGCGCCGGCAACCAGGGCTGTCCAGAGTCGTTCGGGACGTGCGAATCAATGAAGCTCAATTCTGCACTGCCTTGAAGAATAAAAAATTGGAATGGGCTCTCTGACACTATTGTCAGCATACACGAACTCTGTGAGCAATGACTAACTTTTACACATAAAAAGATAGACAGCTAGCAGCACCTATTGCTAAACTAGTGAAACGCAGAAAAATACTTACGGTATTGGCTATAGTGTTCGGCAAAGCCACAATGTCACAATTTGCCTTGTGTCTCATATCGCTTTGCCTTGCGCTACTAAGTAACGTTGCTTGTTGGGTGAGTTGGAAGGAGTCAATCATAATGTAGTGCAGCGCAAAAAACAGACAACAAACGAGCAAGAGAATCCTGTGTCTTTATTCTCTTGCTTGTTTTTTGCCTGTTTTTTGCAGTGCTCTGCATTACGGTTTATTTATGCTACTAAATTTACTATGTCATGTACCGCTTTGTAGTGCCTGTTTGCTGCTCTCGCACCCCTTCTCACACAATGTTCCAGTTATTGGAACCCATGAGGCACTGGTGTTAGCGAAACAAGAACAGTGTTTACACTCTGAAACGAATTATGTGTCGACTTCGGTCCAGGGCGAGAGCAAGAATAAGGAAGCAATCACAGACCTGCACGTGGCTTTCCCCGAGGTGTCCAGGATAGCTGGCAGCAGTGAGAGCAAGGTGTACCAGACACGATCAAAGTCATCGACTGAGGTCAAGGAGGAGTCCTACCAGGATGTGACCACGCCACTGGCGCTGGAAGACATGCTCGAGGCTTACTTTGAACCGGAGAGCATGGAAGGCGAGAACAGGTATTGTGGGAGAAGGGGTGGGGGGCCGAAATTAGCTGCCAATTAGATATATTTTATAACTTTATTATAGTTAATTTTTATACTTTTTGCATCACTAAAATTTATCGAGTAGTATAGAAGTTATAAACAGTTCTTAAAAAGGAGTTACTTTCCATCAACCCTGTTTATATACAGGTTGCCCCAATTAACTGTGAAGGGGCCCGTCCTACGTATGGCTGATGCAGAAGCCTACCTAATGTTTCAGCCACACACAGCCGTACTGTGCACGATTAACGTCTCCTTAAGGGGAGATGCAGGTCGAAAAACGCAAGTTTTTTTCAATATTACCCATTTTTTATTTTTGCCGGTTTTGATAAGATTAGTACCTCTACTGTTATGAAGAAAATAATACAGGTCGAGACCTAACTGGAAATGCTTTGAAATTTCATCTAAAGAGCACAAGGTGCCTGTTAAAAGGCCGAAAGTTTGCAGTCTTTGAGCACCTTTCCCCCGATAATGCGCCGCCGCTAACCATTGTTGATCGTATGAGTCGAAGAGTCGAGCCTCACTCTTCAAATAACTACAGTTTCTCTCACTGATGCAGCGCAAAAAATAAAAAGAATCACTTTTCTGCGCATTTTTCGAGCACCGCGACTGGCTTATCACATGGTACGAATCGTGGACTGCTATTTATTGGGCGCTGCGCGCCTGTATGTGCTGTGAAACCTATTTGCATGGTCCGTGTCTTGTCGAGCAGCACAGCTGAACAATGCTTTTCTCGTGTAATTATCTCCATTATGAATGAAAAAAGGCATTGCTTGCAAGTGAAAGCCATTGTGCGGCGTGCTCTGTAGGAATAGGCTACGAGCAGCTGGTCCAATTTGCGGCAGTTGTTGACTTGCAAAAGCAAATGCATCAAAGTCATTCACACCCGTCAGCCGGAAAGTTCGTGATGCGGCAATGGATGATGTCAGCGCCAATCTTGAGAGGTCGAAAGAGCTCGTAGTGAGAAAACTTAGCAGGGACGACATTGCCATTAAGTACGACGGTATGTGGCACAAGCATGGCTGCAAAATGGCATGACACTGGACTTAGTTTGGATTTCTCAGTCCTGTCGAACTTCTTCCTAGCTTGCAGTTGGCACAAGGCTCTGCCAGATGGAGCGGAAGTTTAGCAAGAGTTTCATGGCCCTGTCTATGAGCGAAATGTCTAAGAGGAATTGTCTCAAAAAAAGCCGAGAGGGACAAACTCATGGTGCTGGTGTATTTTAGTCACAGTGGCCACTACAAGAAGAATTGTTCTTCTTGGTGTGCAAATTTCATCTGATTTAATAATATCTTTCATAAATAAAAACTCTATTTTAAATTTAAAACTCGTTTTTCTCAAAACATTAATATTGCCATTTTTTTTCAATGTGCCCCTCATTTTTCGGGCACTTCTAGTGCTCGGATCTGCATGAATATTTGCCCAAATTTTTTCCAAAGTATGACAAATGCAATTATGTAGTTTAACTTTCAATATTTTATTGTAAAATAAAAAAAGTTGTATGTATACTTTTACTAGGGTTGGTGAAATATGGACTTTTTACATCTATTATTTTTCACGCATATTACATATTTTGTATGTGCTTCCTAATTAGTTATTTGCACTGTATACTTTATTTGAAGCATTATGAACTATTAATTGTAAAAAATTACAAAATTTTAGGGATGAAAAGAGGGGGGGGAGGGGGGGCAAAAGGGTCAAGGTTTTCCATTTGCCGTGTTGCAGAGCTAAAAGTGTGTAACTTGCAAGAAAACTAATTATATATTTGAAATCAGCTTAAAAGGTTCCATAAACAGCTCAAGTTTTATTGCTCTAGGGTTAATATTAAAGAAAAAGTGTCTTCGAGTAGCATCTCCCTTTAAAGTAGCTCGAGTCATTGCAGCTACATGGGTTTGGGCAAATAAGGCAACAGGCCAGGTCAACAGAACACCTCATTGCTACGTTATCAATAACGCATAAATGTCGTGCAGAAGGTCTGTCTGTTCTAGGCAGATAACATAGGGTAGAGTCTTACGCCTTTGGTCGTCGACCGCCTTGGCTCACAGCGGGTATCCGGTGGTTGTCCTTCATCTCGTGGCTGGTACAAGAGAGCCTCTCACTGTCAGCACGCTCGTCTTAACCAACGTCTTGGTATCATTCCCCCAAACGAGGGTAAGTTCCTTTGCTGAGGTAAAAGAAACCCATTCCGTGAGCTGGGAAAAAAGAATAGCGTGCGCCGGTCGCGGGGTGACCCATCCGTTCGCTAGAAGGCCCCCGAACGACAGAAACTGAAACATGAGAATATTTTGTTGTTCATCACCGAGGAAGGCTAGGACGGTGGGTTCCCTACCGTGCTCTCCTGGGGTTGGCCCTCTGCCAGGATGCAGCCGGTGCCCCCACTTGTCGCCGCTGCATCCAAAGTAACCACCGCTGCTGCCATGCCCACTTGCATCATGGCCAGTCATCACCACCGCTGTCGCCTCTGCCATCGTTACTGCTGCAGTAGACCCAACGCCGGTAGCACTCTGGTCGAGACCACGCCCTGTTGAGCCTCTCCACTCAGTCCGATGTGACGGTTGAGAGCAGCCATTTTGTGAAGCGTCTCGTTCAGCACTGATGTCAGGCTGCCCTCTCCAGCATGGTCTGAGCTGCCGCATCTGGTCTAGGCTTCTTCGGTCTGGTGGGCTTGGAATTTTCGTCCGTGGTATGCTGCACCACGGCCTCGAGGTAACAGAGGCCGTGGGGGGTCCAGACAACCATGGCTCATCCAGGTGGTGACGTCCTCGTCACTGCGGCTTAGAGGCAGCTGTCTCTCCCGACTGGGCTGGCGATTGGTCACCAGGCACCGCTTGCGCATAAGCTTGGTGGTGAGGGTGATGGGGGTAGGGTGGCAGTGGCGTTGCTTGATTGTCAAGGGGCTGCGATAGCGACGTGGAAGGTGTTGGGGGGGGGGGGGGGAGAGGGTGTGATTTCGGGGAATCAGCGGTCTTCTCTCTGAGCTGTCCTGGCGACTCCTCTTTTTTTTTAACTATCCATCTGCTTGGTGAAAGTCGACACAGATAAAGGAAAGGTTAATCCTCACACACGTGTTGCGCACAAACCATTACAACTCGCATTGAATATATCAAACGCGGCCTGCCTTGCAGAGCTGTCTCCACCTGTTATGCAGGAAGTAACGCGGCTCTGGGCTCCTCGCTCAGTGTCAAGCTTTCTCACCCACCACCTGCGGCCTGAAGGGGGACTGGCCGTAGTCTTCGTGCTCCTCCCGTGGCACATAAAGGTTCAAGTCGCCTACATGCACCTGGCCGCCGCTCTGTTTGCATTTCATGTTCACGAGCCGATAAATGGGCGAGGAAATCTTCTCTATTACTCTGTATGGCTGGGACTATTTTGGTGCCAATGAGGCTGCAAACTGTTTGCTAGCATCGCTGGAAACATTATGGCACCGCAGCATCAGATCGGCAACTTCGTAGCGTATGTTTCAATGCGTGCGATCGTACTGCGCCTTCTGCTGTGCTCTAGCAGTGCTGAGATTACGCCGTTCTTTACATAAAACTTCTGCTAGCTTCTCGCACAACTGCATTGCGTATTCAGCTCATGCTGATGTCGCCGCTGGCACTCCACTACGATTCGCGAGGACGGTCGTCATCAGATTCAGCAGTTCTCTTTCCAGGTTCAGAAAAGAAGGCGCATACCCAGTCTTATTGCTTCATGGTTGATCGAAATGGGAAACCGATCTCTGTAAGGTAGGTTTCCCAGTCCTTATGTCTTTCAGAGAACGCAGCAAGCATGTGCTTGTTGTTGCGATTGACTCACTCCGTGGGGTTCGACTGAGCATGGCAGGTGGTTGTATTCTTGTGCTTATTGCCCAACTCGGCGGACGTGTCAACAAACACCTTCGCAGTGAAATGAGACAAGTTGTCCGTAGTCCCCTCTTTTTGACTGGTCAATAAAAAAAAGTTTAATCTCGCCTATAACATAACCTTCATTTTTTGAGCACATTTTCTCATAGTTTCTGTGTGTGTTGTATGAGAGAGGATATGGTGCATTGTAAATGTTTCAGGCCACCCCACATACGTGTAGCCAAGGTTCACCACCATATGTATTACCAGAAACCTGCTCATCTGTTTTCCTTGTTTAACACAACACCCCCTTTCTCTTTGCAGATACCACTGCAGTGTGTGTGGCACCTTAAGAGACGCATGCCGCACTGTAGCTCTGGCTGAGCCCCCGAGGCATCTTGTGCTGACTCTGATGCGCTTCTCATACGACGGTGTTACGGGAACTCGAGCCAAGATTCTCCGCGAGGTAGCCTTCCCTCAGCTCCTAGAATTGCCCTCCAACTGTGGTCTTGACAGCAGCCAGCAACCAACCTATGTCCTCTACGCTGTGGTGGTCCACTCGGGCACCTCAGCCGATCGTGGCCACTATTATACGTACGCCCGATACTCCAGCCAGGTGAGTATCAAACCTTCTTTTCAGTGATTCGAGGTAAAATGCTCTAAAACGATGACCAACACACATGCAGGGCACCACTTCCAACAAGGTTTATTCTAAGAAAAAACAGGGGCGCTATTTATGCAGACAGCGTTGTCATGTTTCATTGCTGCACAGTCGCATTTAGATACAGTTGCTGACAAATTTTTCGGACTTCACAAATGCACCTTCGAAGTTTCCATTGCACTAATGCATTTTGGCGACTGATGTTTAAAACTACCGTAATTACTCGAATCTAACGCGCACCTTTTTTCCGGTTAGGCGAGTTCATAAATTGCATGCGCGTTAGAATCGAGTACGAACAAAAAAATTACGATCAATCTATTGCCATCGGCAAATCCAAAATGGCCGCCCCCTACGTGCGTCGGCATGGCGCGTCCGCCATTTCTGCCTATGTGTTTCCCATGTGCGGCACTTCATACGTGTGCTGAGGAGTTCGTCATCTAGTAGTGCATTAGCATCGACGTCGTGGAAGGGCCGACTCCAAAAACTCGAGTGCACCACGATGCCGCTTTTAAAAGAAAAGTCATCGCGTGTGCAGAAACGGACGAAAATCGGGCCGCATCGCGGTTGTTCGGAGTTCCCGAAACGTGCGTGCTTGATCGGCGGAAACAAAAGCTGAAGATTGTCGACAGCAAAGCTTCACGCAAAGGCTTCAGTGGACCACAGCAGGGTCGGTTTCCACAAATTAAAGAGCTGCTTGGCGAGCATGTGCTTGAGCAGCGAGCGGCACAGCGGCCCGTGACGACAGAACTGCTCCAAGTGCGGGCTATGCAATTAGTCTTAGAAAAAGGTCTAATGCGGAGCCAGTTTAAAGTGAGCAGGTGCTGGCTAACTAACTTTATGAAGAGGAAAGGCTTTTCCCTCCGAAGGGGAACATGCATATGCGAAAAGCTTTGCGGAGGAGTACGATGAAAAGCTTCACAGTTTTCAGAGGTTCGTCCTAAACTTGCGGCGCAACAACGGCTACCTGCTTGGGCAAATCGGGAATGCCGATCAGACGCCTCTTTACTTCGACATGCCTGGCACCACAACCGTCGAGAAGAAGGGAACAAAGCAAGTTCGCGTGCTGACATCGGTCCATGGTAAAGCTACAGTGACGGCAATGCTCTGTTACACGTCAGATGGGCACAAGCTTCGCCCGTACCTCATATTTAAATGGAAGACGCTCCCGAAAGGAGTCGTTTTTTCGAGTGGTGTGATCGTGCGGGCCAGCGAGAAAAATGGGTGCGCGTTGCAATCGATGTCTTAGGGTTTTTTTGTTTTTTTTTTCGCGGTGGAAATCGGGTGCGCGTTACAATCGAGGGCGCGGTAGAATCGAGTAAATACGGTAACTTCTGTTCTAAACTTCGATTTTTCGGGTGAAATTTTTTGTTTTGGGCTAAGCCGCTCAGTTTTGAAAGCCGCCATGTTGAATTTCTTGTTGGTTTGGTCGAGTTTGGCTTGCAGTGGCTAGTTGTGTGGCCCCCAAAATTGGAAGCATGCACTATCTTTCAGTTTGGGAGGCCATGTCTGATCTTCTTTGGCTAGCAAAACATAGAAACTTTTCTTTTCCAATAAGCCTTATCATCATCATTAATACGCTGTAGGTTTCTATTTCTGGCATTTTTTTTTATTGTCCTTGCGCACATGGTCATGCTAGTTGTATGATGATCCTAGAATAACTAGCTAGTCTGCCATCTCCGTGAAGTTCCCATGCAAGACCGTGTCCACACCGCTCGTGCGTGCACAGGGGGCGCTGCGATCTATCCGAGCACTGGCTTGGTTTGTGCCGCACTGGTCGCTGAGGATAAATCGGTGGGGCATTGCGCCTTGCCGTTCAGTTTGCGCTCTCGCTTGATCTACACGTTTTCATTGATTCTGTTCTTTGGGCACACTGGAACGTCTTGCACAGATAAAACAGTCAGCCTAGGTGGAACAGTGGTTTCGGTGCTCGTCTGCTGACCCGAAAATCGCGGTTTTGATCCCGGCCGTGGTGATTGCATTTTGATGGAGGCGAAATATTAGAGGCCCGTATACTGTGCGATGTCAGTGCACGTTAAAAAACACCGGATGGTCCAAATCTCCTGAGCTTTCCGCTAAGGCCTCTCTCTTAATCATATCGTACTTTTCGGATGTAAAGCTCTGATATTATTAACCGATAAAACATTGCATTGCACTGTTTTTTGCATCCACCATTGAAGTTATCTAGGTTCGTTCCTTAATGACATTGTTTCATTCAGGAACCGCCAGTAGGATTCAGTACAAGGCTCCTCACAACCTCGTACCGGTCCCCATTTGTTCTTTCTTTCTCATTTCTGACACATTTTGAAAAACGTAAGGAATGCTGCCGAGGGGTTTAATACCCCGGAGGGTTATGCAAATGTTAGATTCGTAAAAGAAGCATGGAAATATGACAGCCAAGTCTGACGCTAAAGGTGATGCCGAGCATCATGAATGTTCATATTCATTCGAATGCATTCGAGAAGTTAAGAGTGGTATGAGCATTTCAATTCTTCAGTTATGAGGTGATTCGGGGGTTATTTTTGTATTCCGACAAGGTCGAGAAAGCTTGTGGCCCCGTGGAGCCAACTCAGAACTTTATTAAAAAATATGGATAGAATTATTGAAATAATGACTTCCCGAACGCCTAAAAAAACGCTCTATACCCAAATTTGCCAAACAGTGCGTTTCTAAAATAATTTCTAGAATTTTTGAAAAGAATGGGAGACACATGCTACGAACACAATTGGCGGTTTCCTTTCATCGAGCACAGCAAAAGGTCTCCGTGTCAAAATTGAGAGCATGGTGCAACTGCTCAAATTCCTCAGGTCTGCCGGTTTCAGATATTTGATGACTTCAAATTTAAGCCAGGCCAAGCTCTAAGATATATACAGAATCTTTCGTCACTCCTCCACCACAAATGATCACCCCACTGCAGCTCAGTTTTTGGTTACAATAAATGTCCTTGCATTTTATAACCTTGCAATACCACCTAGGTAGGGGAACTGTTTGCCACTGGTGATCAGCTCTCTTTTATTTGGGAATGGCCACCCACGCCTGCCACAATTGACGTCGTTGACAGTCTCATCAATGGAGGAGATTTTAGTGGTGTGGAGACTCCACTAGTGTCACGCACAGACCACAGTGCATATGTGGAAAAAAAAAAAGCCACGATATGCTCACTTATATTGCTGGTTATGTAGCGCATAAGACACTAAAAAAGACGCAGTGTGAGACTTGGGCAACATGTCTCACATCAGACAGAAGCATAGCAACAGGGACTGACCAGGCTTTTTTTTTTGTTCACAGCACACTTTGATAACGGAGGCCTCACATACCCCCTCTGGACTCCTCAAAGCAGCTATTGCTAAACTCGAAGATATTTTTGCTATTTATTTTGGCATGAGCAAGCTGCTTGAAAAGAGTGTTGTGGATTTCAGCGCTTTGTTTAAAAAAAACAGATTTTTCTCACCTGGGATGTCAATAACATTCGAATTTCATAAAAAAGTCTCATGAAATTCTACATTTTACTTAGATTCTGCTTCTTCACAAAATTACTGAACAGCGAAATAGATGTACAGGGGCAAAGAATGAAGCTGCTAAAGTTGAGAAGATGCAAATAAATGATGCCGGCGAAACTCATGTAAAGGAATCAATAAAGATTTTGATGCTCTTAATTCTGTCTCTTGAAGGGATAAGCAGCATGAACGCACCGAGGGATGATGGTCACCACTGGGAAACTTGAGTGACACTTCATGCTATTCTGCAACTAGCGCTAAGGTATTCCTTATTTACGTGTGCACAGTTTTCACCTTCTGTATTAAAAGAAAATACCGCAGGCACTCGACGTGACGCGGTAAGCAAACACGAAAACGCTGTTGTAAACCTCTCCGCCAGCCTGCCCGTAAGCAGGAGCTGCAAAAGGGGTGTCTGCTTAAGGAACTCCGATTGACCACAGCGCCATCACCACATGCATCACCGAGCGGCCGCGGCATAAAGCGTAGACTAGCCAGTATGTTCTAGAGACCCTACTAGTTGTGTGCCTTGTGTGTTTGAGCCTCGTGCGTCTCACATGCTTGTTGCTGCTCGCAATTTCTCGGTAGCATTTCGAGGGGGTGTGGGAAGGCAAGGTGCTTGGCTACTGACCTGAAACACACGGGTTCAATCGCGGCTGCGATGGTAGCATTTTGATAGTCGCGAAATGCTGGAGCTTCTCATACTGTGCAGTGTCGGGGCAGATAAAAATTTCCTTGACAGTGTTGTTAAATCCCTCTAAACAAGCGAGACGTTGTATGCATATTTTTGCAACCAGCATCAAGTTTTGTTTGCTTAATGACATACTTAAGTTGCAAATATCACAAACACAAAGTAAAGAAACACACAACAACAAGCACGACCGGCACTTCCAATTAAAATAGACCGAGCGCAAACCCAAACTTAAGTAACAACATACAGACATGCGCAGTCTTCACGCAGTCTTACGCTATCCAGCTATCGAACAATCTCTTCTCCGATACGTACGTCACCGACGTGTTGCTGATACACCTTTCTCCTTTCTTCTTAATGTAATAGGCTTCCATCAACTTATGCGCAGTTTTATACCTATTTCTACCTAGAATCTTAAACTTCGGTGACATACGTATCGGGACAGAGATTGTTCAATAGCTGGATAGTGTAAGGCTGTGTGAAGACTACATACCGTATAAACCGGACTATAGGTCGAGTGGGAATATAGGTCGATCCCCCAAGTTCAGGTTACCGAAAAAAAAAAAAAGGAAAACAACCCAAAATTGCCGAACGATTTTTATTTGCGAATTAAGTGTATCGCACCCCGATCGTCGGAGCTCCCCTCAACCACCATCGCAACTGTTCCTATTCGTCAGACGAAGCATCACTGTCTTCTGAAGACGGGAGTTTGTTGCTGGCCGCCTCCCACAGTGCGTTGTCTTCCGTGTCATACAGCGAGTTGCTGATGGAACATTTCTTAAAAGCATTTTCAACCATGGAATCTGGCAAGGAACGCCAGGCGGAAAGCACCCAGCCACAAACAGTTACAAGCGGAGGCCTCTGTAGGCGGCCCGTCGATGTCTTTGGGTTGTCGCCGGACATCCACTTTTGGTACTCCAGCCGCACTCGGTCCTTGAATGGCTTCTTTAGCACAACGTCCATCGATTGGAGGGTGGACGTCATACCGCCTGGTATCACGGCAAGGTTCGTTTTTTTATCGCCCAGTGCACGCTTCACAGCGTCGGTTAATTGACCATAAAACGCATCTAACACCAGCATGCTGCAAAGACGCAGCAGTGCACCTGGATTACGGTTCCAGACTACTCGTATCCATTTGAACATCATGGCCTCGTCCATGTATTTCTTTTTGTTGACGCGAACGACAGCACTGGGCGAGAACACTTCCTTCGGCATTGTCTTACGTTTGAAAATGATGAAGGGCAGAAGCTTTCTACCACCTGCCATGCATGCCAGCAAGACGGTGAAGCAAAAGTGCTCGTTGTCAAAGGACAACAGCTTCATATCCTTGGCGCCACGCTGCATGATCATGGTCGATGAAGGCATGTCAAGCCACACAGGGGTCTCATTCGCATTGTCAATCTGCCCCATCATTTAGTTGTTCTGCTCCCGAAGCCAGTTCATGAAGCCCTGAAAGTTAGTAAGCTTGACCTCGAACACGTCTGGAAACTTCTGACAGATGTATGTGCGCCACCGGAAAGAAAATCCTTTGCGTCTCATGAATCAATGCATCCAAGAGTTTGGTGCACGAAACTCTTCTCTCGTGAGCCCAGCTTCGCGAGCGAGTTCCACAGATTTCTTGGGAATGGTATCCACGGTCACTGGCAGCAAGCACGCATAAACTTCCCATACAAAGTTCTCTAGTGTATTGTCCAGGTGCGGATGAACCGCACTTCGCCCACGAAATGACAGTTTCCGAGGATTGCACATCTGCAGCTTCCCTTTCTGCACTCTCCAATAGCGCACGCTTTTTTCTAATACACCAAAGCGGCGCTGAGCAGCCATATTCCCATTCGCTTCTGCGAACTCAACAACCTCTAGTTTAAACGCAGCTTGTACTGCCTTCTCGTACCGCTACTCATATTCAGTGAACTAGAAAAAGACCGTTAAAAATGAAACTTAATGTCAAGTGGAGCGAGAACTTAGAACAGATCGGAGGCAAATCACGAACACAAAAAAACAGACAAGAGAGAAAAAAAAAAACCTGCTATTCGATTTGAATGCGAATATGACCGTGTCCAGCTTCTCATGCACATGCAAGCCACATGTTGCCAGACAGTGGTGCACTGTCGGCTAGACACCGCTATATAAGACGAGGGGCGACTTTAGCTTGTTGTTTTATTGAAAATATCTCGACTTATATACCGGTTTATACGGTATGTATGTATGTTATTACTTAAGTCTGGTTTTGCGCTCAGTCTACTTTATTTGGAAGTGCCTCTTGTGCTTGTTGTTGTGTGTTCCTTTACTTTGTGTTTGTGATATTCGTGGCCAAAAATCAGTCTTGTTACAATTTGTTTGCTTAGTTCCACAGAGCCACAAACTTTGCCGCCCGCAAAGGTCGGCGGCAGCAATTGCCAACACGCTTGCCAACGATGTAGCCCGAATAGAGCCAAATTTGCTTGTCCTCTAGAACGGCATGGAGCATGGCATTATTGGGAATTTTTTTTTAGGCTTTTCTAATTCAAATAACTGCATTTTTATAGCTTGACTATTTTTTCGGGCTGTTTGATTTTTCAGGCTACATATTTTGTGGTCCCTGCTGAGTCCATAAAATCGGTCGGCGACTGTATGGCAACTCTTTCTGCAATAAAGATGTGGACACACTCATGCAATCGTAACCTGCTTCAATAATCATTTTTTGCCTCAATTATTCGCACATGTTCAGTGATTGAGTCAAGATAAGTGGAACAGATTGTTAATTGAGAAAGATGAGATTATAAAAGAAGGTGATTGTTGTGCGAGTGTGGACTCCATATTATTACTGGAGAAAGAAATGTGATATCTGAATGCGACTGCACAGCAATGAAACGTGACAGCGCCGTCACCATGAATACCCAGGTGAAAATTTCCAGCTGGTTGGCTATTGGTTCCAGCAGTGCTGTTTTATTATCACATTCCCAGCATGTGATGGAACCAGCAGGTGATTGAACCAACAGTTGAAGATGATGATGATCAAAACTTTCTTACTCCCAAAAGAGGGGACCGACCGAGAGGTCGGTTACGCTGCTTAGAGGAGGTCAGTGGAGATCCCTTGGGACACCGCGGCCTCCAATGCGCGTGAGATTACCCGGCGTTGCTGTGCCGATTCATTGATATGCAGAAGGGACTCCCATGTATCTTCTGTGTGAGAAGCATCAGCGTACTGGGGGCACGTCCATGCCATGTGTATGAGGGTGGCCGATTGTGAGCAGTATTTACAGTTTGGTGTCACGAGGTGTGGGTATACCTTGCTATAAAGCCAGAGGTTGGGAAAGACACCTGTCTGAAGCTTGCGCCACAGGACGGCATCACGTCGAGGGAGGTTTTTGTGACTCCTTTGGTCACTTACACAGATATTCTACAGCACTACTGACTAAGCCGTCTCCGCTATCTTCCAGCTCACAAAACAGTTGATGGAACCAGTAGTTAATGGAACCCGCAGTCGATAGAACCAGTAGTCAATGGAACCAGTAGCTGTTGGTTCCAGTGCAGAGTTGCGAGCAGTCGGCCAACCTGGAACTCGCCGACATAGAACACACCTTGAAGCAACAAGCTAGAAATAAGTTGAATTTGAGCTTTTTATTGTCAGCCTAAATTTTATTGCAGCTCGAACCAGTTAAAATCCACGGCATGTATGTTTCCAACTGGAACTAGTCCCTTCACAGCTGAACAATTGTCACATTCCATTTTCGTTGAGTTGGAGTGGTACCAATGTGCAGATTAAGTTTGTTCCCTTCAGCAGCATGTAGTTCTAAAGGTGCTGTTTCAAAAGCTTGTTAGGTACACACAAACGTTGATCCAAAGTAATAATGACTATGTGACGTAGGAAAGCAGTGACTGATGGTAGAGACAGGTGAAGAGGAAGTGAGGATGAAATAAACGTGGCGTATGAGCCAGGCCACGTCTCCCATTCATCATAGCTCACACGAGTCAACAGGGTGGAGACCTGCCTGTCCCTTCATCAGTCGCTCATCATCGACGCAGTTCCCCACAAAATGCCCTCACCATACATCAACTACCGAATCTTCTAGCAGGAAACAACGACCAGCACCATGACACAACCATCAGCCGACCTTGACATCCCCAAGTACACCGGAGTAGCGGACGATGGACCCGTGCAGGACTGGTTCCCTCTGTTCGAACTTCACAGTACCGCTGCATTTCTTTAATTTTATTTCCTTAAATACCCGCGAGGGGGTATTACATAAGGGGTGGGTAATTATAAAGACAAGACATAGGCGCCCAAGATTTAACATAGAAAGTGCTTATTGATATTTTCTATGAACGATGATGGGCAGGGAATGGTTGCGATTTCACTGGGAAGGCCGTTCTAGTCTGGTGCGGTGCGTGGAAAAAACGAGGCAGAAAAAAGTAGAAGTCCAGGAACGTGGCCAAGCAACTTGAAGCAAATGGCTCGTGCGGTGAGATATGCGTGTTGCGAGAACGATATAAGGTGGGGCATGCAAGCGACTATGAAAAAGTTTGTGGAACAATGACAGGCTGGCAATACGATGGCGAAGTTTTAGATCTGGTAAACCAGATTCTGCTTTCAATTCAGATACGCTGACAGTGGAAGAGTATGAACAGTGGATAAATCTAGCGGTCCGGTTTTGAAGCGATTCGATGGCATGTGTAAGATAAGATTGTCGAGGGCCCCAAATTGGCGATGCGTATTCTAGTTTAGGTCGAACGGTGGATTTGTATGCTTGTAATTTTACGTGTTGTGGAGCGAGTCGTAAATGGCGTTTAAGGAAACCCAGTGTTTTATTTGCAGATGAAATGATATTAGTGACGTGTCTGTTCCATGAAAGATCACTACAAAGAGTGACGGCCAAATACTTGTATGACGGAACATTTTCTGGATGGATGGCGTTAACTGTGTACGGATACACAAGCGGCATGCGACGGCAATGGAATGAAACGACTTTACATTTACTCCGGTTAAGTTGCATGAGCCAGCGCTCACACCATTCCTGGAGGCAGTTTAGGTTGGCTTGTAAGGATGACTGTTTTGAAGTGTCAGTAACAGTGTCATATATAACGCAGTCATCAGCAAACAGGCGGGTTTTACAGGTTAGGTTTGAAGGCAAGTCATTTATGTATATAAGGAATAAAAGGGGACCGAGAACCGAACCCTGGGGTACTCCGGACGTTACTGGAAGAGGATTAGAGGTACGGTTGTTGATATTAACAAACTGGGAACGGTTTGTAAAGAATTCTCTGATCCAATTTAGTATGTTCGGGTGAAGATTTAACGGGGAAAGTTTTAGTAACAGTCGAGAATGGGGTACTTTGTCGAACGCTTTGGAAAAATCTAAGAATACGGCATCGGTTTGTAAGTTACAGTCCAGGTGAGTATGCAGATAATGAACAAATAAGGCCAGTTGCGTTTCATAAGAGAAACCTCTGTGGAACCCATGTTGTGCTGGATGGAAAAAGCTCTTTGAATCAAGAAAGTCTATGATATGCGTGTAGATGACGTGTTCCATGATTTTACAGGGCACGCTGGTTAAAGATATGGGACGATAGTTTAATGGCGAGTTTGGGAACGGCGCGGAGGGGAAGCGTCACATAATGTCTGGGTTGGGTGATCGGGTGGATGCCAGAGTGCAAGGCGAGAGGACTGGTCGAGGCCCTCATGCAACGAACGGGCTCACCTTCATCTCGTCGATGTCAACGACAGGCTTGCAAGTCCGACGAACGTCGTCTCGGTGGTGGCTCGAATGGACGTCGCTGCGACAGCCAGCCCTTCTGCTGGAATCACGGTCGCCAAACCAACTGGCTGCGAGGCGTCCTAGCGTTAATAGGGAGTCGTGCACAGCGTCTGCGAAAACTGGCCTCGTGCAGGAGCGGTGATGAAAAGAGCAGCAGAGCTTCTCAGCAACGGCCGGGAGCAAGGCACAGCCGGGCTGCCTGACGACCGCAGATTTCTGAACACCTCCAGAGTCCAAGGCTGTGTAGTGGCCGGTGACTTCCTAAGTTATCGTCGCCACCACGTACAGAAACGTACACCGGTGATGATCAGGCCTCTCCAAACGCGCGAAGCGAAGGAAGGCGTACACAGTCCTTCTCCCCACGCGAAAGCAACAAATGACGATCCCTTTTGCCAGCGAAGAAAAAGAAACAAAAACACACGAAAAAAAAACATAAACTAAACATGAACACTCAAATGAAAATCAACAGCAGCAACTGGGCGGGGCCGACTTCGCTGCAGCACTGGCTGCAAAGAAGCAAGCTAACTGAGACTAGACAGTAAAAATGACTGCCTTCGGTTGCGGAAATAAGCTTGCAATCCGGCGCGAAATCACTTAAGGTGACCGCTTTCTCAGATTATATCAATGTGTGGTTTGAATGCAGTTCGTCGCTCCGGGTGTCCGCCGTTGCTTGCGCAAAGTGCCACTGTGCACTGGCACAGGCTCGTCAGACCTTGACGCAAGGGCTTTCAGGTCTGCGATGTGCCAACAGCTGAGTTTTCTCGAAAGCGGATCTTTCAGCAAGTACAAGTGCGGAGTCCAAGCGCAGAGTCCAAGCATTCTCTACTCTTTACGGACCAAGCTACTTAAGAGTGAGCGAAGCTGAGAAACACTTGCTCGTGTCATTAAGAGCGTAGTTGCGCTACAGGACAAGATCACCTACCTTAAATGAAAGGTGGCGATGTTTCGGGTCGTACTGGGCTTCCTGCTCGGCCCTGGCCGATGCGAAACTCTGCCTTGCTCTACTGAGAGCTCGACAAAGCCGGTACCGAAGTGTTGAAGCGTAAGCAGAACAGTCTGCCGGTTCTTCCTTGTCCCCAAGCTGGCATTGCATGACACTGGTCACCGGATTTGCCAAACCTGTTCCGAAGTTGAGGAAAGCGGGAGAGAAACCAGTAAAGCAACTGTCGGAAGTTCAGATTGCAAACGCGAGTTCACTCAAATGGTCTGTCGAGTCCTTTTGACTTTCGGCAAAGTCCGCCAACATGGGTGTGAGCGTACGATTGGTTTGCTCCGTCAAATTGGACTAGAGATAGTAAGGTGAAGTGGTGCAATTATCAATTCCTAGGAAATGGCACGTATCACCAAACACCCGAGTGGTGAAATTTGACGCGTTGTCTGGGATCAATCTTTTCGTATAGCCAAACTGAGAAAACACTTCCTGTAGCCTCTCTAGCACTGCTCGCATTGTCACTTTTCGTAGCGGAAGCAATTCCACCCATTTGGAAAAATGATCAACGACTACTATCAGATGTATGAACCCCTGCTTACTCCTGGGGACGGCCCCATTAGATCGCAGGTGGCTACTTGCCACGGACGCTCACTGACAATCGGTTTCATCAAACTGGGCGGCTTTCCACCTCTTGATTTCAACGCTTGACAGACGTGGCAGGAACGGCAATAGCGAAAATTGTCACGCTTCATGCCAAGCCCAATCACAACCTTGCTCGGTTTCGCAAAAACTTTGGAGCCACTCAGGTAACCGGCCATGGGCTCGTCGCGAGAGACTCGCAACAGTGCGCCTCTCAGACTTTTGGGAATAACCACCTTAAACGAGTCATCAGTGGCTATGTATTTCAGCAGGAGTCCATCATAGTTCAGCAAGTATGTATCCGCGGGGAACACAGCGACATACGCCGCTTCCTGTCCCCCTGCGCCCGCCGCACTACCAGCGGCGTCACGGTGCTTCATCTCCCTGAGACCATCCTTCAACTCACGACAAAACAGATTATCTTGCTGGGCTATGAGTAACTCTTGTCTGCTGAAAACGATTCTCATTCTCCCAAAGAGGAGTGTGGTATCGTTCCCTCATATTCGCTCATGTCGGCGTCATGGATTCGTTTCCCGTTTGCTCCCCCTCTCGCCCGCTTCGCGGCACGCTGCTTCCCTGGCTCGTGGTAAGGGTGTGCTGGTTGGTTCACTCACTCTTTTTCTCCGCCCGGCGGTGCTGCCGCCGTTCCGCTCGCGCGGCCCCCTTGTGCAAAAGCACCACTAGTGCTTGTCGCACCGGGATCCAGGCTTCCGGTAGACACTGGGGCACAAGATAACGCGTCAGCTACCACGTTAGTGCTCTCCTTTCGATACTTCACTGAAAAGTCATAATGCTGTATTAGGAGAGCCCAGGGCGCTAGCCTGCCTGCAGGCTCACGGAGCCGCATCAGCCAGCTCAGCGGACTGTGATCTGTTTGCACCGCAAACTTCGTCGCATCAAGGTAGACATCAAACTTCCATAGTGCTACCATGATGGCGAGGCGCTCCCTGTCGGTCTCGGAATAATTCTTTTTCGGGGGTATGAACAAGCGGCTGGCAAGTGCCAGTGGCTGCAACACACCATCGTATTCCTGTAGGAGAACTGCTCCTAATCCCAAATCGCTTGCGTCAGTCTGAGCAACAAACGGTCTGGTCAGGTTGGAGAGCTTGAGCTGCGCCGTCTCCACAATGACTCTAGACAGACGGTAAAACACCTCTTGCTGCTCAGGTCTTCATCACCACTCAGCTTACTTACCCAAGAGCTTTGTCAAGGGCACTTGCACTCGGCACATGATGGAATGAATGACTGGTAAAAATTGGCCATTCTGAGAAAGTGGCGTAGCTCGCGTACGTCCTTGGCCGTAGGTGAATTGAGGATTGCTCAAAGTTTCTGCTGGTCTGGCTCAATGGAGCCTTCACCTAGCTCTCGGGTTTGCTCTAGTTGGGCCTTCGCGGGTTTCAACGTCATCCCGGCAGCTCTCAACCACTCGAACACATTGGCAATGTGGGCCAAGTGTTCTTCGGAGGTTCGTGAATAAATCACAATGTCTTCGAGGTAGCACATGCAGTAAGACCACTTTGCTTCCCCGAGGACACGGTCCATGAGTCTCTGAGAAGTCGCACGAGCATTGAAAAGACCAAAGGGCATACGAGTTAACTCAAATAACCCTCAGTGGGAGATAAATGCAGTCTTGCACAGGTCATGCTCATCCATCCGAACCAGTAGGTAATTTTTGGAGGCATATGATATGGTAAAGTACCGCGCAGTGCTGAGGTTTTCTACGATGGAGCTAATTGTGGGGAGCGGACAGGCATCCTTACGAGTCACTCCGTTCAGACGGATGTAGTCTACGCACAGGCGATGACTGTCATCTTTCTTAGACACCAACACAATTGGAGACGTCCAGGCGCTGGACGAACAACGAACAATGCCAGCTGAGAGCATCTCGTCCAGCAGGCCATCACTTACCTGCCTCTTGGCCTGACTGATGGGCCTGGGGTTACACTACAAAGGAAGCGTGTCGCCAGTTTCGATCAAATGGCTCACCAAACCGGTACAGCTTGGTTGATCGGTGGCGAGCTCATCATATTAGCGTAACAGTGCCGACAGACGAGCCTTCTATGTATCATCCAATTGAGTCGCACAGGCGATCAACTGATGCGGATCCTTTACGTGTTTTGCCCCTCGATCCCGATGGGAATTTTGAGCCTACGAGTGCATAGCGCAGAGGCCTGCCCCGAAGTTTGCTTGTGACACGGTTTGGACGCTTCAACTGCACAGGCAACAGAAAACACCATTGGGCTGATAAACCGCTTTAGCTCGGAAAAAGGTCCATTGCAACAGCCTCCATTCGCAATGTCCACTGTGATACCGGTTTTTAGGAGAAAGTCCCGACCGAGAATCACAGGAACACTGAGCCCTGGAAGATGAACGAAACGCGTGCGTTTCATTCGGCCTCCCGATCTGACAATCAACCTCGCGCCACCCGCCAACTGGGCCATGCCTTACATGAGGGTGAATGTTGTTCGGCTGTCCCGCAAGTGCACCGAATGCTTCTGCAAGTGGGACAACACTTGTTCGCCAAACAATGAAGCGCTTGCGCTCATGTCCAGCAACGCCGGGAATGTGGTACGTGTTCTGTGGCCTCGCACTTTGTTTATTGTACATAGGTGTTCTGTGATTGTACGATCGGCGTGATGGGGTGACGGTTCGCATTTGTTGTAGGCACTGCACCGTGCTCCCTACCGGGCTGCAGAAATGAGGCGCCTTCTTATTTAGGCACCACCATTTTATTGTGCGCGGTTGCGACGATGTCACGTCGGCAGAGCTACACAGGTGACTTCAAGTGCCAGGATACTTTTTACCGAGGACTCGAGCAGTTGTGCTGTGCAGCGCAAGTTCTGTGTCAATGAGACGATTAGGGGCTGCCAAAAGCAGCGGGACTGTCTGTTTGTGTGCAAATGTCAGCTTCGTGCCTTTCGCGGCCTAGCAATCATCAGCGGTGACAGCAAGGATGTCGTTTGGAAAGTCGCGGATGCTTGCGAGAATTTGATGATTACATCATCTTGCACATTTGGCAAGATGACGCCCCCGGCAGCGATTAGGGCGCTGAGCTGTGTAAATAAAGGTGTGCTACGTTTCAATTTGTGTGTTTATAAACTAAAAAAAAAATGGTCGACCTATATTTGAATACTTTTTTTTCTTTTATAGAACACTATAAGTAGGGGTTGACCTATATTCGTGTCCGACCTATTTTTGAGTAAATACGGTAGAAAGATTTACGTGCCAACAGAATACTCATGCAGTATTCATTCCGCTTATTAGAGCTCTCGAAAGCGCGAATAAAAGTGGGGGTTTTTCCCAGCGATGTATATATTTTGGAACTTAGACATGCGTGCAGACCACTTGAGAACAGGGTGAAATGCGCACGATGTAGAACGTGTGGCAACCATTCTAAATTCTCTTTAATAATGACTGGCGTTCATTTCTATAGTGCAAAAAAGTAATAAAAAAGACAAGGATGCATCTTGGAGAGAGATGGCTGTCCTGCATATTTCGCTTTACTTAAAATGAATGTCAGCTATCACAACTAACTAGCCTGCTCTATCACCTTGACGGATTTGATTACTAAGGCACATGATGCTATATTGTCATTAATGCATTCACTGGTGGAACTGGGTCAAGCCAACTGAAAATCAGCAAGTTACCTGCTAGAACAAACACAGAATACCAGTGAGCACTCTGCTGGGACCAGTTCAGTCAATGCGTTGTCTGCTGAAACCAGCATAAAACCATTAAAAGCCCTGCTGGAACCAGCGGAAGACCAGTAAGCACACTGCTGGAACCAGTGCGACCAGCAGGAAACCAGCAAGTTTGTTGCTGGTTCCACCAGAAACCAGCCGCTCCCAGCAGAAAGCTAGCAGGAAATTTTCTCCTGGGTAGCACCTCTGTTATGTGTTGAAATAAAGCTTGTTGGAATTAACACCCTCTGTGTGTCGTCATCATTTTTGCAGATTTTACTTCGAACCATGCAATACCAACACTTTCAGGGGCGTAGCCAAGGGGTAGCACGCCAGGCAGGTGCACCCCCCCCCCTGCCGAAACTTTTTTCTGCCGTAACATAGAGAGTGAAAAATGGCCATTTTAAGGGGGTGCCCTCTTGAAATTTTAGTGATACCCCCCTCCCCCTCAAAAAAAAAAAAAAATTTCTGGCTACGCGCCTGAACACGCCCAATTGTTTGCTTGTGCGCTCTCGCAAACCAACACCCTCCGCAGAATATGCTCGGCTGGTTGCTGACCGAAAAGTTGCATGTTCAACTCCAGCTACAGCGAATGTATTTTTAAGGAGGCAAACTGCTCGAGGCCTTTGTACTATGCGATGTCGAGGCACTATAAAATACACCATGGGCTCAAAAATTTCAGAGGCCTTCAGTATGGCGTTCCTCATAATCCTAATAATTGTTTTAGTGTTTTACCTCGTAGAACTACAGATATTATTGTTACCCACGGGAAAAGAAAATTATTGACTTGAAATTGTATGGCAACGAAATTATCCAGTATGTTTTCACTGATTGTGAAAGCGGACCATGGCTTTACTTGACGAAATCTGACAGACTTCTTCTGGCACTGTGACGACATGCAACCAGACATACTGTGAGGTCTCGGCATCCCGTCAGAGCATCACCGAAAAGATAGCGATATCTTAAGGCTAGGTTCATTCTCCAACGTTCCACTTGAAGTGTTGTCATACATATGACTGACCGCATAGCGAATCACTTTGAATGCTACTAACCTCTGCAGTTACACTAACATTCGTTTGTGCAAAACATGTGAAATGGACCCTTTGAACCTGGGCAATACATAACAAATGAACTATCTTCTGCAAGGTTGTCGCATGCACAGGGACATTGCAAGCTGCAGTTCTGGACCAGCTGATGAAAAGACAGGCCCTCGGAGTGCAGTGCAAGGTAAAACTGCCCGATGTGGCCTTGAAAAAGAGACGCAGAGGTAGCATGCCAGCTTCGCATATTAATATACGCAAAAGGGGGTGGGTTTAAGCCCTATCCGCAGAAACTTTTTTTTTCAAGGCTTTCTTTATTTTTGTCACAGTCTTTGCATTTTAGTTGGAATTACGATCTGGGCATGAATGAAATTTCCAAATGCAATTCAAAAGCCTGGTCTCTGCCCATAATGGTGTCACTGTGCCATGTGCCAGCGTTGAGCTTGCATCGTGCAGTTTGTCAGCCTCCCAGTACCTTGCGCTGCACCGGTCCGATAATCATGCCTGGCACTAGCACAGCGCCACTAGGTTCTCCAATAGGGTAGCCTGTAATGAGTGCATATATCGTGGCACCTGCGCCCGTGAGGACACATGAATGGATTTGTAGTTATATGCCATGCCAATGTTGCTGATGCTACACCAGTGGCACGCTCGTTTCACAGAGGATTTGCCACCGGGGAACGAGACACATTCAATGTAGCCAACTGTATTGCCAACATATGGTGACAATGAAGGATTATGCTTAGCCTGTCCTTCGAGTTCTTTTTTAAAGGGGAGCCCACAAAAATGCAGGTTATTCCCACTTCCAACCAACCATACCTCATTGCTAATTTTCTAGTAAAACAACACGTGATGTGATTTCTGGGTACCCATTTTTGGAACGTCTTCCTTGAATATCTTGCTAGTCAGTTTCAGCAGTTTACAGTGCTACAGGTTCGAATTGTTTCAGAATAAAGAAAAGAAACACTGGTCCACCAACAGCAAATGAGTGGTTGCGCGTTCGCTTCTGGTACAGCAACAACGGCTTCCCGTGGCTTCACTCGCGCGTACTGGATGTGCCATCCAGCTCCTCTTAGTAAAGATCAGTGGTTTGCATTTATATACATTGTTTATTGGTCATAACTGGTATGTTGTGTTGAGATGTAAACTTCATTGTGCCTTCATTATGACTTTTTTGTAGTATCAGATCTAGCCTGAAGTTGGCAAAGACGAGGTGTGGCCACGTTTTCCTGGAAGTTGTCGGTTGTTTCCAGTCGTACAAAATGCATCGTAGAGCATTTCGAGTCATCATCTACTGCTCTACTGCACAAGCCAGTCATTGTCCGGGATTGTCATCATCAGCGTCATCGTCATCGTCATGGCACAGAGTGGGTAGCTTGCATCTGCTGTGCCGTGTTGGCAGAAATAGAATGTGTGGTCTGGAACGCGTTTGTTCACCATCGTCGTCATCGTCAGGGGTGGCGACAGCGCGCAACGCCGACGGACCAGCCTCGCCCTTAAGGAGGTCTGCACTAAAAGAATATATATGTGTGCCATGGGCGGTAGGTGTTGTGTATCAAGTGGCCTTAACATCGGTCAAAGGGAAAGGAGCATTAATATGAGATTAAGAGAACTTAAACCTTCACTGTCCAAGCATTTGCATTTGCTAACTCACTGCCGGGAGTTTTTTGAATATGTGAACATCATTACCAGCAATAGTAGATACATAGGTGGAACAATAAAAGAGGCTTTCCACATTAGGAGAAGGGTACATCAGTGAACCTTCTGTTGGACAAGGGGTATGCATATCTGTGTGCTTATGTTGACTTACGTGGCCTCCCACCTGCACCCGATTAAAATTTTTTGTGTTTTTCGGCTGCTGGTAAACTTTGGCTGCAACACATCTTTGCTGTGAACTTTGAAACATCAATTAGGTTTTATATGCTAAATGCAGTGGTGGATCCTGAGAGGGGAGCGGTAGGGGCGATCGCCCCTCCCAAAACCGGTGAGCACCCCCTCCCTCTATCTTCAGTGCTTGTCGTCCACCTGCTATCACTCATTAGGACAAATAAGTGGTATCCTTTGAGTGCACATTAACAGTATTTATGCTATGATAGAGTTTTTGTGCTAGTAAAAACAAAAAAAGTAATGACCATGCCCCCCCTCTCCGACGTCACTTTAAACGATCGCACCCCCCCCCCCCCTAAAATGAGTGGCTGGATTAGCCCCTGACTAAATCACTTGTAATCCTGTGGTTGTCTGTCTCTTTTTTTGTACTTTGTGTCTCGTCTGTTGTGCTAGAAGGTGAACCCGTGCCAATTCATCAGCTTCCAACGCTTTTTGCCCTCATTTTGCTCTATCCACTTATTTATTTATGTGTGGCAGTTAAAGTTTTCTTATTGAGTCGGCACATTTAAAAACCTTGGAAGTGGGCTTATCGTTCCTTGCACATGGTACGCAGGAGTCGCTGTCTCCACGCAAATCGGTCTATCGCTCGGGGACGCCTGATCCCTTGTGCAAGCGATGGTACCTGTTCAACGACAGTCGGGTGTCTGCAGCGTCGTATGCGAGCCTGCAGGGCCTTACATGCCGCTTTCCTCGTGACACGGCTTATGTGCTCTTCTACCGACAGATGGACAGCAACCTTGCTTACCAGGAGGCCACACCAGGGGACCTGGTCCACTCGAGTTTGCGAGACCTAGTTGACTTGGACAACGTCAAATACTTTGAGGTACTGCACCTTTTGACATTTGTAGAAGATGTGTGTTTCCTCCCATGTATAGATAGCAGGACAAATTTTATACAGTTCATTCTGTTTTGGAGGCTGATGAAGTACTGTAGCACGTACTGGCGGAGTCAACTGTGTTATGAAAATGGAAAATGAATTTAAAAAACAAAGCAGCGGCAATTTCAGACTACAAACCACTGAAATATGCCAGGCCATGTGTGTAAACAAAGTTTTGTTGTAATGTTTCAACAAGAAGACAACAGTTGTGCAGAGGCTTGCATGGACCGCCACGATGGGTACGTGTGTGGAGATGGCAAGAATGGCACAAGTCTCCCAGAACGTCAGAGGCCTCTTATCATAGCTGGCAGGCGGCATTCACTTTAAGCATGTCTCAACTGCTGGCATTCACTTTAAGCATGTCTCAACTACAGATGAATGACAAAAACGGCATCAAAAATGGTCCTGGTAAAACAATTTAAAAAACTTACTTTTTCTTCTTCCAACAGTTCCCGTGCTCAGTGTATGAAAATTTCAATCAGGTTTGTGTCGCACTGCTAAAGATAGGTTTCATTCCTGGCATATGCAGCCATTGGGGGTGCAAAGCAAGAACACATTTCTGCTTAGATACAGCAAAATTTTTGCCACATTGTCATGTTTCGACCCATAAGACACTATGGTTGCATCACTAGGTTATGTTGTTCACTGTGTTTATTTGTATCCGCCACCTCTGCATACCTACAGAAGCTCAAGGCTAATAACATAGAATAAGGCCCAATTCACTTCTCTATGACACCACGCCTTCATCTCGAGATGTCAGATACTTTTTGATGGCAGAGAGCTGCTAGTGTTAGCTGGTTAGTGCAACTGCGTGGCTCGGCCATGAAAGCCGTTATTTCAATGTGCTTTTCAACATGCCATTGCTATGCATCTGGGAGAATCGCATGAGGACACTGCTGGGAAAGAAAAGGAAGCAGTGACACGTCTTGAATTTTGGGAAAGAAGTTTGCATTGCTAGCTTAGGTCAGCTATATTTTTTGCTATTTACTACAACAGAATTTTCGCTTCAGTGAAATTTTTTTCGTACTCCGCCAATCTCGTAGCGTGCGTCGACTTTAGGGGGCGCTGGGCGCATACCTCGTCAAGCTGGCAAGCGCAGTAAAACTAGAGAATACCTACTACTAAACTGGCTGTGAGCATTGCGAGTGCGAAGTCTCTTTTTCTGTGGACATCCCCCAAACTAAGGTCCCTAAAATACTGTACCCGAACACCCAAACCTGTTGTAAGATGGACAGAACTGCTCGAGCGTGTGCCCCCCTCTATCTTCACATCTTCTCCATCATGAGAATGCTCGCTCGCGTCATGGCAGGGACAATTTTCTGCATTGGAGGCGTGTGAGGGCTTGTTGGGCCAACTTTTCTCCTCATCCTCTGTGTCTGCGCTTCAACGCATGCTTGGGGAGATTTCATAATTTAGGTTTTGCCGCTCGTTCATCACATTTTTACTGTACCTCCTTGCGATAGGCTACAGTGATTATAAATATGGCAAATTTCGAGCTCGCAATTATAAAGTTTGCCCAAGAAAACCAGTACCGTGCCGCCACCAAGGACATCAGTGTGAAGTTCTTTAACGTGTCATGACTGGTACAGGAGAAAGCAGGAGAATGCGCGCTTGCTAATACAAGTTTTCTGTCGGTGAAGAAGACCTTTTATCTATGTGCGAAAGCTTAGGTCCTCTAATATTGCCGTGTCCAGAGATATGGTTTCTTGCAGCATTGTCGAGAAGCTTCCAAAAAATGGAGCATCCGAACATGCTCCACTGAACCAAAGACATACCTAGTGCTCTGGCAGGGCAATGACAGCGGCCGCAGCGATTATTCCCCATCATACCTCTCGATCGGTGATTCCAGCTTGGCTGCGTGTCAGAATGAAGGTAACTAAAGGTGATGGAGTTAATTAAATGTGATTTAAGCGAGTGAAATTTCAAAATGATTCAAAGTTGGCGTAAGTGATACGAGGGTATAATACATTTATTGAAGCTGTTTATGGCTAGGCTCTGATGAAAAGTGTCTTTGCTTATAGAGTTGCTTGCACAGAGAATATTAATATGGAGGCCGATCCCACCACGACAGATTTCTGTTTTATGCTAAGGTCAAACTAAAAATTTTTCTTCTTTGTGCCTTGCAACGAAAAGTGACGCAGTTATTTTCAACATATTCACAACATGTTCACAACTTTTCTCGCCAGGGCGAAAGGCATGAACTATTAGTTGTCAAGGGCATTTGAAAGAAAGAAACCTGATCAATCAATCAATCATTGTTTCTTTATTAGCGTCAGAAATGTACATTGCGAGTAATTATGCAGGAGGAGGTCCCAAGGTAGTAAACCGCAGGTGGGACCTCCTATGTTAATACAAAGAAAAAGATAGAATACAAATAATGAAGGAGCAAGTCACAAGAACATTTTGAACTTTTTTTTTTACTAACAATGCAAGATATTGAAAATTAACAAAATGCAGCAGTTATACGTTTAATAGAGACATTTTCAGTTTTGTCTTAGAAACATGAATTCGCATTAAGTCTTTCATATCATGTGATAAAGAATTCCATAGTGAAATTGATGAAAAAGCAATGCTCATTTTTCTATAATTAGTACAAACTTTAGGTAATAACAGGTTATGGGCAACCGCGAATCTAGTTTTATTGGAATTATTCAACAAGGCAATAGGAAATATGTCGATAGTGAGGGTGCGATGGAAAATTTTGAAAAACAAGACACACATTATAAACCTACGTTTGGAAGATGGGTAATACGTCAAGCTGGCAAAAAATCGCATGTGATGGCATTTGACGTGAAGCGAAAGATATGAGTAGCATTGCTTGTTTTTGCAATACTTTCAACATCAAAGTGTGCACTGAAAATGAATTACCCCATGATGTAAAGCAATAGCTGAGATGTCTGTGTATGAATGCATAATGCAATGCCTTCAGAGTTTCGATTTTAAAACATATTCGTGACTTGACCAATGCTCTGATACCGTATGAAATCTTTTTACAAACAGAATTGATATGTTGCTGAAATTTAAGATGTGTGTTCATTATAACTCCTAAAAATTACGTATGATCACTTATAGGAATAACTACTGAGTTCACAAAAAGGTGAGCAATGAATACTAGTTTTTTGTTTGGTGAATGAAAAAGCATAAAACAGGTTTTGGAAGGACTAATCAATAATCTATTATAGTTGCACCAGTCAACAAGACAATTAAGGTCAGCTTGAAGTCTTGACACGAGAGGCGCTAAATCCAAGTGATGAGAAAAGAGAGTCGTGTCATCAGCGTAAAGTAAACAAGAAGAATAATTAAGGCAACATGGTAAATCATTTATGAATATTAGAAGTAGTAACGGACCCGAAATTGAACCTAGCGGAGAACACCTCTGGTAATGGGGTTGGGACTGGATGTAAAATTTTTGACCGAGACCACCTGAAGCCTATTAAGAAAAAAGCTCGGTAATAGTGTTAATGCGGGACCAGTTATGTCATAGTACTCAAGTTTACAAAATAGGATGAAATGATCAATACTATCAAATGCTTTAGTAAAGTCGACGAAGACAGAACCTGCAATGTTACCATTATCAATGAATGATCTGATTTTGTCAGTGAAACAAGCAATTGCAGTATCAGTGGAAAGACCAGCCCTAAAACCAAACTGACAAGGAGAAAGTATGGTAAATATGCTTAAATATTCGGATATTCTTATTTCAATTATTTTTTCCAAAGTTTTATTCAGGAAGGGATTTGAACAGAAGCATTGCTTTTTGATTTTGACCTGCCAGTGCGTGAAGCATCTTACGGGCCCTGAATCGATCTCCTCGTTGCTAAATATTGTGCATGCCCATATTAAGAGTTTCGAACATGCTGCATTGAAGGCGGTGGCAAGTCAAGTTCAAGTCAAGGAGTGTTTTTTAATACGGGGGTTAGTGTAAGACCCGATGTCACTGATGACTAACACGAGTTATGCAGCTGACAAAACTCAATTGTACTCGTGTCGTGCTCACCTTGCAGTAGAAAATGCATGCTGCATTCCTTTAAGGCGGGGCTTTGAAAAAGAGTATGCATTTACATCACATACACAGGGTGGCCTGCGTTTATGAGTGTGAGTATAGAATCGGCCACCAATTTTTAAAATTGTTTTTTTTTTTCCAACTAGATGGCTTATGGTTGTATAGTTTGGCACATATCATCATGATACCTACGAAAACACATGGTCGAAATTTTATTGAAATCGGCAAGTATTCGAAAATTGCTGGATTTCCTCTTTAAGGTGGCTAGAGAGACGCAGACGCTCCCCCTGACCCGCCCCTCGAGCAACCGCCAATGGTTGAGCGTTCTAACATACCGTATTTACTCATGTAATGAGCGCACTTTTTTCTCGAAAAATTGCAGCAAAGTTGGGGGGTGCGTTTATTACACGGGGTAAATCTTATGAAAACTTTTTCAGGAGGAGCAAAAAAATGCGGTAATGCAAAAAAAAACGTTAGGTTGCTTAGGTTTTCGCAGTTGACATATGCGTACACTGTTTGGAAACAGCGTCTTTGTTGCGCTTTACTCAGCTTCGATAGTTGATGGCACTATCTTCTGCAAGCTGTCTCCGGCCGCCCATGCATGCCATAAGAGGGTGTTGCGACTATCTTTTCTCGCAATCATTTAACTACAATATCTGCTGTGATCTCGAGGAGTGCCTAAAAGTGTGTGCTAAAATGCTACGACGCACTTTGCCAACTTTGCGGCAACCTCGCACGACGACCAAGATGATGCCATTAATATTGTAGCAAGTAACCAACATTGCAGCTAGCAACCCCCAAAGCATCAAAACAAACCGTTGATAACAAGATTAACGACAAAATACGGTCGTCATTTCGCTTCAACATGAAAAGTTCCTCTACTCGCGGTTAACAAGCGAAACGAAAATCGGGGGTGCTACCAAGTGGCGGAAATTGTCACGGTCTTTTCTGGACGACAAGCTATTTTTTTCTGGTCTTCCAGAAACCTGCGGCGCAGTAGCGACAAATGATCCTTTACAGCAGCAAATCCTGTCGTTGTTGCTCAAAAATCGCACGCGCGTGGCGGGGCTTTTTCGTATTTGCAGGAAGCGATCATTGGTTGGCGCAGGCGGCTTCGTGACCTTCGCTCGCTGGCTGCGTGTTTATCAGCTGCGATGTCTACATTCGCACCGTTTTTGAACCCCGCTGTGGCGGACAGATAAGACGGGGAAAGTTCCGCGCACAGATAAAAATAAAAACAATACGGCATGCAGCAACAGGTGAAGGGGAGAGGGAGCGAGCCGAAATGGCCGGGGGGGTTGACAAAATAATAAAGAACGGAAGAAATCCAACGGGTGAGGAGGCGCCAGGTGTTGATTAGCAGGACTGCAGCCAATGAATGAAGGTAGTGCGTTTATTACACGAGAAAAAAAAAACAAATTTTGATGACTGAAGTTGGGGGTGCGTTTATTATGCGAGTGCGTTCATTATGCAAGTAAATACTGTCACGAGGTCGTGATGTGGCCGAAGACAGGAGACTTTGTGTTGGGATTTAACTGTTTATTTGGGCGAACCTGTGCCCGGTAAACAGAAAGTCCAATTACAGCAGCAGTCTCGCACAGACGACGACGACGCCGCGACGGAGCTTTCTGAACACAACGCCAACCAGGCAAAGCCCTGACGGCGAAAGCTCACTTACCGAAGGTGGCCTGACGACGCAACATGGAAGCAGCGGAACAAGCCGACGCAGCCGTGACCGGACACCACGCCCTAACAGTAATGCGAGACGGCGAACTAGCGACCTCGACGTTCTTATCGACGGCCACAGTGTGACCGCTCTCGTCGATACTGGAGCCGACTATTCTGTCATCAGTGGGTCGTTCGCCGCGAAGTTAAAGAAAGCAAGAACAGCTCAAGGCCCTGCTCCTGCAATACGAAGATTGCTTTTCGTCGTCATCGAAAATTCGGCATACCCCAATCACGAAACATCGCATCACAACCGAAGAAAATGCCAGACCACTCCGTCAGAGTCCGTACAGGGTTTCGACGTGAGAACGTGAGGCCATGAAGAGACAAGTTGATGAAATGCTGCGGGATGACATTATCGAGCCGTCCAAGAGTCCATGGGCATCCCCCGTGGTGTTAGTGAAGAAAAAGGATGGGACTTTACGTTTCTGCGTCGATTATCGCCGCCTGAACAAAATCACAAGAAAGGACGTGTATCCTCTCCCACGAATAGACGACGCACTTGATCGGCTCCATAACGCCAAGTACTTTTCGTCAATGGACCTCAAGACTGGCTATTGGCAAATCGAAGTCGACGAAAGAGACCGAGAGAAGACGGCGTTTATCACACCGGACGGCCTCTTCGAGTTTAAGGCGATGCCCTTCGGCCTTTGCTCAGCGCCTGCAACTTTTCAACGCGTTATGGATACAGTACTGGCAGGATTGAAGTGGCAGACTTGCCTTGTGTACTTGGACGACGTGTCGTGTTTTCCTCGAGTTTCGACGAGCATCTTCGGCGCCTTGAAGCTGTACTTCAAGCCATCAGGACTTCCGGACTCACACTGAAGCCAGAAAAGTACAGATTTGCGTATGAGGAGCTCTTGTTTCTGGGGCACATTATCAGCAAGTCTGGAGTTTGTCCCGATCCACAGAAAACAGCCGCCATCGCCGACTTCCCGCCGCCCACTGACAAGAAAGCCGTGCGCCGATTTTTGGGCCTGTGCGCCTATTATAGGCGGTTCGTGAAAAACTTCGCCCGCATCGCCGACCCTCTCACTAACCTTACCAAGGCCGACGTGGAGTTCAAGTGGGAAACGCCACAGGAACACGCTTTCCAGGAGCTTAAACATCGCCTCCAGACGCCTCTGTTACTTGCCCATTTCGACGAATTCGCCGAGACAGAAATACATACTGACGCAAGCATCGTAGGTCTTGGCGCCGTTCTTGTGCAGAGGGCTGACTGACTTAAAATATATACACGCATTGAGGTAGAATATACAGAAGGAGGTCCCATAGCACAAGGCTGAAAGGGGACCTCCTGTTAGAAAATGACATGTTGATAAGTACAACAAAATGGCAACAAAAAAAACTTGAAGGGTTATTAGTTACGCCAGCCGATCGCTATCCAAAGCAGAAGCAAATTATTCCACAACAGAAAAGGAGTGCCTCGCCATCATCTGGGCTACGTCGAATATTCGCCCCTACCTTTACGGCACGCCTTTCAAAGTTGTGAGCGACCACCACGCCTTGTGTTGGCTAGCCACCTTGAAAGACCCTTCAGGTCGCCTCGCACGATGGAGCCTGAGACTTTAAAAATATGACATTACTGTCATTTACAAGTCCGGCAAAAAACACTCCGACGCCGACTGTCTCTCTCGTGCGCCTGTCTACCAACCGTTACCCAACGACTCGGATGACGACTACTTCTTGGGAACGATAACTACCGACGACTTCGCTGAACGACAGCGGGCCGATCCGGAACCTTCTCGAAAACTGCAGGCGCGGTTTGCGCTGAGAATCGTGTGGTGTTTTGTGACGATAACAAAAACTTGGGAAATGGAACGTGGCAATACGGTACATTGCACTGACAAACGTGCGCTCAACCGAATGGAACGACTACCGTGGAGACAATGTTTGAAAGTGCTTTTGTCCATAGTTGCTCATATTATTGCTGTACAAAACAGCTGTGTGATTTTTTTTTAAACTCCCCTTTATATTTTGTCACATTCTTTTTATTAACTACAAACATTGTCAAGAATAGGAAAATTTATTATGCATCTTCTTCCTTTGTGATGAGTAATTCCTTAGTGGCAGCACTGGCCATGACTGTTGCTGGTTGTCAGGATTATGCGCACACACATACCCAATAAAATGGACCGTGGAAGTAAAGGCCGCCATCGTGTCTCAAATGGTAGAGCAATGGATGCAATATCCGAAGTTGTTAGGTTTGGTAGTTTTTTCATCCACTATAATTACTTTCCATTCGGTTTATAGTTAATACATTAGAGTAAACACTACAATGTCTCCTATACCTTTCTTGGCATCATTAGATTTTACTTACTCCTTGGAATGAATTGTTAATGTGATCCAACAGACAATGATGTTAAGGAAGGTATAGGGGATGTCATTAGTAGTACAGTTTTAATGTAAATGTGCAGAACGAAAAGTTAACGAAAAGATAACTGCTGCTGGCAGGGACCCGAACCTGCAATCTCCAAATAATGCGTCCATTGCTCAAGCAACTAAGCCACAGCAGCAGTCATTTCCTCATCTAAATTTACAGGGGGTGCATTTAGATGCGTTAATCAGCACCAATACTGACAGCCAGTGTTTTTTTTTTTGGCCTGTTGGCGTCACGTGGCATGTGATATTAATACAAGCAGACAGCTGGCTGATGGTCTTTCGCATACTTTACCTGGAGGCATCAATTGATGTCAGCCAGTACGAGACCCTCGCTATAAATGAAGGAGGAAATTTAAAAGCTCGTTTTTTTTCTTTTTTGGCATCATTGTCTCAATATTGTTTCAAATAAAAAAGAATTTTCTACTTCTTTAGTTCATGAGATTGATTGTGGGGCTGAATGAAGGTTAACCACACTTAGGTGCTGCACACATTTTGTTTTTATTATAATGCAAGATTCACGAAAGCCCTGTTGCTGTTTTTGTATGCAGGAGCAAGAAGCAAAAAGCAAGCGTGCCCGTTGGTCATTCAAGAGTCACAACGGCAGTGACTCCTTTGATGGTGGACCTTCGACTGGTGGATGCGGTGGAGGCGGCATGGGTGGTGACCTCAGTGATCTGCCACACATGGTTTTCTAGCGAGTGCACTTCTTTTAAATTACAGCATGGTCGATGAATCGCAAAAATCTCCAGCCTTCAGTTCATGCAGTGTCCCGTCAGCTCAAGCGGGGTTGGCTCCTTGTTTGTGATAATCATGTAAATTATTTTTGTTAGGCTTTATAAATATTACTGCAATTGCTGTAAATAAGGTTATGAACATGTAAATGTATGCTGGAGATTGTGTAGGATAAATGTTGTGCTTTTATTCCTCATTGAATATTTTCAAGTGTGAAAGAAAAATGTGTGACTTGCTTTTTACGATACCACCCATGCGAATAAAACAACTGAATGTTTGATGATTCCACAATTTGTTCTTGCACAGATGTCGATTTTCATGAGCAGCATCGACATGAGGCGCAGCCCTGTGGCACAGTAATTTCATGGCAATTAGTTATGAGAAACAGACATTATCATACCTATTACTAATAATAGTGAACAAAAGGTTGGTTTACTGGAATGGGGCAGTGTGCCGTCTTCACAGAAAACAAATGGGAGAGTGGTGGTTACTTTTGTGATGATGCCACTAGTAGGGCACCATGATTGGATGGTGTGCCCAGCGCGCGTAATTTCAATTTGCATTTCGGACCTTTGTGCACTTATGAGTAAAACAGTCACATCACACAATTGAAATCAAAATTATCTGCAAGAATAAAACACACCCAACACATTAATGAAATAAATAAGGCTGTTTCTTCATAGTCTGAGCTTGCACAATTCCTATCGCATAACAGGGACCCAGATCGTCTGCTTGTGCACTGTTTTGAGTTCAAAAAGCATAAAAATTTCACAGCTTTATCACAAAGGCGAAGCAATAAATGTGATATCAACAAATTGGAAGGTCACGCGCAGAATGGAAAGCAGATCGAAAAATGCCCCGCATTTCTCACGCACAAATGACGCACCAGACGCACTCACAGCTACAAATGAACGCGAATAAGTGTCTCGGTTGTTATTTCACTGTGTCTGAAAAGCGCGTGTTTTTCACAAACGGAGACTGCAATGATTGCAGTGACCTTTGTGCGTCCGGTAACTACAGCAGGATTGTTCCAAGTGAAGCCCGAGGCTAGCCGAGACGTACGATCCTCCCTTCCTTTCTACCGTGAGATAAGGGCATGAGGGCAAGCTTTCGCAATTCCCACAATGCCCTTAAACCAGTTTTGTCAACTGTCTGATCCAGGTCGCAAAGGCCACCACAAGCAAATTGTCAAGAAAAAGCATTCCCCTGAGACCACTTGAGGGTGAAAGTCATGCAGTGTTATCATCCGATGAGAGTAGCTGCATGCATTGCCAATGCTTCAGTTACTGGTGGTGAATTATGGTAGTGCCCAGTGGTCAGCAACCTTGAAACACCCTCACAGATCACTACACATTGTTAACACTTCTACCACACTTCTACACTTCTACCACACTTTACACTTCTACCACACTATTAACTTGACGACTGCATAGTAGTGTCTTTTTTCAAAAGTGGTTCGAAGCCCAGGCATGGCTGTGTGGTAGAATACTTGACTATCACGGAGAATGCCTGCCTTTGATTCTTCCTCAAACCTTGATTTTTGTTAAACTCATTAAGGTCACGTGGTTTTTTGTAACACTTGCCCCATTTTTCAGTTCCAATGTCCAATACAGTTTTAAAGGGACACTAAAGAGGAACACCCAAACTATTTAGATTGATACATTGTACTCCGAGAAATCTAATGTTGTTAATTTGATCATCATACGCTTATTCATAGAGGTTTCGTTTTTAGGTTTCTTGCTTGAATCTTCGCACGTGACGTCACGGATTACAAATTGTACTTGTAGTATTTCGGGGCCGTAGGCTCAACAAAATTTCCTTATACTTGGTAGGTTAGGTCTATGGCCCCCTCACAGGACACTTCACTTCATTTTTACTCACCGTGAACTACGTAAGCCCCGGCAGCAAACGTTAAAATAGGTGGAATCACGAAGAATCGTGTGGGAACTTCAAAGTGGTGTTGCAACCGACACCTTTCATTTTGCGCGTTTTCTTGCAGCAAGCGTGTTGTTTTTGGTACCATGAAAGCAATTTACTAATCTGAAAAAAATCATTTTGCTCTTTAGTGTCCCTTTAACAAACACGGATTTGTTAACCCAGGTCATAACTTAGAGCAGTAGTCTTGGCCTGTGGGCAAGAAAAGGCTCATCCCAACACCTCTAGAGCATGTGCATCTGTGGAGCCATTGAGAAAGCAAAGAATGTGTATCCAGTAGGCTTGTGTGAATCGTAAACTTTAGGTTCGAAGCGAATAGTAATTTGATCAAATAATTTCAAACCAAATGCAAATAATATATATCACATATAAAAAAGCATATTTGTCATGACCCAACTAACCTGCACAAAACTTTTTAATATTGAAATAAGGCATATGCAAATGTCATTTTTTCTGCTTCAAAGCAAGTGGAAGCAAGTAGCAACACGGTCTGATTTAGTGTAGAAGGCAAGTGACAAGCTGTAAAATAAGTTATGTTTTAAAATTTGCTATACTTAGAGCATATTTATTTTATTTATTTAGTATTTCGAATACTGCTGCTTTCATCTGAGAGCATAGCAGGAGGGCAATACAAAAAGTAAGTGTGATATATCACGCATTTCCGGAATAATCAAATACCTAACTACTGTAGGACAGGAGGTTACCATAAATATTATACAAAAAAATTATAGCATATCTACAGAGTGAATTATGATGAGCGGGGCGAAGTGTCCGTCAGTCTCCTTTCTTGCTTCCGTCCGTACTTGCTTTTGTCCGTGTGTCCATCTGCCTGTGCTTTCGTTCGTCCGTGCATCTGTGCATGCATCCATCTGTCTCTGTCTGTCCGTTCACCCCCGCCCGTCCGTCCAACTGGTGAATACTCGTACCGCCATCTCGCATCTTTTCATCATATATTCATCATATACAAGTACCGCCATCCAGCGGACATTCCAAGGACTAAACGAGAGGTGGCTACCTACTACTACTACTACTACTACTACTACTACTACTACTACTACTACTACTACTACTACTACTACTACTACTACTGAATACATCGGGGATGCATGACCCACGGCTTAAAGAGCTTTGCCCCCAACACAAATAGTGTTTACCAAAATATATGCATCGAATACATTTATCGCACTATTCAGACAGGACTTTGTAATGTGAAACAGCAATGCCACATCCCACGAAAAATATTCTAGTAAAAAAATAAATATAAAAACAAGGAATGAGCCTGTAGGCATGTCCTGTAAGTGTCGAGCATTAGTTGTTTGTGTCTTCTATCTTATTGACAACTTTCATGAATGATTTGGTGTTTGCGTTAGTTGGGTGTAGTTCATTTCATTCTCTAATGGCAAGTAGAAAAAAGGAATGTTCAAAAGTTTCATTACTATATGAATACTCTGTTAATTTATTGGCATGCTTTTGGCACGTAGGCTAGGATTCAGAAAATGAAAGTACTTCGACATGTTTGTTTTGAAACTGTTGTTAATGATTTGAAATAAGAATTTTAAACGGGCTCCTTTGCCCTTTCTAGCAGCGTTTTTAGATAAAGCCAGCGTAACAAGCTTCTCAACTTGAAAAATGATGAATCGATGTGAGAATAGTTTGTTCATTTAACCTAATAGTGGAGCTTCATGGCAGTGTAGATTTTTTTGTGTGTGTGTGTATTCATGGCAAAGCACTCCCCACTGCAGTGACACCACCCTTACATCAGGGGGATGGGGGGTATATGCAGACCGATGTATAGGTGTTAGTTCATTTAAGAAATTTCCAATAACTTAAATTCCAATCAAAGTGAGTTTTAATACTGTAATATTTGTTAAGTACTCAAAAGTGCTTGCACAAGCCTGGTCCACAGAGCACATTAACGAGAAGTTGCTGAGCCATGTAACTAATGCGCTGCATGCCTGTGTGTGTTTCTTCTGTGGGGATGGAGAACAGGGCTTGAGCGCAGATGACCAAAGGCTGTCGCTGAGATACCATTTGAGGTGGTGGTGTGTGCTCTCACGGTGAGGCAGCAACATGAGGGAGAATCGTTGTTTACATGGCAAAAGAACTCTGGTAGGCTAGTCATGTCCACCATGTTACCACTGGAGCAGGAGTCACCAGAAATGAGACTGACCCATGGCTAGCACAAAACGCTAGCTCGGGCATCTTACGTTTACCTACAGTCTGATACAACTTAAGAAGTCCGCAGAGGCAATCCACTTTGATCTCAAGCTCAAGCCGAATTGAAGAAATATTTAAAGTGCTTGAATATTTACACAAGCCTAGTCCACAGAGCACATTAACGAGAGGTTACGAGAAGTAACGAGAAGCACTTTTATTGTCCAGGCAGTCAAAGTGCTGCAGCCAATCGCCTGCTCAACTAAAAAACATAGTAGTCCTGCTCAAGTGCTCTGCAATGTTCTCCGAAGAGGGGATCACTGGCAGCTTGACTCGTGACATCAATCTGGAGAGAGAGACTTTTTATTTCAAGCATAGAAAAATGTCGGGTGGGGCTCTCAGTCCAGAGCTCCAACAGCCGCTGCTGCGTCCCGCGCCCGCTGGCCCTTGGGCTTTTATCACGCAGCCTGGCCTCCCAGTCTTGTAGGGTAGGAATAGGAGAGGAGTTGGCAGAGCGCCTGGCTGGCGGACGCTGACATTCCAGCGTTACGGAAAATAACATCGGTACCGCTCGACAGCCAGGGCATTAGTCAGGGTAAGAAGTGGGATGGAGGATGTGGAGGAAATAGAGGTTCAGAAACAGTATTCGCCTGCACTTGACGCACCGCAGTTGCATCTTCTCGTGTGAGTGTGTGGTGTGCTGGAGGGTACCGAATGCGTTCTCGTCTATAGTAATCGGGAGTGTCTCGATATCCTAGAAGTTCCGTGTTTGTGTCCTCCTCATCTGGGTTGGACAGCTCTTCCTCCGGATCCCGGTTGGTGAGTGCCCGGGTAGCTGCATGAGCGCAGTCATGACCGGGGAGAGAGGCGTGCCCAGGAGTCCAGACAAGTCGGAACTTGTGTGGTGTGTGGAATGTGGTGTTCAAAATTCGGTGTGTGTGCTGTGAGACAATACCCCGTGTGAAGGCACGGCAGGTATCCATTGAGTCTGTAAAGATTAGAATAACATCTGCGTGAGGAAGGTTTATGGCAGCGTGGGAAATCGCCCGAGCGACGGCACACTCTTCGCCTTCAGATATGTTCTTTGTAGGTACGCTGATTGAGGCTACGTCATGATCATTGTTCTCCACTGCTCCAACTGTAAAACTGCGAGAGTGGTGTCTAGCGGCGTCGCAGTATTTCATTTCATTTAATTTATTTCGCCCTTAAAGGCCCGAAGGCATTACATAAGGGGGGACAAGTAACAAGATAGGGTACAATATTCAACAGGAAAAAAAAATGAATAAAAGCAAATAAGTTTACACAGGACACAGGAATCGGAAATCACATGAACGAACTAGAACAAGATAAAAAAGAATACACAATGCTTTACATATATTAAACAATTGCAGAGCAAAACTAAGTACAATTCTAAAACGATTGGCGATAAACACGAAGTAGTATAAGAGAGTGTTTGGAGGAGACTGATTGATGAGGTGCGTGAGGTTTTTTACCCTTGCCCGCCGGCGCTGAGCGTTGCGCTCAGGGTGCATATTACGTAGTGGCGCGACTGTAATTCTTGCTCGGAAGTCAGTGGGTAGCTGTTTTCCTGGTGTGCTGTATCCACATCGATTCGAAGGGTACCCTAGCTTGACGAGTAGTCGCTCTCCCACTTGGGTGCTGCGGAGTCTTCGTAGCTGACTATTACGTTGTGCCTCGGTTAGTTCCCTCAGTTTGTTGTGTACACCCATGGCTAGGAGACGGTTGGTGGATGTGTGCGTAGGTAGTCCAAGCGCCGCCTTGACGGCTCTACGGAGGAGAATGTCCAGTCTTCTCTCTTGTGCAAACGTTAGGGTTTGATAAGGCACACGGTAGGTGATGCGACTTACTATGCAGGCATTAACTATACATAGAATGTCTTGTTCCTGAAGTCCACGCCTTCGGTTGGTGATGCGGCGGATCATATGCGTGATTTGAGAAACTCGCTGTTCTAATATTTTCATGGTGTGCGTTGCCTTGAGATCAGCTTGTATATGAAGGCCAAGGACGCAGAGTTTCTGTACGCAGGGAATTACATGGTCCTCTAGAGTGACTGTGATTTGCGGGATGTTCTCGGGCTTTCGCTGGGGACGACGAATGAGTAGAAGTTCCGACTTATTTGCATAGCACATTAGACCACCTGCTCGTGCGTATGCTTGAACTGTATTTACTGCTTCTTGGAGAGCATCTTGTATTTGTTCGTCTGAGCCTTTGGTCACCCAGATAGTGACGTCGTCCGCGTATAAAGCATGTCGCAGATTCGGAATGGTGGCGAGTAGAGGCGGTAACTTAGCCATGGCGATGTTGAAGAGTGTCGGGGATAACACCGATCCTTCTGGCGTGCCTTTACTCGCAAGCTTAATGATGTCACTGCGAAGAGAGCCTAATCCTATGGTTGCAGTCCTGTTTGTTAGGAATGCTTTCACATAGTCGTAAACTAGTCGTCCGCAGCGTGTTGACGCGAGATTCTCCAGTATTAGGTCATGCGAGACGTTGTCAAAGGCACCGCGAATGTCCAAGGCAAGCAGAGCTCTAGTTTGCGTAGAACTGAGCCTTGTTGCGAACGACGGACCGATCCCGCCGAAGCCACCACTGTTGCGAAAGACGGGGACGCCAACACGGCCCCGAAGGCGCCACCGCTTTCAACTCCGCCGGGAAGGTCACCAGCCGTTTGGTAGCGTAAGTTTATCAGCTCGCGACTGCTTCTGCGCAGAGCTGATAAGACGAGCGGACGAGACGACGGTGAGTTAAACAAGGTTTATGTACAGCATATACACAGAGGCATTACAAATTCGGCACTGGGGCCGACAGAGACTCGAAGAGCCGGGCTCTCCTCTCTAATACATAGGTCAACTTTTCGCCTAAGACCGCCGACTCACACACATGTCGGCTCTCCGACATGGGGACTCCTCTCTCGTAGGACCGCCGATCGCGACGCGCCGCAGGGCTTCTTTTATTTGCACCGGGTCCAACCAAAATGTCCAATCAGAAGCGCCGCTGGTCGTCAAGGCAGATTCCTCCAATGGGGTCGCCGCGCCATGCGTCAGACCACCAGACACGAGGACGCCGGCTCGCTGTCACGTGCGCAGCTGACTCAATGCACGTGGGCCAGAGATGCGCCGCGCGTGTTCACGCCGTCGAGTTGTTCGCGCCAGGCGGACTGCGGGCTGGCCTTGACCCAGATTGCCTTTTTCAGAGGCACGGACGTTTGACGAGGACTCGCTGGCATAACAGCCTGTCCATTACTTGCTCTTTTAGTTGGAGAAGTACACCTCGCGTGGAAAGATGGGCCCGGTACCCCAACAGTGTGTCCAGAAAAAATCCCCGGGCCTTAAGATATGGTTGCAGTCTTTGGAGGACGACATGCTCCATTACTTTACCGAGGCAAGACGTCAACGAGATTGGTTGCAGGTTTCCAAGCTCTAGGGGTTTGCCGGATTTAGGAATTAGTGTTATTTCGGCATGTCTCCATTCCTGGGGTAACGTTCGGGATTTTCAGTGAGTGTTGTAAAAATCTGTGAACTGTTCTAGATTTTCGTCGTTGAGGTTTCGTATGAGAGAGTATTGGATGTTGTCTTTCCCTGGCCCTGTGTTGCGCTTGATATTCAGAAGGGCAGCTCGAACTTCGTGCACAGTGATATCAGCATCCAGCGGTGTTGACTCTGTATATGGGTAGTTTTTATATTTTGGCTGAGGGCCTGCAGCGATGTACTTTTCTTGAAGCGTCTGTAAGATGCTGTTGTCGTCCCCATCCTGCTTGTGAAGAAGTGTTTGGATGGTACTGCTCGTGTAGGACTTGGCGTATTGTTCGGCTTGAAACGTGAGTTGAGCAATGCGAAGTTTAAGCTTGCGATTGTGTCTTTCTCTACGTCAGCGTTTTATGAAGCTTCTGCGTGCTTCTCACAGGTGTAGAAGGGGCCTGTCGACATCTGGAATTGCGGTTGTAGTGCTTATCCTCTTGGTCCCTTTATCAAGGTCAGCTTGCAGGCACTGTAGCCATTCATTTAAAGGTCTCCCATTGTTGTTAGTCTGAGCGCGTTGTTTTCTAAATGTGTCCCAATTAATGAGACGGACCTTTCGCTCTGGAGCACGGGGGGAGATGTGCAGTGTAGTGGAAATGATGCAATGATCACTACCTAATGTTTCATGTAGATTTGACCAGTTATAATTGCTTAGTCCCCTTACAAAGGTTAGGTCAGGGCACGTATCTCTGGTTGCGCTGGTTCCAATTCTGGTTGGCTCTTGCGGATCTGTGAGCAGTGTAAATCTGTGATTGCAGATGAGGCGTTCTAATTTGGTACCTTTACGCGTGGCCGATAGGTATCCCCATGACGTGTGTGGGGTGTTAAAATCACCATCCACTACAACTTGTTCCCCTAGCTTGCACGTTTCTGCTATAAGATACCTGAAGTCGTCCCTCCTAGATTTAGGGGAGCTGTAGATGTTTAGTATAAACAAGCTCTGTTGACTGGGTTTCTACGGAATAATTTCAACAAGCACATGTAGAATGGATGACGCCAGTGTGTGTTCTATAGTTGTCAAGTATTTGGATACGAGTATTGCGACAAGTGATGGTGTTTGTTGATCTGTGTATGTATGGAAGCCTGAGAGGGTAGGTGTGCAGTGCGTCTGCTGCAGAGCCCCGATATCCGGAGGATGCGCGAAAGTGGCAGTGTACTGTTGCAGAGAGCTCCTCTTTCGTCGAGACCCCCTGCAGTTCCACTGCCACATGGTGAAGGCAGGACTAGGGGAGCCCATTTTGCTCTTTTTGGACTGTGTCCTGAGTTAAGAGTGATGGGCGAATGTAAGGGTGGGGTCGTTTGGTCAGACTTTTGGGGTTTGTAGCTAGTGGCAATGAGTCTTGGGGCCCTGTACTAAATGACGTGAAACTTTCTTGTATGTGCTGCTTTAGCTCTGTTACAAGTGCTTGGGTATGGGCCTTTAACATATCCCTAAGTTCTGCACGGAAATTATTAATTGCCTGAGTGATCATGCTGGTTACTTCAGCCTTAAGCGAGTCTCTCAGTTTTGTGAGGGCATCTTGCAGCTCTTGTCTAGTGAAGTTATGTGCGTTAGATGTGAGAGGTACGTTGGGGTGGTTGTGTGATGAGGGCGGATGGGAGAAATTAGGTAAAGAAGATTTCAGGCTGGGAGGCCCCGCTGCCCAACTCACCTTAGCTGGAGGCGTCTGTCCAGCGGGCGCTGGCTTCTTGGCTGGTGGCGATTCTGGTCTCTCCGCACTCGCGGCTCTGTTCTTTTGGGGGATCAGTCCCTGGGGGGTGGTGCTGGTTTTGGATGTGGTTCCTGGCGTGTTGTTTAAGGATTCCAAGGCCCTGTCCTGAGACTTCCCTCTGCTCTTGGATTGGCTGCGCCTCGTTCTGGACCCTGGCCGGTGTCTCTTGGGTGGTGATGTAGGTGGTGGTGCTAACGCGTTCGCCTCCAGTGCTTTCTTGACGTAATGCTTGTTTGGAGGTTTCTGTTCTCTCGCAGGACATTTGGGGTGCATAGCTGGGTGGTCACCCTTGCAGTGGAAGCATTGAGTTGTACAGCTGTGCTCCAGCGCCGGTGTCTCAAGTCCACATGCTTGGCATCGGCGTTTTGTCGGGGTTGGACATACGTCTGTCCGATGTCCAACTGCAAGGCAGATCGTGCAAACTTGTTTGCGAGGTCGGTGAATGTAGCATCGGTATTCCGCGTAGTAGTAGTAAACATAACGTGGAACTTGAAGGGCTGCAAAAGTTATCAATGCCGTGTTTGTGGATCCCATCATTCGGGCGTGCAAGACTTCGGTGTCGAGTGGGTAGATGTTGTCGAGGAGTTCGGTGGGTGAAGTATTCTTCTCGGGGCCGATGATGACTCCCTTACAAGAATCGTCAGGAGCGGCTACATAAGCTTGCATTTCATATCTCTGCGATCCTAGATTTAGTGCAGTGACAGCTTGCAACTTTGCAACAATAGTTTCGTCTGGTGTGCTCGCGATGGCTATATTGCGTTCCGCTTGGATGCGAAAAAGGAGCTTGTTGACTGTTTCTCCTGGCAGCCCAGCAGTCATGCAGATGGCGCATGCCAACACGTGATGTGCCCATTCACTGAGGCGAAGGCCTCCTCGTGGTCGGAAGATCAGCTTGAAGTGATCCACAGGTAGGGGTGGCGGCCGCGGGGTCACTTGATTTTTGACAGGCAAGGGCTCGGGTGCGGAATTCGTTGCGGTCTTGGCTTGCGTCGGCGGGTAGCAGTGAACCAAAAACCATCGTCCGGATCCACTGGATATTCATTGGTGTCTGCAGCATCCATTGCTGCTGATTCAATGGTAGAAACCGGAGAAGCCATGCCTAAGCAGTGTAGATCAGGCACACACCGAATGTCACTGCAACGTGCTCGGCGTTCGCACGAACGCGGCCAAGCGCCGAAAGTTGCAGCGGCGTCGGTGCGGTGTCACGGAGACGCCGATGCATCGGCCATGCCTGGTGACCAGAAAGTTGTTGAGAAGAGCACTTTCATGATTCGAAACACTTTAAACAGTCTTGGCTGCGAAAGTCCTTACCGGAAAGCCCGAAGTAGGTCTGTTCAACGAGAGCGCCGTGGACAAAAACCCATGGAAGCGTCAAAGGACTGGGAGGAGCGATGGAAAGACACGTCCGTTCCGTTCCACGGTCGAGTGAAGAGTCCATCAATCTGGAGTGCCTGCCTGTTGGTACAGGCCTGTGTGCATCCACCTTTGAGAAGGAAAGGCTATGGACTTGTAAGGTTTAATCTGGCTATAGAGTGAGAACTGCTGTTGCATCTTTGTTTTGTGTGCAGTAATGTTGAGTTGTGTCAGATTCAGAATGTCATTGTTCGCGAAAAATCTGAAGATCCTCAAATGCCTCAAATGTGAGTCTAGCTACAAGCATTCCTTTCATCACAATGGTCATTTTGTACTGAAGAACTGCGTAGTGAGCTATTTTTTCTTAGCATTACGCAGGAACCAGTCTTGTTTAACATTGGAAAGTTCTGCTTTCATGCTGTAGTACCATTCATAATGGTATTGAGTGCAAACACATTACAACTGAGGAATGAGATGCGGCAGATTCTTCCAACTAATTTATTCGAAAGGAGCTCACACACATACACGTCTCTTTTTTCATCCCCTCCCCCTTTTTCAGTTTATATATGTGTGTGCTCCTTACCAATAAATTTTAAGTTGAATAATGCACTGCATCTACATCCTCTCGTTTGTTGTCTAGTGTTTGCGCTCAATACCATTATAAGTGACATGTTGCAATACCAGGAAACCTACAAAATGCTGACTGGCTACCAAGGTGCTTCTTGTTTTTCATTGTTATATTTTCCACATTGACATGTCCACTTTGGGCTGCATGCTTGATCACTCATACCGGGATTGTCATATTCACCGGCTGATTCAGGGTGATCTGCTGCAACAAAATGTTCTACATATATACCACCAGCACTATTTGCTCGTTGTCTTCTTCAAAAACATATTTAGGCTACCTGTCGCCTTTAGGAGACATACTTTTGTTATCCAGGAGATGAGGCATTTAAAAATGAAGTTTAGCTATAATCTCAGCAAAACACAACAATGGAGAGCCAAGCTATACTCTCCAAACAGTAGTGCCTGCTCACTCGTTCCTATTGGTTGAGCCATTCATTGATGTCCTCACCAGGCTTGCCTTTAAGCGCACAAGTATCTATGAGGGGCTGGCCGCTGAAGTAGTTTTGATGCAGGTCATGTCAGGCAACGAAAGCAATCCAGCGAGGCAGTGGCATTGATACAGATCAGAGAGTTACAAAAGCATTGTTTATGGTTTAACCTGCGAAATCAACCGCTTGCCGTCACCTCAGGGTTGGCCGTCACGCTCCCCTCAACACCGCCGCTCTCCGTCATCGGCCTATTCTGGTAATCCCCCAAGAAACTGACAAGTGCAGCTCCTGGAGGTGGCACTGTGTTGACGACTCAGAACAAAAACCCTCAACCGGCTACAAATTCAAGACGCAATTTACTTCGAGTGTTCTTTGATGGCCTCGCCATTACTGCTCTAATTGACACTGGTGCCCAGTTGTCTGTTACGAGTTCTACACTTCGATCTCCCCTGAAAAAGGTTCTCACACCTGCTATGTTCTCTACTGTTCAAGTGGCCAACGTAAGTCGAACATCGGTGCTTGGCATGTGCACTGCTTGCGTTATTGTTGCCGGCCACCACACTTCCATTCTTTTTGCAGTCCTCGATGCTTGCCCACACGACGTCATCCTTGGAATTGATTTCTTAACCCCCCACTCTACCCTCATCGATTGTTCAACCGGTATCTTATGGCTTGAATGGCCTTTGTGCACCGATTTCACTCCTCCAAGTCCCACTCGGCTACGATTCGTGGAGTCTCTACGGCTACCACTCTAGGCTGTTATGTACATTCCTATGTCACCCTTTCCGTTCATTCCTGATAGAGACTATCTGGTGGCTCCCCTCATTGATTTGACCCTTACGCACTACATTGCACTACCACAAACTATAGTGGTTGTTGCTAACAACACGGCGTTACTTCCTGTTCTGAACTTCTCTACGTCGACCCAAGTTGTTCCCCAAGGCATCACATTAGCTGATCTTTCCACCCTGAAGGAATGTTCGATTTGTTCTTTCACCCCTGACACTAAGACCGTGGCGAAACCTGTCATCACCTCGCAATGTAAGGCGTTCCTCGACAAAATGATCCCCGGCGACCTCTCACCTTCCCAAGTTGCAGCGCTCCGGGGTGTTCCATTTTCTTACCTGGATATCTTTGACGTCGACAATCGTCCCCTGGGCCGCACAAGTGCCGTAGCCCACCGCATCGACAACGGCGACGCCAGTCTACTCCACAAACGCCCTTCCCACGTGTCACATGCTGAGCGCCAAATTATACATACGGAGGTCGAGAAAATGCTCAGCAAAGACGTTATTGAGCCTTCATCGAGTACTTATGCATCCCCTGTGGTCTTAGTTAAAAAGAAGGACAACACCTGGCACTTTTGCGTTGACTATCGCCACCTGAATCGGATCACCAAGAAGGACGTTGTTCGTCTACCCCGAATCGATGATGCGCTCGACTGCCTCCACGGCGCCAACTATTTCTCGTCCCTTGACCTTCGATCCAGATACTGGGAAATTTCGGTCGACGACCGCGACCGCAAGAAGACAGCATTCATCCCACCCGACGGCCTTTACCAATTCAAGGTCATGCCTTTTGGGTTGTGCAATGCCCCGGCTGCTTTTGAACGTATGATGGACTCTCTTCTCTGCGGTTTCAAATGGTCGACCTGCCTTTGCTATCTGGATGATGTAATCGTTTTCTCGCCCTACTTCGAAAGCCACCTGTATGGTCTCTCGGCAATTCTAGACGTTTTTTGTTGCGCTGGTCTCCAACTGAATTTGTCGAAATATGCATTTAGACGCAGGCAGATTAAACTACTAGGCCACCTTGTTGACGCCGCTGGTGTTCACCCCAACCCTGACAAAGTCTGTGCAGTCCGACAATTGGCGGTTCTGCGTTCCACACAAGAAGTTCGCAGTTTTATTGGGCTCTTCTCATACTTCCGCCGCTTTGTCTTCAACTTCGCAGATATTGCTAGGCCCCTCACAGATCTGCTCGAAAAGAATGTGGCCTTTTCTTGGGAAAAGGACCAAGAACATTCCTTCGCATCGCTGATTACCGCCCTCACATCACAACTTGTGTTGGCTCAGTTTGATCCAGCCACTCGAACAGAGCTTTGTACCGATGCAAGCGGCCATGGCATTGGTGCTATACTCGCTCAGATACAGAATGGCACCAACCATGTGATAGCCTGCGCTATTCGCCTTCTACTGCAAGCGGAAAAAAATTATTCCATCACTGAGCGGGAATGCTTAGCCCTCGTTTGAGCCATTGGGAAATCCCGTTCGTACTTATACGGACGTCTGTTCGCAGTCATCACGGACCATCATGCGCGTAGCTGGCTGTCGACTCTTAAGGACCCTACAAGAAGACTCGGCCGACGGGCACTGCGATTACAGGAGTACACATTCTCGGTTGTGTAAAAATCTGGAAAGCTGCACAGCAATGCTGACTGCTTATCCTGGCACCCCGTTGATCCATCTAACTCCACCGATTTGGAATCCGATACCTGCGTTTTAGCCATCACTGACTTTCTGAACGTGTCCGTCGATCAGCTCCGAGATCCATCGCTTCTCACTATCATTGACCGCCTTCAATCACGTCATACTGACCCTTCCCTTAGCAGATTCCTGCTTCAAGACAACGTTTTGTACCGCGGCAACTTACACCGCGACGTCGGGAAACTTTTATTCGTCGTACCACATCATCTGCGAAAGGATATTCTGCGACGGTTTCACGACGCTCCAACTTCAGGACATCTAGGCGTCTCCAGAACTTACGACCGTGTTCGACGACGAGTATTCTGGAAGAGTCTTTACCGCTCCGTTCGCCGTTACATCGCATCTTGCGACCTCTGCTACCGTCAAAAGAAGCCTACGGCTCTTCCTGCCGGTCTTCTTCAGCCTATCGAAATTTCAGCCTAGCCATTTTATTGAGTGGGGTTGGACTTGCTAGGTCCCTTTCCTGTTTCCACAACTGGAAATAAATGGATTGCAGTGGCTACAGATTATGCCACTCGGTATGCAATCACTCGAGCGCTACCAACCAGCTGCACAACTGACGTTGCCGACTTCCTGCTCTACGACATTATTCTCCAGCGTGGCGCCCCATCTCACCTGCTCACAAACCGTGGTCAATACTTTCTATCTCGTGTGGTTGATGATCTACTTTGATCTTGTGCTACCCATCACAACTTCACCACATCTTACCACCCTCAGACTAATGGCCTTACGGAGTGCCTAAACCGCACATTGACAGACATGCTTTCCATGTACGTATCTGCCAACTACACTGATTGGGACACAGCTCTGCCGTTCGTCACCTTCGCCTACAACTGGTCGCGTCATGAAACTGCGGGCTACTCCCCATTTTATCCACTCTTCGGACGTAATCCCTTACTGCCCTTCTGCACACTGCTTTCATCAGACCACCCATCCTCCACCTCGTACGCTCAAGATGCAATCACCCGTGCCCTCACAGCACGTGCGGTAGCGCGTGCTCGGTTATCGTCGTCGCAGACAGCACAGAAGTCTCTTTATGACCGTCAACATAGAGATGCCGTTTTTTCTGCGGGTTCGCTTGTTCTCCTGTGGCTCCCATCTCGACGTGTTGGCCTCTGCGAGAATCTACTATCGCGATACGCTGGGCCCTACCAAGTCATTCGTCAGGTCACACTTGTGACCTACGAGATTGCCGCGACCACAAACTCATCGGGTGCTGCACCCAGGATGGAAGTAGTCCACGTTTCTCGTCTCAAGCCCTACAATGCTGACTCGCTCATTTAACAGGCACCAAGACAGTGCCTTATCGGTCGGGGTGATGATATGTGTATGGAACTGTCATTTCGCCACAGCTGAAATGGCACCCAAAAGGAGGAAGACGACAACGTGGTTGTTGTGGGTTGGACCCTCGAGTTTCCCACGTTGACCTGCAGAACTGTGTGCTCTTTAAGGCAATAGCAAGACTTGCTGTCGGTGAATAAATCTTCCCCGTAACAATATGAATTGAAAGTCACGCAATTAACCCTGCTTTTTTAAAGATTTTTTATTCACGCCAACTCCACAAACACGAAGCAATTGTGCAGCTTGTCATGCAGTCACTAGTCGCAATGCATTCTACTTTTGTAATGTAAGCTACACTGGCCGAGGTGCAGTTTCACATGGTTTACAGTGAGCGGCTCTGTGTAAATGCGAGGAGCAGGGACGTTGCACGGCACGCAGTTGGCGTGCAGAAAGCCTGGAAGCTTTTGAAGTGACGTGTCACTAGTAGGCTGCTTGATTCGTGTTAGATTGCTTGCTCGCTGGTCAGGATGTCTGTCCGTTCATCCATGGTTTGTTTGTCTGTTTGTCCAACTATGGTTAGACTGTCGATCCATCTATCTATGGTTTGTCTGCCCGTCCATAGCTCGCGCTACGTATATCCTGGGGTAGCCGAGCCACTGCAAACATTTTTTAGATTTTTCGTCACTCAAAGCAAGCCTAGAGAATCACCAATGGAACTGTGTTCTCTATCTTGTCAAAACCGAGTTCATGGGAGCTGTTTAGGTGAACTTTTTCCAATGCACAGAGCAGGGGTAGCAGTGGTGGTGCAGGATGGTACGCCAAAAAGGTCTAGGTTGCCCCTGCCTCACTTAGCCTCAATGTGAGACCAGAGAAGACGCATGAGGAGGAGATTTAAGAGTGGAAAATGTGCTGTTTCTGCTGCTGTAGTCATTATGGAAACTTGGCAGTGTAAATAAATGGGATAGAAGCCCACTCTTTCAAACACACTTTGTGTCCTACTCTTTCTGTGTCCCGCTTGCTCGCACTAGTGTCTGTAATGAATCCATGTCAACATTAAGCAATCATTTCATCCCTGGTTGGAAGCACAGCTCTGTCTCGGAGGGGGAACGAAGAGGGCAGAGAGTGGCGTCTAGACGAGGATCTAGTGGATGGCCTCTACTAGTTCAGTGTGTACAGTTATGGAAGTGCCATAAGGTGTGGGTGTGGCTACAGATGAGACATATGAAGGAAATAAATAACTTGGGAATAAGCAGTCTAGCGTCCACAGGCCAACATCCCCCTAAGTACTCTTTGTGCTCATGATCCGGTTTCAGTTAAGGAAGTGAATACACTGGAGACAGGGGTGTAGCTACAGATGGGACATATGGAGGAAATAATAAAGCTTGGAAGTAAGCGTGTCTAGCCTCTACAAGCCAACCGCCTCCAAAATCCTGCTCGGCTTCATGCTCCTGTGTCATTTTCTTTTTTTGCAGGGCTCATGAAAAAAACAAAAATTGACTAGCCGGCGGGCCTATTGCCAGTAAACCTCCGTCGATGTCGCTCCCATCTCATGCTCAATGATCCTGTTTAATTTCTATAGCAGCAGAACTTTTTAAGCTTGGTGAAACCCCAGGTTGTGTCACGCACAAAACTGGGGCGCGTACGTGAAGATGAATGGGGGGTGGGAGAGTGTAAAGCATTGCATAGCCACGGGAAGGGCAAGAGAGTGTGAGGAGGACTGATGGAAAAGGAGGAGGTAAGAGGGTAAATATATGGGGTGGAATAGAGAAGCATGTGCCGCGCAGAAGCTATAGCCATACACATCATGTGGGTATGTGGAAGGCTGGGATAGGAAAAGTAAAGATGAAAAATGATGTGCAGTTGAAAAAGAGTGGTAAAGCATATCTTAGCCATGTATATGATATATTACAGCAAGAGGGTGGGAAGGGGAAAAAGGGTGAAGAAGAGATATGAGTAGGCTTGTGCGAATATTCGAACGAATAGGTGAGTATTCGAATTCGCTTCGATTCGAATTTAGATTATGGAATATTTTGGAAGTATTTGCAATAAACAAATAAATGTACATTAGTCCGCCTGTAAAGGTGGTTTCACTGCAATGTAGTAATGCGAAGCCGTGAAAACACTTGCTCAAAAAAAATTTGCTTTGCCGCGAAGCCTCCTTCAGATTTAAAGGGGTCCTGCAACACTTGCTGAGCATGGTCAGAAAACGCTGCCGATCGGTAGTCGAGGCTACTGAGAACACACGAGGCAAGTATTATAGCGCAGCTTGTGGCCTGAAATTCACAATGAATTTTCAAAGCTAAAAATTGCTCTCTTCCCTCGGCAAATGACACTACAAGCTCAAAAATCACCTGTCACAGCCAAGAAAGAAAATACGGCTCTGGTCACAGTCATTGGCTGATTTGAGCATGGCGCGCTCGTCGTTATCGGGCCGCCGCTTGTTCACAAGTACGTGCAGGATCGCACTGAAAGGCCTCGTATTAGAAGAAAAAAAGAGAGAGAGAAAATGCTCAAGGTCACTAGGCGCTCATGATGTTTTGTTTTTCTTTTTCCGTGCCATCCTTCCCTACTTAGCTTCTGGCAAAGACTGCTGCGCCGCGCGGCGCACAAGCCATTCCCACACAGAAACGGCTGCTGCACCGCACCGAAGTGACGTGTGCATTTTCCGGTTAGGCGCTTTGTTTGAATAGTCGGGAGTGTCTAGCGGTACGTCTAGACATAACGATAAAAGCCGTTAAAATTACGTCCACACAAAAAAGTAAACAAAAATGTTATTTAGGTTTAGCGTGACAACAATACAAAACCGGCTTGTTTGTCATCTCAAGCCGATCGGCAGCTGTGGCGTAGTTGGTTAAAGCAACGTTACTAGATAGCTTCAGTTGTAAAACTCTCCCCATGCGCCGTGCGCCGCCGGCGTCTCCGTTTCTCGGCGTGCCGTGAGAGGACGGGACCGCCGCATTTTGCTCTACCCGGCCGCTGCTCATCGCGTGCAACGGCGCTTCTCCCAACGCCGCTTCGGCCTTCTCATGACGTTAGCGCACGATAACATCAAAGATTACCCGCTACCCGTCAAGTTGTCCACGTCCAGACTACATCTAGGCCAGAGTACTTTCCAGTAGCTGCTCAGGATCGCTTAATGTGGGGCAGAAAAGCCGTCCATTACGGCTCATTGCATTGCTTTCTACAACAGGTCAGCCGAAGCGCATCGTAGTTTGCGCGCGCTTGCGTCGGCTGCTCGCCGGCAGTCAACCACGAGCGTGAACGGTCTGCCGCAAGCTGGTAGCATGGAATAAGCCTCCGTTAAAACTTATTTTGATTGTCTCTTCCGAATTTTATAAAAAATCACGAAACCACTCATTTTGTTTCCAGCCAAAGAAGCAAGGTCACCATTGGAGCTACGTCATTTAGTGGCTCTAGTAATTATGGCCACTCGAAGACGAAACTTCCCAATTGTCTCGACGTCCTTTTTGGAATAGAACCTTTTCCATGTCTTGCCCTGACAACAGTTAGCTTTACCAAACGCCACCAAGAAGCGACATTTCTGCAAAAGGCGAAATAGCTTTAATTGAAAGATTTATTGAGTCAATTAACTGACGAAGTTAAACCAGCTTACATGTCAATAAGCATAATGTTCTTTCCAGCGATTTATTGGTTTTTACAGTGCACACTTTACGGCAGACACAAAGTAGAAAAATATATGCAACCCTTTTTTTTTATTTAATTTACAATCATCTCCACACCTTTTTTGCTTGAGGTGAATATTGCTACAATATACCAAAGCATGTTAAGAGAAACAAAGTAAGTAATGAATAGATACATGCAAGCATTTTTATTTACAAATCAACTCCACATCTTTTTTTCTTACGGTGAATATGGCTACAAAATACGAAATCGTGTTGACAGAAAAAAAGTAATGAATAGATACATGTATGCAAGGTTTTTTTTTTTTTCATTTACAACAAACTCTACAACTTTGCCAGCGTGCTTACAGCAGCTTAGCGCGTTTGCGCGCCGACTTGACCTGCACATTCAAGGCACGCTCTCGCTGAAGGAATCTGGAATAGAAATGCATGCGCGTCACATAAAAAAAAAAAAACTCTCCTTATCCGGTGAAAGCTCCTTATCCGCACGCGGGATGGCCTTATTCCAAAGCGAGCGAAGCGTCGCATCTTTGGGAGCCGAGAAGAAGTGCCTGTCCGTGTTGTTCTTGTTGCTGCTGTAGCCACTGGTACACCCGGGAACGAAGCAGGTCGGCATTGTCGGCCTCAGCCTCACATGCAGAGGCCCACAGCAATGAAATACAGTCGCTGGAAAATCACTTAATGTGCCACTCGAACGGCATCGCTCATTCAGCACTTCTGAAAACGACCGCGCGAACAAGAAACGCCGGAGATCGGGGCACCGAATGCGCCGGCTACTGCGGCGCATAAGCGAAACCGCCTGCGAGCGCCCCGGCAACCGAGCCGGTTGCGACTGCAGCGCCACAGAGAGAAAGATCGGTGGCGGTTCCGGGCAGCGCCGGCCAGTTTTACAACTGAAAATAATCTAGTAACGTTGGGTTAAAGCAACACATGAACTGGTAAGGTCGGTGGTTCAAGTCCCATTGCAGTTATCGATACTTTTTCTTTTTTTTTTTTGTTCGCGCATGTATTGTTTTAACATTTGCGCCTCCTCATTAGCCCTACTTGCTGCTGGTTAGCTCTTTTGATGGGTCTAGAATGGTGAATGCAATTGCAGCATGCGACAAATTTTTGGAACTCCGCTCGTACTGGACTGAGTCTAGAAACTTTGCGGCGGTAAATTTGTGAGGCGACAAGCATGTTTACTGGCTCCATGGATACTTGAAAAAGTGTTGCAGGGCTTCTTTAAAGGAACATGTTACCCTCAAATCAATCCTTCATTTTATTAAGCTTGTTATGATGGTTTATATGATTTAAGTATAATAAATTTTAAAACGTTGTGTATCTTACAGGTTATCACTCGGATTCTACCAAAACTACTAATCAAAGTTGTTTTGACTTCCTTTCAACGAAAAAAAAAGCATTTGCATAGAGCCCCTATTTAAATTCAAAATAAATATTGTACAGGTTAGTTAGGTTATGATAAATATTCCCTTTTTTATATGTCATACATACTATTCGAATTCGATTCGAAATTATTCGACCAAAATCACTGTTCACTTCGACCCCGAAATTCACTATTCGCACAAGCCTAGATATGAGAAAAGGGAAAGCTTCTCTGTTTCCTCAATTTATCATGATGTGTAGCTGCCCGAATTTCTTGCTTTCAAAAAATTTTTTTCTTGTTGATTGGCTTCATGATTGCGACGTGACCGCGGTGCAAGAATACTTTAGGTGAACGAACGACGTGAAGCGTGCGCTTGGCGGGAAGGGACCGATTATGCATGTTCTCATTCGCGGCGTGCCGATAGATGGCTCGCCGAACTGCAGAGGACCATGGCGGGCTGTCGGCAGGTTCCGCAAAGCACACCCGGCACATGAGCGATGGTTTCCAAATCGGTGAAACCCGGGTAATCGCGTGATATCAACCACGTGACACGCGCATAGAGCGGCGCCTCGATAGAGGGGGTGGTATGGGAGGAGGTTGATGGTGTGGCGAGGGCGTTATAGAGACGACAAATGAGCACTAAAGCTCCTTGCTCTTGCGAAAGTACCGCCATCCACTGTACTCACCGCCGTGAGCTCGACCTCCTCTCTCCCTACTCGCACCCTCCTTCGCGTCCTCCGACACTTTTTCTGCACGATGATTGGTCTCCTGCGCAGTTGCCCTTGAAGACGCGTGGGTCTTGCGCTTTGTTTGTGTTTTTCTTTTTCGCTCACGCCATTTTTTGCCGACACTCTGCGTAACAAACGTAGCACGCGCTTTGTTTTTTTGTGCTTTGTGCGGGCGATAAGCCGTGCTGTTGCGTCGATCACTGGAACAATCACAGTGTAAATGATGACGCACTTTTTATGATACTCCTTGGTAAACGCGATGACTTGCGCAAGCAGCAGTGGCTGCACAACATCGGCCGAAAAAACTTCGTTCCGCCAAGGAACAGTGTACTTTGCGAGGTAAGGTGCCTTTCTTATAGCTCGTATCAAAGCATCACCGAATGCTGAATTCAAATATTGTTTCAGGCAGCTCATCAACATACGTGTTTCTTAGGGGCGAAGCTCCTTACGCCATAGGTTACGTCCCGTGTCGTCGTAGTTGTCGCAGTAGCCAGTTGCAAAGCATTGGGCGTCAATAAAAACAGTGTCACAGCATATTCACGGAGTGAATGATGACGAGTGAGACGAAGCATCCATCAGTCCGTGTGTGCATCCATCCGTCCGTCCGCACGCTTCGCCCCACCCGTGGATGTGCTGTGATATTTTTCTTGGCTACTCGCGCGTTGCTTCAAAGTGGAGTTGCTATCAATGTGCTGCATTCCTTTGTTAGAAACAAGAATAAAGTTGAATTGTTTAATCTTTTTGTAGGAAATTATATCAGGGAACAATGCCTTAAATGTACCTTGTTGTGTTCAGCCAGCCACTGCTAGGAATACTCGCCGTAAACATGATCGGTCCTTGGCACCCATACGAACTAATGCTTACAAATACAGTTGTTTTCCCAGAACAGTTGATAAATGCAGTTTACTGCCTCGTGAGATTTTTTAGGCTGGCAATTTTGCTATGTCGCTGGAACGTTATCTGCTTGGTAATAGAGTGCCCAACTGCGTTATAACTTTTTTGTTTCACAGACATGTGAACTCTGTTAGCGTAAGGATTCGTGCTTTTTTTTTTTTCCTGTTACGAATCATTTATCTTTCTTATGCCCCTCCTGCCTGGACCAAAATGCTGGCCTGCAGTATGTCTAAATAAATAAATAAAATAAATAAATTTATTCAGCTCATACTTCTTCACACAACGGTAGTATAGCTGCTTTTGCTGCGAACAATTACGTGGGTTGACACAGCTTCTCGAATGGGCTTTTTGTGACTGTTAGAATTCGTTTACGAGAATGTTTGTTAGAGAAAACAAATGAATGGATAATTAGTGATTACACTAATTGACGCTTGTTTCCATAACATGCGGTACTTATTTTTTACTTGTTTTTTAGGGGAATTAACACACAAAAATTATGAAAGAGATGCGGCCCATGGAAATAAATAAATAAATACAGGGGCACTAAGAAAAAAAAGCGATAGCACGGGGATAGTGAGTGAGCCATTTTCTTGGAGACCGTGGCCGCAATCGTTTTGGTTGCACCTGCATTAGCACGTCTTTCATTCCCCAGTAAGAAACTATATTATATTTTATACCAGTGTCACATGGGTACTTCTAAACGGGATCATTTAGTCCGAATAGGATTTTTTTGGTTGCTATCGACGCGCAGATTATTATGACAATCCTGGTGCAGAGTTTCTCCTCTCACAAGTAACTCGATTGTCAGTTTATTTGACAAACACGTGAAAACACAGTTCTAATTAATCATTTTCTTATGTTTCTGTTATTGTGGTATATAAGTCACTGTTGGCGACACTAAATTGCATTTACATTGCTCAAAGGCCTTCTTCAGTTTTGGAGACCACTGCGCAAAGCTACTTTCACGTCGCCGAGAAGATGAATTCACACATGACTAAACAATTCACCACCAATGAAATTATTGCAATATATGACGCTGTAAGTATACCTGTGTCGTATACTGGCGCACAAACACAAAAAAAAATCCCAACACAGACAGACATATGCCACAAGCGGTACTACATCAGATGCAAACATACAGCATGTTATAATGCAGCAGAAAAACATCCGCATCATAGAACTTGTCATAAAACTTTTATTTAATTAGCATGCTTCATTTATACGACCTTTGGAAGAACCTAATCCTTTGTTAAACTGTGTCCTCGGTGTTCCTAATTTTATTATCGCCATTTAAAAAATTTAGGCACTACAGCGGTGTGCGAGCTGCCGCAAACAAACTGCCTTCAATGAATTCTGCGGCACAACCGCGGGAGCGTCGGCGGAAAAAATATGGCGCCGCGCGTACAGCACGCCAGCGAAAAGAATCAAGGAGGACATGCGCGCTTGGAGGAGAGTGTCGTTACTTTCTCAAAATCAAGGGGTTGTGATGAGCACCGCTACTTTCCTCCATCACGGGGCTTTCCTACACTGCAGACCACTGCTATTGAATATATAAGAACAATGGTGACAGAAAATTTTTTACAAAAAAGTGCCTAAGGATGGATCAAGTGGCACAATGGCTTCAGTTTCACAACGAGAGTGGGAAAGGGCTGAGAAGAGGGTTCCTAGTAGTACATCAACAGGCCCAGATGGCATTCCAATTATGCTGATAAAGACATTAGGTCTGAAGTCTAAGCAGGCTTTGAGAGAGGCAGTGAGCAAAATAATAATCGATGGTGAAGTCCCCGATGGATGGAAACTTAGAAGGATGAGCATAATCTGTAAAGGAAAGGGGGACAAAGCTGACGTGAACAACTACCGTCCTATAACAGTGACATCAGTGGTCTACAGGCTAGCGATGCAGATTATAAAGGAAAGACTGCAGGCATAGATAGAGGATGAGGGGGTGCTGGGGGAACTGCAGAATGGGTTTCGGAAACACAGGAGGTTGGAAGACAATCTGTTCTCACTGACGCAGTGCATTGAAATAGCAGAAAAGGAACACAGGCCCCTGTGGCTAGCATTCTTGGATATCAAGGGAGCGTACGATAGCGTGGTTTAAGAGGAATTGTGGGGAATACTGGACACACTAGGCGTGGAACATGTAGTCACTAATCTTTTGAAGGGTATCTATAAAGGTAACAAGGTAGTTATAAAGTGGGAAAACAGGTATCCAAGCCTGCAGAGGTAAAACGGGGGCTTAGGCAGGGGTGCCCCCTGTCACCCTTATTATTCATGGTGTACCTACAAGGATTAGAGGCAGAATTAGAAGGAAGTGGGCTGGGCTTCAACCTCTCTTTAGTCAAACAAGGAAAACTTATTGATCAGGCACTACCAGCATTAATGTACGCAGATGATATAGTGCTAATGGCCGACAACAAGGAAGATTTGCAGTGATTGGTAGACATCTGCGGTAATGAGGGAGATAGGTTAGATTTTAGATTCAGTAAGGAAAAATCAGCAGTCATGATTTTTCGTGACAACGAAGGTAGTGAGCTTAGAATACAGGAGGTCACGCTAGAGATAACAGATAAATACAACTATCTGGGCGTATGGATAAGCAATGGGGCCGAGTACCCAAGGGAACACGAAATATACGTGACGACTAAAGGTAACAGGAATGCAGCGGTAATGAAAAACAGGGCACTGTGGAATTACAATAGGTATATGATGTTGTCAGAGGAATATGGAAAGGGGTCATGGTTCCTGGTCTGACGTTCGGCAATGTGGTCTTGTGCATGAGATCAGAAGTTCAAGCAAGATTAGAAATTAAGCAACGTGGAATAGGTAGGCTTGCCTTAGGAGCTCACGGGAATACACCAAATCAGGGAGTACAAGGTGATATGGGATGGACATCATTTGAGGGCAGGGAAGCTAGCAGCAAGATAAAATGTGAGAAGCGATTGAGAGAAATGGGGGAAGAGCGTTAGGCTAGGAAGGTTTTCAGCTACTTGTACATGAAGAATGTCGATACAAGATGGAGGAAGCAAACCAGAAAATTGACGGGTAAATACTTAGAAAACAGCAGGGGGCCAAACCAAAAAGAACTTAGAAGAAAGTGAAGGAAACGGAGACTGACATGTGGAGAATTGGCATGATGAAGGAGTCCGCACTAGAGATCTATCGAACCTTTAAGCAGGAAATTTCCTAGGAAAGGATCTATGATAATATACTCGGGGTAGTTCTCTACTGTTTGAGGACAGGAGTATTGCGAACTAAAACATATCGGGCCAAATACGAAGGGGTAGACGCGGTATGCAGTGCATGCGGAGACGAGGAGAAAACTGCCGAACACTTGATAATGTTCTGTAAAGGGCTCCACTCTATAGTTCAGGATGATGGCGCAGAGTTTTTCAAAGCACTGGGGTTTAGAGGCAGGGAGGGCAAAATAGACTAAGCGGGTAGAATTAACTAGAAGGAGGTTATCTGATTGGTGGCTAAAATCGAGGCATGAGTGAAAATTAATTTATTCACTGCAAAGTACCAGTCCTTTATTTCACTCTTTAAAGGGGGAAAAAAGATAAATCTAGTTGGTGATTCACTAGGTACTACGGCTAGGTGGCGTTAGCCGCTGCCCGATCTAAAGGTACAGCTCTAGTACAGCGTAAGTGTTCTGTGGTACAGCCACATCAATCCATCCATGCGGCGGCTTCACAATCACAATAATAACTTCATGGCCTCTCCTATATTTTTCCTTCCTCCATGGGTAGTACAATTTTCCCATTTTCCTTCCTTCATGGTACTACCCATCTGGCCACTGTAATCTATCATTCCCATGCTCGCTGAAGAGTCGTGCGTTTTTGCAACTCTCATAGTATAGTGACTAGAATATGGGGTAGTGTGTTCAGGCACCCTCTCTCGCCATGCATCGCGTGAAGCGGCGCCCGTGGACAAAAAACCGGTTTTCAAGGTGGCACTGCTGTAGTGGTTACGAGCTCGAGCAGAGCGTGATTGTGTGTGTGCGTGTGTGTGTGTGTGTGTGTGTGTGTGTGTGTGTGTGCGTGTGCGTGCGCGCGCGCGCGCGCGTGTGTGTGTGTGTGTGTGTGTGTGTGTGTGTGTGTGTGTGTGTGTGTGTGTGTGTGTGTGTGTGTGTGTGTGTGTGTGTGTGTGTGTGTGTGTGTGTGTGTGTGTGTGTGTGTGTGTGTGTGTGTGTGTCACGATTTATATGCTAGGGTGCCACTATACCCGCCCGCTAAAAAGGGAACAGCATCAAATCATCACCATCTGGCAGGATTGTCAGCTCCGTGCCGTTAGTATTTCTGGCAATGTTTTTGCTGGCCACGTGAAGGTGAGGCGATGCCGAGTCATCGGCGGCAACGACACTGCTTAGCATCTAGGTGCCAAACAGGGTATACCATTAGAAAAAAGGTGAGCAACCGTCGCTTTTCGCTGCACTCAAAGACGAAGCTCAGAGGAAGGTTTGGAAACAGAATTTACTTCGAAAGGATGGGACCTTGAACGAAAGCTGCTCTGTATGTGAACTACACTTCGAGTCTTCATGTGTTCTCAGAGACTACGTCCACGTTATAAACTGCGAAGAAGTTCGCGTACCACGTAGGAGACCAGAGCTAATGCCGGACGCCGTGCCGATGTTACTGCCCGATGCTCTAGGCTACTTATCGAAGAAAGCGCCGCATCCAAGACATATCCGAGAAAGCGGAAGAACTCGGCGGTCTAATCTACCATCCCCAAGAAAAACTGCATGCAGCACCCTGTGTTGACGGTGAGGCCAGTGATTGAGGTTCATCGATGGAGTTTCCTGCTGACCCGAGGTGGCGAACACTACAGGGACTGCAGCTTCGCTGGACTATAGTTATAGCGCGAGAACAAAACGACGACACCGAGACAAGAAGGACACGAGCGCTCGTGTCCTTGTCTGTGTCGTCGTTTTGTTCTCACGCTATAACTATAGTCATGCCATACCAACTAGCCCAAGCTGCCCGCATCGGAGACGCGATGCTCCATGCGGGGAATGGCCAGCCCGTCCAGCGAACAGCTTGCGTCGAGACGCGATGCTCGGCGCAACCGTGACCATTAGCCTGGCCACGTACGTCGCTGTGCCGAACGTCTGACCACGGAGACGCCTCGCCGAGATCCGCAATGCCCTCGGCAAGGAAGAAAACTGCAGGCCAGGCCGCGCCCCGAGATGCAGTACTCGTGCCGGCAATGCCACCCCAGCTGGTAGTTGGACGGCAGTAGCGTGGAAGGCCGCGTTCCCTGGCCGGAACCTGGATCGCCTGCGTCCGACGCTTCGGCCTGCTGTCTTTCGTCTCCCGCTGCTCCGGCTCGTCCCCAGCCACCAAGCTTACCGCCACGTAATGATCACACGTGGCCCAATCGTGGCACGCCACTTCTATGGGCCACCGCTAGTCATCAGCTGTTGGCGCACAGTTGCCTCGTAATCGCACGTGCCTTGTCCCGCACCTTCGTCGTTGTCGTTTTTCTCGAATCCTCACAATAACCCCCCACACAAGAAAGTTGTTTCCACAAAAAAACTTTTCTCACACAACAATGAACAGACGTCGCTCCTCGAGCAGGAGCCTTTCAGCCTCCATGCGAGCTATTTCACGCTCATGCTCCACCTGTGCTGCTAGACGTGCCTCCTCTCAATCTTTCGCTCTCTGGCCCCTCATTTCTTTTTCCTCAGCGCTCACCCATGCCAGCAAAGCCTCTCCACTCAGCCCCATCTCCTTCCCTAGCTCAACTAGCTTTCTCTTGTCGTCCATTCTCGTCTGCCACACACAAACAACGTGAGGCTTTCAGATGTAACGCGAGAGCTTAGTCCTGTCGCGGACGCCAGAAATTGTAGTGGTTAAGGACGTTCGTCACTATGTTTGTTTATAGCGGACGAGAAAGGATTAACATGAACAATTTATTTGATGGCACGGGTGGAACGGCTGACGGCGCACGTATACGCTACCATGTGCAGCGCCGTTGAGTCGGACGTCGCGGCCAACCCAGCAGTCAGGGTCGCAACTCCGGAGGTCCAGGATCAGGCCACGGCTCACGAGGACCACACCCGGTAGGCCTCGCCCACGAACCTGCTCCCGGCCACTGCACCCAGGCAGGAGCCGTTCAGCAGGTCTCGGCCTTGGAGCTTGTACAGGCCGACGGACTCGACCCCTAACAGGCACACCGGAGCTCGACCTGGCCGACACGTACGGGTCCCACGTCCGGCTCAGGAACGCTGCCAGGAACTCGTCCTCTCGAGCGGCGCACCGCTTCGTCTGCCTTCGTAGCCTCAACCCTCGAGCTCTTTTTCCCACGTTCCTTCTTGGCCAGGGCACCGCCAGGTACCCTCGGGTGCACACTGCAGCTCATGAGCTCGCGGCCCACGTCCGAGTCTGGCGCGTTGCTCGGTACCACTCGGCGATCCTCGATTTAGCCAGAACTCCCCTGGCACCTGGATCCTCGGCCACCCTGAACCTCGCCCGGCTCCGTGGTTCTCCGAACACACGCCCGCGTCTCACCCGGCAGAACGTCTTGCTCGTCCCTTGGCGATGTGCGACGTTCTGGTGACACCAGCGCTTGATGGCATGGGTGCGGCTACGGAGCAGTCAACCCGCATCGGAGACGCGATGCTCCATGCGGGGAATGGCCAGCCCGTCCAGCGAACAGCTTGCGTCGAGACGGCGCAACCGTGACCATTAAGCCAGGCCACGTTCATCGATGTGCCGAACGGCTGACCGTGGAGACGCCTCGCCGAGATCCGCGATGCCCTCAGCAAGGAAGAGAACAGCAGGCCAGGCCGCGCCCCGAGATGCAGTACTCGTGCCGGCAATGCCGCCCCAGCTGGTGGTTGGACGGCAGCAGCGCGTACGGCCGCGTTCCCTGGCCGGAACCTGGATCGCCTGCGCCCGACGCTTCGGCCCGCTGTCTTCCGTCTGCCGATGCTTCGGCTCGTCCCCAGCCACCAAGCTTACTGCCACGTAATGGTCCCACGTGGCCCAATCGTGGCACGCCACCTCTATGGGCCACCACAGGTCATCAGCTGATTCGCTGACACTCACGCGCACATTACACGCGCCTTTACCCGCACTTACGTCGTTGTCGTTTTCTTCACTCATCACACCCGGCCACAGCAGCAGTATTTCGGCGGGTGCGTAATCATGTAACGACCCAAGATTGTCAAAATTATTCCCAAGTCTTCAGCTACGGCGTGCCTCTCAATCAATTGGCAGTTTTGTCACATTAGCAACATAATTAAAATTGCATGATGCAACTATCGACAAGAATGGTGCCGCGCGCGTAATAAAGTCGAAGCTGTCTCAGTGTGCGGACTACGACTCGATATAGCAGTAATACAAAAAAAACTTTCGGGTTTTTAAATGCTCCTTCGATACCCCAATCTCCCTAATTTTTTATTCTTTCACCAACCGAACTTAAAACACTGCAGGCAGTTTCCCCAGGGATGACTGCTCCGCCTTCGTTTGTTGATACCTGCATTTAGACCGTGCGCTGCGGCTTTGACATTTCGTGTTGTTTTGAATGCAGTACAAACAGACCCATTAGAAAGCTTTTCACGGCCGTGTCAGCAATTACGTATGCAAGCGCATATCACGGGATCGCATCCCGGCCGCAGTGGCTGCATTTTCGGCGAAGGCGCAGATACTGAGGTGCGTGTACCTAGATTTAGGTGCACGTTAAAGTACCCCAGGTGGACGAATTTCCGGAGCACTCCTTTACGGCGTCTCTCATAATCGTATGGTGGTTGTGGGACGTTAAACCGCTACTATTACTAATATCAAAGCACGGAAGTGCATAAAAGGCAAAGCGTGAGGTGATAGACTATGCTAAGGTGGCGCTATCTCGCGGCTGTTAATACCAACTGCGTCAGCCATGGCTCATCCCTGAACACACTACCCCATATTCTTGTACACTATATCCATAGGCACTAGCGCCATGGTTTTTTCCTTCCTCCATGCCTCCAGACAATGCCTCCTCTAGGAAGATGCTTGCCGCATGAGAAACAAAACAGCTGCCCCACCCTTTTCCTCTTTCATTTTGAAAATGTTCTTGGTCGGTAGCGTCACCTGTGGCAGACGCTGCAACAACGCAACACTTTGCATAGCCTCCGAAACAGTAGTGCACAATTGAAGGTCTCAAACGGATGAATAAGTGGATAGATAGATATGGCTGTACCCTTCAAATTGGGCGGTGGCTAGCGCCACCAAGTCGTAATACAAACAACTCTCGACTGACGCGCCCCTATGGGCCGCTGATGAAAAACGCTAAGCTGGTAGCCTGGTACCAAGGAGGATATAAAAACTTTTATATCCTCCTTGGTACAGGTTTTTATATCCTTCTTGGAGGTTTTTATATCCTCCTTGCCTGGTACCAACGTTTATAGAACTAGGTCTAGAAACGTTGGCTGGTACCGCCCCCTGCCGTGATAATGGATAAATGGATAGATATGGCTGTACTCTTTAGATCGGGCGGTGGCTAGCGTCATCAAGCCGTAATACTTAATGAACCTAAAACTGTATTTATTTATTTTTTTCTTAAAAAGTGAGTTTCAGGATTCGTACTTTGCAGGGAAGAATTTAATTTTCACTCGTGCCTTGACTTTAGCCATCAATCAGATAACCTCCTTCTAGTTAAGTCTACTTGCTTAATCTAATAATAATCTAATAATAATAGTGTTGGTCGCGAGCGCCACCGCGCGGCGCTTGCTCAAAACTGAAGGCAGGCCAACTCCGCTAGGAGCGCGAGCCATTCCCCAGGCATTGTTTAGAGGAGGCACGAAGGAAGGAAAAAGGAAGGAAAAAACGCCTCCTCCGTGAGAGGAGGCGTTGCACAAAGCTAAGGTCCCTAGATGGAAACTTGTTTCATCTAGGGACTTTACACAAAGCTTGCCTGCAGCGTCGCGGTGGCGGTAACTGCAGCCGGCCACCTGCTTCCAGAAGGCGAAACGGAGTCTTCCGAAACTGAAAAAGTATCTATAAACGTTGGTGCAGTCAGCATATAAACTCTATGTGTTCATCCGTTACAAAGAGCAAAAACACAGATTATGGTCATCATCATCATATTCTTCATGGTAGCAGAAAGCATCCATCCATTCATGTTGTGGGTAGTGGCCGCAGTTGGCTGGATGTGCCGTATCGGATAGGTGTTCTGTGGATGTGCGCTCATTGGTTCTTTATTCTATGGTGCGCTGTGCTTGTTGTGCCAGCTACAGCCGACAGGCCGATAACTTCATGTCCGGCAGGCAGGCGTGCTCGCTATGCGATGTTTTACGTGTTCTGATTTTATGTTACGCAAACGTACGAAGAGAATAGTAATCTACGTTTCATAGCCAGCTCCACTCAAATCGGCTGTGTGAGCACGACAAAAAAAAAAAAAAAAATCCCCGAAAGTGGTGCAGCGAACTCGAAAGCCCGTGTGAAGTGACGTACAGTGCTATTATTGTGTGGTAGTCGCAGTACATGGCGAAACCTTGCTGCACTCGGCGACGTTCATCATCGCGCCGACGATGACTCTGCGTCCAGTCGTCCCTACGACCAATAGTTGGCACAGAAAGTGAGTTACTACCCACCACGCCACACATTATGTCTTACGCGGCCGAGTCTATCTGCTCGCTCGTCACCATCATGTCATTCGTGACAGGGCGAGCGCATGCACATCTTCTTAACCAACCTCCGACCACCCTTGAGACCTGTGTGTTTCTCGTCACTCTTCGGGTGCGCAGTGTTGACGTTCAGCCTGGGAACTGTTGACTGCGCGCTGTCAAATGCGCCTGTAAGACAAGCTGTCGGCGCTACGGGTTCACTTAGTTTAGCGCGAAGCTCACGATTAACCTGATTGTTTTCTTTCAAAACTAATGCACGACTAGATAGCCGAATAGTAATATGTGTTTGTTGTCTTACTTCGCTTTAAATACGCTGCATGCTGTTCAATTCACCTTACTCTGTGAGATATGTGTGCTCAATTAATATATGTCTGAAGTTATCTATACACTGGTAAAGTTAAACATCGTGCACCTTCTTCTTTCGGCCTGACCACTCTTCAAAATGTACATACCAAAATCGGCCAATTTGGCTTGCCAGTTTCACGAACGGAAACTGACGTCGTGCACGGTGCAGCAGCTTGTAGAATTTCAGAGAGGTGTGTTAGTATTGAAGTGTGCTAAAAAAATTCCATGAAACGGAAAGAAAACTCGTCGATTCAGTCACTAAACTGCATTGTGTCCTTGGCGCATGCAAACCTTTGGCATAACTTGCCCTGGTAATTTTGTCAGTTCGATTAAATACGTCATTGACAATTTAAAATTCTTGCAGTTCTTTTGGCATATTGACTGGCTTCATATGCACCCTTGTACTGCTAGAGTTGCATTAGTGCTGCAAAAGGTGCTCTTCATTTTGTTTAGGATGTCCCTTCTGTGATCAAAAACAGTGTATATGTATGTAAAAAGCGTGGTCTCGTAGGCTTGCATCGTAAATATGAGGCAGTAGGATGAAAGTTGCACCTCATGGGGGTGGACTACCTTGACATCTTCACATCGTAAATGCTTTATTGCCCTTGAAGTCAGTGTGGAGCGTTCTTTCACCAATGCTAGGGTGGCTAAAATCATAGTTTTCTATAAGTGCACTAGATGGCACTCTGGCGCTACTGTCTATGGGAGCTGCAATGCGTGACGCTTCAGCAAGCATGAGAATTATGGGTAGTGCGTGGATTTGCATAATCTTCGTACTTTTGGCACCCTTTGGCTTTGCTTTGTCACGAAAAAAAAAAATCTGCAAATGTTCAACAGTTGCACTTCACCACCTTAACCTTTGAGGATCACTCATTCAAGTTGGGTCACGAAGTTCTAAACGGTTTGCTGTTATATTCAAAGCAAAACCAAAATGCTGTAATAAACGAAGCCACAGCTGCCTTCGAAACCCATAAACATAAAGACTAGACAAATCCATCTACTACCCATCATTCCCATGGTCACTATAAAATCGCAGCACCGGAGTTCCTTCTAGTTAATTTTAGGAATGCTAGAATGAGGAGGTGTGAAAAATGGCCACTGAAATCTTTGCACTCCGATGCCGCTTGGGACGCTGCATACACAGGCGCGGCTACACTTGCGCAGGTGACAAATGAATGAGCACGTGCTGCTCTTTGAAAACACTATCGCGCTATGTGGTGGTCAGCTATTTTTGTTAATTTGTTTTTATTGAGCAAATGTTGGGCAGTACATGGCGACTAAGCCGGCCACTAGATCGAGCGGAGTCGCTGCTTGGTGGCAACTGGCTTAAGTGCACCAGTGTGGATTGCTACCTGTGTTGTCTGCTAGCCACATCGTGTTTGCATGGCTGTGTACGTCATGCACGTTCTTAAAGGGCGGTTTGTTCGATTATGTTAGCGCAAGTTAGTGCTTGTACGTATGCCTGAAACAATGTATGTAAGCATTTGGTTTTGCTCATCTGTTAATGCACAGTAATAAGATCACTCCGCAGGGGCGCCTGCGCAAGTAGGCGTTTGGTGTGTAGCGACACCACGGACCCGAGCTAACGGGGGAGTTTCTACTCCCTCCCACGCCTAGCCGTGCGTGGCTTTGCCATGTCCGGGGAAAAGGGGATCCTGGGGGTTGAGCCGACGCTGGGTGATTGGACCATTAAGGCCCCCCGGCAGAGGCAACACACCCCTTTGGTCCCGGCTTCACGTAGACGGCACCCCCTGGATTGACCCGCCTGGGGGGAATCTGCAGTCGCCTTTTCCTATCTCTCCCTCCCTACATCTTCGTCTTTACCTCTCACTTTTTATCTATCCTGTCTTCTAGTCTCTTCCGTTTACTTCCAAACTTCCTGGCGGCTAGGGTTAACCTTGTGTAGTTACCCAACCTTGGGTAGTTATATCTGGTTATAGCGGCGATGTGTGACTGGCGCCTTCAAGTGTTCTACCTTGTAGCGTCCCCCTGTTGGGCTCGGTGGTGGGTGGTCACCATCGCCCCCGAACATATAATGCACCACATGGCCAAATCTTTCCCCCTTCTCAATGATCGGTCCCTTAAAAGGAACCGCACTGATGAAAGCTCCAAACGAACCGGAAGCGATTGTGACCACTTCCCACGCTTCCTAGTCATACACTCTCTGGCAGATAACGTCTCTGTTGCAGGACTGTCGGTTTTCCTGATAGCTAAAACCCTTGCTAACTTAATAGGCAAAAAGTACGACGCAAAGAAACTGTCATCCGGTGATGTTCTTGTTGAAGTAAGCCAGAAAGAGCATGCAAACACTCTCCTTAAACAGAAGCAGTTCGCCCACCTGAATGTGTCTATCACCCCCCATCGCAGTCTTAACACTTCAAGGTGTCATTTCACAACGTGATCTGATGCGAGAAACTGAAGCTGACCTCCTTGAAGGCTTTCAAGAGCAAACAACTAGCCATCTTGAAAAGGTGTGCAAGTCATTGCGGAAGTTTGAGAAGAATGTTCAGCATGTAGCGGAAGGTAACGATACAGCTGATCCAGACGACCATTTAAGTGGTTGTCAGATCTGGAGCCGTAAGAAGGGAATTTACGCAGCGTTGGAAATAGAAGGAATTTCTGTACCATTTTTGATCGATACAGGATCATCGGTTTCGATCCTGGCCGAAGAACTTTACCAACGCTATTTTTCTAAAGCGTATCCACTGAAGTCTACATCCGTCCAGCTCTCGATTATTCAAAGGCAGCAATTCCTATACAAGGATGCTTCATTGCTACTGCCTCATTTCACGGCCGATGCACTTCTGTTCTACTATACGTTGTGCCTGGGGGAACGACCATTCTGGGATTAGACGGCATCGCTGCTCTGGATATGAAGATCCAAGGGTCACCGCTCAGGTGTCTTCTAATGACGCAAGAAACTCCGGTGCTACCTCCAGAATTACGTTCTGAGTTTGAGCACCTATTTGCAAAAGAGCTGGGAACTGTGAGAGGTTTCACTCACAAGGTCAGAGTTCGCGCGTCTGTACAACCGGTGGCCAGCAAACTGAGACGACTGCCACTTGTCATTCGCGAGCAAGTCTCGGCAGAAGTTCAGAAATTAGAAGCTCAGGGCATCATTGAGCGTGTCGACTCTTCTGAGTGGGTCTCCCCTATTGTCGTAGCCAGAAAAAAAGACGGCTCGATTCGCATGTGTGTTGACTTACGGGAGCCAAACAAAGCTGTGGTAGTAGACAGTTTTCCTTTGCCACAAACTGAGGAGCTCCTGAACAGCCTGGCTGGGGCACAGCGTTTCTCGAAGCTAGACTTAGCTTCTGCATATCACCAGTTACCGCTCAGTTTAGAGAGCCGTGACCTTACCACGTTCATCACTCACGATGGACTATTTCGCTTCAAGAGGGTTTGCTTCGGACTGGCGTCGGCGCCATCAGCGTTCCAGAAAATGATGCACATGATCTTGAAAGGGTGCAAATGTGTCCTATTTTACATTGATGACATCATCGTGTATGGGCGATCCCGAGAGGACCATTTGGGAAACTTGCGCGCTGTATTGCAACGTCTTTCTGATGCTGGCCTCCGGCTCAACAACAAGTGTGTCTTTGACGTGGCAGAGTTGACTTTTCTAGGTCACGTTGTGAGCGCCAAAGGATTATTTCCGTTGATGTCATCCATTGAGGCGATAACAAAGGCACCATCACCTACAAATATTAACGAACTCCGCTCGCTACTGGGGCTTGCAGGCTTCTATTCCAAGTTCATTCCTCATTTTTCGGATGTTGTCGAGCCAATGCGCGCCTTGCTACGAGGACAAGCCTCTTTCGTTTGGAGTGCGGCAGCACAGAGCAGTTTGGAGCGCCTGAAATCTCTGCTCACATCTTGCGAAGTGCTTCATCGTTTCGATCCTCACTTGCCTGTGTTCGTTACAACTGATGCTTCAGGATATGGATTAGGTGCAGTACTTCAGCAAGACAACGGGACCTCACTGCAAACTGTCGCATTCGCCTCCCGCACACTTCAACCGCATGAGCGGAAATACTCAGTCGGCGAACGTGAGGCCCTTGCCTGTGTTTGGGCTTGCGAACACTGGCACGTTTATCTATGGGGACGACCTTTCATCTTACGAACGGATCACGCAGCGCTGGTTACGCTTCTTTCGACGAAAGGCACCGGTCACCGACCATTAAGGATTGCGCGCTGGTCCTCACGGTTGCTCTGCTACAACTATACCGTCGAATACAGGAAAGGTAGCGAAAACGTCGTGGCTGACGCTCTCTCCAGGCTACCCGTCCAGAGTTTAATCCGCGATGCACCAGAAGAGGAATTTATCTGTTTGTTGTCTCCCGTAGTTACCATGCCAGAACTTCAAGAAGCAAGTGCCAATGATCAGATTATCTGTGAAGTTAAGCACTTCACGACTACTTCTTGGCCTGACAAGAAATCACTGTCAAAAGAATTGCTACCTTACTTTTACGTGAAGGCTGAACTCTCTGTTGTAAGTGATATCCTATGCCGGGGTGACAGGATTGTCGTGCCTGCAACGTTGACACGCCGCCTTATGGATCTGGCCCACGAGTCACATCCAGGCATTAGTCGTACCAAAGCTCGCCTGAGAGAGTCCTATTGGTGGCCATGCATGGATAGTCACATTGAAGAACTGGTGCGCACATGCGTAATTTGCCAGTCTTGTGACAAGTCCGCACGTACCTTTCCAGCGCCACTGCAACCTGTTCCTCTTCCTGACGCGGCGTGGGAAAAAATTGCCATCGACATTGTGGGACCTTTCACGCAAGCTTCGGCCGACTGCCGTTTTGCGATTACTGTTATTGACTACTATAGCAAGTGGCCTGAAGTGGCGTTCGTGCGAGATGCGACCACGTCTACAGTGAAGAAGTTTTTACTTGAACTTTTTGCGCGAGAAGGCTACCCACGTAGTATTGTATCCGATCATGGACCACAGTTCTCTTCAGCAAGCTTTGACGAGTTTCTCACGGAGCGTGGAATAACGCACTACAACTCTTCCGTGTATTACCCACAAGCTAATGGCTTGGTGGAGAGATTCAATAGGGTGCTGAAGTCGTACATTCAACTAGCCCTGCTTGAACGTCGTGACGTACGAACAGCCATGCTTGATTACCTGCAAGTATATCGCTGTACGCCTCACGCGACTACTGGTGCGACACCCGCTGTTCTTCTTCATCGACGCCAACCTCGCACCAGACTTGACATATTGGGATTGCCCGACAGATGCTTCAGCACGGACCCGTCAAGGGCGATTGAACAGCTACGAGAGCATGTCAAAAAGAAGCAAATGATCTCGAAGAGCTACACCGATGAAAAACGTGGAGCCAAGGAACCCAGTTTCGTCGTTGGTGATTACGTGCGCGTTAAGACAACTGCAGCTCACGGTAAGCTGTCTTCACAATTTTCCGCGCCCAAGAAGATCATTGGAAAACGGGGACCGGCCTCGTACCTTTTGGACGATGGGCGTGTGTGGAACGCATCTAAGTTAATCGCAGTTCACTCCGGAGCGGTCAACAAAATGAAATCGGGCACCCCTGCTGTTATGAACTGGACACCTGCATTTAATCGGTCTTCTCATGCATTACAGCCTGAAACCGCTGCCCTTATGAACTGGTCCCCTGCATCTGATCGGTCATCTAGTGCGCCCCAATGGGACACATCAAGAGCGGATGGTCATGAAAGGGCAGACCCCGTATCATCTCCACCAGACGGCACGCAAGCTTTGACCAGTCCAGGATTTAATGCGCCTGCAAGGAAAAGCAAGCGTAAAAAGAAGACCCCAAAGAAATTGAAGGACTTCGTTAGGAAGTAGACAAAAACAGTTTTGTGTGTTTCTACCATTTATTTTTATTTTATTTTATTTTTTTTTTGCAAGAGGGGATATGTGGTATAAGGCGTCGCTACCGACTACAGCGCTGTGCGGTGGCACGCGCTCGGTGGCCGCCACGGGGGAGAAGGAAGAAGATGGAATAAACAAGATGTCTCCGTTTATGCTGTGCTATTCATTATGCACGATATAACAGCGCAGATACTGAGGTGCGTGTACCTAGATTTAGGTGCACGTTAAAGTACCCCAGGTGGACGAATTTCCGGAGCACTCCTTTACGGCGTCTCTCATAATCGTATGGTGGTTGTGGGACGTTAAACCGCTACTATTACTAATATCAAAGCACGGAAGTGCATAAAAGGCAAAGCGTGAGGTGATAGACTATGCTAAGGTGGCGCTATCTCGCGGCTGTTAATACCAACTGCGTCAGCCATGGCTCATCCCTGAACACACTACCCCATATTCTTGTACACTATATCCATAGGCACTAGCGCCATGGTTTTTTCCTTCCTCCATGCCTCCAGACAATGCCTCCTCTAGGAAGATGCTTGCCGCATGAGAAACAAAACAGCTGCCCCACCCTTTTCCTCTTTCATTTTGAAAATGTTCTTGGTCGGTAGCGTCACCTGTGGCAGACGCTGCAACAACGCAACACTTTGCATAGCCTCCGAAACAGTAGTGCACAATTGAAGGTCTCAAACGGATGAATAAGTGGATAGATAGATATGGCTGTACCCTTCAAATTGGGCGGTGGCTAGCGCCACCAAGTCGTAATACAAACAACTCTCGACTGACGCGCCCCTATGGGCCGCTGATGAAAAACGCTAAGCTGGTAGCCTGGTACCAAGGAGGATATAAAAACTTTTATATCCTCCTTGGTACAGGTTTTTATATCCTTCTTGGAGGTTTTTATATCCTCCTTGCCTGGTACCAACGTTTATAGAACTAGGTCTAGAAACGTTGGCTGGTACCGCCCCCTGCCGTGATAATGGATAAATGGATAGATATGGCTGTACTCTTTAGATCGGGCGGTGGCTAGCGTCATCAAGCCGTAATACTTAATGAACCTAAAACTGTATTTATTTATTTTTTTCTTAAAAAGTGAGTTTCAGGATTCGTACTTTGCAGGGAAGAATTTAATTTTCACTCGTGCCTTGACTTTAGCCATCAATCAGATAACCTCCTTCTAGTTAAGTCTACTTGCTTAATCTAATAATAATCTAATAATAATAGTGTTGGTCGCGAGCGCCACCGCGCGGCGCTTGCTCAAAACTGAAGGCAGGCCAACTCCGCTAGGAGCGCGAGCCATTCCCCAGGCATTGTTTAGAGGAGGCACGAAGGAAGGAAAAAGGAAGGAAAAAACGCCTCCTCCGTGAGAGGAGGCGTTGCACAAAGCTAAGGTCCCTAGATGGAAACTTGTTTCATCTAGGGACTTTACACAAAGCTTGCCTGCAGCGTCGCGGTGGCGGTAACTGCAGCCGGCCACCTGCTTCCAGAAGGCGAAACGGAGTCTTCCGAAACTGAAAAAGTATCTATAAACGTTGGTGCAGTCAGCATATAAACTCTATGTGTTCATCCGTTACAAAGAGCAAAAACACAGATTATGGTCATCATCATCATATTCTTCATGGTAGCAGAAAGCATCCATCCATTCATGTTGTGGGTAGTGGCCGCAGTTGGCTGGATGTGCCGTATCGGATAGGTGTTCTGTGGATGTGCGCTCATTGGTTCTTTATTCTATGGTGCGCTGTGCTTGTTGTGCCAGCTACAGCCGACAGGCCGATAACTTCATGTCCGGCAGGCAGGCGTGCTCGCTATGCGATGTTTTACGTGTTCTGATTTTATGTTACGCAAACGTACGAAGAGAATAGTAATCTACGTTTCATAGCCAGCTCCACTCAAATCGGCTGTGTGAGCACGACAAAAAAAAAAAAAAAATCCCCGAAAGTGGTGCAGCGAACTCGAAAGCCCGTGTGAAGTGACGTACAGTGCTATTATTGTGTGGTAGTCGCAGTACATGGCGAAACCTTGCTGCACTCGGCGACGTTCATCATCGCGCCGACGATGACTCTGCGTCCAGTCGTCCCTACGACCAATAGTTGGCACAGAAAGTGAGTTACTACCCACCACGCCACACATTATGTCTTACGCGGCCGAGTCTATCTGCTCGCTCGTCACCATCATGTCATTCGTGACAGGGCGAGCGCATGCACATCTTCTTAACCAACCTCCGACCACCCTTGAGACCTGTGTGTTTCTCGTCACTCTTCGGGTGCGCAGTGTTGACGTTCAGCCTGGGAACTGTTGACTGCGCGCTGTCAAATGCGCCTGTAAGACAAGCTGTCGGCGCTACGGGTTCACTTAGTTTAGCGCGAAGCTCACGATTAACCTGATTGTTTTCTTTCAAAACTAATGCACGACTAGATAGCCGAATAGTAATATGTGTTTGTTGTCTTACTTCGCTTTAAATACGCTGCATGCTGTTCAATTCACCTTACTCTGTGAGATATGTGTGCTCAATTAATATATGTCTGAAGTTATCTATACACTGGTAAAGTTAAACATCGTGCACCTTCTTCTTTCGGCCTGACCACTCTTCAAAATGTACATACCAAAATCGGCCAATTTGGCTTGCCAGTTTCACGAACGGAAACTGACGTCGTGCACGGTGCAGCAGCTTGTAGAATTTCAGAGAGGTGTGTTAGTATTGAAGTGTGCTAAAAAAATTCCATGAAACGGAAAGAAAACTCGTCGATTCAGTCACTAAACTGCATTGTGTCCTTGGCGCATGCAAACCTTTGGCATAACTTGCCCTGGTAATTTTGTCAGTTCGATTAAATACGTCATTGACAATTTAAAATTCTTGCAGTTCTTTTGGCATATTGACTGGCTTCATATGCACCCTTGTACTGCTAGAGTTGCATTAGTGCTGCAAAAGGTGCTCTTCATTTTGTTTAGGATGTCCCTTCTGTGATCAAAAACAGTGTATATGTATGTAAAAAGCGTGGTCTCGTAGGCTTGCATCGTAAATATGAGGCAGTAGGATGAAAGTTGCACCTCATGGGGGTGGACTACCTTGACATCTTCACATCGTAAATGCTTTATTGCCCTTGAAGTCAGTGTGGAGCGTTCTTTCACCAATGCTAGGGTGGCTAAAATCATAGTTTTCTATAAGTGCACTAGATGGCACTCTGGCGCTACTGTCTATGGGAGCTGCAATGCGTGACGCTTCAGCAAGCATGAGAATTATGGGTAGTGCGTGGATTTGCATAATCTTCGTACTTTTGGCACCCTTTGGCTTTGCTTTGTCACGAAAAAAAAAAATCTGCAAATGTTCAACAGTTGCACTTCACCACCTTAACCTTTGAGGATCACTCATTCAAGTTGGGTCACGAAGTTCTAAACGGTTTGCTGTTATATTCAAAGCAAAACCAAAATGCTGTAATAAACGAAGCCACAGCTGCCTTCGAAACCCATAAACATAAAGACTAGACAAATCCATCTACTACCCATCATTCCCATGGTCACTATAAAATCGCAGCACCGGAGTTCCTTCTAGTTAATTTTAGGAATGCTAGAATGAGGAGGTGTGAAAAATGGCCACTGAAATCTTTGCACTCCGATGCCGCTTGGGACGCTGCATACACAGGCGCGGCTACACTTGCGCAGGTGACAAATGAATGAGCACGTGCTGCTCTTTGAAAACACTATCGCGCTATGTGGTGGTCAGCTATTTTTGTTAATTTGTTTTTATTGAGCAAATGTTGGGCAGTACATGGCGACTAAGCCGGCCACTAGATCGAGCGGAGTCGCTGCTTGGTGGCAACTGGCTTAAGTGCACCAGTGTGGATTGCTACCTGTGTTGTCTGCTAGCCACATCGTGTTTGCATGGCTGTGTACGTCATGCACGTTCTTAAAGGGCGGTTTGTTCGATTATGTTAGCGCAAGTTAGTGCTTGTACGTATGCCTGAAACAATGTATGTAAGCATTTGGTTTTGCTCATCTGTTAATGCACAGTAATAAGATCACTCCGCAGGGGCGCCTGCGCAAGTAGGCGTTTGGTGTGTAGCGACACCACGGACCCGAGCTAACGGGGGAGTTTCTACTCCCTCCCACGCCTAGCCGTGCGTGGCTTTGCCATGTCCGGGGAAAAGGGGATCCTGGGGGTTGAGCCGACGCTGGGTGATTGGACCATTAAGGCCCCCCGGCAGAGGCAACACACCCCTTTGGTCCCGGCTTCACGTAGACGGCACCCCCTGGATTGACCCGCCTGGGGGGAATCTGCAGTCGCCTTTTCCTATCTCTCCCTCCCTACATCTTCGTCTTTACCTCTCACTTTTTATCTATCCTGTCTTCTAGTCTCTTCCGTTTACTTCCAAACTTCCTGGCGGCTAGGGTTAACCTTGTGTAGTTACCCAACCTTGGGTAGTTATATCTGGTTATAGCGGCGATGTGTGACTGGCGCCTTCAAGTGTTCTACCTTGTAGCGTCCCCCTGTTGGGCTCGGTGGTGGGTGGTCACCATCGCCCCCGAACATATAATGCACCACATGGCCAAATCTTTCCCCCTTCTCAATGATCGGTCCCTTAAAAGGAACCGCACTGATGAAAGCTCCAAACGAACCGGAAGCGATTGTGACCACTTCCCACGCTTCCTAGTCATACACTCTCTGGCAGATAACGTCTCTGTTGCAGGACTGTCGGTTTTCCTGATAGCTAAAACCCTTGCTAACTTAATAGGCAAAAAGTACGACGCAAAGAAACTGTCATCCGGTGATGTTCTTGTTGAAGTAAGCCAGAAAGAGCATGCAAACACTCTCCTTAAACAGAAGCAGTTCGCCCACCTGAATGTGTCTATCACCCCCCATCGCAGTCTTAACACTTCAAGGTGTCATTTCACAACGTGATCTGATGCGAGAAACTGAAGCTGACCTCCTTGAAGGCTTTCAAGAGCAAGGCGTAGTCGCCATTCATCGGATAACCACCAGGCGAAACAATGAAGAAGTGGTGACGCCTCATATAGTACTAACATTTAACCGCTCCATCCTGCCAGAATCTGTGAAAGCTGCGTTCCTTCACTGCAAAGTCCGCCCCTACATACCCAACCCTAGAAGGTGCTACAAATGCCAGAAATATGGACATGGGTCGAACACCTGTCGCGGAAAACAAACATGTGCAAAATGTGGTGATCATGAGCACCCAACCAAGAGCTGTACTTCCACGCAGAGTGCCCTAACTGTCACGGGCCGCACGCTGCGTACTCGCGAACATGTGAAATTTTCAAAAAGGAAAAGGAAATCATCCAAATAAAAGTAACGGAAAGCATCACATTCTCTGAAGCTAGGAAGAAGGTGTCGCTCTTCTCCGGAAGAACGTACGCTGACGTAGCGCGCCGGTGGGCCGGGCGGCGTCTAGTGACGGTGGGCACGCAATACAGCTTTGCTGATGCGTGCACATCTCTGCCCCCCACCAAGCAGCCACAGGCTGCACCAATCTTTCACGTCCCGGAGGTCGAACGTCATCAGACCCCAGGGACCACACAGACAACTGAGACACCTGTCTCTTCTGACAAACCTCCATTAGCTTCTGAGGGTCCACCGGAGGCAATGGAAGTGACACCAGGATCCTCAGCGTCTAAGATGCTGACGGAATCATCCCAAGTGAGGCGGGGCTCCATAGATCGCCTCAGAGGGAAAAGACACCCGCCAGTGAAGCCTCCTAATAAAGGCAGCGAAGTGTGAATAAGTCACGCTCTTTTCCTCATTCATAAAAATGGCTGCCGAAAATATTATCCAATGGAATTGTCGAGGCTTACTTAAGGACTTAGACGACATCTATGAAATATTTGCACAACACCACCCAAACATACTTTGCTTACAGGAAACACACCTAAAACATACACACACTAGCCTTTTGAAAAGATATGTGGTATACCGAAAGGACAGACAGGGCACTGCCCATTCATCTGGTGGTGTCGCTATCGTGGTGCAGAAAGCAGTTCCGTCTCAAAGCCTCACTCTGGTTACTGACTTAGAAGCAGTGGCTATACGAACCCTAATTTTTGGACGAGTAACAACCGTGTGTTCACTATACATCCCTCCAGGCTACCAACTCTCTACTAAAGAATTTGAAACACTCATCGACCAGCTTCCGCATCCATTTCTGTTGGTCGGAGATTTTAACGCGCACCACCCTTTATGGGGATGTAGAAGAACGGATTCTCGAGGCTCCTTAATTGAAAACTTTCTGTTGTCTTCCGGCTCCTGTATATTTAATAAAAAAGAGCCAACATACTTTAACGCAGCGCACAGCTCATACACAGCAATAGATCTTACTATCGGATCTCCTTTACTCTTGGCAACCACTGAGTGGGCTGTAATTAAAAGCTCTATGGAAGTGATCATTTTCCTGTTTGTCTAAAATACAAAGGAAATACGAGTACAATGACTGCGAATGTAACCAGGTTCCGAGAACAGGGTGCGAACTGGACGAAATTCCGAAAACTCTCAAAACTATCGCGCTCATCAATTGAAACCCTAGGCATCGATGAATCTGAAGCGTTGGTCACACTCCACATTATACAGGCCGCAGAGCAATCCATCCCACATACATCTAACAATACACGGAACAAAAGACGACCTTGGTGGAACTCTGAGTGCAAAAATGCTCGTGACAATCAAAACAAAGCATGGTCGAAATTCCGCAGGTATCCTACAGTCGAAAACTTGGTGAATTTTAAGCGCGCAAAAGCAAACGGTAGACGTGTTCGACGAGAGTCTAAACGACAGAGCTGGCAATCCTTCCTCTCATCGGTGAACTCTTACACTGACACACATAAGGTGTATAACAGAGTAGGAGCACTCCAAGGGCACAGCACTCATCCGATGCCCCTTGTTAGTACTGCCGGTGATACACTGGAACACCAGGCAGATGCTTTAGGCCAACACTTCGAGTATATTTTCAGCTTAGCACATTACACAGAGTCCTTTAAACGACACAAGCTTGCTGAGGAACGTAAGCCTATCCGTGATAGAAGGCCATCTGCTGGAGGCTACAATACTCTGTTTACCATCGACGAATTGAAGGCAGTGCTGGCAACATGTGGCGACTCAGCTGCAGGCCAAGACAAGATTACATATGGCATGCTGAAACACTTACACGAACACACGCTTGATGTCATTCTCTTACTGTTCAACAGTGTATGGTCCTCCGGGCGTCTACCCAAGGCCTGGAAAGAGGCGGTTATAATACCCATCCTCAAACAAGGAAAGGAAGCCACACTCGTCGCTAGTTATAGGCCCATCGCCCTGACTAGCTGCTTGTGCAAGGTATTTGAAAAAATGGTAAACCGCCTCATGTATTACCTTGATAATAATGGCCTCCTTGACCGCCGTCAAGCTGGATTCAGATCAGGCCGGTCGACAGCTGACCAACTCGTAGCATTCGAATCCTACGTCAGGGATGCCTTCATTCACAAATAACACTGCCTTTCTGTATTTTTCGACTTGGAGAAGGCTTATGACACGACATGGCGTTATGGCATTCTCCGTGACTTGCAATCCCTTGGAGTGTCGGGGAACATGCTGAATACAATTCAAAGCTACCTCTCTGAACGTACGTTCGTGGTTCGTGTTGGTAATGCCTTATCAAAGTGGTTTACGCAAGAAAATGACGTCCCCCAGGGCGGTGTTCTTAGCTGCACACTATTCATCATAAAAATGAATTCCATAAGCACCATATTGCCTAAAACAATCTCCTACTCTGTATATGTGGATGACATTCAGATCAGCTTCAAATCATGCAACCGAGCCACATGTGAACGTCAGATTCAGTTGGCAGTAAACAAGCTGTCAAGCTGGGCAGACAAAAATGGGTTTAAGTTTAACTGTGACAAGACTGTTTGCGTACTCTTCTCAAAACTATGCGGCATAAGGCCACCCCCCAACATTTCACTTAACGGACAAACCATAGCTAGCAAAAAAGATCACAAATTTTTTGGTGTTGGTGGTTGATGAAAAGCTCAGCTTTGTTACACATATCAAACAGCTACGACTTAAATGCTTGAAAGCCTTAAACCTGCTCAAGATTCTCTCGCATCAGTCATGGGGCACAGACCGTGACTGTCTACTGAACCTTCTCAACAGTGTAGTGCTATCACGTATCGATTATGGCTCGGTGGTTTACGAGTCAGCTTCAAGATCTGCATTGGAGATGCTTGACCCAGTGCACCACCTTGGGCTCCGGCTGGCCAGCGGTGCTTTCCGAACCAGCCCGACAGCCAGCCTGTATGTTGAGACAGACCGGTGGTCACTAGAACGATGACGTCAGTTTACAAGTGTTATGTATGCCACCAAGATGCTTTCCCATGTCGACCACCCAGCTCGTGCGCTATTGCAGGATACATCGAACGCCCTCCTGTTTTTGAGGCGACCATCAGCTACGCCACCGTATCCCCTCAGAGTGGCCTCACACCTTGGAAATATGCACATACCGGTCTCCAATCTCCAACTAACGTCTCACAAGGACACTATTGTGCCATGGGAAATGCAGGGTATCGATTGTGACCTTTCATTTATTTATTTATTTATTTATTTACAGTACCTACAGCGCCCGCGAGGGGCATTAGTGTAGGGGGGAGATAACGATTTCAAAATGCAGAAAGGCGACAGTCCATTAACACTGAGTTGAACATAAAAGAAATACAGATACATAATAAAGCATCCAATGGTGACACGTAATAAACATTGACGTGTGTGAAGGTACAGAAGCAAGAAAAATATATATACATATATATAAAATGCATACGCACACACACGTATATACATACATATATATACACACACAGATAAAAAGCAGGCGAAAAAAAAAAAAAGAGCTGAAGCGTAGATCGCTAGAGAGATGAGACGAAAGTGTAAGCAACCTTAATGTGTGCTCAGGCTACGATAAGATATGATGTTCCAGCGCAGTGGCGAAAGTTTCCCTGGACGCGGCTACAATTTCATGAGGTAGTTTGTTCTATTGCTTAATTGATCGCGGAAAAAATGAATATTTAAAAAGGTTAATTCTGGTAGAGAACTCGCGCACTTTAAGGGGGTGATCAGTACGAGCAGATATATACGTAGGCTCCGATATGTAGTTTTCTTTGTGAATACCCGTTAAACCATGGAATATTTTGTGAAACAGAGATAAACGTAGGAATTTGCGCCTGTCTTCAAGAAGAGGCCATCCTAAAGTACTCCTGATTTCGAAAGATCTTTTAGAAAAGTTGTAATCACCCGTGACGAAACGGGCCGCTCTCAGCTGCACGCGTTCTAGAGCGTCGATGTTCACCTTAGTAAAAGGGTCCCATGTGCTGCACGCGTATTCCAAAAGTGGGCGTACATTCGACATATACAGGATTTCTTTCAGGCTGGCCGGTGCTTGTTTAAAGTTACGTCTTAAGAAGTTTAATGTGTTGCTGGCCTTTGTTACGATGTAATTTATGTGGGCATTCCAAGTCAAATTGCTGGAAAAAATGACTCCTAAGTACTTATATTCTGTTACAATGGACAGCTGTGTTGTATTCATGACATAGCTTGCCATCAGCGGGTGTCTTTTGTTTGTGAACCTTAAGAGGTTGCATTTGGACAGGTTGAGTGTCATGTTCCAAGTCGAACACCAAGACATGATTTTGTTCAGATCATTCTGTAGCAGTTGACTATCTGATTCACTTGAAACTTCACGGTAAATACAGCAATCATCTGCATATAACCTCACACGGCAAGACAAGTGTTCAGTAAGGTCATTGATAAATATAAGAAAAAGCAGGGGCCCTAAGACGGACCCCTGTGGCACTCCAGATAATACAGAGACATCAGAAGAGCGGACACCATGGAGTATCACGCGTTGGTTTCTATCTAACAGGTACGCTTCCAACCACTTCAGGAGGGTGTTCGGCAATTTGAGGTAGGACAACTTTAGTAGTAACAGAGTGTGAGATACGGTATCGAAAGCTTTCCTAAAGTCTAAAAAGATGCAGTCAACTTGCAAACCTGAGTTAATAAATGCTGCGATGTCATGGCAAAATTCTACAAGCTGAGTGTCGCGAGAAAATCCAGCCCTGAAGCCATGTTGCGTTGGAATAATGAAGCTATTTTCTTGAAGGTGTGTCATTAAATTTGTATAAACAACATGTTCTAATGTTTTACAAGCAACGCTTGTGAGTGAAATTGGCCTGTAGTTGCACGTTCTTGTTTTTGAACCACTTTTGTGAATTGGAATAACATTTGCAGTTTTCCAGTCCGAAGGTAGAGCACCAACTTGAAGAGATATCTTAAATAACATTATTAAGAAAGGGGTGACAGACAATGCACAGTTTTTTAGGACAAAATTTGAAATAAAGTCAGGACCGGTAGCCGAGTGGATGTTTATCTTCCGTAGTAATAATGCGATACCATCTTCAGAAAGCACATCCCGAATGCGTAGACAATGGCAAGAAGAATGGAACGCAGCAAATGCAAACAAACTGCACTTAGTAAAGCCAAGAATAGGAAGATATGTGACTGAAAAACGTAACAGGCGCCAAGAGGTTGCACTGTGCAGACACAGGATCGGTCATACACATGCAACACACTCGCACCTTTTAAACAACACACACAGATTCCTAGAGGTAGGAAAAAATGGCCACCCAGTCGCAATCGATCAACACTACAAGTACATGCAGGCCAAATACAGGTGTGCTGAATATTATACTGATGCCTCCAAGTCCTCCACAGTCGTATGTGCGGCACACGGTCCCACTTTTTCTTAATCTAGAACAATGAACGAACATACCAGTATATTTACTGCAGAATGCTATGGCATACTTTTAGCTGTAACGCACATTTTAAAGGAGAAAGCACCAGCCTCAATCATATACACAGATTCTCTCAGTGCTGTGACTGCGCTGTCCTCCACTAAGATACTCAAAAATCCAGTTACTAATACACTTCGAAAATGCATCACGTCAGCCCGCAAATCTAAGCTCAAAATAACGCTATGCTGGATTCCGGGACACTGCAACATTGCTGGCAATGAGATAGCGGACAAACTTGCGAAGTCAGCAGCACTCCGCCCATCAGTTGACGTAGACACCATCCCCTATGAGGACTTGAGGCCACTCATCACATCCCGAATGCGTAGACAATGGCAAGAAGAATGGAACGCAGCAAATGCAAACAAACTGCACTTAGTAAAGCCAAGAATAGGAAGATATGTGACTGAAAAACGTAACAGGCACCAAGAGGTTGCACTGTGCAGACTCAGGATCGGTCATACACATGCAACACACTCGCACCTTTTAAACAACACTCCAGCACCACATTGTGCAAAATGTGGTGATGAGCTGTCTGTCGTTCACGTTCTAATTACCTGTCCGTACCTCGAACCAGAAAGACTGTGTCACTTTCCAAAGCTGTACAAATGTCACATTCCGCCTCATCCACAATTTTTTCTTGGAGACGATCCCTTGTTTCCCTCAAAAGTAGTCTTAAAGTCTTTAGCTAGTGTAGGCTTCCTACATTCCATAACATATTCTCACTAATCTCAGCCTCCTCTCAATCCTGAGGGGACGGCTGAGATTTTTTTTTTATCAAATGTCATGCAGCACGCACTCCTTGTTTTGACAAGGACTGTTGACGACACGGCATGACTTTGTAAAACCCATAAGCATAGCCAGTTTTAAACCCATCACACATAGTCACTACACCTAAGTTTAAGTCCTATACACTACTCTTTTATTCTTGCCACCCTGAGCAGAATTTTATAATCAAATCGACCGAAAACCGTGTGTTTGGCGTTCTTTGGCCTGAGTTGCCCTTGCGCCACTAAAATCTACCATCATCATCAGTAATAAGATCAGGAGGAACAACTTTCAAAAGTGCTATGTATTGTCATCGTACCCTCTATTCGCTAGAATCATTTTTGTGTGGGTGCCGCTTTCTGCTTCAATCACATCGTAAAATGCACTTAGCATCGCCCCAAACGTGACGACTATTAAATAATCTGTGAATGCAGTGTCTTAGCGACTTGGTTGTAAACAAAAGCTCTGCTATAGGCCGCACACTATCGTGTTGTTTTTAGGTATATAACTACGGCAAGTTGTTTGTCGATTATGCGATGAGGTTAGATTGTGTTAATTTGGCCGTGGTACTGTTAAAGATAAATGTCATCAAGTAAAATATGACATTTTGGTACTTATACTGTACTGAAAACTGAGTTTTCCTGCGGAATTTTATGTTGGGGCGAAATTAATGGAGGAACATTCATGTGTCTACATTTATGAACACCTTAAAAAACCTAGGCATTCAAAATTAATTTAAGTGGCATACCTTGCACTTATGTTGTACGATTTCACAAAATATGTAATCTTTCTTTATGTTGCCTTCAGAAATTAAAGAACTTTTTTTTTGAAATGATGCGAATCTAAAACCGAAACTAGGTGAATAAGGTTGTACTGGCACATACATACTTTTAACTTTTCTCTAAAACTGTGCTAATAAATTATACTTATTATAATTAATTTATTAGTAACTTCTTACTGGGGTGGGGGGGGGGGGAGTTAGAGTATGTATGTGCCAAATAGAGCCTTATTTGAGCTAGTTCCAGTTCTTGATCCTTCCCATTTCTAACAAAAGCTCCTCATTTGTGTGGCATTGCTGTTGACTGGTGGAAGGTAGCGGTCATTTTTTATTTGAGAAAAAAAAATGCTCGATCATCCCATAAAATAAACATTCCTTTGTATCACTGTCATGCATGTAATCAATTGATTGAAGCGTTCTGCTGAACTCTTACAAACTTTATATGCTTTTACTAGTGCGTATCTGGTAAATGTCAATGGAGAGCTAAGCATTGCCTGGCACTAAGCTTTCCTTGCTGGACTTATCGACCGCCCCATATTCTATACAGAACAGAATGAGAAAGGAAATGCATATGTGTATTCGTGCAAACAGTGGTATCTGCCTGAACTTATCTTGCGCCAATATGCGGGATTTCTACGATCTTTATTTCATTTGTTTTTTTTTTATCCAGGTGAGCTAAAAGTAAATAAGTAGTTCAGTTGCGCTACAGCACAGCGTAGTAGGTGGAACATAAGCTAAACACGTACAAACAACACAGCAAAAGTATATTTAGTATGATAAGGCATTGACAGTCCACCAGGGCGAGCATTCCTTTCATTGGCAGAATGCGCATCACTTGCTAGTAATAGTAATGTTGCATGATCTTGATGCATCAATTCCGCAGAGAGAAGCGTAAATATCACCAGTAAACTGCAGTCAACGCATTTAATCTACCGGCAGTCGGCTCACACCGCACACAACAAAGCGCCGCTGCGTGTATTTGTATGCGTGCTGCCGACCGCCTATCCGTACTATCGCGTTAACGGTGCTGCCACCTTTAGCCCGATATCGTCGCGAATGGTCTCACCTCTGAAAACTATTGTGGTCTTAATGATGTTTCATGGTCTTGATGATATTGCAATTATACACAGTAGGGTGGAGGGGGAGCAGCAGGTATGTTGAGATATGTTAGGTCATCACCGGAAGGCTTCATATTAATTTGAACGTGCTAAATTATTCCATCACGAGCGGAATTTTCGGTACAAGAGTGCTGTTTTACTATTCCAAACGTTCTTGTTCAACTCACTGCTTGAATTCTGAGTTTGTGTTCAATAATTGGTTTTCACGAAGCAGTTTTATAGGCCAACAGGTACTCATCAACTAAGCTGAATCACGGATTATGAGTGCAATAATTTCATTCCAGCAGCAGGCATTGAGCATTTTTGAAAAATGCCACTTCATTTTTATAAGGTGTTCTACTGCAGTCAGCTTTACATTCTACTCTTCCTCTTTATGATATGTTTGGTTCATGCCTTTCAAAGGAAAGGGGGGGGGGGGGGACCTGAGTGAGACAGTAATGTTCCACACTTTTAGTCAAAGTATCAGCATGCTTTGGATAGCCGATTAGTTGTCTCACCTGTCAACTTTGGCATTTTCATGGCTGATTTGGCATGAATATATGGTGTGCTCAAAAAACGAGTGATTTTGTTTTCAAGGCTCACGATCAGGCTGTAGACGGAACTCAACGAATACAAAAGCTCGCCGGTATTCCACTACTTGCTTTTCTGGGCTAGGGATTACTTGGGGCAATTTTTTAAGAAACGAGTAGTATGCATTACGGAGAAAAAGTAACTAAGCATGTTACTAGTTACGCCTACGAAAAATAAACGCATTTACCACCCTGTACCACCTATGCGTTACCATTATGGACAGAAAAGTAACTTCTGCTATTACTCTAAGATCAGAAATTTGAATCGGTGCGCTCTTTCTGAAGGAACCAGAGTAGCAAATTAATAAACCTCATATTTATATTTCAGTAAAGCCTCTAACCAAAGCAACTATTTAAGCTAAGTTATTATATAACTAGAAAAGTTTGCACAAGATGCCGGATCAATGATACAGAGGCCTGGTGATGTTTACTGTAGATTTGCATGTAATTGCATATAATGTTGTGGCACTTGGTAAATCAATTCTTCAAAGTTACAGCTAAGAGATTATGAGGTTTCATCATCAACACTCTCTGAAGAGTAAACATCACTGATATTTCATTAAATGTACAGTAATTCTGATGTTGTGTATTTACTAGTTCACAAATCATATGCGTAGGTCTTGTACGAATGAAGAAAACCCTAAAATATGTAGACTTGCGAGGAAAGATATTTGCAGCATAAATAATTTTTGCCTCTTTCACCTATATAGGTCCCGGGAACCATGCGAGTGTTTATGTGAAGGTGTTAAGGTGAGCCTGGCTTGCCTGGGTACTTGCCAACCAGAAACGTATACCTGCTAAGAGCAGCAGGTAGAAGCAAATTTGTTTTGAAAACGGGACTGATAAATAACGCTGCTGTATTGCAGGGACAACCTGCTCACAACCACAACCTGTCGAATCTGAGAAGCAACAGCTCTATTTCCAAAATGAGTGCGTAGTAAATTACCAAAAAAATGTTACATGCTATGGTGTGACTTGTAACATATTACCGCCAACACTAAAAACAAGATGAGTGTTCTTGCACTCATCACAATTATTACAAAGGGCAAGCTTTCTTGCAACATAGACTGCAACACAAATATAAGATGGCCGTCGGTTCACTCAGCAGTCTACAATGCGGGATTTACAGACAGATCTAGTGAAAGTGCCTTTGTCTTCCTCATCATATTCCATCTCATGCAGCATTTCTTCTATGGAGACTCTGTGACTCTGTCAGCCACTAGGCTATAGAAAGCCGAAGCATCAAGTGTTCCACCCAGGTAAAATGCACCAGTGATGGGTCTTTGTTTTTGTCATTGACATCTTCAGTGAAACCTAGCTCAAGTACCAATTGATGAAATACTTGTAAATTAGCTACAGTGCTTACGAAGAAAATCGCAGTGCACCTGACCAAAACCCAGCGAAGAGTGCCGCTCACTACCCGCGCCGCTGTCATCAGCGCCCCTAGCCACATCAGCGTGCTGAGGGACCTTCTCCGTCAAGTGAAAAGCGCTGTGCTCATCACACCTGAAGAGGTCCACCCTATGCACGGCTGGTGCAGAAGCCTAGCTAAAGTTCCAGCCGCACACAATCGTACCATGCACAGTTAATGTCTCCTTCCCGCAGTCGTAGCTACGACAGGTTCGGCCAATTAAGGCAACAGGCTAGCTCAATCAACATTACTTCATTGCTACATCAGCAATAACGTGCAATTGTCACGTAGAGGGATTGTCCACTTTATAAAGAAAACAAAGAGTAGATGTACTCCTTTGGACAATCACTGTGGTTCGCAGGGTTTCCTCAGGTTAGTCGTCCCTGCCTACTGATTTCACTCACTGTCCCGTTTCTCTTTCCCACAAAAAGGGAGAGTAACCCATTCTGTGACTGTGAGCTGGGAAGGGGAGACCAGCAGAGGGTAACTCGCCCCTCATCACGTACAATGAATTCTGTTATCAAGACCATATGAGGAGTTTATGAAAGCAGCAAATATTCCAGAGTGTTAACAATGCTGTGTGCTAATAGAACAAGAAAACATTGCTATGACAGAAGAGGTGGGCATTGATATCTCGAACTTGTTGAATTACGCGAGTCAGGGGGGCGATTGGTGACATTAGTTTTTTTCTGCTTTTCTTTACCTACTCTAATTTCTTCAAACGTACACAGTATGTGCTTATCTTAGGTCAGGTCCCAGGTGTCCGTTTTGCCTTTTGCTTTAAGTTTAGTTTAGGTGAGCTGAGCTTTCGTGCCTTGTGACCAATCCATTGCTGACTTTCCTAATGTTTTGTTCTTATTTCTGCTGTTTCTTTGGCATAATCTTGGCTGAACCGGACATAAGTATCTTTCAGTTTAAAACAATTTTTCAGAACACTATCCTTTTCTCTAGAATCAAAGAACTTCATAATAATGGGTCTCCTCCTATTCGGTTTTGCTTTATCGATACCGTGAATTCTGCCTCTATTGTCCTCATGTAAACACCTAAAGTTCTGTCAAAAATATCTTCAAGGGCCTGTTCTCTCAGTTTGGTTTCTGTTTCGTTATCACTTTTGGCAATTCCAAACACTAAAAGGTTGTTACACCTACTTCTATTTTCATACTCAATTAATTTAGATGCCTGCTGTTGGACAACTGATTTCAATTTCTCAATCTTGTTGTTCACGTCTTCAAAGACGGTCAGAACACCTTGTAAGTGATCAGTTTTAACATTGACAGCGGCAATTTCTTCTCGTATGGTATCCATTTTGCGGTCACTTTCTTCCTGCCTATCAATAATGACCTGTAACATTTCTGTAACCTTCTGACCAGAGTTTGGCCCTGGGTTTTTTTTCTATGTCACTCGACACAAGCAACAACATCAACATTGACCAGCAGTCAGTCAGAATTGCAAAACACTTCTGAAGGTACGGCAGGATCAACAAAGACCTATCATTGCTACAAAAACAAACCAGATTGCCTTATGGACAAACCTTGCCTTATGCCTTATGGACAAAAGCAGTGGTGATTTAACGCACGCTGTCCGTCAAGCAGTCACCGTGCCCTCTGAAGATATCAAAGAAGGGCTGTGCCTTTTGTAGACTGTCCAGAAGAGATGTCACTTCCGCAGGATAGGCATTGTCAAGTTGACGGTCCACCGCATCATTGTCACGCTGAGGCACACCGAAAAATTCCAGTTCGATCCAGTTGTTTTCTGTCGACACAGTGGTGAAAAACCACGGCAGAATCTGCACGAAAAGCAGTGGTGATTTAGGCATGCTGTCCGTCAGGCAGTCGCTCTGCTGTCTCCAGTAAATCCAGCCCTGTGCTTGCATTGGCTACATTATCCCAAGAAACTTGTTGGGATAATGCCGTGAGCAAGCAATGGCTCACAGCAGCTTCTAAAGTTTCAAGTCAACATGGTGGGTTTGTGCGGTCTATGGTAGCTATGAGCCTCTCGGTGTGGTTTACATTTTCCACTGTTGCCCTGCCGCCGTGGTCTAGTGGCTAAGGTACTCGGCTGCTGACCCGCAAGGCGCGGGATCAAATCCCGGCTGCGGCGGCTGCATTTTCGATGGAGGCGGAAATGTGGTAGGCCCCTGTGCTCAGATTTGGGTGCACATTAAAGAACCCCAGGTGGTCGAAATTTCCAGAGCCCTCCACTGCGGTGTCTCTCATAATCATATGGTGGTTTTGGGACGTTAAACCCCACATATCAATCAATCACATTCTCCACTGTTTTTTTTATAGAAAAATTTGTAGGATTCTTGAGCTTCGTCTTAAGAAGCACTGACACAAATATCAAGTATTTTCGAATTGTTCATTCAAATGATGTCAGTGGTGCCAATAATCCTGAAAAAGGTATTGTGGTGCTTGGTAATGCGTGTAATATACTGCTATCTTAGAAAAATTCTTTCAGCATTGAAGGGGCAGTTTCACAGTGCAATTTGACATCAAGGGGAGATGGCAGCAGCTATGCCATGATGTACTGTCATCACATGCCACCATGTGCTGACACAGGATGCAAGCAAGCAACAAGTGAATTGTCGTTACTGATTCCAACAGTGATTTCTCTAATTTAGGCTGCATGCAGGGTTAGCAAACTCAATGGAAGTGTGTTGGTTTGCCCTGATAATGTCCATTGCAGTAGGCCTAGCTTGCATATGCTGGATGACGAAGCAAAATATTTTATACTGAAATACCACGGTTCAGCTAATGCTTTATTCAAGCAACAGCAAGATGGCGCCGATGATGAAGAGGTCAAAGCGAAGACTGATGATGGTTATTGACAGATGAGGAAGATGAAGTCCAATGAATTCTTACAATAATTTTCTCCGTCGACAGACGCGGCCAGCCTGGCCGCGAATCACGCTGTGGAACGCATACGATAGGGCTTGAGACGCGAAACATGCACAATTTATGTCCCGCAGCAGCATTGGTCAGTGGGGGCATGAACAGGTGTGATACGGTAGTTCACCGGTGAGGTCTGTTCGAAAACTTTGTAGGGGCCAAGATAGCGCGACTCAAGCTTCTCCCATAAGCCAGGCGTTCGTGCAGGAGTCCACAGAAGTACATCGTCGCCGGGGCGGTAGAGGACGATGTGATGAGTGGCATCGTAACAATGTTTGCGTTCTTGGCTAGCTTCAGTGTTTACACGGGCAAGATGACGGCATTGAGTAACACGGGACAGAAACTGGTCGCAAATGATTGGTGAAGCGTTGATGGGGCCAGAAAAGAATGAAACGTCGAGTGGTGATGTCGGTTGACGTTGTTAGAAGGAGGTACACTGTAGGCTTGTAATTCCTCACGAATTATGGCTCGAATGATGGATCGCAGCTCCATACTGTTTGCTAGGGGGTTCTCAGTGAAGTAGGGTCACAGGCGGATTGACTGCAAGGTATCAAGTCGCTGGCATAGAGAGACGACGTCGGAAACCGTCGAAGGGTTGTGCGCGGCGAGGGCGTTGAAAGCGGTAGGTCCGATACCCTTCAGAAGGTGCCGGACACGATCAGCTTCGGGCATGGTGTCATCGATACGACGGCAAAGTGCAAGCACATCCTCAATATAAGAAGTGTAGGACTCACCACAATGTTGAACGCGTTCTGCCAGTTTCTTCCGAGCAACTTCTGAACGGACGGTCGGTAGGCCGAAAATGCGTCAGAGCTGGTCTTTAAAGGAAGACCCAATTGCGGAAGTCGCTCTCATGATTCAGGAACCACGTCTTGGCAACTTGAGAGACGTAAAACTGGATGCGTGATAATTTCGATGCCTAGTTCCAGTTGTTGTAGACACCTACGCGGTCATAGTTGTCGAGCCAGTCTTCAACATCTCCAGGCAGACCGGAGAAAATTGGAGGCTCCCGAGGGGGGTTGTTGACCGGGCTGGGGTTGGCGACGGGTGGTTGGGCTTTCTCTTGCTCCATGGTGCTTTGCTGGCGTAAGCGACGTCCCGAACGGAGCTCCAGTAGCTGGCTTTGGATGGAGAGAGGTCGAATAGATCGTGAAGCACCTTCCACCACTTGAAATACCACGGTTTAGCTGATGCTTTATTCAAGCAACAGCAAGATGGCGCCGATGATGAAGAGGCCGAAGTGAAGACTGATGATGGTTATTGACAGATGAGGAAGATGCAGCCCAATGAATTCTTACAATACGTATTATCTGACTCTGGTGTGGAGAGAGTTTTACGCTGCATGCCAACGAAATCAAAAATGTCTCATTTGTAATGCCTCTGCTTATCTGGCTTTGTTCATATTCCCTTCTCATTTGCTTGCCATACTTTGCTTCTCGGTGGACAACTCACACGTGTTGTGGAAAATCTGCTTGCTTGATATTGGTCCTGGTAAACGGTCCTAATGCGCCTGTTGCAGTTACAGCTGCAAAGTAACTGCTAGACTTCTGCAAGGCAATACATGGGCCCACATAGCGGCACACTTTGTTGATGCTGTGTTGGTTGCTTAGCATGATAGGGAATTATGATCACCAAGCCCTTTGTGGTGGTTCGGCAGCTTTTAAACACCCTCTTGTTATGTAGGTTGTTCACATGGCGTAATGCCTAGTGAGATTCCACACTTATGCCACACAATATTACATAATTTAATGCGACTCCTTGTACGACGTGATGTCTGTATGGGGCCTTTTCCGAATCAGTTTTAAGCACTAGGTGGTAGAATACTTGACTGCCATGCAGGGTACATGTCTTCAGTTCTGGTTTGAATCGTGATTTTTATTCGTTGCATCCATCATGATTTTTTGTTCACAGACAATGCCACCAACATTGCATGTTCTTCTACAAGTAATGATATCGCGTTAATAGTGAACCACATTGATGCTTACAATTACAGTAAGGGGACTGACACCACATTTCTCTTTCTATGCATACTCCTTTCTAGTAAGAATTGCTAATTTAACATGAATTTTCCTATGTAAGCGACCGACAACAACAAAAGGGCACTTTGTCTGGCTTGGATTCTTTCTGCTCTCTCCATAATGTATTCTCTTTCTTTGACTGCTTGTGCATATGATGCCCTGTCATTTGTTATGGTTCGGCTACTACTCGAATGTTCAAAGAGGCACCCCAGCCCAGATGATTGGCTCCACAACTAGTCTTGTTCGGGTGCTTGGCAGTATGCTGTGTCTGACTCTTGATGTTGATCTTGAGTGCGCGCCCGTTGGCGCGGGCTTGTGTGCACCTGCCTTTGAGGAGGAAAGGTCATAGGCTTCTCAAGTTGTGCCTGACCGTGTAGTATTCTTCCTGGGACCTACATGGTTAATTACATGATGCAATGTGTGCACACAGAATGGGACACCACAGAAACATCGTGGCTCCCTGCAGAGGTACGGCAACGAGGAGCAAGGGCCTGCTGCTGCATGCTGGTTGCCCTTCATGGCCATGAGCTTGCCCCAGCAGCCCGTAGAGACGACCGTCAATGGCCTCGGCTGCAACCGGCGCAGGTTCTACCTTCTTGCATATTCGCTTGCCTTGGACACAATCTCTACAGCTACACATTGCATAGCAGGGAGAGCAAAATAAGTCAAGTAAAGCACGTCAAAGACCTTTACAGCACCACCTGCACCGGCTGTCTCAGTTTTCTATTCCCGTTGATTTTAGAAAGTTTGCTGGAAAACTGTGCAGTAACATAAGGGTATCGCTAATCAACAGCAGACAAGTTGCTGTCTCATGCCTAGAGGTAATACTAGCGACGTAACTCATTATGTACTGGTGTCATGATAAAAGAGCTTTTTAGGTGGCATAGGAGGTAGGTTAATATTATTTCTCCTACTAGTAAAGCCATTAGCATTCTTTAGAAGGGCCTTGCAACAAGAACTTTAGTTGTTTCATGATTGAGAGTTGAATTCCTCTTTGAGTAAAAGCACAGTTATTGCACAAGGAGACCAATTTCTCTTATTGTTGCTAGGAGCACTACATGCGGAGATCGCAAAGGCACGAGCACATTTTTAAAAATGTTTTTCTAAAAATGCATTTGCTTCAAGTCTGCCCGTGCATGGTGCAGGCATGTAGGGGCACCCAGAGCTTGGTTGGCCATGGCGCATTCGCAGTGCAAAAGTGATTCATAGCAATTATTGGTGAGCACCAGGAGGTGCACTGTGGCCTAACCAAGATAATTGATACTGCAATTAGTTAATGAAACACAAAGCTATGTCTAGCTCGAGAGGCACATAACAATGAGCTGATGTGTGCTGGCTAACATGTAGATGGGTGTTGATTACTGTCATGGCAGGCGTAGTACACGAGTGGGAACTAGCTCAGGCATATAAGTGTGTGGGGTAGCATGTGAGCAGTAGACCAGATGCCGCTTTTTTTCTCCTACATCAATGTAGGGGAAAAAATAGCATTAAGCAGACAACCAAAAGGTGAGTCTGAGAGAACGGGAAATACTCTAGCCTTTCTGAAGTTGCAGCTATGCATAAAGGAGGGAGGAGGCAGCCAACACCGAAGTCCAGAAATTATTATGAGGAGAACTATGTGCACTTTTTTTTTTGTGAACATGCTGCCGAAAGAATTTAGCGAATATGAGCTGTGATAAGGAAGTAGCAAGGGTTAGGACTTCATTTAAAATTCATTTGTAAAGAATCTACGAATTTCTTCAGCCTGTAATTTGGCATAAATGACTTAAATGTTCAAAGGAATGTACCAAGTGAATTTTATTCAGAATAGTTGGCGTCAAACAATTGCTGGAGTTGGCCTTTAAAGAGTAATTATCAAAGGTTATGATTCTTGCCATAACATTGGTGTGGAACAGCTGCTGCTCTGTCCCTACCCTAAAGACAGAGTTGTGGCTATGGTTGCGGGGCATTCGCCATCTTATGATTATCTAGATATTGTGTGAATCGGCCTGTGTTTCAGCTACACATTCCATAATTGATGGAGGGGCAGAGTAATGAGTTATTGCTAAGCCAATCTAATTTGTAGTTTTGGTGTTGTCAGGCTTCTTCGATGTTAATGTTTTTGTGATGGTCTTCTACATGTGCATGAATGTTGCTAACATTCGACTTACTATGGCCGCTGATACAAAGTTTCTAATCTCTGCACTCTCATGCATTGCCATAATCTTTATTCTTTTTGCTGTTTGAGTTTTTTTACTCTGATCATTGTCTGCCTTGTTATGGTGAAACATTTGCTCCACTCCCTCTGTGTACCAACATGATGGTGGACATCAGTGGCAAAAACAGATGCTTGTTTGGATCCTTTTGAAAACATAAAAGGACCGACAGAAAAAGCCCAGAAAATGAAATGAGATAACTCTACCGATAGATTGTTCATTGCATTGTCTCAAACCAAGCCTGTTTTTTTTTTTTTTTTAGTGAGGGCCGGATTTTATTTTTATTTCTTCATTGAAAGTCACGAAAAATGACCTGTGCTTCTGGCTACAAAATTTTTTGATGTACTCGGCCACATGATCCTTGATTGCTGTATGCAGTCAACGATTTTTGTTAGTGCTAAAATATTGTTGGTTTCTTTATATTAAAAGATATCACGCTATAAAAATGTACATATATGCCTGCGTTAGTAGTATGCATTAAAGTGGTGTTACCTTTGTGTGTTGTAATGACTCTGTGCTCTTCAGCACATCTTGAGCAAATTTTCAGCGTGCTCATGCAACCATGCAAGCAGTTTTCAGGTCGCTAAGGCTTTGGAGTGACGTAGTTTTGCTACCTACACTTTGTCTCAGAAATTGCATGCACTGCTATTCGGCACGACTAGGCATATGCGCAGTGATGTTTTCGGTGCCTTGGCCTGGCTTGTGTATCGAGAGAGTAACGACACCGGGACAAGCTACTCTTGACACAGGCGCAGGCAACCTTGGGTACAGGCACACACAATGCGGCACAAATACAGGGAAGGTATGTAAAGCCACATCATCTCATTTTAAGGAATTGTTATTTTTAAAAATAGTTGAAAAACTCAAAGGTGGTTAAGCATTGTTACAGGAACTCCTGGGAAATCAGGACGACAGTTTTCACAAATCGTGAGGAGGGTTGACGGCATTGCAATGAATTCTCAACGTTGCCAGAGATGTATATCTGGGTTCAAAACCTTTCAGATAAAAAAAATAGAAAAATACTGCTTCTAAAGTAACTACGTGCATTTCGGATTAACTTCTGCAGCTAGAAACACTATAAAAAGTGAGCTTTCTGCCTCCCAATAAAAAAAAAAAAGGAAGAAAAAAATTGGTTGTCGGTTCCTTTAAACTGCCCTAGGGACGAGATACCAGACTAGAAGCACACAGGATGCTTCTATTCTGGTGTCGCGTTTCTAGCGCAGTTTAAGTTTACAAGATGTGTCTTACCAGCTGGTACCCAACACACGCTTCTTGAGTTATTTGCATTTCTTGACATTGTGGTAGGAAGCTGTGGGCTACAGAATGTGAATTGTGGTAATAAACTGTTGGGTGCAGGTTCCTCTGCCGGGAGTGGGCATTTGCCAAGCTGGTCCACTGCCTCGACCAGCGGCCGGCATCCAAAACATGCGGTGCGCTTGTGGTTGGTGGGCCGGGCTGTGGCAAGACGGCCTTTTTCCAGGAGATTGCGCAGCCCACGGTGACCGACCCCGAGGCACACCAGCATGCTCTCAGCAGGCGCCTGCTGGCTCACCACTTCTGCCAGGCGCACGACACGCGCACCCTGGCTGTGGCCTCGTTTGTGCCGAGCCTGGTACGCCAGCTGTGCCGGTGCGAGCAGGCAGGCCTTCTGAGTGGCTACCAGGACCGACTGCGTGATGCTGAAGCTTTCCTTGAGCCCGTGGCATGTGCACGATGGCCTGACGAGGCATTCAAAAAGGCTGTATTGTTTCCGCTGCTTGAGATAGAGCCACCTGAGCAGCCCTGTTTGTTGCTCGTGGACTCGGTGGACGAGTCTTTCCTTGTCCAGGTATGCACCTCGATGGGAGGCTCTACATGTTGGGGGTTTCAGTGGATGGCAGCTTCTGTCAAGCATTAAAGGGACACTAAAAGCAACTATTAAGTTGACGTTCATTGTTCAAATAGTGGTCCAGAAACCTTGTAATGTTACATTTTTGCCAAGGAAGAGCCTATTTTGAAACAAAATTACGTGTTAGTGGTCCGCATCGGGTTATCACACTTCAAATTACCCGCCTGAAGAAGCGAACTGACCAGATCGATTCACGTCTTCGTTGCGGTGCACAACATTGCATGGCTTCACTGCGCTAGTAGCAGCAGGCTGAAATCAGTGGGAGCCACAGCAGCAACAATGGCCATTGATCGATTTCCCGCCATTGGCTTCGAAATTGCAGACGTTGTTTGGTTCAACTGTGCCTCACTAGATGGCACCACCTGTCCCGTGTAACCAATTGATAATTGAATTTTTAAACCACTCGCGCCATTCCCCATAGTACCATCCGGCAGTTCTTTTTTCCATGAATTAAACAGAAACGAACAAGCAGCATTTTATTGCATCACTTGATGTACGGAAGGTTTTTTACTTAGTGCAATTAGATAGATTACTAGTGATTAATTGTAGGCGGTCCATCTGATGTCATCGGGATCATTTTGAAAATGTCCTACTGCGGCGCTTGTGTTTTTGTGCATTTAATTTAATTTCTCGACAAGTAGGATACTGTTGTTAATAATATTGTCGTTTTAGATGTTGTCATACATTAAACTTTCACTCTGATGTAAATTGTTATTTGACTTTTGTGGTTCCTTTAAGTGGAAGTTGCTTTGACAGTAGCTTCCACGAAGGTGTGACTGTTAAATGATCTACCGTTTCACTTGATTTATTTTGTTTGTACAGTGTAGTAATAGTTGTGGGTCATTTTCGTCATCTTTCTTTGCAGATGAACACCTCTGGTGCGATGGGCTGTCATCGGCACCACTCCCACCATCAGGATGGAGGTGAACGTAGGCACCACTGTTTGCCTGACGGTGGCAGAGGCAGCCGCACCATTGCAGAGTTGCTGGCTGCCCACCAGCAGCTGTTCCCACAGTGGCTCCTGCTGGTCTGCTCGGCACGCCGACAGAGCAAAACCATCACACGCATGTTTACAGGCTTCAGAAAGGTGTGTGCTACAAAGAAAGGGCCGTTGCGCTCTTCAGAGGCTGTGCGCAACAAAATATAGTCATAATGTCTTGAGCAATTGGTTGATGGCTATTGAAAGTATTAGATTACCGAATCAGGTTCTGTTGAGTGCAGTCATTCCGCAGAAGAGGTAGTGGAGTGCAAATGGCTGCTGTGTTGCAGTGGTACATGTCTTAAGGGGTACTGACACTTTTGTTGTCATTTTTCTGTGTCATATAAAAGGCCAAGCCTTCAAAAGCCTAAAAAAGGTACTGCTAACCATGAGTGCACCCTAAAAAAGTAACTACAATATGTTTTTAAAAGCTACTCTTGCTTCCTCCTGTACCCTGGCGTCACAGCACAATATGAGTGTCTCGTCACGTGCTCGTGCAAGATGTCGTCACGTTTTCGGAGCAGTGTCACACCATGCTCCGGTTATTTTGAATGTTTTGAACTGGGTGATGCATGAACAGCCATTTTGGAAGTTCGGTACCTGACAAACTAGTGAAAGTGCAGTGTAAAGTTCCTATACTGTAGCCTGACGTCAAGCTAGTGCCAATGGCGGGAGGTGCACCTTGTGAAAAATGACTTAAACATAAAAAATAAAATATCTTATCAGCATTTGGTGAGTATCAAGCTTGCTCATAGCCATCTTTACGTACAGGTGACTTGTATGGCAGAGCACACTCACCTCCGAAATATCGTGTTAGAACTCCTTTCAGGAGAAGCCTTCCCTTTTGACTTGATCTAGCAAAAATAATGGCACATAATTCCTTGACCGTCAGATAGTAGACATATGTAGTAGCTTTTCTTTTCTAGGTGAATTGGCACAGAGGAGCATATATGTGTATTATTTTAAATATAAAGTGAATTGATTTTGTGACCCAGGATGATGTTTTTTTTTTTTAGCATTTACCGTATTCACTCGCATAATCCTTGCACTTTTTTTGGCGGGAAACCGATGCAAAGTTGGGGTGTGTGAGAATTATGTGAGAAAAAGTTTCCGCAAAAACATGCAGACCGAAAAAGAAAACTTAAGTGGCCGCGAATGGGGATTCTCATGCCAGAAACGAACTGCAAGCTTTCAGAAGCCCTAATTTAGACTTACCTCAATAATAAAAGCATAGGTTCAGCACAAGGAAAGATTTATTTGAGTCAAAAAAGGTGCAAGCAAATAGTCGAAAATTAGAGTAGCGTACGCAAAGCTTGTGGGCGTTGCGGGCAAGCGGCAGCATTCTTCACTCAACAGGAGCCCGCAAAAGGTTAGCATACCACGCCAGTATTAAGCTGATGTTCATTTAACTGAATCTTCCGCAGTTGTGTTCTGGCAAAATAAAGTTTACCATCCATCCCAGCCTTAAGCACACGGAAGTCCCAACACGTCTTGGTGGCTTTCAGCTGCTGTCACCATTAGCGAACACAAAACTCGTCGACTCCGAAGGGCCTACCGACAGCCATGTTGCCGTTTTTATGGCATGATCAATCACTTTCAAATTGGAAGCAGTCGTGTCTCTTCTGTAACGCCCCATAACATTACAACATCGCGGACACAACGTACAAAACACGCTGCAATGCACACTTGCCACTTTGTCTTGGCTTGGATTGGATCTCGGTGCAATAATAGTACACTTTATGCTTAGGAGAGGGGGCCACATGGTGGACGCTATCATCATCAGTGGCTCGAACGAGCAGACAACATTATTTTTTGGGGCTGCGATAATTACTCATGAAAAAAAAAAAAGAAATATTTTTGCTGGTCAATGTGGGGGGTGCGAGAATTATGCGAATGCAAGGATTACGCGAGTAGATACGGTATGTACTATCAGCGTCAAATGAAAGCTGAACAGCGAAGCACGTGCCACCAGTACTGTTAACATCATAGTGTGCGCCGTCCTGCCATCACCACTGGCAGGCAAGCACATCCAGTGTGGCAGCACTGCGCGATCCCTATATAGTGCATTATCTTCACTTATGTTCCAATTTTCGTATGGTGATAGAGTAGACCAGCGTGAACGTACCAAGCACTTTTCGTTGTATCCCTCGCAGTTCTTCGCTTTTACTCCAGCGCTACATTGAAATCAGCGTCAGGGCACGATAAAAAGGAAAGATAAATCTAATCGCTTTGCGGTTGACTTTGTCTTTGGAGATCCAGTTGCATAACTGAAAATGTCGAGTGTTTCCTTTGAAGAGATATCCCGCATTGTTTCTCTTTACCGGCACGACGTGACCCAGTGTCAATTGCCGCCATTACGAATCGTCCTTTGGTACTGTCAATACAATTTGCCAGACATTCTGGGAAGAAGGACTTCTGTGCAACCTTCCCCGTGGACACAGGTGACAGACAGTGCGAAGGACTTGCTTTCAAACAAGCAGCAAAAGAGGCACATGACTCTAGAGATCAAAGGCAACCTAAACCTGTCTGCCAGCACGCCAGCAATCGGACGCCGACAGCGCCACAATGCTGAAGCGGAACACCGCAACTAAACCAACCACAAGCGATTGGCACACCCATGCTGGCAATCGTAGCACCTGTGAGCAATTTACTGGGATGCTCAGGTTTTCCAATCAAATGCATGAAAATTGCTGAATTTTCGTGTCTGTTTTCTGATTTTTTTCCTTTAAAAAATCAGAACGGCAACACAGGAAACAAAAAAAAAATCTCACTTCAGTGGGGTGGCACTGTGCTACCAACCCGGATGTGTGGGCCTCTCTGCGCTGATGACTGGACGGTGCACACTATGCTGTTTCTATTGCTTGTGGCATGTGCCCCGCTGTTGTTTCCTACCACATGCAATATTTACTTCTTTTCACTTGTATTGCACTGCACTTGATGTGTAAAGTTATGTGCATTGTTAGCTTCACTTGAATTTGGATTGATATTTGCACCTTGTGGGGTTGCTATAATTTGCAGTAAGGTCGTTTGTGCCTTGTGGCGCCCATGCATCTCGTGGATAGGCCCCATTTCAGTTTAACAACCACCGAGCGGTAGGTGGGGCAGTCGTCACACCAGGGGCTTTGACCACAGCAGTGATATTGATGAAGCCACCTAGCGAGGGTGTCTGCAGGTAGACACCAGATATTCCATCGTCAGGTGTGCACGGCATGAATAAATTACTTTTTCTGTAGGTGGATAGAAAATTCAACAGAAATTTGACCCTCCAATTTAAAGGCCGCACCCCATTAAAATTGCGGGAAAGAATGTGTGGCCCTTACACGATTGCTTATGGTAACCCATACCATCATCGATTTTACAAAAGTTTTATATGATGACAATTTTTTCAAGGACTGACAGGGCCCTTGCCAATTGCCCTGAAAACGCATTTTGATTGCCACTTCCTTGGCTGGATCAGAATTATCCATGCATGTTTCCACAATGCTGGCATCTTGGCTTGTCCCATTGTTGGTTAACAAAGGTTCTCAGCGCAGCGGTGGGCTTGTTGCTGACGGCCATGGTGCTTGCCGCCGCGTTACGGATGGTGGCTGTGATGGCAGCTTTCATTTCGTTATAAGTTACAGTTGGTCTTTTGTTGCATTTTTGGTGTGGCTGGGATCATCATAGCACTTGGTCTTAATTGCTCATTTGTTTTGGATTTCGATTCTTATTGTACTAAAAAGTAGCTAGTTCATATTGAAAAAATATCTTCACCACATACTTTTAGTCGGTGACAACCTAAGAATAAATATAAGCTCCACCCACAAGGCCACATTACCCTTATTTTCCATGCCTTCGTGCTACAAAGGAAGGAGTTCCCATACAATGGCAATAACATTTACGCATACAACCATTCTTTAGTCATACTTACATTGATATTGAAATAAGGAAACCAAATTTCGATAAGAGAACTTGAGAAGGCACAGAATTCCACGTTAGTTTAGCGATATATCTGTTGTTTATATAGCGATATATCTGTTTTTTATATCGCAATCTCCACCACACTCATCTCGGAGTCCACGGAAAGGATTGTACATCTCTCGAAGGCGACGTTTCTGCGCGGTACTTATGATGGTATTAAAACAAACCAAGCCACATTTGACGTAATGCTTTAAAATAAGAAATCATTCTTTTGCAGCTTCACAAAATGAAACAAGGGCATTATTCCCATTTCATAAAGTCTGTAATTTTTTGTTGTTTTACTAAACTTTCGCTGCCACGTTTATTCACTGTTTGCTGTAACTATGGCAACTATGACTCAAAGCAAGCGAATAGTGAAGAAGTTATCCGAGGTTGTCTTCGAGAATTCCGATTCTTGTGTTGTCGTAAATACCAAGTGTGCGTCTCGCATTGCCGTGCTTTTCATCATGTTTGAGGTAAACGCCAAAGTTTTATTCAACATCTTGTTTCGTCAAAAAATAAAAGCACGTAGCGCACATTTTATTTAACAGTGGGTGTCATTGCATACATTATCGTTAAGTTAATGCTAAGGCGATGTATGTGGGTAAAGTGGCGATTACTAAAAGCTGCAGGTGAATTTTTTTTTTGCTTCAACAACTTGCACTCCATGAGGTAGCCATGGAGTGCAAGGTAGCCATGGGGTAGCCATGGAGTCAGCCCTTGATTAGTCAACTTTTTCAAAGTGGGACCGAGTTTTGCTGGAACAGGGGCTACTATACAGTCTATGAATGTGTCTGTGCCAAGGTGCGTCTGAGCAGGTACGAGGGTTTTTTCTCTCCAGTGAATGCGACTGCATTGCGTGCCAGACTTTGCTTTCACAGGGGAGTGCACTGCATCCTTTACTTTTTCTTTCACGGGACTCTAATTTATTATAAACGATGATTGATATGTGGGGCTTAACGTCCCAAAACCACATATGATTATGAGAGACGCCGTAGTAGAGGGCTCCGCAAATTTCAACCATCTTGGGTTCTTTAACATGTACCCTAATCTGAGCACATGGGCCTACAGCATTTTTGCCTACATCGAAAATGCAGCTGCCGCAGTCGTGAATCGATCCCGCGATCTGTGGGTCAGCAGCCAATACCTTAGCCACCACGCCACCACGGCAGGGTTAATGTAATATAAAGAAGTTATCACTTCGTAATACAGTCGAACAGGGTTATATCGAACCCACATATGTCGAATTTTCAGGTATATTGAACTCGTAAGTTATCTCCTTGAAATTTCTTTGTAGATATATAGAAATTCGCACGTTTTATGAAACGGTATTTTTAGCCGCCTTCGAATATATCGAACGCCGCGCAAGCTGCAAGGTGGGCATCGGCACTCGCCGCACCACGCGATCTCCGCGGCAGCGTGGGAAGGCGCGCTTTGGCACTTGCAGCGCCCGGCAACTTCCGCCCAGCAACTTCTGCCCAGCATTACACCTCCGCCCAAACCCGAAACGCTCGAAAAATGGTAAGGACGAGAGGGCTCGGACTGCACTATCTCAAACTTGCAGTGTGGCAGTTTGGTCTAGTTGGTATGACATGACGATAGCTATAGCGCGAGGACAGAACGAAGACAAAGACGCCTGTCTTGTCTTTTTGTCGTCGTTCGGTTCTCGCGCTATGACTATCGTCATCTCAAACTTTCAGAACAGCTTTTTTTTCGTTTCTCTTTCTATCTTTTATGCTTTCTCCGCATACCCGTCTGCTCGGAAAGCAGGAACGAAGGAGCCGACATTCTCCTCCTTTCGCCTTCTATTTTTTGGTGCCATTTTGCAAGTTTTTTAATCAGCCAACAACAGCTCGGCTCGTGCCTTTTCCTGTTGTCCTCACATGTGGACATCGCCTCGCGAGTGGTTTATTGCTTTCATTGTCGCATCGCCTGTGTACCACCACATGTGCTGCATTTCTCTTTCGCGTGCGTGGTGTGCAAAGCCGCTGCGGACTCCGTGTAGCTATCGCCAGCGTAAACGCAAGACCCTTGACTTTGCGACGAAGTTAAAGGCTATTCAGCGTGTTGAAGCAGGCGAGAAATATTCCTCTGTCGCGGATGACTTTAGGATACCACGGAGCACTCTGAATACCTTGTTGAAGAACAAAGCTGATATCAAGGAACAGGCTGCGGAGCAGTGAACGTCGGGAACCTGTCATGTGTGCGCTTTCGCCCACGGGAGTGTAGAAAAGGCACTCTATGCCTGGTTTTTAGAAGTGCATGTGAAGAACGTTCCAGTGGATGACCCAATGCTGATCGCCAAGGCCAAATGGTTTGCCGCTGTACTCGGTAGTGTACTTTTTCATTGAAGACATTTGTGCATCGAGCGGGAAACAAGCGCCTACGCAACAGGCACTTCAACTTGGCACATAATTATGAGCCGTTGGAAATCAATTTCATTCAGATGATGCAGCAGTGCCAATAGACACACGTTGCATTAATTACACAAACACAGGATGACCACAATTCGCTTTATAATGCATACACTACTGCATAGTCTCCCCAACCGGTTTGTTACTTTTGTACTGTGTCGCGCAAGCAGGTTCTGTTGGTTGCTTGTTTTTTCTCATGCTTCATCAGCACAAACATCGCTCATATAGGTGCACAGCACAGCGAATGTTGCAAAAGATAACCAAGATTCCCACATTGGGACACCCAAGTAGCATACGCATTAGTAGCAATGCTGATGCCATGCTTTTGCGGGCAGTAAATGATGGACGTGCACATTGCACAAAGCACAGATGCGCGCAGTCTGACTTCACCTTCGCCTTACAGCTCACAAATGACGGTGACGACAATCGTTTAGAGTAGTCATCCTCAGCTAATACGCTTGATGCATTTGAGTGACGCAGAAATAGACGCCGTGTTGCTATTTCGCGCTGCCGAAACAACGGAACGTGATGAAGCTCGGCCACTTTGGTGCACTTTAGACGCTGCAAAATCAGAAACCTCAGTATCGAATGACAGCCGGCAAGGATGATATTGAGTGCAAGTGGATGCAATAGCTTCTTCTCAATGAAGAAAACACCGCAGCAAATCTGAATGGCTGCCTGCCAATCTCGGTGCAGCGGCACATCGCCTCTCGTCAGAGAATACTCTTGTCACGAATGGCGCCATGCAGAATTTGTCATTGGTTTATCGTGACTGTTGTGTCTTAGTAAAAAGCGATCGCAGTTGGGTTCATCGTGACTGTTGCGTGTTAGTAAAGAGCGGTCGCAGTTGGACGCGCATAAAACAAATGAGCAGCAGTGCACATTACTTTTTATTCTTAGCTTGTTACTGATTGTAGTCAAATCAACAGAATAAAGTTTATTTCTGAACCATACGAAACCAGCTACCTGCTGCTGATAAAATTCAAGACATTTTAAACAAAATAGTTACAGACACCATGTCTTTCTTCACTTGTCTAGATTAAGCACCCTTGGGGTATTTCATTCTGGAAGCTTCGGGGCTGAAATGACGAAATTGAATGGCATCTTTTTCGTGTTCACGGACCAGCTATGCTTGGGTTGCCGCCACCGCACGCCATCTTTTCATACAAAAACCACGCTCCTGCCACAGAAGAAACCTAAATTCTCGAGCAAATGCTGCCATCTGGTGGATGACATGCAATGTAAACCAGAAATGTGCCCTTCTTTACCTGATCACTAGAGGGGAGTAGCTATTCTGCTCTCGTCCAAAGCAGAGGGGTAACAGTTTGGGCAGGACGAGCTCCGCCCGTACAAAGCAGTTAAGGGTTTATTCATAGGCTTGTGCGGATATTCAAATGCTTCGAATATTCGAACGAATAGCAGCGTATTCGAATTCGCTTTGATTCGAATTTAAATTATTGAAAATTTCGAAGTATTCGCAAGAAACAAATAAATAATCCGAAATTACTGCCCGTAAAGGTGGTTTCACTGCTGTGTAGTTATGCTGAACCATGAAAGCACGTATTCAGGAGAAGTGTGCTCTGCCGCGAAGCCCTTCTACAAATTTAAAGGGGCCCTGCAACACTTTTTGAGCATTGTCAAAAAATGCTGCCAATCGGTAGTAGAGGCTCCCTACAACACACCAGTCAAATATAGCTCAGCACGTGGCCTGGTATTTATAATAAATTCTCAAAGTCAGCTGAAGATTGCTCTCTTCTCTCGGCAAACGACTCCTCAAGCTCAAAAAGCACACATGACGCATTTTCTTTCCGCGTGCCATTCCTCCCTGCTTAACGCCCAGCGTATCGTAAGGCAAAAAACTAGCAAAATAATAAAGAGTAATGCACTTTATTTATGCCAAATTCAGCGCACCAGATGGCAGATCACTTTAAAAAAATAGTCCTAATAGACTTTTGCTGACTCTTCCTCATGAGGATGACTGCTTTTTCAGCTGCAGCAGCTATTTGGAGTCCGTCTCTGCTGTCACTGTAAGCACCAAAAAAACGGCCCAGCAGGTCTGTCGCATCAAGCGCTTGCGCGGCATCGGTACATTGGGTTCAAAAACATCAGGCTCCAGGGTGTCGACACATTTGTCACTGTCGTCATGCACCCTCGTCACCGCGGGCACAATATCCGCATTTGACAACTCTTCGGTTGCCACGGCATTAGCATCGGCATTGACGTACGTGCAGAAAGTGATTGCACTCAGGCACAACACTGGCGTCAAGAAAAACGTCTCCCGACTTCAGGGCCTGGTCGCCTGCGGCACCCATTAGCGACGTCACCGAAATCTTTAGCCACTCTTTTGTCTTTACGCCGCACTTAACGGCTTCAACATTGCCGACTTCTGCTCGATTGTTATATTTTTGCGCTTACGTTTGCCGCTGCTGTTGTCCATCTCGTGTCTAGCACTGGAAACTGATTGAGGTAGTGTTGCTCTTTCATAGCGAATGACAAGCAACAAAGCTACAATCTCCGCCGTCCCTGTGCGGAGCCTGCCAAAGGGGAGAAGGAGGTCAGATGCGCGGGGGGGTCAACGAGTTCTACAGAAGAGGGGAGGACGGCTGACACGCACGCTCGTGCGAGTTGCAGCGCGGGCAAACTCATTAGTTCCCGAAGAACGGGGAGGCAGGAAGACTTGCACCCACACGCGTGTTGGCAGGCAGCTCCGGGGGAGTGCAAGGCGCGAGTTTTGAATTACCACAGTTGTGATGAGATGTAAACCATCGCGCGCTATAAGATATTGACGCATACCAAAATGATCAGTAAATGCTTGTTGTGGACGAAGAACGGTTCGTTATATTCATTGTGTGGAAATTTTTGCTTCCTTTTAATGAGATTTTAAATACATGGGCGTCTACGGTAAATGTAAGGGGAATTACAATTGCTTCATTCTATCTATTAGTTCGTTATATCCTGCTTCGTTATAATGAGGTTCTACTGCATGCCCCCGCGCATCGTAACTTTTACGGGTGGGTAAAAGCACGCGAGCGCTGCTGAAGCAGAGATTTAGGCTTGTGCGAATATTCAAATAGTTCAGAAACTTGAACGAATTGTAGAGTATTCGAATTGGCTTCGATTTGCACTTATATTATTGAAAATTTTGATGTATTAGCTGTGAACGATTAGGTGTATATTAATCTGCATCTGATTGCTTGTAAAGGTGGTTTCACTGCAGTGTTTGGGTGCTGAGCTGTGAAAGCATCTAATCAAGGGAAATCGGCTTTGCCGTGAAGCCCCATTTCAAATTCAGAGGGGCCCTGCAACACTTTTTCAGCATGACAAAAAAAAAAAAAAAACGCTGCCGATCGATGGTCGAGGCTACCGAGAACACGTGAGTAAAATATTAGAGTGCAGCACGTGGCCTGCAATTCACAATAAATTCTCAGTCAGCTAAAAATTGCTCTCTTTCTGCAAATGACGGTACAAGCTTAATAAATCGCTCGTCACAGCCATTGTGTTGTCTATTGACCGTTTTAGCATGGTGTGCTTGGTCTTTACTGGGGCCGCCGCGAGAGGCCGCCACTTGTCCATGCCTAAATGTGCAACCATGCTGGAAAGCTGTGTATTTTAATGAAAAAGAGAGAAAGAGTGCTCAAGCTCATGAGGCGTGCGTGACGTACTTTCTTTCCCCATGCCATCCATTCCTGCTTAGCTTCCAGTGCTTTTGTTGGGACGAGAAGAGAGAATGTAATAGCAGCATGCGACAAATCGTCGCAACTCTGTTCCTACTGGAAGAATTCTATAAATTTGTGCGGCAATGAATTTGTGAGGCAATAAGCTTCTTTAGTGAATTCATTCTATGGCTAATTAAAAAAGTGTTACAGGGCCCTTTAAATAAACATATTACCTTCAAATTGATTCATCATTTTTTAAAGCATAATTCTCGTTACGATGGGTTATATGTACTAAGTATAATAAATTTTAAAATGTTACATATTTTACAGGTTACCACTCGTATCCTACCGAAGATCGAATCCTGCTACTACTTAAAGTTGTTTAGACTTCCCTTGAACAATAAAAAAGGCACTTGCATAGAGGCCCTACTTCTATTTAAAAAGAAATTGTTGAAGTCATTAGGTCATGGTAAATATGCCCATCCTTCTTAGTGTTGTATATACTATTCAAATCCAATTCAGAATTATTTGACCAAAATCACTATTTGCACAAGCCTAGAGAGATCAAAGGAGCCAGTTCATCTCTATAGCCTGGAGGGTGCACACGATAATTAAAATCAAATCAAATTTTATTTCAACATTTGTACAATGTTGAGGAACATGAACAAAAAGCCAGCAAGGCTTGACGAGGTTCGTGGCGTGTTGGACTGGCCGCCTGATGCTCAAATGTAAACCACCTGTATGAAAAAACGTGAGGGGGAGGGGAGGTGATTTTAAAAGCACGGTTGCGATTGCTAGCACGTGGGCTGTTTCGACAAGCATCAGTGCACTTTCAACGTGAAATGAGCACCTCTTGCTGGAGCGACCTCACACCACCGTTTTGTAGCAGTTCTGTGATATTGGATCCAAAAAAGTTGGCTGCCAGCCTTACTTCTTATAACATTGCAATTTGTTGCTATCACATTCGCTGCTTTGCATTCACTGCATCGCATTCAAGGCACTGTTGTGTTGCCAGAGCTATTTGCCTAATCGCGAAGGCTACGGTCCTGCAAACTTGCGGTGCGGCGCAGGGCGGAAGCACACGAGGATTTTACCTCCGAAGATTCCTCATTGTTACTGCGGTCTCGGAGAGTTTTCATCAGTGCCTAATCTGACATCTCTTTTGTAGTGACAACACGAATGTCCGCATTAAAGAAAGCTAAAGCTCGTCGGGGTGGCCATTCTATGTGTGCGCAGTGAAACCATGCATGCATGCACTGCATCGAAAACGAAGAGCAAACGACACATTAATGGCAGAAAACTATTTGGTAGAGCACTCTCCTTATATGTGACGCTAACCAAAAGCGTGGTTCTGCCAACGCAAAAGTAATCTCCTTCTTTTTTTTTGTTTTCGGTTTGGAACATCTGTGCATGCGCCTGTGGCGGCATGAACGGTGGCAACGCCGTCTTGTGGGTTGCAGGCGCGCCTTCCCGCCTCGGGCACACTCTCGTGAAAACGAGCGTTCACCCTTCCTTCGGATTCAGCGGGGCCACGAGCGTGCCGTGTGTGTCGCCTCCGCTTCACACTTTGGTGGCGACGGGGCAACCGTGGAAGATATAGGCTCGTGCCAAAAGGACAATATCCGAGGCAAAACTCCTAGATTGTTCATGGCAAAAATTTGTTATATCAAGGTTCTCTCCTCATGTTACTTCTTTACATAGAGGTCGCAAATACATCTGCTTTGATGGAGTAAAGGTGGGGAATAGAAAAACTTCATAATATCAAGGGATTCGTTATATGGAGGTTCGTTATAGGCAGGTTTTGCTGTACATACTAATGTGTTATAAAAGGCAGAATGGTGACTTATTATTTTTTCTTTAGTGAGTGATGTATGACCCACATGACAGAAAAGATGCTCACTTGCAACTGAGTTTATTTAAAAAACGTTCACTGTAAGAAAGCTAAGGAAAGTGCATTGACAATAGACACTTTGACACAAAAAAAAAAGGATTTCTCAGATTGGCATTGTTTTTGGTGACGGAGTCTGTTGTCAATGGGCTTGTGCCCTAGCTTTCTTGGTGGCTTTTTCGAGTAAACTCGCTTGTTAGTGAGCATCTCCTTTGTCATGTATTCTTTCTTTTTAACCAAATCCATGCTCCCCTGTGCTAGTTGTCATGCTGAATAGCACAACTGACTATTTTTATTATTGTTAACACTGAGGTGTACGTACGGATAATACAACTACATAAGGAAGTGACCAAGGGTAAAACTTTATCAACATTGATGTATATTAACATTCAACAACAGCAAAAAGAAAAAAAAGTCATACACAGCTTGCTACAAAAAAAACGAAAGCATGAACAATGACTTTCTAGTGCGTACAGGCTGTGGTGAAATTTAACTATGAAGCACTAATGTGGATGATGCACGAGACACAAAGAGAATTTTTTGGGTTCCAGTGATGAAAAAAATGAATATATTTAAGAATGTTGCTTCTTGTAGCAGACTCATGTATGTTTAATGTGCGATCGATACGGGTAAATGTATACCTAGGCTCCATTGTGCAGTTTTCATTGTGAATACTCGTTAAGCTGTGAAATATTTTATTATGAAATAGTCGCTAATGAAGAAGAGGCCATCCTAGAGTATTTCTGGCTTTGAAAGACCTCCTTGAGAAGTTTTAATCACTTCTTACCGAGGGGCTGCTCTCAACTGCAAACGTTCTAAAGCATCAATGTTTACTGTAGTAAAAAGTTCCCGAGTGTTACACGCGTACTCCATAAATCGGTGTATATTTGGCATATACAGGGTTTACATCAGCCTGGCCAGTGCTTGCGTAAAATTACATCTGAAGAAGTTTGATGTGTTGCTAGCATTTCGTAAAATATCATCTATGTTTGCATTCAATGTTAAGTTGTTGGAAAAGTAACTCCAAGGTAATTGTATTGGACAAGGGATAACTGTGGTGTTTTCATAACATAGCTTGCCATCAGGGGCAGTTATTTGTTCGAGAATCGTAACAGGTTGCATGTGGACAGATTCAGGGGCCTAGTGGAACACTAAGACGTAGGCCACATAGTAGCTGTCTGATTTACAGAAAATGACACTGTAGATATAGCAATCTGCATATAACCTAACACAGCAAGACAGGTGTCAGTGATGAATATAAGTAAAAGGAGGGGCCCTGAGACAGACCCCTGTAGCACACCTAATAATGCAGAAACGTTAGACGAGCGGACCCAACCAAGTATCACACGTTGGTTTTTTCTTGAAACATGAGCTTCCAACCACTTCAGAAGGCTATTTGGCATGTTAAGGTGAGACAGCTTTTGTAAGATCAAGAGGACACCAATACCACCCATGATCAGTAAGTTAATGCCTGGAAACAAGGATTGCCTCCACAGTACCAACCCCTACTCTACAAGACTAAAGTGACTGGAGAAAATATGGCCACCTTGGCAAGGGCAGGGCCACACTCTGTGATCGTACTGCCTGCGAGAAGAGCGGATGGTGTAAAGTCTGATATTTAAGCTTTTTCTGTAGCATATAGCGATGCAACTCTTGGTAGATACAATTGTGGGCTTACTATGTAAGCATTATGCTTGCCAGCTCAAAATGGTGAGACCTGTTGAGGACCCCTTTAACGCTACTGCGATGTATCTGCAGTAGAGCTCGACAAAATGGGCACTGGCAAAAGAAGAGTGACAGTGTCTGTAACAGTGGATCAACCTTTGAGAATTTGGAAATGCGGCAGAAAACGTACGACTAGGTTGTCACCTTCAACAATTGAGAAGTTGCATCATGTGTATTTCTACCTAGAAGACACAGCTAGGATCTGGTTTGAGAATTGAGAGTCACATTGCTGGACACCTTCACAGGTGTTGTCCACAAGGAAAAGATCGTACCTCTGCCAGATACATGAGGGTAGCTCGTGAACAAAAGCATAACAGTCTACATGAAAAAGGCTCCACTCATTTTGCTGCACTTACTGCAGCATGTTTGAAGAGACAAACGTCTACTTCGTGATGGGGCGAGTAAAACAAGATTCTAACAAAACCACCGTTTGCTGAATCTATGTTGCGGACCTGAAGATTGTGGACATTTTAGATGTGGATAAGGCGATTGCAGTTCACTGATGACCAGCTATGCAATAGCTGAAGTTTTAGGCACAGACTAAGTATGTGAGGCCATTAGAGTAGTCCTACGTCAAAAGCTGCCTAAGATGTTCCCTGGATTTGAACCTCCATTGTACTGATACAGCTGAACTTCAGAAGGGCTGTGCAAGCAGAAAGAGAGAGTGGGAGCCCATAACATAGCGCAGACTGCCGGCTGCTTATTTTGCAAATAAAGCTGCCAATATATAGGTGTGCCTATCGCGAATGCTATCCCCATGCACACAGAAGGGCCATCCCTTTGCGCACATTCAGGCAGCCGCAATTGCCCACAAGCAGCCGTTTCATCAGAAATGGTGTTTGTGATCTGCATGCTTACACATTGGCTTCACGGAATACCGAGGCAGCAACTTGCACTATTTTCTGTGTTCATGCTTTTCCTTTAAGCTTGTGCAGCATGTGTAAAGTTCCGAGTGTGAACCTTGAACTAGTCTACGGATATAGCTGACGTTGTTCATAGGGCACTTGGTGTTCCTGAAGAGCTGCAGCTGAACCAAGGAGCTGCCACCTGCCGTGCTGTTGCCGTTCTACACTTGTGTTAAAGCTCTGTGCTGTTACAGTTTTGTTGCGACCACTACCACCTGCTCTTCATCACATCACCCTTATATGATCCTGCTCTATGACCCTAAAAGGAGTGACGTTTGGTGTGCCCTCAACACCTGCCCACTCTGCCAGTGCAAGAGATGTAAAGCTGGCAGTACGCAGCATAATTAAATCTTGTACATAGATGAGCGCATGTTTTTATGATATTTTTGTTTGGTTTTTGCCCTTTTCATGTGTAATCACGTATGGGTATGTATTTACATTCAGACACCAACGATAGTTCAGTCGTGAGTTGGCCCTTGTGCCATCTTGTTCTGTCGTGACGTTTCGTAGTAGTGGGCAACTTGACCAGACTTGGCTGGTGTGTTTGTGCAGATCAGCCTAGATGACCTTCGCAAGGCGTCTGTAGTGCGCGACATGCAGCAGTACATCTTGGCACGGCTGGATGGTGAGGAGGCACTGCGTCAGCAGCTGGGTGCTCGCGACACGGCCGAAGCCCTCAACCAGCTGCACATCAAGAGCAACGGCTGCCTGCTGTACCTCGAGTGCCTGCTCGACGGTGTGGCCCAGCGGTGGGTGACGCTGCGCGAGATACGACACATTCCGGGCACCCTCAATGGTCTCTACCTGTGGCTCTGCCAACGCCTCTTCCAGGCGAGTAAAAGGAACCACGGGTACTGTAAAGAAGTAGACTTTCATCACATCGGTTGTGTGTGCCATACTAAGAGAAATGAATGCAAGAAGTTGTCATAAATGTAGGGTTGTGCAAGTATTTTCAATTTGTCAAATACAAATAGAATATGTTTCAGGTTTGAAGCATAATCGATCTGTAAAATGCATATTCGACTTTTCCAGAATATTCGGCCATGGCAAAATATGTTAAGAAGCAAATATTGGAGCAAGTAATGTATTACTAGGCATGGGCCAATATCCAAGCACTTCAAGTATTCAGTTGAATATCACAGCATTCTAGTTCACTTTCTCAAATTCAGACAATTAAAACGTCCTCAAACTTAGAAGTATTGAATCGAACAAATGGAAATACTATATTTACTCGCATAGTTTGCGCACATTTTTCTGCGATTCTGGAGCACCAAGAAGCAGGTGCGCAAATCACGTGGTCATTTCGCGAACCCATACGAAATAATGTGCGATAGTCTTCACCCGTGAAGTATATACAGTCGAACCCATTTATAACGAACTCGAAAGTGGCGCGATAAGTGGTTGTTATATCAGCAGTTTGTTGTATATGGACTCGCCCATAAAAATGTGCACTTGGTGACCAAACCTTTTTTTTTTCTGTGTTCTTACTGCAAAGTGCTAACAAAGCCTCCGGTGACAAGTTACGCCTTTGTGCTTGTTAAGCGACCCCTGTTTGCTCATGAATGAATTAAACCACGTTTGCAATGAACTCACGCCGTTCCATTGAAGCGTGGTACTGCCAAGTCGAACCAATCATTCCTGGTTAGTTGTGTGCAGCGCGTACTTGACTCTCGCCGTCACTTGCCAGGTTCTATGCGCACGTTTGTGCGTTTTTCGTGCATATTTCACTCGGGACCGTGTTCGGGTGCGCCAAGCAGTTTGTTCGTCTTTTTAACATAGAGAAGACAAATTTTTTAAGCAAAGTGCGCAAGCGGCTTCGCATGACGCGATGATGGCAAACTTATGAACGGTAGCATGGTGCGCTTGTACCGCTGTCAGTCTGTCGAGTAGATATCTGCAGGTGACTGTGATAAGGTTGCCAACGATGAGTCAAAATGACCAAGTCATCGCTACCGGCCACCTCACAATCGCTTTTTTCTGATGCTTATTCATTCAGGCACCGCCGCAACTGTGCAGAAGTCGTTATCGCTAATACATCGGTCCCCGCCATTACCGATAGGCGGAAAACCATTTGGTGGCACATTTTGGTGTCGGCAAGCTGAGGGTCACAGTGAACATTTATGCGATAAAAAATTATCGCTTCTTGAGGGGGGGGGGGGGGGGGGGGGCAGAAGGGGACTTGGTTAATCGTCGGCAGTCGTAGATGCCGAGGACGAAGTCAGGAAAATCAGCCGTGAGATAGCTGCTGCAAGTATTCATGCTGCCTACGATTTCTTTTTTTCCCCTTTACTCGCCGCACAGAAAACTTTCTGCACGCGCATTGCTCGATATCAATACAGCGACTTGGATGACTAGAGACCCCTGTAGCACCCCTTGCACGATGATGCACGAACAGATAGAATCAGACTTGTCTAGAGCGCCCAGCCGGCTGCTCCAGCTGCCGTACTTTTTTTTTGTTTTCAGAAATATGTAATGAGACATGCCGTGATGATGCCAAACATGGTCATACTGTTTGTTAAGTTCTTGTGCTCTAATGTAGGCATCAACGTAAGCTTGTAGCTAACACGAGATAGAAGCCGTGGCCAACAACACTGTCGACAGGCACGTGTTCTGCTGCTCTAAATAAGTGGGATTTTGTGAACAACGAACGGCGCGTACAAATGGACCTCCAAAATGGTGTGATAATGGTGTGGCCGCCTTGAAAACAAGTATCAGTGCACACCCTTATATGGCTGCTCCAGAAAGTGAAGCACTTTCGCCCAGTCACTTCACGTTGAGAGTACAAGGTAGAAGGGCCGTATACTAGCTGTTTTTAAAGCCTGCCGAAATAGTGCGCCAGCCTTCACACCCTTAAAGGGCCCCTAAACCACCCAGCGGTCGAAATTTAGTTGAGGTAAAGAAGTTGTGCTCGAGTTTATAACGAACACGTAGTCGTGCGAATTTTTCGAAACAGTGCCGTAATAGCAGAGTTACGCGCATTTAATGATCGAAACGCGATTATCGCTTCTTTCTCTCTTTCCTACGCTACCCTCTTCCGAAACCGCTTGGCCCCTCCTCACTGAGTCAGCTGAGTGCCCCTCCTCATCTCGCATGGCCCTGTTCGAGACGCCCTGTTTGAGACAGCGTCTACTTCCGGTTGCCGCGATCCGCCACTCCGACAACCAAGCTTGCCGTCAACTGTGTTCTGTGTGTCATCTGGATGCACTGATCGTTGACTAACCGCTGTTGCTGTCGTGCCGGCCCGGGCCCCTACGAATCATGCTGGTATGGACCCTGTGTTGCGTTACGAGCCGCAGATGTCGATTCACAAGCGGCAAAATGACCAAGAACAGCAAGGTGCGTGCGAACAACGGTTGCAGAGTGACCGGAATTCGTCGGTTTTCCTTCGGCCAATCGCAAGCATCGAAAGTGGTAACGTCATCGAGTTTCACTGGTGATGTCACACATGTCAGTGGCGAGAACGGCGGGGACTGGAAAGGAGAAGCTATTGTTTTTTCAAAAATGTGGCGCCCCCGCTACCTGTAGCGCTGTGGCATGTGGCATCGCTGATCGCGACGGCATTCTGCATGCAATGTGCTTGTTTACTTCAAATGTTTGGGAAAATATTGGAGGTTGTTTAGGGGCCCTTTAAACTAGCCCCCCCCCCCCCCCCCTTGCGGTCCTACTTCCTTTTTGATCCTTGAAAACGGGCGGTGCGTTCCTCTCTGCTTGAGTAACAATCGATGGCAGGCCTGACACGTGGAGTGATGCTATCGCATCCGTCCTCCATGCAAAGGAGATACGTCGGCTCTTTTATCTTCTGTTTAGCCTCGTTCGTCGCTCCCACTCGCGCTTTTTTATCCACTTGCAAAACATTATACGCGGGAGGATGTTAATCAATTTAGACAGTACTCAAAACATGACGGTGATCCAGTGACGTAGCCAGGGGGGGTGGGGGAACATCAGGGATGATCCTCCACCCAAATTCTTTTTTTGCCATGGCACATATCGTGCAAAATGACCATTTGCCTGCCTGCCCCCTCCCCTAAAAAATGAAAAATATTTCTTCCTGTGCCCCTGGCGACGGCAAAATCCAGAGTCGAGAGTGTTGATATAATTGTTATCGCGATAAAAAAATGGCTCTCACCTTGTAGTGTACTCGTATCCCGAAGGATTAAGGCCACTAGCGTGGGTTCAGTCTGAGCAAGCCGCAGGGCATGCGTTAACTGTCGCCATGGCGAGAACACGATACTGCTCTAGGCTGCAACACTTTATTGCCTGCGGCAACACCAAAAAGACAGTACAAAGCCCGTTGCAAAAGCGCGGCGGTAAAGCAAATGGGCTTATCCACGTCACGAGAGAGAAATACTACACGAAGTGCCGCGAGCATGTCTCCGAGGGCACAAGTGATTCATGGTGACACCGGGACAAAAGGGCTTGGTTGCTCGAGCAAGGGCAAAAATGCGCTCGCGCTGGCTTCGGAGAGATACAGGTCGATGCAGTCTGACCACGCATTAGGACACCACACCAATTCTTGTACTGTTGAGGGTGGGTTCTGCATTAGCCCAGCGAAGAGTTCTTGCTTTACTCCTCGCATGAGGAATGAGACTTGTCCTCGGGCATGTCTGTATCTGAATGGCGAAACAGCTTGGTCAAGTTTCAAGCAATGTCTTAAACATGAGACAGCAGTATCTGTAAATAATAAATTTATTCCTGCTGTTTTTTTTGTTCGTTTATTGTAACCATTCCTGCAATGTCTCAAACATGAGACAGTAGTATCTGTAAATAATAATTTCTTTCGTGAATAGTGCGATGCTTTCGTTTGGGAGTCGGGTGCAGGTTTCGAGAAGAGCCCCTGCCCTCTCCTTACGGACGGCGCTCATGAATGTAGCGTAGAACCTCGTGCAAAATATCTCCCACATTGTTAGCGTTTGTTCTTGGTTTTTAAACTAGGTACGAGCTGCGTCCTCCAAGGCGAAGTGCACATGTCAAAGCTTATGTTTGGTGGTCCAGGCACCGAAAGTGGTGGCTCGATCGAATGCTTCGAGCCAGCTTTCTGGGTTCTTGATTTACTATCCGCGAAAGGTTTTTAGCTCTTTGGGCTGCCGGAGAACAATTGGGGCAGGCTGCGCAGAAGTGGTCATCGTTGCTGCTGTCGATGTCGTGATACAGGGCTGCTTGGTTTATTCGGGAAGGGGCTCATACTCTGGTGGCAGTCCCTTCTGCCTGTGGCTTGCTCACTGTTCGACATTAGTGTCGGTGTCTTTTTTGCCGCTTGGGCTGAGTTCGCGGCTTTGCGGAAGCGTCCGGAACATCAAAGAAGCAGCAGCTCCACCAGATGTCATGGAGTCATGACGTGGACGAAGAGAGCAGACTCGGATGTTGAGATGAAACTGTTTTTTTCGGCCGTACTTGTAGCCAGGAAACTGAAGGTCAGATTACAGCAACACACGGGCATTGATAGCGGCGAACAGAGCATGGGCCGTCGATCAACTCACAAGCGGTGAAGGGTGTCGACATTTATACACATGCCGTTGAATATTCCCGTCTTACCACTGGGTGTCGGGCAAGCTCTGAAATAATCTCGAGTGTTTGTGTCTTGCATGCCATCTGATTGTGCATGCCGTGATTGTGAACTTTCTCGTACAGCAAGACGCAGTTTGCGCTCAGCATTCCTGACAGGGTTTGTAAGCGAAAACCGAATAAAACAAAAGTGAACATCGATTGTGGCACTATTTTGGAATCAGATAGAAAAAGTGCTACAGAAACTGAATAAAATCATTTTTTTATGCCCCCATTGGGAGTAAATCCGTTTATGACTTCTAATTATCTCCGGTTTTAGGGAATTGAAGCTAGCTTGTCGCCATTGCGCAGGCTTTGTCGCCTATTTCTGCTGTTATGGTGTCCTAACATGACTCTCCCCTCCTCCGCTGCTCGGCGACGCTGGGAGAGCGGGAGTGACATTAACACTCTCAACTGGTAGCGGATGTGGATTATGGAGCCGCGCTCGAGACGTAACTCACGCGCACGGCAGGAGTCAGAGAATCTCTCGGGTCAGCGAACAGCAAGCATGCCTTTTCTTACCCATCCGTCGGCTTCTTTGTTCTTAAAGCTCGCTCAGACTCACCAATGGTGCCTTCCTTGCGTTCGTGGCAAATGCTCACCTTTCGTTGCCCCTTCCAAATGCTAGGCTGAAAAGTGGCGCGGTGTGTTTGCACATGGTCGTACTACGTCGAGCTGTACCTATCGAGCGAGCCAAGTTTGCCCTCGTGCGAGAGATCGGGCCCTATAGTCACTTATCGTGAGAGTGCACAGCAGTTTTTTTTGAGGGGCTGTTTCTCTCTACGACGTGTCGCCGTGAGCCTTTCTTGTTCGCGGAGACGTGCTCACAACGCCTCTGTGTTTACTTTTGCCCATGTCGTGGATAAGCCTCTCTTGCTTTCCCGCCACCTTTCGCAGTGGGTGCGGTACTTCAGTTTGGTGTTGCCGCAGGCAGTAAAGTGTTGCAAACTGTTTGAGAGCTGTACTGTGTACTTGCTATGCTGCGCTCAACACCTTGGTTGTGCAAGCGCGCGTGTGTGGCAGCGTTAGTCACGTGAGGTGACGGTGTAAGCGGCCCTATGGCTCACCAAGACCGAGCCCACGGTAGTGGCTGTACTCCTGTGAGATAGGTGCACACTACAGGGTATAATAGACCCATTAACTGTTTACATAAAATTCTGTTGTAACAGTACTTGATCTTGCATACTCGTTTTACAACATACTACAATCCGCCTCACTACGGAGGTATGTTGTAATGAGGTTATACTGTATTATCGTTATGTGCTGCTTCAGTTACAGTGATGCTGAAAGACAAATTTTGGCCTCGCGTTATTTTGCTGCAGTGGGTTGCTGGGGGCCTGTTAGCGAGATAGATAATTATTTACAGGCTCCTAATTGCCAACCAGTCTCAGGTTTGGTTTGAGAGAGCTTTAGAAACGACAAGCCACCAGGTGCAAATATCGCCGCCTAGCGTGTGCAATGCTCGAGCACAGCAGCACACAAAGTCTGTTGGAACAGTTCTTGGATTTTATGTACTCATTTTACAACAGACGAAAATCCTCTTCATTCTAGAGGCCTGTTCGAACGAGGTTAAACTTTAATATCATTATGTGCTGCCTTAGTTAAAGCGGTACCAGAACACATATTTAGGCCTTGTGTTATTTTGCTGCAATGGGTTGCTGGGGGCCTGCTGGTCATAACACTGTACATTGTTTGCATCAGTCCAAGACAGAATTAATTACAAGCTCCTAATTACCAACCAGTCTCAGTTTCAGTTTGAGAGAGCTCTAGAAACGACAAGCTATGTGCAAATATCACCACCTTGCGTGTGCAATGCTTGAGCACGTCGGCACACCGAACTGTGACGCAATTCTATACAGTCCGCATGAAGCCCGTTCGAACAGGAAACGGGACAGCAGTATCGTCAAACACAACATTCTCAATGCGTGCACCATGACCATTAATTCACGAGCAGCTGCCAAGTAGTAGTCCAGAAAAGGGAAATTGTAAGTCCTTGTGGGTTTGTGCCACAGATGGGTGGTTGTCTAATATCCCTTTTTTAACCCTTCTGCCACCTTGCGGGTCTCCTCAGAACTCATTTGCATTACAAATAGTAGTCTGCTGGATCAAAAGCGGCAAAAGAAAAATGGTGGTTATGATGTCACCGCAAAATGCGGTGCAGAGCACTCCATCACACAAGCAAACTTCGAAATTCATGTTAATGTCTTCATGTTGCATTCGCTGTTGATATTTTGCCAATGATATATGCATGTTCTTAGGAATTCATCTCACAGGCTCTCTTGGCTACGAAGTTTTGTGTCAGTGCACCTTTAAAAATAGACTATTGTGACGCAAGGACCTTTCTTTCAGGTGTTGGGGTCCGCCGTAAATGATGTTGTTTCTAATAAAATATGTGCGAGCGTTTTCATGCATACAACAGCATTGCCTTGCCAGTTTTTCTTCTAGGTAATTGTAAGAAACTGTATAGATGAAGAGGATTGCATTGTCTTCTTTTTTTGGCAGCGGCGGCAGTTTGTACGTGTGCAACCCATTCTGCATGTGCTACTGGCAGCCGCGCAACCGCTGACGGCAGACGAGGTGTTCCTGTGCCTGTGGACCCGCAACCAACTGCTCACACACGACGAGTTCGGTCGACGGTTAGCCCTGCTGTCGCGACTGCTCATTGAGCGTGAGGACGGCTGTCTGCTGCTCTTCCACCACAGCTTTGCCGAGTGGCTACTCGATGTGAAACATTGCACCCAGAAGTACCTCTGCCATGCGGCTGAGGGACACGCCATGCTTGCCATGATGCAGACACTGCGAGGCCCACAGCTGCCGCCCACACAGGTGGTGCATGGGCTCTTTTTTCTCCTGTGCAGTGTTTCAATTTTATGGCATAACAAGCACAATCTTCTTTTGTTTGGCCACATCAGCTATAGTAGGGCTCGACAACCTTGGGCCTAGTTCCATGAAGCTGACACAAGCCAATTGGGGTCCACACGGAAAATTAGTTGGGAAGGGCATTTGCAGGGGAAGCTTGAAGATTCTGTGAATTGACACTAATTTGTGAAAGTAGATTAAAAATGAAGTTTATTTTCACGTATGTCACAATTGCAGGACATATAGGTTACAAGCGAAAATCTCATTTGGGGGCACGGGTCTTAGAAATGAAAAATCACAAAAAAAAATATTTTCTGGATATAGTATTTTTGTAATATAGCAAAATTATCATATTTCACAAATGCTGGCCCAGTTATTTACACCTTGGATTTCAGCTCCTGCAGCCATTTATAACAATGACAAGGTATATTTTTATTAAGAAGCATAAAAAAAAGAGGGTTGTTTTAATGAGATGCTAGTTCTGAATGACGTATGCTGCAGCATTGTGAAGAAAGATGGAGGACGTAACTCACATTGGCAGAAAAAAAAAGAAGATAGAGTGTCCACTTGCGGCCGATTTTATTAAAAATAATAAGCGTGCAGACATGTGTGCAGTTACAGCTGCGCAAAACATTGGTGAACAATTTCAAGCTTTTGGCATCACAATAGCAAAAAATTAAAATAATTGCATTGCTTGTTTATGCAAGGTGAAAAACATATCACTGATGCACACATCTTGTTTACATTGAAATATGCTTCCAAAAGTTCACGTGCCATAGTGTTTTCGCTCCTTCCATGCATGCAAATATTTGTCAGGTCCAGCCCACATATGCAAGGTTCACAGTGCATAGATAAATGGGCATTCATGTTATTTTTTTATTGAAAGCTCATGTTCCTGTGCCGTGTCATTAACGCAGTGTCCAGTTTAATTACGTAGACCACGCAAGCACTGCGCAAGGTACAGACGGCCTTGCATGTTTTTTTACCCCAAAGGGTCAGATGCTGCAATGCGTGGATGTTTTTTTTTTCTCAAATAAAGTTAGGTGCAAGTTGACACTCTATCTTGTCCCCTTCTTTTTTTTGTCTGCGTCCTTAACCTTTCTTCAGAATAGTGAAGCCTAACAACACATTGCAGTAAGCAGCAGGCAGGCAGATTATGTTCTTGGTGGCTACTTATTATATAGCAAAAATATTTAAATGTCATCCATTAAACGTTGCTCAAAATCTGTTTGCTAGCATTTTTTTCAAAACAAGCTTTTACTCGTGACAATTTTTTAAGCATTAAGATAGCTACAGCTGTCACGTTTTTTGCTGTATGAAGCTAAATGCCTAAAGCTCAAACTGCTGTGAGCAAATTCTTTTTTTTTTTCTTATGGTATAATTTTTTAACCCACCCTTGTTCTTGATCGATAGTAGTTGTTCTCAGCTAGATCCGCTCTCTTGCCACATACTTTGTGTTTGAAAAGCAATTTTGCCAAAAGCACCATAACACATATGCTGTTAGAAATAGCATTACTTTTGTTCTAAAGCCTTTAAAAAAAGTCTACTTAAAGATCTACAATCTGCAGAAAAAACTGAATAATTAATAAATTTAATTCAGTTAACCCTGCTAAAAAAACGAAAATTAGGGCAGAAACGTACGACGGTGGGACAGCAGCCACAGAGTGCACATTATGTTATTCAGCTCCCTATCGGTGACACAGTGAAACAGGGTGTCCACCACACATCACAATTATGTAAAATTCAAAATAAAAATAAGTATAACAGGAACATGACTTGCAAAGAAATGTCGAGAGTCTGCTGCGTGAAATGCAATGTTTTTTTTTGTTCCTCTGTCGTGTTGTGCAGGTGCAAGACTTGGCCCACCATTTGTTGCGGCTGCCAGCTTGTGATGCTGTGCAGCCCCAGCACCTGACTTTGTGGCTGCTCTACTCAGGGGTGCCTCTGGAGTGTGCCTTCTGCCCTAGTGTGGGCAGTGTGGTCATCCCCAGGGACCCGGCTGTGCTCAGGTATTTTGTACATCGAAAATGCAATGCAAAGCTGGGGTGGCAGCCAGAGCACGAGCTCATTGGTCGTGGCACCAGGAGGTGTGCTGGAGGGGCAGACAGAAGCCTTAGCCACCACTTAGCTAGCTAAAAACGGCAAGGTTACAAAGGGCTTGGTGGAATGTCTTTTCATATTTTTTCAATATTTACTTAAAGTTGTTGCTGTGTGATACGGAAAAGATTTGTTAATTCAGATTTCTTACGAGTGCATGCTTTGCCAACTCTCCTGATTTGCCAGAAAGACTTCGAATTTCTTACCAGTCCTCTGAATTGTGTGAGCAGGGCCATAAATTTGATCCCTGACCGCACCCAAAGTGAAAACAACAGAGGATGGTAAACAAAGAATAGAACAGTGCTAAAGATGAGACGAGAAAAAGACGCAGACACATCCCATCTTTAGTGCAGTTTTATTCATCATTTAGTGTGCACCAATCAGCCCAATCAAGCACACTGACAAAGGACGGCAGTTGTGGAAATTTTCTGGCCTTGGGAAACCTTAACAGCTTGCCTCGAAGCCTCTCCTCTACCCATTAGTGTAAAGGAAGGGTGCCGTGTTTGTCTGGCCTTTTGGTTATTTACAGCTCAGTTTTTTATCTATATCTATGCGAGGAACTCACAATAACATCTAGCTGCAGCGCACTCAAACTTAGCTTTGCTGTCATACAATGTTATGCAGTGAAGTGGGCTAAGTTTGGGATGAGGCTATTAGATTTTACGGGTCATAGCACATTTTACGTTGCGTGCGTGCATTAGTAATTCCACACGCGTGCTATAATTATGAGAACTGGTTTGAAAAGTTTACTGCATTCATACAGAGCTGTTTGTTAAAATATTACTGCCACCTAAAGTAGTAACAAATGAAAACGTGATCATTTTTTTTTTCTCTTGTCGTGAAGTCATCTCCTCCTTTCTTGGTTTACTTAACTCCCGATAGTCTAGGTGCCTTGATCTGCAGGTGTGGGACTTGTGGAATTCCACAATCGAACCGCGCTCACGCAATGCACGGACACTGTCATCAAATAGTTGTCCATTTATTAGTTGCTTTTATACCACAGTGAGCTTCCCAGCCAAATCTAGTGAATCGCCATTAACACGACAAATAATCCAATATAATGTTAATGCAATATTGTGTGAATATACGAGCACTTCAAATAATTGAACAAATATTACAGTATTCAAATTCTTTTTGATTTGAGTTTAAGGAATTGGAAATTGTGAAGTATTAAAGGTAAACGAATTGGTGTTGGTAGTTTAACCTTTTTATAAAAGACATGCACTGGGGAGATATTCTTGTCTTTTATATGAGGTACCTCTTATTGGCAGCATGCATGGTTGCATTTACTTATCAGCCCCTGTTTTAATGCAGGCACAGTTGTGCCTCTTATGACTAGAGACCGGATTATAGGCAAATGCCTATTTTGTTCCTTGCATTTCTATCGTGCCATTTTGATATGTGAGCACGAATTATAGAGGCCAAGAAGGGCTTTTATAGTGTCTTTGTAGTGCCTATAATTGCCTATTTGATTGTTCGTGCCTAAATGCTTATAAGTGCCTATAATTGCCTATTTTCCAAATTAGCACATATACGAGCGCTATTCAAGCCCAAATTTTGTTTTCAAGCGTGGTGTGAAGCCGTTATTCATGTAAAAAAAGACAACATTGATATTTCCAAACACTATAAGGTTCAACAAAGACAAAGCTGACAAGCTGCGAGCGATTGGAGGAGGAGCATAAGGAGTGAAAAAAATGCTGTTTCTGTAGCCCTAAGTGGAAGCACGTCTCAGCGTCTGCAGGGGTAGGAGGAGGGAGAATTAAAGATGGGGTAAGAAAATAAAAGTAACGTCTATAGCCGAGGATGCGGCGACCGCCTTCTACAGACAGTTGTCTAGCGCCCTGAAGCAACTGAATAACCACCCTGAAAACCTGGTGTTGCGGGGGTAAATGGAGAGCAGGTTTTTTTTGGGCAGCCGCGGGTAGTTAGAGAACGAATGAAAAACCATAAAGGGCCACTCATGGAATGCTCTTATTGATGCAGTGGTGGCGAAGGTCGCCAAATCGTTATGCTTTATACAGCGCAGCCCGAGACAGGCGGCGGCTTGGTTACAATCAACGGTGTATTTAGCATACATTCTCCGTATGCTTGATTACGCTTGTTTCGTATGAGATTCCTTGTCATATCTCTTTAAGTGACCAACATGAAAAAATACACAGAACAGGACTTCAAGGTTTGTCCTAAGCCTTTACTCAGAAATGATAGCTGTAACAATTTGAAAAATGAACCAGGATGGGAATTATCATCACCGCGTCGAATTAAACTGCAGTTAAAGCTCCTATGTCAAGCATTTCATGGTAAAACTCGCATACGAAAACGAATGTACCTAAACAGTCCTCTTCGGCACTGGTAATTAAGATCTTAGAATGTCGTATGAAATATAATATTTCTATTTATTCGTTTTTTGTACTTTGATGACAGAATAAAAATGGCTTATAAAGAGAACAAAGTGCGTTGTGCCAATGAAGGCATGTTTTCTTTGACATTGTAACACATCTGCTGTAGCTCCTTCGGGTAAAAAGTGTGATGTGCACGCAAATTTTGTTTTGTTTGTAATTTACTTTTTAAGCGCCCCTCTTTAGCCTACGTAATAAGTTGTAGTTAGACACTAAAAGTTCTTGCATGCCCAATGAAAAGCGTTCTACTGTGGCGATTGTTCAAATTGGTTTGCTACGAGTCACCAAAGTATAATGCAAAGAAGCAAGCCTGAATCTCTTGCCTCTCGTCCCATGTAGTCATCGCGAGCCTAATTCCTTCCCTGCTCTCTTCGGAATAGGGGCTGGACAATCACGTGATGCATACGCACCAAGAACATCATGCGTAAGCAAGGTCATGTGTGCATGACAGGGCCCAGCCTGCTCGTGCACACACACCATCGATGTTGTGTCGTTTCGGCGTTCTCTGTTGTGTATTTACAGTTTCTGTGGGATAGATCAGTCAGTACGTGCACTTTAGGAGAGGCTGGCAAGGAACATGTATTGTGATCGCGATTTTGAGGGCCTCAAACAGTGTTTTACCTGCCTGTCTTTGGCGCCTAAAACACACTTTCTTAGTGCTTAAAAATCCGGCCTCTACTTATGACTATTTGTCTCTTCATCTGTGTCTCTTATTAAAGAGCTAAACTGCAATAACCGGTATGCAACCTTCTTGTAAAGGTTGTTTCACTGCAGTGGAGGAGTGCTGTACTGTGAAGATACATATGTAGAGGAAATTCACACTGCCACAAAGCTCCACCACGAGGTTTTTAAAGGACCACTGACAGTGGAAGTATCCATTGTGGCTTTTTTGCAATCATTTGTAAGTTTGCATCTGGTAATGCCGAAATCGAATTGTAAATGCTCTAACACATCATATAATTAATGCTAGCATCGTTAAATCAGAACGATTTTGCATCAGTTTAAGACGCCCGCCTAAATGCCATAAAAAACTAGTTCCCCACAGTGGGGCAGTGCCTGAGACTATATAAGCTCAAGCTTCGGGGACACTGAACGAGATGTTTTCAAATAGGAGGATTCGCGGACGGCAGCGTGGAAGGGGGGGGAATGAAGGTTGAGCGATCCAAGGTGGCCGAAGGGGGTCGGCGTAATAATTAAAAAAAAAGGAAAAGATCTAAAGGGCAAAGAGGCGCCAGATGTAAGTCAGTGGGACTGCAGCAGATGAATTTAGGGGTTGCGTTTATTATGCAGGAGAAAAAAATCCAAATTTTGATGTTCATTACGAGAGTAAATATGTCAATTGAAATATTTAGAGGGAAATCAACTTTGAATAGTAGCATGTTTCGAATAGTACTATGGTCCAAGTTAGAAGTGGTAAAATGAGCTGCGTTTTTAAATTTCAACTTAACGCACATGAACTGTTACAACACTCCTTGAAACTTGAAAAAACTTGGGCTCTGGTGATGTGTGATTTTAGCCCTGAAGTCCTGCTTTGTGGCAGTGCGGATTTTTCTTTGTTTGTCAGTTTCATGGCCTAGCGGCTCTTCGCTGCAGTGAAACCACGGAGTTACGTGTGGCAAAATAAAACATCCATTTGTTTATTGGAATATTTGCCCATACATTTGCAGACTCTTGCTGGAAGCGGGTGCCAGACTTCCAACTGCCAGTGTGGCCGGATCGGACGAGGGAGGCTCGCCTGTTCCCTCAATGCCTCCAGACCCTCTGGATGCTCTGCTGGGTTCGGGGGCATCGGTTGACGACACGGATGCCAACCAGCGGGCATTGTTGCACACTGCCGCCTATGAAGGAGACGCTGCACTGGTAGAGCGACTCCTGCATGCCAAATCTTCGCTTGAATTGGCCGACAGGAATGGCCAGACACCACTGAATTTAGGTTCGTCACATATACAGTAGAGTTTCAGTTGTGCCATTATTGCAGGGGCACGCAAAATATTCACGCGATCCTGAACTTTCATCACCCAGATACAAGTCATTTTGTACATGAACATTGAAAACAAACATTTTCAATAATACTACAGTTGATCTTGGGTATATTGAACTTTGATATATAGAAATATTTGCCATATTGAACAGTTGAAAAGTCCTCTTGATTTTTCCATGCAAAAGCATGGGAATGTTTTCACATGTACAGTGAAACCTCCTTAATTCAGAGTCACCGGAGCCGCATGAAATCTTTGAATCAGGCGGGTTTATGAATAAAAAAAACATGCAAAAGTGTGATTCAAAGAACTAGCAAATATTTGAAGTAATCAGGGCTGATGGTTTGCTGTGCTGGCTAGTTTGTGACTCCAGTAGTCTTGATTTTTCCGCAATAGCTGGTCTTACTTTTCCGCAAATATGGAGGAACCGCAGCCTTTGCTGCTGTCACCGGAAAACTCACACGTACACACACACACACACAAGAAAAAAAGAAAACACTTTCATGATCAACTGAAATACGTGCCTGTAGAAAACAAGCAGTGCTTCACGGCATTACAGCTGTGACACGCGAGCAGCATGTCGCCCACTTTTGGCCACTTCAGCACGTCATGATGTGACCATTCGCCGTTCTTTCTCGTAAAATAAATAATTTAAGGGGGCAGACTGGTTTTAGACATTTTTTGTTTATTTCTTCAGTGATCTTGATAAAACTGCACAGGGTTATACAGTTTTTTCTGCTGACTTCAAATATGTAATTAGTTTTCCTGTAACTCACTTTGTTGCTGAGATAACTTAAGTTCACCCCCTATTGTTTAAGGGCATCATAGAAAAAAAGTGCTTAATTAAAAGTGATATTTAGGATATGCCACTATAGACTAATGACTATAGAGTGAAAGTATGGAAGAGGTTTTTGTTTTTATACCTTTATTGGTTATTTTGCAGCAAAATGAACTATACATTTTCAAAAGCAGTTGAAATTGTGTTACTATTTTAATTAGTAATTAATTAAAAAGGCATGTGCTCTGAATTCTGCTCCCATACTTGCATTCTACACACATACAGGTTTCCACTGCAAATAGAATTATTGTTGTACCTGCCCTAGCTGCAGAGATATTGAGGCCTCAAAGTTGAATACTCACAAATTTACTTTTTTGAGAAAAATGGAAAAAACTGAAAACACTCAGTTTCTTCAAAAAGCAACAATCATGGTGCGCATATTTGGCAATCCTCATGAAGGCGCTCATAAATTGGTAGTAGAGCTTTAGACAAAGGTGCTGGGAAATTATAAAGAAGCCTCAAAGTCAGTTCCCCATTTTTTTGCAGGTTCTGCATGTTAACAGCACCAAGAATCTGGACAGTTAAAATGACATTACAAAAAAATTACTACTTCCTGGTGCGTGAAAATTTGCAGAGATAGAAAAATACTTGCAGAAACCAAATATGTCAATTTTAAAAAATGAATCTTTTTGTCACTTTTGGTCCCAAAGAGCAGTCTGCCCCCTTAATAATGGCCAGTGTGACAGAGCTCACAATATGTTGCAGCTGGAAAAGATGGTTATTGAAGCTTTTGAACTTTGTTTTTGAAGTAGGCGTTGCAGGGAAGAGCTCCGCCAGCAGTGGAAGTACGCAAACTGCCGGAGCAACCGGCAGTCGAAGGTTCGCATACATTGTGAATGCCTACAAGCTGTCTTTTATTAATTTTCTTTACAATCCCAGGAAGAACGGATAAATCATGACACGCTCATGTAGCGAGAAACATGCAATATGTGGCCTACAAGTCGCTGCTGTGCTGCAGTGAAGCACGTCTTGTTTTCCGCAGATGCAAATTTTTTTTTCTGTTCTTTTTTGCGCTGGAAGTAGCGTGGCTAGGGTGCTTCAGCTGCCACTCATTCGTATCGCTACATTGCCATGCATCATGGCTCTTAAGCCTCGCCGTTTTTGTAGACTAGTGACAAAATCGGGATCGGGAATCGGCACATTGAACCCAAAGTTTTTGAATTAACTGGACTGGTGCTGACCACCACTTCAAATTATCCATTCAGACTTACAATGTGAAATACGGGACTGCGGAAATATTTTGAATTAAGTGGGATTTCAAAATAACTGAATTAGAATTGATAAGGTTTTGCTGTATACCCAACTTTTGCAGAGCGTAACATTCGATATATCCAACGCTGCGCTGAGCCGAACTCCAGAAAGTGCATTTATTCTGACAAGTATTGGTAATTTTCCGGGCATGTTCTAAATATTCGATTTCTCCTCGCGTGCAGGTGATGAGAAGGCAGTGAAATTTGTTGGTTGCGCAGCATTTGTGAGTGCACCGTGACGTGATGCGCAATCTGTTGTAGGTTAAATGCGCGGACGCAGTGTTTTCAGAAGGGCCATTTGCCGAGGGCACCCAAAATGACATGTATGCAAAGTGACTTGGCAGCCTCATCGCGATGTGTGCATTCTCTTGTTTGTTCGCACATGATGGCATGCAGGCACAAAGGGCATGGTCTTCGACATTCGCAACCTAGTGACATATTTTTGGCGTTTTTTGGTTATAAAATACATATTTTGGAGGCTATGTTTTTTTTTTGCTTGCTGCTACAAAGACCTTAGTGCCATTGCCATTGCCGATGTATCAAAGGTGGGTACATAGTCCTTTCGTTTGTTGTTTGTGGACAGCATTGTCACCTTCGGCTTGTGCACTTAAGTAGGTCTCACTTCTTTACAGTTGAATCTTCCATCGAAGGTCGAAGTAGCGATAAACTCGTAGCGATAAAGAAATGGCTGGGGCTTGGAATGACATCAAGTGAGGCACCATCGTGCAGTTTCCTCATGGACTTTAGTGGCAGGTGACGACTGAAGTGTGCATCATCTTAGTCGACAACGGCGTATGGTGCCTCAGTGAATTTCGCTACTTATTAGCATTTCCAAACACCACCTCGGATGGGAGCTCAGAAAGCGACTTCATCAGTGTTGAAAACATCGTCGCTGTTTCTGACAGCATCGATGCTAATATCATGGTTGACATTGCCAGTGCCCCGGAAGTGGACCCATGTGGTTATGAAGATGCTGACGCTGCCACTAAAGAGCTTTTGATGATGCTACAGAGCTTGTATCGTTGCACACTGTGAATCATCGCTGTTGAGGCTAAAGGGGCTGAATTTGCCTATTTTGAAAGTTTCTATGCTCGATTAATGAGGATGACTTGATAAACATGACGACGAGCAAAAGACAAGTCTGCAGACTGTTTTACGTGAAATAAAGTGTGGTAACTTGCAATAGAAGTTGTTGCTTTTTTTAACAATACTGTGAGCTAATCGTCACGTCAATGCTTATTACGATTTTTGAAAGCCATTTGGAGAGTTGCTGCGCATTAATACAAGCCTTAAATATGCATATTTTTTATACCAAACTATTGATATATCGAACTATTTTGCAATCCCGTTCTAGTTAAATATACCCGAGATCAACTCTAATAATCGATAATAATAATAATGATAATTGTTGGTGTTAACATCCAAAAACCAGGATATGATTTTGAGAGATGCTATATTTGAGGGTTCAAGGAAATTTGACAGTGTGGTGTTTTTTAAGAACATAAGCTTAAATCTGGCATTTTTGCTTCTATTGAACTGTGGCCGCCATAGCTGGGAATCAATACCATGGGCTTCAAATCAGCTGTCATGTACCAGCAATCTCACCACTTGAGCGAGAGGCAAACTTTCTTTAAACCTCTAATTTTAGAATGCCCTATTATTTATATATATACTTTTCTTGTCTTGGTTTCTCTCATAAGCCCTGTATGTAATGCCTCAAAACCATGGAGTGATTTTGTCAGTCATCCTACGTGCGCCAATTTTGGTCCTATGGAAATCATGTAGTGAGTGGGTTTAGAGATAGTGGCAATCTACAATTTATGATTTGAGAACATCTTCACCCTTTGGGTGAGACTTTTAATTTTTTTTTGTAACTTGATGGAATTGTCCAAAAATGAAGAAAAAAAAAAAGGATGGTAGTAGCGGTGTTCCAAGGAAAGCGGGGGTGGTGTCAGGCTTCTAGAACAGTATAGTAAAGACAGGTGCACATGACTGCTTTTCAAGCGCACGCACATATTTTCATTCATTTCGTCACTGTGCTGCATTACGGCACTTATGGGCGCTGTGGTTGATGCTTGCACGTCCAGGTTTTAAAAAATGGGCGGCTTCACATAGCAAGAAAGTTACAGTTGCACCACGAGGGTTCAGCAACGAGTGTGATAGCTACTTGTTCTAATGTTATACGCAGTGAGGCTAGCTGCTCCGATCACGCGTTACTCGGCAAAACGCTGGTGTACGACACTATAGCCACGTCTGGGAGAGCAACGTTATTCGTGCAGTCTTTTTGCCATGAGAGCACAGCCTGTCGAAGGGGATCGCCTGTTGATATGATTCCGAGCCAGCGTGCACACCAGTGATTGTCTGCATCCTTAGAAGCAAAGGTCACAGTTGCTGCTCAAGCAGCATCCGCACCTCCTCGCGTAATTCGTGCCTGTTCATGCAGGTGTGGCATTTTATCTCTGCCGGGAGGCCTCCGAGCAGAGTGATGCTATCACATGCGCTCTTAGAGCAGCGGTGATGGCTCGTTTAATCCCTGCTTCAGCTGTGTTCGTCACCCCGCCCGCACGTTTTTACCTGTGGGCAAAACACACAATGACCGGGGTATGTTATCAATTTGGACTTTATGCGGGGCATGATGGCGATGGCAAAAACCTATCATAATTGCTATCACAATAATAAGGCTAAATTGTGCTATTGCACAATTCAGCTTGGTGTCTGAAAAATGTGGCGTTGGATGAATGCTGCTTCTTACTTGCTGTGAAACATAGCTGCATCTGATCTGAATGTTTTCTCTGACTGCTTCGAACTTGCTCACGAAGGCCTTTCTGGCTGCTCTAAGCCTGCTCCAAAGCGTCTTTGTGGTTGCTTCAAGCCTGCTACAAAAGGCACTTCTGCCTGCTCCGACAACTGCTGTTCCACCCCTGTATCGGCCAAGCTTCTCGAAAACTGTGAAGCACTACGTTAGCTCATTTTGGGAATGCCAACAATGTAAGACTTCATCTGCACAACCAGTAGTACTCTTACGCCCAATAGCCATATTGAAGGCGCCATTTCATCAGATTGGCGTGGACTTGCTGGGATCATTCGCTGTGTCTTCCTTTGGATAGTGGTTGCTACTAGTTACTTGATACGATATTGTCATGGCGACATGAATTAATGAAGGGAGCAGACTTCGGGTCGAAAATGAAACTGTTTATTCGAGCCGAACTTGTGGCCACGCAAAATAAAAATCAGATTACAGCAGGACACTGACACTGATAGCGGCGAATAGAGCGTCGGCCGTCGATAAACGGACAAGCGGTGAAGCGCATCAGCATTTATACAATTGCCATCGAAGGTTCTAGCGTTATCGCTAGCCGTGACTGAGGTTTCAGAATAATCTGTATAGCTCGGGGAGTGCGCGTGATCTCATCGAAATGATCTACTACAGTCCTGAAGCTTCTCAAACACTGCAAGCGCGGTTTCCGCTGAAAATTACGTAGTGTAACAGGGCGATAACAAAACTTAAGAAAAGGAACTTGGCAATACTGAGAAACAAAGGCACTAACAAAAGCTACCGTAGCCCATTTTCTCCAGCTGTTGTCATAAAAAATTGTGGGACAGCTTTCACTGCAGAGATGCTACAGGAACCCCAGGCTAAGTGGCACAGAACATCGCAAAATAATGGCATATCACCTCATACAAATGGGCTCTATCGCAGACATGCTGTCAATCTGTATAACTATTGACCACAAGAACTGGCACGATATCCTACCTTATGTCACATTTGCTTATAATACCTCAGTTAAAAAGGTTTGATGCCCTTTCGCCTTGTGCAGAAGCAAGAAGTAATCACAATGCTCGACGCCATGCTTCTTCCCGACAACCCGGGAATGTTCACGTACGCAGCCATGTTCGCTCAACATGCTGAAGAAGCCCGTTAACTCGCACAATGCTGTGTACAGTGTCGCCAATCTGTAGACCCACACCACTATGATCACCGAGAAATCACCTTCAACCCAGGCGATCAAGTGTGGGTATGACCCCCTTGCGACAATGCGGCTGGTCAGAAAAGTTGCCGCGTCGCTATTTCAAGTCCTACAAGGTTTTACGGCGACTCAGTGAAGTAACCTAAGAGGTTCTCCCAGAAGTCACCTCAAGAAACTCCTGTCGGCTTCCACAAACTGAAGTCGTTCATGCTTCTATACTGAAACCATACTTTTCTTGATGTGGGGACTCGACTGTTGAGTGACTTTATACTGTATTGACAACATATTGTTTCCTTCATTCTTATTTTTTATTTGTTGTTTTCTGCTCATTTTTGTTTCACATTTTGTTTGAAAGCAGCTGACTGAGTTATTTTGTGTTACAACACATGTCTTTCGATTGTATAGCGTCTTCTTCCTTGTGCATCGAGACGTTGCTTCTTTGGGAGAGGGTGTAATGACACATACAGTGAAACCTAATTAATTTGAGCTCGGTTATTTGAAATTCCGCTTAACTTGAAGGATTTTTGTAGTCCTATATTTTACAATGTGAGTTTGAGTGGATAATTTGTAGCAACGGCTGGCACCAGTATGTTGATTCGAAAACTTTGGGTGCCATGTGCCAATTCCCAATTCCAATTTCGCTGAAAATCACCGAAACAATGGCCCTTAGGATCCACCAGGCGATGCATTGTACAGTACTGCCACGTTTCTTCCTCTAGTTTTCTTATCACCCCATTACACCGTACGTAATTCTCAGCGCAAAGTGCGCCTGCACTGTACGAGAAGCTTCGGGACTATATCACATAATTTGGATAAGATTACGCGCACTTCGCAAACATTACAGATTATTCTGAAACCTATGTGGCCGCTGGCGATAACGCTAGAATATTCGATGGCACGTGTATAAATACCGACGCGCATCACCGCTTGTCAGTTTTCCGATCGACGCCGACGCTCTGCTCGCGGCCATCAGAGCCTTGATGTAATCTGACTTTTTTTTTACGAGGCTACAAGTTCGGCCAAATAAAAGTTTAATCTGAACGTCCAGTGTGCTTCCTTCATTTGCGACACGACCCCCTGGACAATACTAATAAGTGACTGGAGGAGCACCCCTATCTCGCTTGTGGCTGTGCAAAAAAAAAAAAAAAAAGAAAAACGAAAAAGTAGTTTGCTTGCATGTGTGTTTGCGAAAAAGAAGACATGCTTCACTGCAATACAGCAGCGACATGCTGGGAGCACGTTGCATGCCTTTTGCAATGTCTGCGCATCGATCATTATTTACCCATTCTTTCTGGGAAGAGAAGGAAATTAATAAAGGTCATTCTGACACATTTTGCGATGTATGCGAAACTCCGATTGGCGGTTGCTCCAACAATTTGCGCACTGCCATAAAGAATGGGCAAATGGTAGCTGATGCTAGGATGAGCGGGTGACGTGCTGCCCGCATGTTATCAATGTATTACAGTGAAGCATGCTTTATTTTCTGCAGGTGCACATTTTAGTTGATCACAAGAACTTATTTAGAACGAGCTTTTTTATTCGTTCCTTTTTGTTTGCTGCACAATTATGGCCAGGTAGCCAGGTATTGCTGGAAAACATACCCCTTAGAGCTGCGAACTAGGCAGCACAGCAGACGACCACTGCTGATTACTTTCAATTATTCAAAGCTCCTTGAATCGTACTTTTTGTTAATTTGAATTTGTGCTCAATTTGCAGATCCTTTACAGTCCCAGTGACTTTAAATTAATGAGGTCATTTATCAACTACCCACATACACATTTGGAAGCAAAGGATGTTTTTGCTGCTCTGGTTCTGGAGCAGACATCAACTCCTGGCTTTCTGTTTCGTTTTACCTGTGGCAATATAGTTCACTAAAGCAAATTCACTAAAGCAAGATTTGCAACAGTAAACTCACCATTAGTGCAACTTTGCTGGCTTTCATGTTCGCAGTAGTCAAAGGGCTGTGAATTTTTTAGGTCGCTTTGTGTTGGCAGTGGTGTGTCTTTGCAGAGGTAGCCTCTGTGCCATTTTTCGAATATGTAAGCGTTCTTTACTAATCTCGTGCAGCTGCGCGGCAAGGTCATGCAGATGTGGTTATTCTGCTTCTCAAGGCCGGTGCCAATCCTGACCACGCTGACAACGAGGGCTGGACACCTCTGCGATCGTCTGCATGGGCGGGGCATGGACAGGTGAGCCTCTTGTTGTCTAGCAAACAGGTTTGAATATTCGAATGAAGAGTATACGAATTTTCTTCGGTTCGAAATGAAATTATTGAATATTTTCGAAGTATTCGCAATGAACAAATAAATGTATACCGCATGTTATTGCTTCTAAAGGTGGTTTCACTGCAATATGGGAAAGTTAAGCCGTGAAAGCACCTGTTCAGGGGAAATTTGTTTTGACGTGAAGCCTCCCTTTAAGTTTTAAAGAGGCCTTCAACACTTACTGAACATAGTCGGAAAACGTGGCCCATCGGTAGTCGAAGCTACCGAGAACACGCGTGGCAAATTATATAGCGCCGTACACGGCCTGTAATTCACAATAAATTTTCAAAGCTGGCAATTGCTTTTTCCCTTGGCAAATGACACTACAAGCTCAAAAATCACTTGTCACGGCCAAAAAAAAATATACGGCTCTAGTCACAGCCATTGGCTGATTCGAGCATGGCGCGCTCGTTGTTACCGAGGCCGCCGTGGTAGGCCGCAGCTTGTCCACGAGTACGTGCGCGATCGCACTGAAAAGCCGCATATTCGAAGAAAAAAAAAGAGGTGCTGAAAGTCACGAGGTGCGTGTGACGTACTTTCTTTCACCGTGCCATTCCTCCCTGCTTCGTCGGGACGAGAAGCAGGGAGGAATTCCTCGTCGGGACGAGAAGAGAGAATGCAATTGCAGCGTGCGACAAATTTTCGGAACTCTGCTAGTTCTGGACTGATTCTAGAAACTTTGCAGCGGCAAATTCGTGACATGTTTACTGGCTCCATGGCTACTTGAAAAAGTGTGGCAGGGCCCCTTTAAAGAAATATGTTACCTTCAAATCAATTCTTCATTTTATTAAGCTTGTTATGATGGCTTATATGCTTAAGTATAATAAATTTTAAAACGTTAAGTATCTTAGAGGTTATCACTCGCATTCTACCGAAACTACTAATCAAGGTTGTATCGGCTTCCTCTGAACAAAAAAAAAATGGCATTTGCATAGAGCCCCTATTTCAATTCAAAAGAAATAATGTGCAGGTTAGTTAGGTCATGATAAATATTCCTTCTTTTTATATTTCATAGATACCATTCGAATTTGGTTCGATATTATTAGATCAAAATCGCTATTCGCTTCGAATTCGCTTCACACCTAAAATTCACTATTCGCACAAGCCTACAGATTACAAATGAATTGTGGTTTTGCCTAGCCATATGCAGCATTACTTTAAAATTATATTACTATTCTTGGTAAGGGCATTATCTCGTGTTCCAATGGCTACATAGCTTACGAACAGCAACGCCGCAGACCCTCATGTACTTGCCGCCTAGTTGGCAATGGGGCGAAACCAAAACTCGTTTTTCCTATGTACGCAAAACCTCCTAGCATGTATGGGCCACAGAAATCAAGCAAGCCTCACTGCTGACCACTAGTTAACTAAAAATGAAAAATTCATTCGTGGGCAAAAACGCATATGCCACAAAAATCGCACATATCCCACAAAACCTGGGTGATCCATTAAAAATGAAAAAGGGAAAGAAAGCATTGGTGGTAAAAAATAATTGAGATTTCTGTACAGATGTAACCGTTAATTGAGAGGCACTTTAATGGACCGTCAAAAACACCAGACCGTGCGTTTCACCCTTGCTGGTTTACCATGAGTGCTTGGGTGGTGCTTCTTGCTGGTGTCATGATGCAGCTGGCCTGAGCAGAGTATGGCTCTCATTTCGTATGCTGCGCATAATTGTAATGTGGGGGGGGGAGTGAAGGGAGAGTGCCAACTTTAGCAGACAAATCCCACAAGGGTGGTATGAAGAATAGTGTGTCATGGTGTCAATCTCTTAGGCTGAGGGTGAAGTGACCACAAGTGCAGAGTTAGAAGCAACAGGGTGCGTGTGTTTGCATGAAAACTGGACCGGTAGAAGTCGTACACATGGCGGGTGGAATAAAAGTGTTTCCAGCACATTCCAAAAAGTGTTTGGAATGTGCTGGCTTATTGTCAATTGTGACATCAGTGTGAGGTGTCCAGCGAAAAGCAATGCTCGAAGCCACAGACTTGCAGGCACATTCGCAGAATTGTGAACTTGTGAGCAAGGTTATGTTTGGCAGTGGCATATTTTGAGGTTTGTCAAGCTTTCCCACCTTTGGGGATCACGATAAGCTTTCACCTTCAGCTCATGATGTGTTAACATGCAGACTTGCTATTCCGTAGACACTTAGTAAACGTATCCTCTTGAACCGAACTGATGCTTAAAATGGAGCAACTGTCTGTAATGCAGTTGGTTTCATACTTGAATTTCTGTTCATGCCTCAGTTAGGTGGAACATATTTTCCTAGTCCCTCCTTGTTCTGTTCATGAGGGTCTGCTGCATTCCGTTAGAGAGGATACATTTACATAATAGAACAATATGAGATGGGAAGTTTTGAAAGGAATGGGAAGTGTGTACAGTAGAATCTGCCTGCTGCATCTGTGTGTGGCTGACATTATAATGAAAAGCATTCACATTAAATGGGTGTGGCAGCATTTTTCTAAGTGATTGTTAAAGGCCATGCTCTTGCCTCACGAATTGGCTGCCACAAACATTTTAAAAACCTATCGCAGTGATATGAAGTGATTAGTCACACGCTTTCATACCTTCTCTCTCCTTTTGCTCGAGCGAGTTCTCCGAAAGCTGCGCAGGGAGAGCTGACATGGGGGCGCGCACATGAGCATGGCCTTATTGAGCACTTTCTTTAATTATTGATGATCATGAATGCACTGGTGTAATTCCGTAGCGTAATTTTCGCACCAGGAGAGTGCACCATAAGCACATTGCCAGTCCACAGCAGCTGCAGTAACTATGTAGCCAAGGACATTCAAGTCAGCCAATCTTGGGTGAAATCTGAAGTGATTTCTAGCGTAATTATAAATTCCCTGCTGTGGGTTGGGGTGCTTTAATGTTTGACTCACATTTCTGCAGGAGCCTCGACCACCAATCAGCAGCATTTTCTGACCATGTTCATAAAATATTGCACGGCCATCTCTCTCAACGAATTATCTCGCAGTAGTAAGGCAAGCAACCCTTTTAATGTGGTGCTCTTCTCAACTGTATACTCTCCAACCTCTGCGACGGATGGACCTTTAAGCCACCTACTCGCTGCATCATTCATATGGTGTGACACCTGATGCAACTTTGTCTTTGCGTTCATCTCATAGTAAAGTGATGAAAAGCACACACTTGTTTTTCGAGTGCCATCAACAAGTCATGTCATCACAATGTTCAGTGTCCAGACTTGAAGCAGCAGGTTTCTTAAAGGGATTTTTGTGTCAGAAAGCTTGTTGAAGGAGGCAAAAGTTCATCTGGCTGAGATGCTCAAAAACCTCGAAAGCAAAATGTTTTAGTAATCTCACATGTGCATCGCAGCGCGTGAAAAAAATCGGCAAGAAATCAGAGGTGAAGGTTCTTCTTTCTGCTCCCAATAATTTTTGAAAGTTACGCAAGCAAACCTGCCCCATGACAGCAAACATCTCACATTCCTTCCTCAAATTTATTTATCACCCATTACACTTTAAGTGCTGCCTAGCGAAAACCATGCCGAATGACCAAGAAACGTCCAGATAATCTTAGAACCTTCTGATGCTATTATGTGTGCATTGTGAGCATTACAGTATGGTACTTCTAGAGCTTGTGTGGCCGCTAGCAATAACTGAAATATCTAACAGCACATGCATAAATGCCAATACGCTTCACCACTTGTCAGTTGGTCGATGACCAACACTCAGTTCGCCGCTACCTGTGTGTATTGCTGAAACCAGATTTTCAATTTACCAGCCACAAGTTCGGCCTAATAAACAGTTTCATCTTGGACATACTGATTACTGCCTTTGTCAACGTGACAGTAAGGAAGAAGGTTGCAATGTTAAGCATAAGAACCCAATTGTAGGATGTACGAAACTTGGGGTCTATGACATACCTGTTTCCTGTGGAGTGGAATATGTGGCACAAATAGTAAAATGTCTTTATGTTCGTCTGTTAGAGCATCGTCAAAAAATAAAAAAAGGCAGAGTTGGCCTTTGGCGCAACATTGTTCTGAGTGCAGCTGCACTCCTATCTTTGTTGACACTACTGTTATCCTAAAATGTCGTGTGGGAATGAAAAGCTGATTATTGAAACTGTGGCAATTGAAGAAAGAAAGGCAATTAGTAAACCTTCAATAGTGCTATGCAGAAAGGAGTTATCATTCTTGCGAGCAGCAAACTGTCTTGCACGCATATCTTACTACTATTAAGCGACATAAATGATTATCATTGTCAAAGAACATTTTCGACAGCAGGCACTCATGCATGTGCAATGCTGTACAAGTGTGTTTCTTCAAAATAAAATTCAGTTGCCCTCGTGTATCTCTTCTTCACCCGTGTTTTGGAACCTATTATGGATCTTCACCAACTAGCCCAGTCAAAAACCTTGCTACAACCCTGAACACACTGGGTTTATGGTATTTCATGTTTTTGCTGCCTAAGGCAACACTTCCAGGTGAAATGTTTTGCTACACATGATTGGTTTCGTGAAGTCAGTACCGTGTACAACGAGACGTTGTCTTGGCGAGAATTGCATTACCCGCTCCAATTACCCACTCCTTTTTTCGTGCACCGGCCTGGCCTCTCCATCACAGCCCCCGCTCTGCATAAACACTGCGCCACCTTCTGCTCGGTGGCTGTTAAACCTAAAGGCGGCCTATCTGTCAGACACGTGTGCACCACAAGGTACAAACGACTTGACAGGGGTGATAGTGCTCCCGCAGAGTATAACACTTCGCACCTAGGGTCCTTGCATACAAAGTATGCCTTCAGCAGGCTCTCTTATGTCTCAATCATCCAAGTGTCCAAAACTGTGGCATTAAAGTGTGCAAATTTCACACATTCATAGACAGTCGGTCATGATGTGTGCCACAAAAGGTGAAAAATCCTTTACTACTTTGAGATGAATGTGATTGTACTTGCAGGTTGTGGAAGCCCTGCTTGAAAACAAGGCACAGGTGGACTTGGCAGATGGTGAGCAACGGACGGCACTGCGGGCAGCATCATGGGGAGGCCATGAAGAAGTGGTTGCGCAGCTTCTGGAGAAAGGGGCCGACGTCAATCGTGCTGACCGTGAGGGCCGCACAGCCCTCATTGCTGCTGCTTACATGGGCCATGCGGAGATCGTGGAGCGCTTGCTCGACGCTGGAGCAGAGGCCAACCACGCAGATGGAGACGGGCGCACGGCGCTCTCAGTAGCTGCACTGTGCGTACGTCCTTCCGAGGGCCACCTTGGTGTTGTGGCACTGCTGTTGGAAAGGGGGGCCGACGTGGATCATGTCGACAACGAAGGAATGACTCCTCTGCTTGTGGCAGCTTTTGAAGGTCATCGGGAGGTCTGCGAGCTTCTCTTGGATGGTGGGTTTGTTATTTATTACAGTTTGACCACGTTCTGAAAAAGAATCGTTACAACCAGAATTTCGTTATATGCAGCTTGACTGGGAAAATCACAAATAAATAAAAGCACAAATAAATAAAAAAGCACTGAGGGCAGAACTTACTCAAAACATTTACAGTCGAGCCCACTTATAACAAACCTGAGCCTGACGCGGCATCTGTTCGCTGTATTCCGAAGTTTGTAGTAAACGAAACGCAGCTTATAAAAAAGTTGGGAGCGAAAACACGAAATTTCTTGCCCCAAAAAAAGTTCGTGACGCACATGTTTTGAATCGCAGAAGCGATAAGGGCGGTCTCGAGTTTATTTCAAACGGCAGCGTGTTCTTCGCCAAAACCCGTGGCATAAGCTGCACGAGACACTGGCTCCGAAGTTTCGTGGTTTTCGCAATTCGATTCCTTCAAATCGCTCTTGCCGTGTACTTCATTCACAATGCCCTAATCCATGCACGGTTTCACGTTGTTGGCATCATCATCGGCCATAATGAAACCATCGCAACAGATGTCCCACCCACTCTCCCACGTCTGAGTCGACGACGCGCTGCCACAAATCGCCGCTGCAGTTCAGAAGCTTCAGGCTCGGCATCGGTCCTGACGTCGACGAAGTCGGCCTCGCGAAAACAGTTTCGCGCGCATGTAGTCGTCACTGCCGCCCACGAAATATTCACCATCTCCACAGCTGAATACCGGGACGCCCGATGCGGCAAGTTGGCTGCCATGTGGTCAACAGCTATGAGAAATCGCTCCGCAACGCGGCACCTAACGCACAGATTACGCTCAAGCCACGCGGTCACACTTTTGACGTTTTGTTGAGCGGCAGGAAAAGCGTGCAAGGCCTTCCGTCCGCCATCCTGACCACACACGCACACCAAGAGCGAGCAAAACACGCACACGCAACACACATGCCAAAACGCGTAGAACAGCTCTGGGCCCGTTTCTTGTCAGAAAACGAAACATTAATTTGAGCCAGCATGGCTGGTGTCCCGGAGCAGTGGAAAAGGGCGAAGGAGTTGTGATCAAAAGAGGATAGATTTGCGAGAGAAGGGCAAGGAGTGTTGATAGAGTGAAGAAAGGGGAAGATACGGCGGGAAGGCGACATTGAAAACCAAAACACATGGGAAAAAGGCCGGTTGGATAGCTTGCTTGAAAGGTTGGCAAAACGTGCAACTCGCGCGTAGAAAAACTTGAAAGAGTGCATGCACACGCAAAGATCAAAGCACGACTACCTGGATTGCCGCGTGCGCCGATCCAGGCGGCAGTGCTTCGACCTCTGGGCGCGCAGCGGTGTTAGAAAAACCAGCGGCTGTGGTCAAACAATCGTTTTGTTGCGCCGGTGAGTTTGCCTGGCCTCACCTATTTTGATATTTTGCCATTCATTCCGCGCAAATAACAGCTGTTTTTACACTTCTGCATGCGTGCAGAGGGCATGCTGAATAGAATGCCAAGTGGCCGAGAACAGGTCTTAAACACAAAAGAAATCGTGAATTATCAGAGTAAGGTGGGGTAGCGTACTCGCGTGCACTAGAACAATACGATTAGACAAGGCGCAGACGATTGGATACAGTCGGTGGTCAGATGGCCTGGTTGGTCACTCCAGTCCGGCGACGCCAACAACAGTACCAGCGGTCAAAAACTGAGGGGAGATGGCCGACCCGTCTTCGAAAGACTGGTGGCAGTGTGAAAACATGGGCCTCGTCTGGCAATGCAGGGTGCCCAGAGTAGCATGGGGACAAAGGACAGAGGGGTGCGTAACAAAAAGCAGTCAGGGGAAGTGGCAACTAGAGGAGTGCGAAGGCAGGATTGGTGTTTAACAATAAGAATCTATGGGGACCTCGCCGATGCCTGATCAATGGTCGAAAGCTGTTTCCCGGGAAGTCGACAGTGCGCTGACTCCGTTCGCTGTAACCGATCGGCGGCGCTTCGAGACGTTCGTTGTAAGTGCGATTTTGTGCCATTGAAGCATTGTATATTTTCACAGTCATGTGGATATTGTTTGCTTTAAGCGAAAGTTCGTTTCAAGTGGGGCCGCTATATGTGGGCTGGACTGTATTTAGTGGTAAAAAACTGCATTCTTATTATAACGAGAATTATATTGACACTCCCGATAGGTTCTTGCCATTGTGCTTCATACAAAGTACAAATTGATAACTTCCAGTGGTGGAGCCAGGGGATGGCACACTAGGCCCATGCATCTGCTGCCCTCCCTCCCCCCGATATGTCTTTTTGCCATGGCATACAGAGCACAAAATGGCGTGTGACCACATCTGCCGGCCTGGACCCCACTTCAAATCAAGGTGGCGCCCTCCCCCCCCACGAAAAAAATTTCTGCCTACGCCCCTAACATTATCCCCCCCTCCCCCCTCCATCGTAACTTCTACCCCCGGATAAAAGCGTGCAAGCAGGGGCTGCGAGCGCTACTAAAGCAGAGATCAAATAAGATGAACCATCTCCACCACTTGAACGATGCACGCGATAACACCCTCTTGCACTATCTGGCAAGCGTCAGGGCACAAGTACTGCTGACTGGGCGAATTGGTGCATGATAAAATTATATTGCTTTATCGCAGCTCAGTTCGAGCGTGAAGGAAAGATACTATGCTGTCAAAAAGGAGAAAAAAAAAACAGACGACAGTGTGAGTGCTAACTTCCAATTTTTGTTTATTGCGTACCCTTACAACACATTATATAGCTCATTCCACGGGGCGCAACACACATGACAAAACCGCACACGTGTGGAACAGCACACTATTAAGGAAACCTAGTTGTGATCCGATCACAAATTATCGATTCTATACTAATGCTTCACAGCACGCGCTCCGGAAAATTGAGCTCTTTTTGAGATAGGGCTTCAAAGACAGTGACCACTATGAAAGAGGGAGGGAAGAGAGAAGAGGGGCTGTCTCACTTTGCGACCTTCTGGAGAAATAAGGTTCTCCACATATCTAAGCGCCATTTAGTGCGCCCTATCACTCCCCTGATGATCTCCCCACCATCATTTAGGCCGGATAGGTGGAGTCATCTGGAGGTGCAAAGAGGAACCTGGCTAGTAGTAAAAAACATATTTTATTCTTCTGCTGGTGTGCATTTCCTATACGCATATTCCATGACCCCTTTCCACATATCTGAATGCTGTGTACTCCACACACACGAGTATAGCTAATTTAGATGCACGAGCGAGCGTGGCCAAAGCTTGCATCTTTGGGCACCTCCTCAAGTCTGCTTGAAACGGCGTACATTTTGGAAGCGCTTTTCTGCAAAGGGTCGATCGAATCAAAAATAATTCACGACATTGCGAATCGTGGCGATTGCACACTGTCGTATTCAACCCTAATGTGATGAGGTGAAGCACAGTAAAAAATTTGTGGAGTTAATTTTTAATTTGACGTTGACATTATTTGTTTTTGGAAAGTTCAAATAGGAAAACTTTTTGTGCAAGTTGAATAGGGAACACTATTGGAATCATTTTTGAAATTATGAGAATTGGCCCACTCTTAATGAAAACAAGCTCTAAAATTTTTATAAGTGGCCTTATTTGTAATGCATTGGTGTAATGAGGAAAAGACAACTAGGATTGGGAAGGGGCTGCAATGAGTTGTCTGGTAATTACGCACTCATGCAGGAGCTTTGTATTTACACATACCAGTATGACCACTGGCATCTAAAAGCTTTTCTGGCTATCATACATGGCTTTCTACAATGTTTCTATGGCCCTGAAAAGTAATCAAAACGTAGGGCAGTTTTCCTTTGGCTTGCCGCTTTCCTTCTTACAGTATGAATGTCACAAATTTCCAGGTCCCCAGGTTGGTAGATACGTATCTTGCATACGATTCAACATTGATATGAAATTGTCAAGTGGTTTGACGGTAAAGAGCAAGGCAGACATGGTAAAGGCTGAACTTTTTATTGGGCAAACTTTTGTTCAGCAAAGAAAATGATGCTCACAATAGTGCAATGATATTGACGAGCTCAGTCATCGGTTAAGGGTAATATGATCCTATCTGTACACAATAGCAATAAAATTTATAATCTGATACTATTTATATGTAAGAGTAATCCGATTTATACACGAAGCCTCATACATTCTAGCTTTCTAACCAGCTCCTCAATTTTCAGAATGAACACAACCACTCGCATAATAATAATAATAATCATTATTGAGTAGCAGTTTTGATGAATTGTTCTGTTGCAGCCGAGGCCGACTTAGACCATGCTGACCACAGTGGACGGACACCCCTGTTTGCTGCTGCGTCCATGGGCCATGCTGACGTGGTGGGCCTGCTCCTCTTCTGGGGCGCCTATGTGGACAGCATTGATGCCGAAGGACGAACAGTGCTCTCCATTGCAGCTGCCCAAGGCAGCGTGGAGGTGGTGCAACAACTACTGAACCGAGGACTCGATGAACTGCACAGGTTTGCATAGTTTTATGCAGCAGGGGTTCAGCATTACCTTGGCTGGTGGGTGATCTCATTTGAATGGGCAGTTATGCAAGTGCTCCTCACTCATTCTCAACCCTAGAGGGCAATCTCACTCTTCAGACTACACTGGTTGGAAAAGAGTAGGTTACACAACGGAAGATATTTTCTCAACCTGGTGGGGTCCGTGAAATAATTTGGAAAATCATAGTCCAAAAAATTGGTTCGGACATGAAAATGACATTTATTTTGATCAGAACAGCCTTAAAAAACCTCCAATGATGCTCTGCTTCACACTGTGCTTGATTAGGGACAAGCAGATTCAATTGTATTCGGGTGACCACAACGAAGTCAGCGCATTGGCAATCGCTACTGCCGACCGTTGCGGGCGACCTGGTTAGGGGCTCCATTGCACCAAGCAAATAAAAATTGATGCTGGTAAAAAAAAAGATCCATGCAAGTAATGTCTTGTCTGTTTGGTGGGATTTAAAAGAATACTGAACAAGAATTCTGTTGCACTTTCTTAGCGCTTTAAAACACCTACTAACTGCCTTTCAGCTCTCAACTTCATCTGACTCGTAGCTCACCTGGCCTTCTCTTATTAACTGTGAGAAAATTAATTTTTTCATATATATATATATAAAAAAAAGCATCGCACGGTTTCAAATTTCTGACCTTGCGAGCATAAGCTGGCTTAATGCTGATGACCCTCCTTCTCATGCGTTTATTCTCTCCGAACTTTTTTCTGTCTTGCTCAAATTTGACATTGTTGGTTTTAAAGTGTCCACAATGTCGGATTTTTACTTATTTCTAGTGATCGCACTCCTACTTCGACGTTTCCGGTCAACTGACGATTCGCATGCTCCTGTTCTGCAAATTGATTGGCTACGTCTATATCATTGTTATGTTGAGCGTATACGATGCGGGTGGTTGGAGTGCACGGAAAGTAAACGCGAAAAATTTCTGATTGGTAAAGAATAGACTGGCGTTGCATTCAGGGCTGTATCCTATTTTGTTGGCATTTTGGAGTAGTAAATAAAACTCTGGTAAATAGTGTAGTGTACATGTATTCCGCAGAAGTATAGCCACTTGTGTGAGTCGGGTCGTAGCGCGCCGCAGGACACGCATTAACCGTCGCCTTTGCACATGCTCGTTCGGACAGCCAAGCCACCAAGGGCAGCGTGGCAAATACACAGTACTGCTCCCAACAGATCGCAACACCTTATTGCCTACGGCAACGAAAAACGCAGTACAGTGCCCGTTGCAACAGGGGCAGCGGGAAAACAAATGGGTTTATCTATGCCACAGGCGAGAAGTACTACACAGTGTGCTGCGAGCACATCTTCGTAGGCAAAAGAGATTCACGGTGACACCGATACAAAGGGCCCGGTCGATGGAGCCTAGCGTTCGAGGGGGGGGGGGGGGCAACAAAAAAGGTAAGCGTTCGCCGCGGATGCAAGGTGTCGTTGGTGAAGTCCAAACGAGCCCCAAACAATAGGAGTCGACGGATGTGAGAGAAATGCGTGCTCACATTAAGTTGTCCGGGAGAAATCTGACTGACTCACTACGCAACGTCCCAAGAGACTTTACGCACGGCGCCACAGTCAACATCCGCTACCGGGTGAGAGAGGTTAATAGCCACTCCCGCTCCCCCAGTGTGACAGACCACGGAGGAGGGGAGAGTCATGTTCGGACATGAGAACAGCAGAAATAGGCGGCAAAGCCTGCGCAATGGCGGCGGGCTAGCCTCAATGCCCACAATCCCCGCTGCGGCGGCTGCATTTCCGATGGAGGCGGAAATGTTGTAGGCCCGTGTGCTCAGATTTGGGTGCACGTTAAAGAACCCCAGGTGGTCGAAATTTCCGGAGCCCTCCACTACGGCGTCTCTCATAGTCATATGGTGGTTTTGGGACGTTAAACCCCACATATCAATCAATCAATGCCCACAATAGCTATAGTAGCAGACAGTGGTCCTTAGTCTGGGCTCAATGTATGTACTAGTAATTACATCTATGGCTAGGCTAATTACATAAAATAGTGGATGAAAAGGTAAGCAGCGAATTATTTCTAGCTATAGAAAGTGGCATAAGGCAAGGAACTTTGTGTGGAAGTAATTACGTGTTTGCATCACTCACCACAAATATACAGTAGACTGCCATTAAACGAAACTCTCTTAAACGAAATTGCTTCTTAAATGGAACAACTGCCTCTAATATGTTTGGTTCCCTACTTGAATATTGCACCCCTGTTTATCTCTCAGTAAATGAAACTCCTTTAAAGGAAACACATTTTCCTTCTCCCTTCAGGTTTCGTTTAAAAGGAGTCTACTGTATGTTGCTACCTTTTAGAGAAAAAAAAAAAAAAGGTATCGGACCTTTTGTCTAAAATTTGTTTTATAGATGTTTAGAGTATTTAGCATCACATTACTCAAAATATACAAAAAAATTATATAAATTGAAATTTGCCAAAATCCGAGTAATATTTAAACAGCCAAAAGAAATGGTGCAAATCGGAAGCAACTCAGGAGATATGTTACGAGGACAGTAAACTATGCACTGAACCATCATGATTACCATATAAAGTGATTTATCATGAAGATGTCAAAAAGTTGACTTCCGAAACAATCACTTTTAAGGGGGCAGACTGCTCTTTGGGACCAAAAAGTGAAAAAAATTTTTTAAAATTTTTTTCACTTTTTTTTACTCATGACGCTGACAATGACTTTGCTGAGCCAGCAAAGTCACTGTCAGCGTCATGTAGAGGACACGTGAAGCTTAAGATTTCGAACTCAAGATTCCAACAACTGCAGAAAGACCTTGGCTCAGTAATACCATGGTGCAGTTTGTGGAAAATGGAGCTTAACTTGTCCAAGTGCTGTGTCGTTAGGTTTACCAAGAAAAAGCAGCCTTTTATCACAAACTAACTACTTCATGGAAAGGATACCATTATCCATGGTAAATGAATACAAGTATCTTGGCGTTGTCATCAACAGCACACTATCGTGGAATGATCATGTTCGCACGGTATCAGTTAAAGGCAGTCGCGTGCCGAACTTCCTACGCCGCAATTTCCGAACCGCCCCCTCTGTTCTTTACGTGTCAAATGTATGCTCGATTTTAGAATATGCTTGCACTGCCTGGGACCCGGCCACAAGTTAAATATTGATGCATTGGAGTGCATTCAGAAACGTGCGACGGGTGATTATAACTTCACCAGAAGGTCTAGCGAAATCGTTAGTTCACTTGGTTGGCCGTTACTCTCCTCAAAACGTAAATATATCAGGCTATGTCTTTTCTACAACCTAATAAACGACAAAACAGGGATCGATAAAAACAAATACATCAGACCACCAACATACATCTCATCACGGCGGGACCATCCTTTGAAAGTGTGTGAATATATGTGCCGAACATCAACGTATGCAAATACTTTTTTTCCTAAAACTATACACGAATGGAACAGTCTTCCAAAAAACATTGTGACCGCCCCTTCCACAGCGTTTCCTTCCCTTTTGAAGGAGTATGTGGTCACACAATGATGTTGTATGCTGTGATTTAGGTATTCTTGATTTGTTTTTATTTTTGTGTGCCTTGCAATTCAACTTGTCCCCACTGATTTAAATGTACTTTGAATTTGTAAACCCCCTAGAATAATGACCCCAGAGGGTGCTGTAGGTATAAATAAATAAATAAATAAATAAATAAATAAATAAATAAATAAATAAATAAATAAATACAGTGCTGAAGAATGGACACGTATTGTTATTGGGGATTAGTTGACAGAAGTACTAGGCATGGGATTTTCTATACACAAGAATATCGCTGGCAACATGGAGGAATACTGTAGCATCAGTAAGAGGGTGGCAAGTATCATACCCATACCTATCTGCGTAATGAACCCACCTTTTTTTGAGAAATGTTGACACCAATTTAAAGTGAGTGTTCATTACGCGGGAGAAAGAAGTCACGGGAATTATAACAGCGAAAAATTTGCATGATGGCTTTGCTTGTTCTGGCCCGCGAAATGTGCGACAAATCTTTTTTTGTAGCCCGAAGCTCTTTTTGTTTCCTCCTGTAACGAAAACGCACAGATCCACGCCGAAGTGTCGTCCAGCCGCTCAGTTCCAACGCTCCAGAACGTGCTGTTCATAACTATCCGTGTAGCTAGCGTACTAGCCGAACGCGCCCTGAGCGGCAGATGTTCTAACTAAGTTCACAACGACAAACCAAACAACAAAAACGCAACGTCTGATGGCGGTGCACAAACATTGCGGTAGACATTGCAGGTGCACAATGTGCCATCGACGCGGTGAGTGGTTGCGCACCGCGAAAGTCCGAGAAGGCATGTGCGCGGTGCATTTCTGTGCCGTGCACGCACCGTTTTGGAGGCCACGCCCTTTGTTTTTGTGCCGCTGTACTTTTGTGGCGCTATCAGTAAAAAGGTTTTTTCTGCATTCGACAGATGGCGCTTTATCATGAAAGGCGCGACTTTCAAATTTTTACTTACGTCGTCCGCGCTCACCCTGCTCGCAACTGTTTGGCATGATTGCAAAACTCTGTTTTGACTTTTATTGCGCGGTTATTTTGTTATGTGCAGTCAAACCTCGTTATAATGAAGTTGAAGGAAGAGTCGTAATTACTTCGTTATAACCATTAGTTTGTTATGGCCAATATCTATTTCTACCGACAATTAGCCAGCAGGAGAGAACGTACTTGCCACCGAATATCGGAGCTGCTTTCCGAGCAAAGAAAAACTGTCATCGGAAGGCAAAAAACTTGCAAAATAATAAAGAACAATGCACTTTATTTTGGCCAAATTTAGCACGTCAGCTGCCAGATCACTTCGAAGAAAAATAATCTTCAATAGACTTTTGCCGACTTTTCCTCACGCGGATGTCTGCTTTTCAAGTTGCAGAGTGCTTCCTTGCCGTCATTGTAAGCACCAAAGAAGCGGCACAGCAGGTCTGTCACATCCAGCACTTGCACGGGTGTCGGTACGTCGGGTTCGCCAACAGTAGGCTCTGGGGTGTCAACACATTCGTCACTGTCGTCATGCACACCCGTCATCACAGGCACAATTTCCACATCTGACTGCGTCAGCATCAGCACTGACGTACACGCAGAAAGTGTTGCAGTCAGGCACAACCCACATCGTCTGGGCCGGTCGCCCGCGTTACCCACACATCGCCAAAAATTTTGGCTTCTTTTTTTTTTCTTGATACCAGACTTAAGGGCTTTCAATATTGCTGACCTCTGCTAGATTGTTATATTTTTGCACATACGTTTGCCACTGCCGTTGTCCATCTTGTGTCTAGCCGCAGAAACTAATAGAGGCGGTGTTGTTCTTCCATAGCGTACGAAAAAGAAGAAAGTCACAATCTCCGCTGCCCCGGCGGCGCGTGAGGCGCCAGCGCGGAGCTGAAGGGGAGAAGGAGGTTATATGCACGGACGGGTCAAAGAGTTCTACAAAAGAAGGGAGGCGGGCGAGTCCATTAGTTCAAGAAGAGAAGGGAAGCAGGGAGACTCGATCCCACACGCGTGTTGGCAAGTGACTCCCGGGAAGCACAAGGCGCGAGTTTTGAATTACCGCAGTCGTGATGAGACTTAAACCGCCACGCGCTATGAGGTATTGAGAATGGACTTGTACCAAAATGATCAGTTAATGCTCATGGTGGACGAGGAATGGTTCATTATATCTATGGTGGGGAAATTTTCACTTCGTTAAAATGAGGTTTTTAATACATGGGCGCGTACGGTAATTTTAAGGGAAATTACAATTGCTTCGTTATATCCATTAGTTTGTTATATCCCATTTCATTATAACGAGGCTTTACTGTATTGGTTTGATTTAACATTGTTTCAATCATTAACAGCACTGGCTATCATACCGAAATAAAATGAACAGATAGATCAAAGAAATTTTTTTTTTTCGAGGACCAAGGTGGGGGGTGGGTTCATTAGGTGAATGGGTTCATTACACGAGTAAATACGGTAACCAAGTTTAACAAAAGATACACGATGAAGGTGGTACAGGCCTACGTGCCTACTTAGAGCCATGGGGATCATTTGAATGAAGGCTTCTATGAAGACGTAGAGTCGCCTCTAATAAAGACACAGTATACTATTCTGATGAGCGACTTTGATGCCAAAGTAAGCAAGAAACGAGCCGGAGAACATGCAGTGGGGGAATATGGCATCGTCTCTAGATCTCTAGAAATGCCAGAGGGGAGTGTCTGTAGAGTTCGCAGAACGTAATAATTTTTGAAGAAAACGAGCTAAGCGTAAGTTGGCGTGGCAAAGTACTAACTGCAAAATTAAAGATCAAATAGACTTCATTCTGTGTGCACACCCAAGCATTGTCCACGATGTAGAAGTAGTTGGCAAGATCCGATGCAGTGACCATAGAATGGTAAGAGCTCATATTCACCTTGATTTAAAAAGGCAACGACAAAAACTGATACGCAAGAAGCCAATTAATGAACTAGCCGTGAGAGCAAAAGTACAAGAATTCAGAGTTTCACTTCAGAGTAGGTTTGAGGCACTAATTGAAGTAACGGAGGTTAGAGTTGACACAGTGAACGATAATCTTACTAGTATAATCAAAGACTGTGCCATTAAAGTCGGAGCTTCAGTCACTAGACAAGAAACTGGCAAACTATCTTAGGAGACGAAAAATCTTAAAAGACGACAAATCATGAAAGCGTGAAATGCAACTGATAAAATAGACCTAGTGTAGCTTTTGAAGTTAATCAATAGATATAAGGTAGCCGACGTGAGAAGGTATAACAAAGAGATTTGAGTAGGCTGTGAAAAGCGGCAGATGCCTGAAATCTGCGAAGGCAAACTTGTGCATAGGCAGAAATCTAATGTATGCATTAAGGAACAAGGGAGGCAATGTCACCAATATGGATAAGATAGTCGAGGTGGCGGTAGAGTTCTACAGAGCTGTACAGAAACGAAAACAAGCAGGATGATATTGTGGGAAACAATAATAGTCTAGAGGAATTCAAAATTCTACCAGTATTGGCAGGGGAGCTAAGAAAAGCTCTAGAAGGAGTGCAAAGAGGCAAAGCCGCTGCTTGAGGATAAGGCAACAACAGACCTCCTGAAAGATCGCCCCGCCGCGGTGGTCTAGTGGCTAAGGTACTCGGCTGCTGACCCGCAGGTCGCGGGTTCAAATCCCGGCTGTGGCGGCTGCATTTCCGATGGAGGCGGAAATGTCGTAGGCCCGTGTGCTCAGATTTGGGTGCACGTTAAAGAACCCCAGGTGGTCGAAATTTCCGGAGCCCTCCACTATGGCGTCTCTCATAATCATATGGTGGTTTTGGGACGTTAAACCCCACAAATCAATCAAGACCTCCTGAAAGATGGCAGAGAAATTGTGTAACACAGACTGGCCACCTTATATACAAAGTGTCTCCTGATGAGACGGGTACCAGAATCTTGGAAGAACACCAACATCATCTTAATTAATAAGAAAGGAGACCTGAAGGACTTTAAAAATTATAAGGTGATCAGCCAACTGTCCGTTCTCTGCAAACTATTTACAGAAATAATAGCGAATAGACTTAAGACTCCATAAGAGTTCAATCAACCAAAGGACCAAGCAGTGTTTCGTACAGGCTACTCCACAATAGACCATATTCATACTATCAATCAGGTAATAGAGAAATGCATGGAATACAACTAACTCCTATACATGGCCTTCATAGATTACACGAAGGCGTTTAAGTCAGTCGAGACTTCAGCAGTAATGAAGGCACTGCGGAGTCAGGGCATCGAAGAACCCTACGTAAACATACTGAAAGAAATGTACAGTGGATCCCATGGAGGAAGGAAAAACTAAAGAGAACACCTGACGTCATATTCGTGAAGCCGTCACATCGCAAACTTCCACACCTCCTTCTAGTGGAGTAGCAAATATAAACACTTTGCTATTTCCACCGTGTGGCGGCCTTGGAAGCGGGGCTAGCGGCAAGTCTATTCGCAAATGCTGCTCTTTTTGCTTGTTTTTTTAGAAAAGCTGTGTGATGCCCAGTTGTTGTTTATACTCGGTGTGAATCGCGTGCATTGCCGAAATTACCTTGTGTCACTTTTCACGTATGTTCGCTTCATTTCTGATCACTAATTCATAGTATCTGCATGCGGAGCTCTCGGCTGTATGCTCCATTGGTTATTATTCATTGTGTCAACTGAGAGCACACGCGAACTTTTGTTTTTGGTGTTGTAGACGTCATATTGCATCTTCAGTAGTTGTGTCATTCATATCGAAGGACAACAAACTTTTCTTGTTATCCGACTAAGTGTGTTTGTATTGTGTGGAGTGCGCTTACTGTTTTTTAGTTGTGTGCACATTGAAATTACACACTTTACGTGCATGATCGCGTTTGCAATACAGTGGCATCTTCTTTTCGCCGTGACGTTACGTCAAGTACTAGGTTGGCATTGCACGGAATAGCTACAAAGAAAGCTCTTAAAATTGCGTGTTGCCACACTCTCACCATATATACGAGTAAGGATACTGCTAATCGGCCCATAGATTGTGTAATCTGGCTACGAAAAAAAAAAAAGCCTTATGGCGAGCAGAACGCATGAGTCATTGCTGAATTGGTTCTAATACGATGATGCAGGGGCTGAATGAATTTGATTACGGAACATACCGGTACCTTGTGTTCTGTTGCACAAAAATGCTCTTTGAAGTATTTCAGCACGCCGCGCTCGGGCCTGCCACGCACGAACAGTCTGGGAAACGTGTGCTTCCAACATTTTACTGCATGCGAACCTCACAATACATGTTAAGTTTACGCCAGGACTATAAGTTCGTGCTGAAGTGAACTAGCACGGAAAGCACGCCGCAGAGGGTCTACTGTTTTGTTTGCCCCATACCGGCTTGTTTGCCCCGTAAAATTGACATTACTTCCGCCATACTTCTCGCAATGCATTGGGATACAATAGGGCCCCTCCTCTGTATTTCCTTTCTCCATGGTGGATTCACAGCCACCATAGTTCCACATAAAGAAAGCAAGCAACAGAATCCCAATAAAGAAGGGCGTAAGGCAAGGAGACACGATCTTTCCAATGCTATTCAGCACATGTTTACAGGAGGTTTTCAGTACCCTAAATTGGGAAGTGTTAGAGATGGAGAGTATATTAGCAACCTGCACTTTGCTAATGACATTGCCTTGATGAGTGGCTCAGGGCACAGCTTATGATTACAGAACTGGGCACGGAAAGCAGAAAAGTAGGCCTTAAAATTAATATGCATAAAACTAAAGTAATGTGCAACAGTCTCAGCAGAAAATAGCACTTTGTGATAGATGGAGAGATGCTAAAAGTTGTCTCCTTAGGACAAACCGCGGAGCCGAACCATGTGAGTGAAATAACCAAAAGAATAAGAATGGGGTGGATCACATTCGGCAAGTATTCTCAAATCCTGAATGGTAATCTGCCACCGATCCTCAAGAGGAAGGTATATAACAGCTGCATCTTGCCGGGACTTGCCTATGGAGCAGAAACTTGGAGGCTTACAAAAAGGGTTCAACTTAAATTGAGGACGACGCAGCGAGCAATGGAAAGCAAGATGAAAGGTGTAACTTTATGAGACAAGAAGACAGCAGAGTGGGTTAGGGAACAAACTGGGGTTAAGGATATCATAGTTAAAATCAAGAAGAAAAAATGGACATAGGCCAGGCTCGTAGCATGTAGGCAGGACGACTGCTGGTCATTAAGGATAACCGACTGGATTTCCAGAGAAGGCAAATGCACGAAGGGTGGACAGAAAGTTATGTGGGCCAATAAGATTAAAAAGTTCGCAGGTATAGCGTGGCTACAGAAAGCACAAGACAGGGTTGAATGGCAGATCATGGGAGAGGCTTTTTCCCTGCAGTGGCCGTAGTCAGGCTTGTGATGATGATGAACAAGAAGTGGAAAAACTGACGAAACTTCGAAATTCGTGTCGGAAGATGCCACTGTTTCGATAAACGAAGTTTATTTCTCGTATTTTTGAACAGCTGGTTGTATTTTTGATGGATTGTCCGCATGCTGCGGCTGCTTGCGAGTGCAAGCCGTGACGTCACACTCACCGAGGAGCATGCAGTATGCAAGTGTTCTTGTCCTCCTCTACCTTTTCTCCACCTGTCCTTTCATCCCACTCTCTCCCTTCCACAAAAGCTCTGGTGCTTTGCCCCAGCTGGAAGCATTGTTCGCTGTTGTTTTTGTTCATACCGGTTTTGGGAACCGAAGTGGGAGTTGAGAGAGTCGAGAGATGCAGGCGACAGCTGGCATTGTTGGCTTGCCCGTTTCAGGTTTGTGGACGTCACGAAACGTCACCTTCTCTAGTTCACTACGTGGCCGCTAGACACGGAAGTTTGTGAAAAACGCATTAAATTTATTATTTTCTTGTAGTTTTTGCATGGAATGAAGGTTGCCTCTATAGATTTCAGGGCCCAATCCTTCAATTTCGCTGAAAATCTCGGGGGCAAAAATTTTGTTCGGTATCTCTTTGATGAAGCGGACCTTCACAGACATCGCACAGTATGCGAACCTCCAGCATTTTGCCTCCATCGAAACATTATTGCCACGCCTGCGATTGTTTCAAAATGAACACGTTAACTACTGAGTGCTACTGAGCAACCACAGCAGCAGAGAACATGTGACACGCACAATGGCTCAAAAACAGTTAATACAGCACCAACACGACCACGTGCGGAATGACAGACGGAAGAACCACATTCTCTTTCTTCCGCCGTGGGAAAAACAATCACACACACACACGCATGTGCATGCAGGCACACACACACACAAACTACCGGCGTATTAATGATGACAATAGACAGTTATAGTTTACCAGGCTTAGCGGGATAGCGGGCTTACCGGGATAGCAGGATCGAAGTGTGCATGAGCAGTAACGTACGTGACCCATACCGCTCACCGTACGCTCGCTATTTTTCGAATTTAACGTTACCATGTTAGCGTGGTTTACATAGTGTATGTAAAACATGGCGGCGGTTTCAGATGCCCGCTTTTAAGTGATTTTTCTGTAGTTCAAACATTCACTTTATTCGCAGAAAGCGACTGCTTAAAATGGTTTTGCTTGCCATTTACCTGTAATATTACTAAAAAAAATTATACCATTGGTTCGCGTGAGGACACAGGTTAACATTCTCGTTTTCTTTTCCTTTTCACCATTCTTTAGCTTATTCATCCTTTAATAGCTGGTGCCACTGTCTCAGCTGTGGCACGTAAACCACATAGACGTTATCCCGTTCAACTATAAGGCACTGTCCACAACAAGCGTTTGCGGTATGGTAACCCTATTCCCTTAATCTTTGCTATCACGCTAATGGTAAACTACAAGGGTGTAATAGGGCTGACTGAAAAATAAAAGTTGCATCCAATGATAGTTTTGCCAGGCAAGGAGTATCGAGATGGTCTTCAAAACCAGAAGGTTGTGCATGCTTCCAGTCTTGATAACTACCGTATTTTCCGGTGTATAAAGCGCACCTTTGTATAAGATGCACCCCCCAGTTTTCGCAAGTTTTCATGCAAAAATTAATATATATAAGACGCACCGGTGTATAAGACGCACCTACATTCACTCACTTTCCGCAAAGAAACTTCATAACGTGCAGTTGAGCGAGCATTGTAAAATGCCGTACTTACGTTTCTGAGCGCCAGTCCGTAAGAAAACTTATACTACACCGAACTTGTGAGAAAAAATAATGCGCACCCACTGAAACGTTCCGCACGACTGTAGGAAAACATTTTATTCCTCAAAGCCCTCAAAGTCCCCGTCCTCCGACGCGCTTTGGAATAGTTCAACGAGCTCTGGCGGCAGTGACGCTGGGACTTCCTCTGTTTCCTCTTCGGAATCGCTGCTGCTGCTGCTGTCGTCGGCGTCGAGGCCAGGGGCTGAGGATGCTAGCAGGCCTGCCTTGCGGAACCCCGCAGTTACGGTGGCCTGTGACACCGCACACCAGGCTTCGCGCACCCACTTTGCGACCTCGCAAAACAAAGCACGCCTCATGCGTCCAGTTGCGGTATAGCTATGCTCGCCGTCGGACATCCATGACTCCCACAGGCGCCGCAGAATAGCCTTGAAACTGCGGTTCACCGAGATGTCCAACGGCTGAAGCATTTTTGTCATCCCGCCTGGGATAACCGCAGCGGTGCAGTTTTTTGCCTTGATGCGCTTCAAAGTGAGCTCCGTTATATGCGCCCGCATGCTATCCAATACCAGGAGGCCCTTCTTCGCATGAAAGAAACCGTCCGGTCGCTTAGAAAAGCATTTTTCAAGCCACTTGCCCATCATCTCTTCGTCCATCCAGCCTTTCACGTTCGTTTCTATGACGACACCAGACGGGAAAGACTCTTTCGGCATCGTCTTCCGCTTGAATATAATCATTGGCGGAAGTTTTTGCCCGTCGGCGCAACATGCCAGCACAACCGTGAAGTGCGCTTTTTCGTGGCCGGTAGTTTTGATGGTGACAGACTTGTCACCTTTCGGTGCCACACTCCTTTCCATTGGGATGTCAAACGTAAGTGGCACCTCGTCCATGTTTATTATATGGCTGTTGCCGCTGCCATCGTCTTCAATGGCTTTCTTAACGAAAGCCTGGAATCTTTCAAGCTTGTCCTTGAAATCTGCTGGCAGATTCTGGCACATGCTTGTGCAGGCCCTCATCGCCAGCGCTTTGCGGCGCATAAATCTGGAGCACCAGGACGGCCCGCCAACAAAATCAACGGCGCCCACCTCCTTAGCTAGCGCCTGCGCTTTGAGACGCAGCTGCACCGTTGACATCGCCCTACCTTGGGCACGCTGCTCCAGTATCCATGAGTGCAGACGTCCCTCAAGGTCTGGCCATCGTGCTTTCTTGCCGCGGTCAGCTTTCTTGTCACTCTTCATGGCCTGAAGCTTAGCAGTCGACTGTCGCCATGTGCGGACCATCTTCTCCGTGACGTCGAAATGACGGCCCGCTGCCCAGTTTCCGTAGTCCTCTGCATACTTCAGAGCAGCAAGCTTAAACTTCGCCGTGTAACTTTTCCGTTTAGCCGGCATACTGCAGGTGAAGGTAACAAAGGCGCGGACCAACCGAACGAATGAAGTTGCAAATGGCGACTAGTCCAACTCGCTGAACGACAGCGTAGCGGTGGTAGCGGCAGTAGCGGCCGAATCCGAACCAAACCGCCGAACCCGTCGCGCACCTATCGCCATCTTACGCCGATTTCACTCACTGAGTACAGCTCTCTATGGTACAGCCTCTGAAACTCGCGCAGTTTCAGTGAGCTGAGAACTCGCACGACGACATACTTTTTTAAATTTTTCCGTTTTATGTACTTTGGTTTTGTTTTAAAACTGTAGTACCGGCACGTTGAGTGTTCGTTATTGTAATTATGATGCATAATTCGCATTGGGCTGCTCTAGTGGTTTAAAAAAAAAGACTAATGAGCATCAACACGAGTTTCTCCCAAAAAACTACCAAAAAAAGTGCGTATAAGACGCACCATTGTATAAGACGCACCTCCGAAAATTTCGGAAAAAAACCGCGTCTTATACACCGGAAAATACGGTACACAACTAGCCACTGAAAGCCAAACTTTACCAAGCCAACAGAAAATCCAACATCACGGTTTTCAAAATCAAGCGGCCTGGCTCAAAATGAGCAATTTGTTAAAAAAAATTGAACCTTTGAGAATAAATTCGTCTGAAAAATCGGCCACGAAAATGCATTAGTGCTATGGTAACCTTGACTGTACATTAATGAAGTCTGAATTATCCAACAAGTCTGAATTTTCGAAGTCCAAAAAATCCGCCGGCAATTGTAATTGTTGTCTTGAGGGGCTATAAGGGGCGTATTATCAGCATGGTAAAATAGAGATGAATGAATGATACTTGAGCACAAGTTTAACCTTCCTCTACATATCACAGTTTCTGTAATATATTGCAAACTTGGTGAGCATGAGGCAGTAAACCATGCACATAAATACACTTGCCAATTATTAAAATCGAACGCTTTTATAATCATCATCACCAGCATCCTACGGCTCTGCTGCAGCGCATTTATCATTGAAGCTCCCCCACTCGAAACATTTGCGTCCGCTTAGCAACCCTAAAATTATGGCACATATTCCTCAATTTGCATCTTAATAAAGCAAGTGAATTCTAAGTGCAATTTCTAAATGTCCTATTTAGCCCTATTACAAATACTTGTTTTTGTGCAGAGCTGCGTAGGAGCAAAGTGGGCCGTCCTGCCATGTGAAGCTCTAAAAGCATCTCACACAAATGTGTTTAAACACACTTCGCCATCATGTTGTGACCATATATGTGAACACTGAAATACAGAGGGCCAACCGAAAGTTTGAATTGCCAGAACTTGAATATGACGAGTCTGCCGTAAATATTGTACACTCTCATTAAGTGAAACCTGAAGGGACCGGGAAAATATGTTCGATTTGTGGTGACCTCGCTACTTACCGTAGCAGATGATCACCGCGAGTTCAGGCTTAGCGAGCCACAGGGCCGCATCTCCGTCACCTACTCACGTGTAGATCCCCGCTCTGCACGTGCTCAACCAACACAGCGTTTAGCGTGGCGCGGCCAAACATAGAGTGTCCGGTTAACAGAAATACACAAACACTTTATTGCTTTTGGCGGAACCTTGAACAACAGTACAACGTCCGCTCCCGGGATGCGACGAGCAAATGTTCCCGCACACGGACATTCACGATAAGGGGAAACCGCGAGCATGTCGCAGCTGGCAATGGCGAGCTTTGACACCCCTGTCGTGGCTATGCTGCGCACTTTCACGATGGCCACTGGGCCTGGTCGCGAGAGTTGCCTACAGCAAGTGCGACTTGGTGTGGTGCAACCACTTCAAGCACTAGGCACCACTTTTGGCTTAGCGTATGGTACTGAAGCAAACAATCAGGTAAACACGCCCGCTGGGGATGCCAAGGCACTCAGGCAGGCTGCAGTCCAGCGATTCCCAAAGGGAATGCAGACGAAGGAAACACGTGCTTACTAGGCGCCGATCAACTGAGGAGAGAGACTTTCCGGCGTGCACGTGACTCGGCCTCGCTGATTCTCGCATTCCCCAAAAACACGCGCCTTGCCCAGAGTATGGGAAAGGAAAAGGAGTGGCTGTACGGCGGTATGCCCGCGAAATGTTCGCAGGCGCTCCTTAGATCCCCACAGATTCAACAGGAGTTCTTTTTACTGAGAGATTAGCAAGGGTGCAGAATAGAAACATGAAACCAATCTTGGCACAAGCACTACTTATTTTTTATTAGGCAGCAGTTTTGTTCAACAGATCTTCATTTATCAAGAGTGTACTACAGTGCAGTAAAAGCTCGTTAATTTGGATTTTATGGGACAGAAGAAACTGTCTGAATCAGCTGAATGCTGCATTATTGAGAGTACAGTTAAACCTGAATATAACGAAATTGACGAATTCCTGGAAAAATTTGTTATAAAGATTTTTTTATATGCAGGATAGGTATGAAAATCGAGAAAATAAATGCCCAAATTAATTAAAAGGGGACTGAAGGCAGAGCTAACCCAAAACACTTATTTAACAGCAAAAAAGTCACTGGTTTTTCACAAAGGCGAGCAATGAACGCGATAGCTACAAGTTGAAGCTCACCCGCAGAATGGCAAGCATATCGAAATGTGCCTTGCGTTTCTCATGCACAAATAACGCCTGAAACGTACTCACAGGGACAGATGAACGCGAATAAGTGTCTCAGTTGTTACTTCACTGTGTCTGAAAAGCACACTCTTTTCGCAAACAGAGACCGTGCAATGATTGCAGTGACCTTTGTGCGCGCCCGGTAACTACAACAGAATTGTTTCGGGGAAAGCCAAAGGCCAGCCAAGATGTATGATCCTCCCCAGCGCGAGATAAGGGTGCGTGAGTGAGCGTTTACTCCCCTCCTGTCCGCGGGTCAAAGTACGCATGGGAGATGAGAGCCGGTGCCGCCACGTCATGACGATGTGGCGACGCGCGCTCCTTGCACTATCTTCAAACACGATAGTCCTCCCCCCCCCCATGATATACCCTTCACCAGTGGTAAGTAGTAAAGATAAATAGCTTGCCGTTCAAACGTTGAGGCTCGTGCTTCTCTGTGGCTGAATGAACACCTCGCACTCATGTTCCAAAGGTCCCAAGTTTGGTACCAGACGCCGAAGTCTTTTTGTGGATTTTTTCTTTCTTGCAATTTCATATACAGTCAAACCTCGTTATATTGAGGTTCAAAGGGGAGTCTTAATTATTACTTTGTTGTAACCATTAGTTTCTTATAGCCAATATCCATTTGTACCGACAATTGGCCAGCAAGAGAGAATGTACTCATCAACGAATATCACATTCAGCCCGCTGCGCACAGAAAAACCACAGTGGGAAGGCAGAAAAATAGCAAAATAATAAAGAACAATGCACTTTATTTTCGCCAAATTCAGCACACCAGCTTGCAGATCACTTCGAAGAAAAATAGTCCTTAATAGACTTGCTGACGTTTCCTCACGTGGATGATTGCTTTTTCAGTGGCAGCAGCTATTTTGAGTCCATCCTTGCCGTCATTGTAAGCACCAAAGAAGCGGCACAGGAGATCTGTCGCATCCAGTGCTTGTGCGGGTGTCGGTAAGTTGAGTTTGCCAATATTAGGCTCCGGGGTGTCGTCACATTCGTCACTGTCGTCATGCACGCCCGTCACCGAAGCCAGAATTTCCGCATCTGACAACTCTTCTGTTGCCACCGCATCAGCATTGGTATCGACGTACAAGCAGAAAGTGTCACAGTCAGGCACAACGCCGGCGTCAAGGAGAGCGTCCCATGATGTCTGGGCCTAGTCGCCCGTGGCACCCACTGGCGACATCGCCAAAATCTTCGGCCACTTTTTTTTTTCTTGACGCCAGACTCAACGGCTTTCAACATTGCCGATATTGTTATATTTTTGCGCTTACGCTTGCCACTTCCATCGTCCATCTCGTGTCTAGCAGCAAAAGCTGATAGAGGGTGTTGTTCTTCCAAAGCGAATGACAAGGAAGAAAGCCAAAATCTCTGCCGCCCACCCCTGAGTGGAGCTGAAAGGGAGGAGGAGGTCAGATGCGCGGGCGGGTCAACGAGTTCTACAGGAGAGAGAAGGCCGGCTGACGCGCACACTCACGCAAGTTGCTGTGCGGGTGAGTCCATTAGTTCCTGAGGAAAGGGCAGGCTGGGGGACTCGCTCCCACACGCGTGTTGGCTCCCGGGGAGCGCAAGGCAGAAGTTTTGAATTACCGCAGCCGTGATGAGACGTAAACCGCCGCGTGCTATAATATATTGAATTGGCATATGCCAAAATGATCAGTAAATGCTCATTGTGGACAAAGAATGGTTCATTATGTCCATTGTGAGGAAATTTTCACTTTGTTAAAATGAGGTTTTAAATACATGGGCATCTAGGGGAATTTCAAGGAGAATCACGATTGCTTCGTTATATCCATTAGTTTGTTATATACCTCTTCGTTATAATGAGGTTTTACTGCACAGTAGACTCTCAGTGAACGAAAATCTCTTAAACGGAACTACTGCTTAAACCAAACTATTGCCCCCGCTATGCTTGGTTTCTGACTTGTATTCTGCCCTCATGTTCACCTCTCAGTAAACGGAACTCATATTAAATAGAACATATTTTTCCCGTCTCTTCAAGTTCCGTTTACTGAGTGTGTACTGTATATAGATGCATATACATATACGGTGAGTGATGGTGATGCCCACATCGACGCAATGCTGGCGGCAAAATCCAGTCGAGAGTGTCCATACAATTGCTTTTGCAATAAAAACTGTGTTATTATTGCGTAGCAATTGTATGGACACTCCAGGTGGATTTTTGCCATCGCTGGCATGTTCCGTAACAAGTTCTAATTGATAACATAGCCCCGCGCATCGTGACTTTCACAAGCGGGTAAAAGTGCGCGAGCGCTGCAGAAGCAGAGATCAAATGAGTCAGCCCATCTCCAATTGCCTAGAAGGCGCATGAAATAACATCTCACGCGTGTTAGAACTTCCATCTAATGCTTATTCAGAAATGAAACCACCCGTCTTGAACGAGTATGAAACAGCGAGGTGTGGGGGGAAATCACTCGAGTAGCATTAATGAACTTTGATATTAAGGGAGGTCGTCATCTCTCTGGCGCGCTTGTTATCTCGGCGGTGATTATCAGTGCGCTTTAAACGCGAAGGGACTGTGTGAAAAGAGCACTGCTTTCAGGAGCGGCCATATTCGCTCACAACAGTGTTTTGTAGGAGTTCTGCGATATCAGATTCAGAAGAGTTGGCTGCCAGCCTTGCTTTGTATAACATTACAATTTTTTGCTATTATGTTTATTGTACTGCATTAAAAGTGCCATCGTGTTGCCAGAGCTAATCGGCTAATCGCGAAAGCTACCGGCCTGTGAACTTGAGACGCGGCGCGAGACGGAAGCGCTTGTTGAGTCGACCTCCGAAGATCCGTCGTCACCGTGGTCTCTGAGAGTTTCCATGAGCGCCTAGTCTGACATTCCATCGGTGGTGACGACACAATTGTCCGCAATTAAGAAAAAAAAACAATGCTGAACGTCATTGGGGGCCATACCATGTGCGTGCAGCTAAACTATACACGCACGCACTTCGTCGAGAATAAAGAGTGAACAACACCGATGCCACGGAAAACTATTCAGTACAGCACCCTCCATATGCAGCACAGCCCCACATATGTAGCGTGGCACTGCCAACGCAAAAGTAGTTCTTTGTCTGTTTGGAGGGGGGGGAGGGGGTGCACACCCGCACATGCACTTGTGGCGCCAAGAACGACGGCAACGCCGGCTCGTTGGGCGCAGGCCCACCTGCACGCCTCGCACTGACCTGCGCACAATAATGAGCACTTCCTCTCACCTGGTGCGTCGTGCGCGCCGCCACCGCTTCGCGCTGCGTCGGCTGCGAGACTGCGCGGAAGATGCATGCTTATTCCAAAATGCCAAAATCCGGAGCAAAGTTCCTAGATTGTCTGTGGGGAAAATTCATTATATCAAGGTTGTCTCCCGCTGTTACTTTGTTACATAGAGGTCACAAATGCATGTGCTTCTATAGAGCAACAGCAGAGAATAGAAAAACTTCGTTATATGGAGGTTCATTATGAGCAGGTTTAATTGTATAGAGGAAACAATAAATAAATATCAGTTATATCAATGCACTGTCTTTTTCATGAGAAATATGCAAGTCTAATGATCATTTTGCATGAGAGCAGTGCAAACTGCAATTTTTGTCAGCAACCTTATACAAGGTGTGAAAGTGCTCAAGACCCTTATGTGTTAATCTAAAATGTGCTCAGTGAAGCGATCTTGTAGACATTCTAAATTCGGACGGAGGCATACTGTTCGTTAAATCAAAAAGTGGGTGGTCCGCATCGGCTGCGAGAACGAGGGTAAATGAATAGCAAATGAGGGAAATGAAGTCTTGCATCACAATTTTGATGTCGGCTTGGGGACCGTATAGTAAGTTGAGAAGTGTTTCTAACATGTTTAGGAATGTGAAGCTACTATTACTCACTACACTCAAACCTCGTTATAACGAAGTTGAAGGGAAGCCACAATTATTTCTTTATATCTATTATTTAATTATATCGATTATAACAGTTTGTGGCAATGTATGCTCAGATGGGTGCACACCTATAAGCATGCAAAGAAGGAAACCGCCTCGTGGCCCAATGTACTGCTATGCGACCAAGCGTGCGACGGAAAATAAGCACAGTCAAATCTCATTAATTCTAACATGCTTAATTCGAACTCGCGCTGTGGTCTCGTCAAAGCTATGTGTATTCCAATGGGCGAAAACGCCCTGTAATTCATACGCTTAAGCACTTGCGACGGTTAATTCAAACAGACCACGCTCCAAAAATGCTCTCAGCACCATGCTCAATCCTGCGGCGGCACCTCTCAACGCTGCACGTGAAGAAGGAAAAGAAGAAAAGGAAAGAAAAGACTGTGGCGAATTGTTTGTTTTCTCTCAAATGCTGATCTGCGTCGCTCCTGTACCACGCATCTCCCTTTTTCGTCTCTGCACGTAGACCCCCTTCTCCTGTCAAGGCCGTGCTCAAAGAGAAAAAAAGAAAGAAAAAGAAAACTGTCGCAGAGAATTGACTCTCTCTCTAATGCCGATCTGCTTCTCTCGGCGTGGAGACACTCCTTCTTTCTCAGTGCAGTGGGTAGCAATGGAGACTCAGTCGTTGCCCTCGTCTTTAGAGAGTGTTGGCGCTGGACTTAGCCGCGCTACTATACTTTGCAAACTGCGTGCAAAATTGATTGCCTCGCTGCAAAGCAAGCAAACATGTGCAGACGCGCATCACCGATTACTTCAAAAAATGCTTTGCAAACTGCGTGCAAAATTGATTGCCTCGCTGAAAGGCAAACGTGTGCAGACGCGCATCACCTATTACTTCAATTAATGATTGATGTCCTCTGATTTGTGAATAAATGTAAGTCTTTGGAAGCTTCCCCATCATGTGTTTTCAAGTGAGAAAGAAATCGCTTTGCACCGCAGCGCCGCTTCTCGGTCATGTGACCCTCTGAGCGAGTCATCAATCCTCTCCGCTGGCTGTGTGAGCAGGACAGCGTGGGAGTTTTTAAAGAGCCGCGCCGTACAGTCGAACTCGGCATAAAACGATATATCTAACACATAACGTTTGATATTATTTTTTTATGTACTAGACGTTATATCCATTTACCGGTCAAATTTACTTTGTTACAACGAGGTTTAAAATGCATGGTTCTCAATAGAGCTTTCAAGGGGAATTTTTTTTCTTCATTATATATATTTCGTTATATCCCATTACGTTATAACGAGGTTTGTGTGTACTAAAATGTGTTGGCACTAATTTTCAAATGTTGAGTATGGAATGAGATGCGATTGAAAAGTATTTTTCCATTATTGTTTTGAAATGACGCTAGGAGGCACCGCCATTTAGCAGGACGTTTAGTGGTAATGCTAGGTACAACACCGTGTCAAGCAATTGCTCTACTCATGTCTTTATCACTATTTTAATTCAAACATCGTGATTTTGAAGCCGTTGGCTTATTCAAGTGAAATCATGGTGGAGGGAACCTCAAGCGGTAGCTGAAAAGAGCGTCTCCTTCATGTTTCCGAGGCTCAGCACACGATGGTGCTCGCCTTCATGGAGGAGCGTTGCCAGCTCGCAGTGAGAGCATTGAGCTGGGGCACGGCTTCACCGTCACTGACCGGCAGCGGCTGTTGCAGGAGCTAAGTTATGCACTTAGCCATGAAGGGCCTGCCCAGGAAAAAAACAAAGAAAAACAGCATACCCATGGAGTGACGAATGATGAGTGGGGGTAAGCTTCAAAGTTTCATCAGTAAATTGTGAATCCTCCCGTACGTCCGTCTGTCTGTCTCCGTCTGTCTGTGTACGACAACAGAGACTGACAGACAGACAGGGTGGCTACGACAACGGAGAAGGGACTGAGCTACAGCGTAAGTGCATGAGGCCTGCTGCGACGCTGCTGCTATCATATAGGCACAAACGTGAGTGACCGTCGAATGGTCTGAACGATTTGTTCTTTGACATTGGTGTATATTTCCAGGCCACTGGCTCGCTGGCATCCAATGATAGGGTCAAGTTGTCGCACAAGCTACGCACGGTTTATTTCGACAAGCGAACACGTCGTCGGAACTCTTTTTTCGTCAACTATTCAAATGCATTATTTACCTCGCTTAATTGTCTCTGCTCGGCTGCAGCAGCAACACAGGCGAGACGAAAAATTGTGGCAGATAATGGGAACGCCATGTTTTCAAAGTGCCCGGATACTGAAAAGGCGCCAGGCGCTTACATTTAAATTTTATCTATGCCGCCTCGTCGCCATTTCATTCTTTCCATTCTTTTTGTTTTGGACAGTCTCTCCAACCATTTCTTCGCCTCTTTCCGAAAAAAAAAAATGGAAACAGACACGTGACACCTTGGCTCACGTGACATAGAACGTCAAGGCATTCGTCATGGCTCAAATGGGCCCATCGCGTGCTACTCCGTGGAACGGAAAGCCTTCGTCTGAATTTTGGAATGCGTACAAGATTGCACCACATAACTCGTGCCTTGTTACATACCAACATCGCGACTGTGCATTTGTGATCACCGGAGACCAGATTGTAGGCAAATGCCTATTTTGTTCCTTGCATTCCTATTGTGCCATTTTGATATATGAGCACGAATTAGAGGCTAAGAAAAGCTTTTATGGTGTTTTTATAGTGCCTGTAAATGCCTATTTTGAGTGTTTGTGCCTAAATGCCTATAAATCTCTATAAATGCCTATTTTCCAAATGAGTGCCTATATGAGTGCTATCCAAGCCCAAATTTAGTTTTCAAGCATGGAGTGAAACTGTTATTCATGTAAAAAAGGCAACATTGATATTTGCAAACACTATAAGGTTCAACAAAGACAAAGCTGATATACTGCGAGCGATTGGAGGAGGAGCATGAGGGGTACAAAATACGCTATTCCTGCAGCCTTAAGTGGAAGAACGTCTCAGTGTCTGAAGCGGAAGGAGGAGAGAGAATTAAAGATGGGGAAAGAAAATAAATGTGACATCTATGGCCACGGAGACGGTGACCGCCTTCTACAGACAGCTGTCCAGTGCCCTGAAGGAACTGAAGAACCACCCTAAAAACTTGTGTGTTATGATGGGAAAGGAAGAGCAGGTTTTTCTGGGCAGCCGCCGGTAGCTGGAGAACGAATGAAAAACCATGAAAGGCCACTCATGGAATGCTCTTCTTGATTCAGTGGTGTTGAAGGTCACCAAATCGTTATACTTCATACAGCGAAGCCTGAGACAGGTGCTGGCATGGTTACAATCAACGGTGTATTTAGCATACATTCTCCATAGGCTTGAATACACTTGTTCCGTACGAGACCCCTTGTCATATCTCTCTAAATGACATGCCCCGCCGCGGTGGTCTAGTGGCTAAGGTACTCGGCTGCTGACCCGGAGGTCGCGGGTTCGAATCCCGGCTGCGGCGGCTGCATTTCCGATGGAGGCGGAAATGTTGTAGGCCCGTGTGCTCAGATTTGGGTGCACGTTAAAGAACCCCAGGTGGTCAAAATTTTCGGAGCCCTCCACTACGGCGTCTCTCATAATCATATGGTGGTTTTGGGACGTTAAACCCCACAAATCAATCAATCAATCTTTAAGTGACAAACATAAAAAAATACACAGAACAGGAATTCAAGATTTGTCCTAAGCCATTACTCAGAAATTCACCATTGTTAATGACTTTTCATCCCCACTTTCATACGTTTGTTCTGGTGTGCCGCAAGGGAGTGTTCTCGGTCCACTGCTTTTGCTTATTTATAATAATGACTTACCAAGTAATTTATCCTCACAAGTGCGCATTTTCGCTGATGACTGTATAATTTACCGAGCAATAACTAGTACTTATGACCACGTAATAATTCAAAATGACCTCGACCTCATCAGCAATTGGTGTAATAGTTGGCTAATGTCCCTTAATTCAAGTAAATGTAAAGTAATGTCCTTCTCTCGCAAACATTCTAACTCTGAGTTTTCTTACTTTATTATTGGCAATACCGTATCTTGTGTTGACTCTTTTAAATATTTAGGTGTAACCTTCACATCTAACCTTTCTGGAACTACCCACATCACCAACATCTGCAGTGACGCCTCACGATCATTAGGCTACATACGCCGCAATCTACGTAAGACGCCCTCAAATATACGTGCTTTAGCTTACGTAACATTTGTTCGCCCTCAGCTAGAATTTGCTTCTGCAGTTTGGTCCCCTCATTACAGCTATTTAACTAACATGCTGGCATCGATCCAGAATAGAGCCGCTAGATTCATCTCACAAAACTACGACCATAGCGCAAGCATAACACAAATTAAAATAAACTTATCACTTTCCACTTTGAGCAGCCGACGTGATCTAAACCTCCTATCATTATTCCATAAATACGCACATGAAACAAGGCCATTATCATTGACATTGCAAACATCTGCATTCACATCAAAGAGACTAAATAATCATCTTTCATTCACGCGCATATACAGTAAAACTTACATTTTTAACTCATCTGCACTCCCCCGTGTCATCCGCATGTGGAACAGCCTTCCAAATGAGATCGTTGCAGAACGCAATCGGGAAAAATTCCGGCACCTTTTACTCGCCCATTTACGAGATTAACTGCACGTTTTATTCATATCAAAATCGGCACCTACGCGTTTATCCTCTACTAGTATCTCGCTTTTTTTTCTCTTACTTTAAACTTATTTTGTTTGATGGTTTGAATACTAACATGCCATTCAGTTCTGTTGTGTTTTATTCAGTGATGTTTTCTTCTGAATAATGGAAAGTATATTCACAATTTGTGCTTGTTTTATTTAGCTTGTTTTAAATCATTATCTCACGCGTATACTCATCTGATGTTCATTGCCGTTCTATTCCTATTAAATTTATTATTAATATTTTCTCATTCTTATTCCTGTTAGGATTTGTATTATAATTGACATTTAGTTCATGTTATTGTTTGTTCAGAATCATGTATGTATTCCCTTTATGCTCCCCTTATACAATGCCCTGTTGGGTCTGTAAGGTATTTCAAATAAATAAATAAATAAATAAACTGATAGCTGTAACAATTTGAAAAATGAACTAGGATGGGAATCACCATCACCGCGTCGAATTAACTGCGGTTAAAGCTCATTTCATGGTAAAACTCGCATTTGAAAACGAATGTACCTAAGTCCTCTTCGGCACTGGTAATTAAGATCTTAGAATGTCGTATGAGATATAATATTTCTATTAATTCGTTTTTTGGTACTTTTATGACAGAATAGAAATTGCTTATAAAGAGAACAAAGTGTGTTGTGCCAATGAAGGCATGTTTTCTTTGACATTGTAACACATCTGCTGTAGCTCCTTCGGGTAAAAAGTGTGATGTGCACGCGGATTTTGTTTTGTTTGTAATTTACTTTTTAAGCACCCCTCTCTAGCCTACGTAATAAGTTGTAGTTAGACACTATAAGTTCTTGCATGCCCAATGAAAAGCGTCCTACTATGGTGATTGTTCAAACTGGTTTGCTACGAGCCACCAAAGTATAATGCAAAGAAGCAAGCCTGAATCCCTTGCCTCTCGTCCCATGTAGCCATCGCGAGCCTAATTTCTTCCCTGCTCTCTTCGGAATCGGGGCTGGACAACCACGTGATGCATACGCACCAAGAACATCTTGCGTAAGCAAGGTCATGTGTGCATGACAGGGCCCAGCCTACTCGTGCACACACGCCATCGATGTTGTGTCGTTTCAGCGTTCTATGTTGTGTATTTACAGTTTCTGTGGGATAGATCAGTCAGTGCGTGCACTTTAGGAGAGGCTGGCAAGGAACATGTATTGTGACCGCGATACACCACGTTACTCTGCTGAAACTGCGTTCAGAGACGACGCACCAAACACAAGCTAAGCGTTGTCAGGGTTGGTGAAGGCACGATGCAGGAACGACGAGAAGACCAACGCATTAAAGCAAAATGGAGTAGTAGTAGTAGTAGTAGTAGTAGTAGTAGTAGTAGTAGTAGTAGTAGTAGTTGTAGTAGTAGTAGTAGTAGTAGTAGTAGTAGTAGTAGTAGTAGTAGTAGTAGTAGTAGTAGCAGCAGTGGTAGTATATGTGGTTTTACATTAAAAAAAAAAAAACACGATATGAATATGAGGAATGCCGTAGTGGAAGTCTTGGCAAATTTTCACGATCTGGTGTTCTTCGAAGTGCACTGACATCGCGCAGTACACGGGCTTCTGTTCTTTCACCTCAATTTAGGTGTGACCGCCGAGGCCACAATCGAACACGCGGTATTAGGGTCAGCAGCAGAATACCCTATAGCGACTGGTCCACCAAAGTGGACGCGAAACGAGGGCTGATTAGTGAATAGCACCTCGAGGCTATTCAAAACAAAAATGAAAGTAATAACAAGCTGAGATTCCATTTGCGATTCTTATTATTTTTCTCAACTTTCATCCATTGTACAGATTTTCAAAGGGAAGTGCTAAGACACAGGGAAAAGAAAGACATAAAGACAGAGTGCTGTCTTTCTTTTCCCTTTGTCTTTGCGCTTCCCTTTCAAAATGATATGAAGCAGCTGGCCCAAACCAAAAAACTCCTCATTCATGCTACACAACAGAACACAGAAATTGTACATGCCAAGTAGAGTAATGTCACGTGGAACGCTCTTAATGAGGTACCGTTTAAAATGGAGGATATAATCAGGAGGCAGGACATTTTTCATGTTTTTTTACATATAGCTAGCATTTAACAAAGATCTGATGAAGAGCTTATGGTATGCAACGTCAGCCCACCAATGTCAGCGTAAAGAAGTAATGTAAAAACAAGACTATTCCTTGCTGTACGTCACTCCCTAGGTCTTGGGGCGTACGCCTGCGAGAAGGGCAAGTGGCATTCATTAGAAGTTGAGTGTTTTTCCGCGACATGTAATTTTGCAAATCTTAACAAAAATGATCTGGAGTGCCCAGTGCACCATTGCGCTTGTCAGCTCGAAATGCCCAAACCTAGTGAGGGGCCCTTTAAGTTGTTCACTGACAAGGGAGAAATTGGTCCTACGCGATTAGACCTAGCATCCCTCTCTTCTGGGGCATGGTTATTTGCTCCTGCGCTGTCCTTCCCAGCCTCAACGAAATGAAAGAGACCCAGGAGAGTGTTAATTGAATGGAGGACACTTGACACACAATGCTAGACAATAAAACAAAAAACTACATACTGCGAATCGCGCGGGAAATTTATGCCGATGTTCAATCATTGGTACCGTCATGCTATCTTAAACAATATTATTGTTTTTTGCTTCTTGCTGTAGATACAAGTCACCGACGTCGTTGTTTTGAGATATTTCAATTTTTGTAGAAATTTATTGTGCCCATATTTTGATTTTGAGGGCCTAAAACGGTGTTTTACCTGCCTGTCTTTGGTGTCTAAAACACACTTTTTTAGTGCCCAAAAATCGGGCCTCTAGTGACCACGCACTTCTGAAAGCTCGGGACCGTGTTGGCTGTCTTAAAATGCTGGCTTTGTTCTTTTGTGTTGTACATGTGTGGTGTTTTGCCCTTAGCGCGCTCCGAGTATTATCCGAAGCAACCGTGTTGAGGCCTAGTATTAACGAATTAATCAAAAGTTTGATGCCATTAAACAATGCATATGCTGGCCAAGGCCAGAGAACACACCTGAATCATTTGATTATCCAGATTAATTAGTGTTGAATTAACTAGCTCATGCTTTACCATAATGCTGTTGCCCAGCTACAAGTGCTTTTTAATGATGAAGTATTTCAAGCCTTCATAAGAAGTTCCCTGCAATGCATCTCTTAAGGTGTAATAACTGTGTCGCAGATGTGGCAGTAAGTTTACCTGTGTTTAAAAATAAAGTGTGTAGCTTAGTTTTGCCATGAATGTATACAGTGCTTTGGGATGAGCTTTCAGAGAAAAAGTTCCCTGAAAGGTCGAAACTAGAGCTGTGCGAATGGCAAAATTATCAATGGGAAGCGAATTCAAATATTGAAGTATGAGTGCGAATCGAATCAAATATTTTTTACATTTTTTTTCGAATACCGTGAAGCTAAATTGTAGAATAAAAAAAAAAAGTGAGCGGATTCCTTAGGATGTCCCCATGATGCAGCAACATGACAGTGTTTCTTTTGGCTAGGTTAATGAATCGTTGGAGGGATGGGTGTTTCGCCTTATCAAAAATGCGGCAACGCATAGCCCTGATTGGATTTATGTACGTGGTTTGTTGCAGCCAAAGTGTTGCCGACAACATTTTACAGGTGAAAAGCCTCTCCTACTCTTTCAACTTCTTTGGAAGCCCAACTGATGGAGAAGGCAAGGGTGTGCTACCTTCGAATGCGGAGTTCAAACTCTCTTTTTTTTTTTACTATATAAGAATATCTAAAATTTTGGATGCTCAAAATTTTTTGTGTCCTATTTTTGGCTTTCCTGCATAAATTTCAAGTCCAAAATAGCAATAACTGTGTTATCACCACATGTATCATGTCCATGTTGGAACCATCGTTTTCCTAAGTCAATACGTTTTTGAACGTAGCAGAGCCTGAAAGACAACTTTGCTGCAATACGAGTGTGATGAGGTGAAGCACATTAAAAATTTGAAGCAGCAGGGTTTAATTTTAATGGGACGACTGTATTTATTTTTGGGAAGTTTGAATAGAAATATTTCAGTACGAATTGAGTCGAATAGCAAACGCTATTGAAAAATGTTTGAAATTTCGATTATTTGCCCACCCCTAGTTAAAGTTGAACGTAGAATTTGTAAGTGCTGCTTTGTGGGAAGGTGTCCCTTCTTTGTATTGTTATTCAAGTGTTCAAAGTTACGCTTGGTAAAGGGAGGGCAAGAGGCATTAATGCCTGATGGGGTCGTCCCACCTGAAGCAACAGTTTCCACACAAGCGCTGGTGCCATCAATGGAAGTGATGATATAGCTTGAAAACATGTAGAAGGAAACATGCATAAAGTGTCACATACAATGTGGAGTACTCATGCAAAGAATAAGTTATCATATGCAGGAGTGTATGAAAAATTGCACACGTTGCATTGTTGCGCATGCTAATAATTATGCAAAAATAAAGCTATATAAACAATGGCAATGTTCGTCTGACTACATTGTAAGCTGAAAGATAATCATTTATGGCAAACTAATTGGTCACATTGTTAGAGTTTCATGCGGATGCCAAGGTGATGATGCTGCACATGCAGGGACAATGCGGGCTGGACACCACTGCACTATGCGGCCCTGGAGGGTCATGCCGAGGTGTGTACCCTGCTCATGGAGGCCGGTGCGCAGGCCTCAGAGACGGACAATGAGGGGCGTACACCACTCATCTTGGCAGCACAAGAAGGACACACACAGGCTGTGCATGCCATGCTGGACTTTGGAGGCCATCCGCCATCGCTGGTGGACCACAGGGCTCACGATGGCCGCACCGCTTTTCGGGTGGCTGCCCTCGAAGGACACAAGGAAACTGTAAGTGCGCTCATGCATACCCAAGTCTCTGCTACGTAGTCTTCTGGTAACCATGTTGCAACAAAAGGGGAATGGATTCTTTGTTGGATGCCACCTAATTAAGCCAATGAGTGCATCAGGGGCCTTTAACTGTAGTGTAGAATTATGACCATAGGTTGGCAAACTCACTTGTGAGTCGACTTGCTCAACCTCAGATCTAGTCATGAGTCTGAGTGAGTTCGGGTGAGTAATATTTTGGTGAGTTTGGGTCCGAGTGAGTCTAAGTGAAGAGGAAAATTTTGGCAAATTCTTCAGTTTTAATTGTTATCCTAAGCACATGCTTGCCACTTCTCTTTCCACGGAAATAAGCTGTAGTCAGTACTGAACCACGTAGGGCATCACAGCTTCAAACATCACCATTATTTCAATAAATAGCGCAGCAATGTTGTTGTTTTCTGTGCAATAGCGCGCGTAGGCAATATAGCCTGCTTACGCTTCGGTCAACATAGTCCATGTCGCAAGGATTGAAAACTTGGGTGTTGCGCTTGAAGCACGGTGATATGAACACAGCCGCGTGGCTGAGCACTGAGCTTGAAGCACGTTGGACTGCAACGCACGCTCTGAAGTGCGTGCTTGATGACCCACTGCTGACATTTGTAACGGCACTGCCATTTGCCGTTTAGCGATGGTATGTATGGTCACATATATTCCATACATTCTTTTTCGGTTCCTTTTTACTCTGAAGGTGTTCAGGGTAGTTGTCAAATACCATTGGTAGTGCAACAGGATTCAGGCGGGGTCTCTCTCTGGCTATCTCGTTGGCGAGAACGCCCGATTTAGCATTTAAAATTCTTTAAAGTAGATGTCCTCAAAATGCTTCTCGTAAAACACACATGTCTGGGGCAGCTTGAGCCGCTCCCACTTCGCAAGTCACGTCCGACTGCACAGGAAACACAGACACCTTTTCTGGGATTGTGCGATAGCCACTTGGGCCTCTCTCCTGATGCCTCTCCCCTTGTATCATGTCTTTGTGGTTCCAAGTGGCATAAAGAACAGTGTTGACACGCTAAAAACAGCACACGTGTTACTGATACAGTGTTACTTAAGCCTAGTGTTGGCTTGGCTACTAACAGCTATAATTTCGTCTAGGCGGCGTTAGTTGTGTACCACTTTTCTCCATGAAAAACGGCGTGTTTTTTGAAATCCTTGAATCTAAGTGGACCCTGGAGTTCGATGCAAAGAAATTTGAAAAACTATCGGTCTAGATTTGAATAAATATGGTTCTTGTTTTGTTGTACACACCTGGAACGGAGCGGTTGGCACAGTGATTTGATGCTGTCATCTGGAAGCGCTGGTGCTTGTCCAATTCAGCGCTCGCTTGTGACAAAAGTGCTCTGTTACGAATAATACGCATCCCGATATGCTTTCTGACACAGTAGTTTGCAGGGCAATATGTCGTACTTCGCAGAAGCGTTTTTTTCTCGCGTTCCAGCTGCTCAGTGGCACATAACTCTTTTGCGGCGTCACACCACTAAAGAAACCACCCGTCACACATGCCTGCACCAACGAATCGTACTCGAGCACAGGAAACATAAGGCTCGCTACCCCCCATACACGATCACAAACAAAAAAATCGCGAGAAAGAGCATGGACATGCACAAATCCTCCTGCAATCACACTGTAACATGAAGGTCGCGGGTTCAAATCCCAGCTGCGGCGGCTGCATTTCCGATGGAGGCGAAAATTCTGAAGGCCCGTGTGCTCAGATTTGGGTGCACGTTAAAGAACCCCAGGTGGTCGAAATTTCCGGAGCCCTCCACTACGGCGTCTCTCATAATCATATGGTGGTTTTGGGATGTTAAACCCCACATATCAATCAATCAATCAACACTGTAACATGAAGTGTCGTCCGCTTTGATGAGTGGAGTTTTAGCGCCCTCACCAAAAAAAGCATCTGCAACTGTCAACTTGGTGGAGATGCACTAGCTTATTGACGGCGACATGATGCAACAGGCCGCACCTTCTTTTTTATTCAGAAGCCGTGTCACAGCAATTCACAGCTAGCTATGGCGAAAAACAACCGTTCGTTTAAAAAAATGAAGCTTTTTTTCATCTCTGGCACGGCTAGCGTTGTTTTATCTCTGGAACAGTTTGATCTGCTTCTTCGCCATCCAGGCAACCAAGGAGGAGTAAAAAAGTTTCAATTTTTTAAATCCTCCTTGTAGGCAACATAGGTGAGTAGATGAAATGGCTACTTTGAGAACATCACATTTCAAAGATGAGAGATATATATAATTCTTACTGTTTCATTACATTTATTATATTTTATTATTATATTCTGCACTTTTCTCTGTTTTATATACACGCAAACTTCGATATAATGAAACCGGATATAACGAAATATTGCTTATAACAAAGTAAACGAAAATAGTTTTGCAATAAACACAGTGGTAGGAATAAACTGTCATAGTGAATTTACGGATATAACAAACTTATTTTCGTGTAAGATGCAACTTTGTTATAATGAGGTTTGAGTGTATTACATACAGCATGCTTGCTAGGCTAGCATCTGAAAATTCAAAATGGCAAATGAAAAAAAAAAAAGAACTTCTCTACCGACAAGTGAGGATAATGTTTGTCCCAGAAATAAAATGAAGTACTATAATATTCATAAGTTACATCGGAGGTGGTCAAGTGCGAAGACAGGGCCAGTTTCCGGTGAATGTCCCAGCACTAACACCCCAAGCTATTACATTGCGAAAAGTATGTGTTGTTATTTGTTAAGGTAGTGAATAAATGTTTTGTTTTGGTTGCTCTGCTGTGTCCATGTGTTCCGGGAGTGTGGCTCTCCTATTTAGAGACCCCCAGAAGTCATACACTTGACAGTGACTGCTCAGTCATGCACTTGACAGTGAAGCTTTGTTTGCTTTCAAAAAACAAAGCTTTTTCTTATCTACACATGTGCATTTGGCACCTAGAAGAACCAGTTTGCACTAGCGCTTTTATAGCCGAAAAATCCTTTTACGGGCTTCTTATATAACAGCCACGATGTTGTGCTCCAAAACAAAGTAGTTTTTGCTGCAGGTTCCACGACTGTTCTTTTTGCCACCCCATCAAGTGCAGGCACAAAACAGAATGATTAGCTACTGGCAGGGAACAATCTCTGAACACCAAGTGTCTCTGTACAACCTACTTACAGGGACTACGGGTAGCCGAAACGGTGTCACGACTCTGTAGAAACACTTCTTTCTGTTTGGACCCCCTGCTCAAAAGCAAAACAACAAAAGCAGACACACACACCCAAGCTTCCTCAAGCTCACTGAGTGCCTCCTTCTTGTCTCTGAGCAAAAATACAGTGCCATTTCAGACGTTAGTGGTACAGTGTAGGATCACCAATCATAGGTTGCACCAGGTGGAGCCACGTTGTGCCAGTTAAATTTGATGCAAATTTTAAACTCACCTTGAATGTACGCACAGCCTTTTAGGAGCCTGTAAAATGCGAACCCGAGGCTTAATAAGCATGACCATTATATCGAAACAAGAAGGAAAGAAAATGAGAGGAAACGTTGCGGACAAACTTTAGAAAATTAATCTATATTCTTTAGGAGACAAAAAGAAAGAGCGAGATGTTAAAAAATACAATTTTTCTGAATATTTGTCGCTGGATTGTAAAAAAAAAAAACATGAAAGCCTGAGCAATATATATGTCCTTAATATGTCTCCATATACTAAAAATAGATGCAGTGCTGAAAACTGCGTGTAAATCTGACCAAATTTGGAAATGCTATATTGTCATGAGTAAGAGGGCACAAGGCATGTGCCATGCTCTGAAATGTGGTGTTGGTGCGCGAGACCCCCGATGATGCGCATAAGCGTCACGTCGAGAAACAAGATTGGACAAGCAGGCTCGTGGCATGCTACCCGAGCCGTAATGAAAAATCTCGAAGGATGAGCTGTCACTGTGCTTTGGGGCTTTGAGCTGCGAAGACATGGGAAATTAGTGTTGCTACAGCGATGGGAGAAGCATAGCCGCCTGGTTGTGAAGGTTGTTGGCGCGAGAGGTCCAAAAAGTGGCCGTCGATCTCGGAGGTCCCGAATGAGGCTACCTGGATTTGTCACATCCTTGCACAGCAGTTAATGGTGGTCTTGCAGCTATTTCACTTCGCGCCAGGGTGGTAGCAGCCCACACCAGTCTGCAGGGTGTACCCGTCAGCAAGAGAGTCCATGACGAGCTAAGCCTAGCCTAGCGAGGCTGAAGTCTGCGACAAAGACCAGAACACCGGCGATGAAGAAGAGCTGCTCGTTTGGCGAGATCAACCGACGCCAACCGTAGGAAGCTGAGCAGGACGTCAACGAAGTACTCTACAAACCGTCGACATGGCAACGAAGAGAAATTGACGTAAACTGTAAGAACGTTTAATCGTTGAGAAGTCATATTTGACTAGAAGTAGGGCTAGGAACAGGGCTAGGGCTAGGAACAGATTGAGAATGGTTTACATTACGTTTTCCTTGTGCTATTATTGGGTAATTTTGTGTCCATAAGTGTTTGGTTTCACTTTCATTTTTTGTTGTGATAAAGGGGGTTTGTTTTGCCACACAAGTCTCCCGTCTATCAATCCAGTCGCTTGCAAGCGTTCCCGAGATAAATTGTGACATGGAGCTTCTCGAAGTGCGCCTGTATTCACCATGGGCGCTTGCACTGGTGAGCTTTCTCAAGGCAGAAGTAGGCTACAAGTTAGAACTAACTTCGAATACATAGAAAATGGCTTGGTAAACACATGCGAGGAGGTGTAGCAACGTACTTAAATGGGAAGATTTCAGGAAAAAGCTTGTTTAGTAAATTTGTGTTCAGGAAAATGCAACTAATAAGCATTAAAGCTCATGTACATCAGAGCTGTGCTTTAGAGATTGAAAGGCATGTAAAAAGATGATGCCTTTGGGCATTCGACTACAGCTGTTGAGCGTGAATTCCAACTGGTTATATGTTGTGGGGAAATGTGAATGTCAAAATATGTTGGTGTGTTGTAAAAACTGGGTTATTTCTTTAGTTTGATAGGACTGAATAGGCTGCCCATGTGCATTGCTTAGATATGTGTCCTTCTTTGTACTAACTCACCACGGTAATGGTGATAAAATACTTTCATTTGCTTGCAGTCTTGCTTAATTTGCAGAATGCCAGCACTTTGTCTTGTGCCTTGTGAACTGTATGAACAATGCATCAGCTAGCCAGCTCTTGAAGAGTAGAGCTTTGCCAATCCCAGATGGTCTCCCCTTGTATCTGATCCTATGCAGGTGCACGTCCTGCTTAGTTACAATGCGGACGTCAACTACCAGGATGCAGATGGTCGCTCAACACTGTATGTGCTTGCCTTGGAGGGCCGGGTGGACATGGCAGACTACATTCTGGCTCGCGGAGCCGACCCCGAGATTGGCGATCTCGAAGGGCGTACGCCACTGCACGTGGCTGCTTGGCAGGGCCATGCCGACTTGGTTGAGCTGCTGCTCAGCCGCGGAGCAGACGTTGATGCAGAGGACAGTGACCAACGCACTGCCCTGCAGTCGGCCGCCTGGCAGGGACAGGCACACGTGGTCAAGCTCCTGCTGGAGCGAGGGGCTCAGGTGGGTGTGCTATGTGCTACGGCCTACACCAATGGTGTTCTGTATTAACAGCTGTGCACTAGCTAACCACCGCTTCCGCGAAGCTTTTCTAACAACGACAACAACAAAATGCAAGTGAACCTAATTTTTTTTACATAAATGCCATCTCAGAGGCCATCAGTGGGGTACCAACTTTTTCACGAGTGGGAGGGGGGGGGGGGAGGAATATCTTTATACACGTGTTTTTGCCATACGGGCTCACGCACGCACTGCATACAAATTCGGAAAGAGGAGGTGTGCTTCTGCTGCCTCGAAATTCGGCAGATTCGCGACTGCCACAGCGCGCTTCATCTCGTAGGTTTTAAGTATATTCTTTTAACTGCAGCGGCCCATTTCGTAGCCATCTTCTGGTCACGAGAAAACTTGTGAAAAGTGACCTCATCGCGAACGTAAGTGCTGGAGCAGCCATATGCCGCGCAGTGATTCAGCATTGCGAGTCCACTTCAACTTTGCACAAGCAGAACTAGTAAATATCGGATGGTGAAAATCTTTAATCAGAAGAAGAGAATGGTGCAATGGCAAGAAACCCCTACAAACTGGAAAAACTGATGCTTTGCCAGGCAGAAGATCGTAGCAGGAACAAGGCACAACCGTGTAGTAAACAAGCTGAGCAGGCTGAGCAACGCATGTGGCTCGGTGCAGGTTGCCCAGTGGGCGGGGGCTCGACCCTGACGGTAGCGTCACCTCCCCGTGTGTTTATCTCTCCCGTGCTCCGCCTTTGCACGCGCGCATGCCGGGGGCGGCGTTTCTGTCGTTAAAGTTTGCTCGCTTGTAGTGCCATTGTTTGATCGAACCTTGTGAAAAACCTCTGTAGACATGTTGTAAGAGGTCACGGATACCGAATTTGCAATAGCTTCGCGAATTCAAAACCTCTTCAGTGTCCCTTTAAAACCATGTATGAATTCTGCTCTGGTAACGGCGCGGGGCGATAGACGGTGCCACATGCGGGTGCGGTGCGTGTTCTTGGGGGTTGCAAGAATCGGGGAGGCCGAGTCACGTGCGCGCCGGAAAGGGTCTCTCCATAGAGTAGTAATATTGCCACCATTGATGAACAAGCCGCTGTGGCTGATACTCGTTTTGGGCTGCGAAGAAGAAGAGAAGATTTTCGTTGCTCTGGTTCAGGTGAACTCCTGGCTGTAGGTCTTGTTTTGCTCGTGACATTACTGGTGGAGGTGCTGGGTACGTGTACTTCGGCTGTGTCGGCCATCTTGGAGACAGCTACATCTCCCAGAGCAAGAAGCAGCCGCCGCCTGCGTGGGCAATGTCACGAGCAAAACAAGACCTACAGCCAGGAGTTCACCTGAACCAGAGCAACGAAAATGTTCTCTTCTTCTTCGCAGCCCAAAACGAGTATCAGTCACAGCGGCTCGTTCATCAATGGTGGCAATATAAAAGGCCAAAAGAGGTCACTTCCATAGACCCCTGCGGCTGATTTCGGTTCGCAGCGCACCTAACGGCTGGGGTGAAACTTTGCAGCCTCAGAGATGGCAGACCGCCGAAAAGACTGTCTGGAAGGCCATATTGTAGTGACTAAATTTATTATACAGCCTCCTAGACCACTTCTACGTGTGTGTGCTCATCTCTGAGGCCATACTTTAATTTTTTTTTACATGTCGTTTGTATGCATCGATGAGCTTCGTGTAAGCTGCACCGCTAGAGTGCCAAGCACACGAGGTCATTGTGTGTCTATGCACACAATTTACAGTCGAAGCTCGATATATCGAATGGCGCGGCGATCGCGAAATAGTTTGATATATCCAGAATTCGATATAAAAAAATCACGAAAAAAATACGTCAACAGCTTGCTGAAAACAACCAACGAACCGTTCAAGCGTGGTGCAGTAAATACTCACTTGAAGATTCAAACATAGTATTTATTGTGTTGGTTTAAAATATTGAAAAAGAGTAGACTGCTTTTTGTTGGCCATGGCGTGTTTGACGACTGCGTCCTCAATATAGTCCAGGCGATCCATAAGCGATAGGCTGGTGCCTTCAATCGCGCCACAGTGGCGGCGCACAAGGGCCAAGGCAGCTACGACCTCAGCTGATGTCGGGAGCGGGGCACCATCATTGCTTGCAGGATCCACCTCCGCAGAGTCTTCATTTGGCTGCTCAGCAGTAGCTTCGGCGACAATCTCTACATCCGTGAGCTCCGCCGTTGTAAGCTTCGCCGTTCGGAGTTAGGCCTGTCGCGCATGACTGCGTCCTCAATATAGTCCAGGTGATCCATAAGTGATAGGCCGGTGCCTTCAATCGCGCCGCAGTGCAGGGCCAAGGCAGCTACGACCTCAGCTGATGTCGGGCGCGGGGCACCATCAGCGCTTGCGGGATCCACCTCCGCAGAGTCTTCATTTGGCTGCTCAGCAGTAGCTTCGGCGACAATCTCCACATCCGTGAGCTATGCCGTTGTGAGCTCCGCCGTTCGAAAGTTAGGCCTGTCGCGCACCACAGCGCGCGACAGGCCTAACTCCGAACGCACGAACACTGCGAGCACAACGACCGATTCCTGCCGATGCTACGGGGGAGGAGCTTGCAACAAGTGCGCAGTGTGCCGTTGACACCATAGAGACTGCAATGACTGCAAACTGCAAGGCTGCGGCGCGCGTACGCCGCTACGTTAAAGTGGCGCTCTCGGTGCCATCGATGTGTGCAGCATTCGTAAACGCCCGCCGCTCTACCGCTACTTTCGAGAGTTGCAGGAAAGCTCGCCGCCTGTCAATGGAGCGCGGGCGGTTTGGGGTGGCTGAGTTCGATATATCCAATACATGTCAAACTTTGTTCGAAATAAAAAATCAATAATGCATGCGATTTCCCACGTGATATAGGAGCCGTTGATACAGGCAATAATTCTATATATCCATGTTCGATATATTGAGGTTTGACTGTAATTAAAACATGAGAATCATTGGAGGAGCAAGAACTTTTATTTTGAAGTGATATTTTTCGTAAGCAGATGCACACTTTCTCAATGTTTGATAAAGCAGGTACAAAGAGAGGTTTATTGCACTGCGAGACGCGAAAATACAGCTGCCATATCATGATTATAAATTACACACAAGAAATAAACACATAGGCAACAATATAACAAGAACCACAGCAAAATAAAACTGCAATGAACGCTCACAACCACACAGTGCACAACGTGACACGGCAGTACAGTTAAACCTGCTCATAACGAACCTCCATATAACAAATTCCTTGATATAACAAAGTCTTTCAAGTCCCCGCCGTCGCTCCATAGAAGCACATGTATTCGCGACCTCTGTGTAACAAAGTAACAGCTGGAGACGACCTTGATATAACGAATTCTCCTCACGGACAATCTAGAAATATTGCTCTGCATTTTGCCATTTTGATGCAAGCGTGCATCTTCCGCGGCTGTTCCATTGTCGACGAAGCGCAATGCAGTGGCGGCGCGCACGGCGCACAAGGCGAGAGTGAGCGCTCGTTATTGCGCGCGGGTGTGTGCGAAGCAAGCAGGCGGGCCTGCGCCCCACGAGCCGGCGTAGCCGCTGTTCTCGCCGCCGCGGGCGAATGCACAGGTGAGCTCCCTCCCCCCCAACTCCAAACGAAAATAAAAGAACTATGCGTTGTGCATTGGCAGTGCTACGCTTTTAGTTAGCGGGTGAATGTTAGTTCCAAGTGAAAGTGTTAGTTTCAAGTGACTCGGTGAATGTTAGTTTCAAGTAAGATGCGCACACATGTCTTGTATTTTTTAACAGTTTCGAATTGAGACCGTCTACCCCGGGTGCTGATGATAACTTTGGTTTTTCGATTATTAGCATTATGCCATTTTCGGTGAATTCGATGAGTGGCATGACAAAGTGTAAACATGCAGGCGGTGACGGACAAGGAGTGGCAGGTTCAGTAGTAAAGACAGATGAAAACGCGACGTTAAATGCATTGGCACACTCTTGGCCAGTGATCATTATGTCATTATGATCTGTGAGGTTGATAGTTTCAGGTACCTTGGGTTGCAAGATTCGCCAGAATTTTCGGGGGTTGTTATCTAATACACTTGGTAGGGTATCATGAAAGAAAGAACATTTTTCGCGACTAACAGCTAAGAGGTAGTTTTTCTCTGCCTCATAATATTTACTCCACGTCACAGGGGAATTGTGTTGCTTTGTGGAGCGAAATAGCCTTTTCTTCTTGTTTTTAAGGGTTCTTAACTTTTTTGTGAACCATGGTTTGTGATGATTGGCCAGGACAGTTATAACAGGAATATGTTTAGAAGCAAGTTCAGTAAGTTTGCTATGAAATATCGACCAATTATCTTGAAGTGTGCGGTTGTGGAATTCGGAACAGTAGACAGGGTAGGAGGAGATACGTTCGTTGTTAATCGCGTCGTAGTTATCTTTGTCATACAAGCGTATTGTTTTATCCCATGATTCTCGTTTCGGAAAGGCAAAAGCAAAAGCGGCATGAATCACTTTATGGTCACTAATTTCTTTCAGCAGAGTCATTGAAGATAAACTGGAAGAATTGTTAGTTAAAATGAGATCTAGAATGGTGGCTGAGTCCTGTGTGACGCGCGTATTTTCCGACACAAGCTGAGTCAAGTTATAATTGAAGCAAACATCAAGAAAACTGTTTTCGACTTAGCATTATGACGGTGGATTGTCATTCCATTTAATATGAGGCAAATTAAAATCTCCGAATAGCAAAGCTTGCGCGTTTGCATATTTTTTTGTTAGTGTGTCAAGCACACAGTTCAGTTTATCAGTAAATTCGCTGTTTGCTCTAGGGAGACGGTAGCACACACCAAGTAAGCTAACTTGCGGAGTTGAACAAAAGAGCAGCCATAAGGTTTCAAGGTCACTTGAGTTAGCAACAACCAAACAGGGCAACGTATCCTTAACAGCGATGAGTACTCCGCCACCCCGGCAATGCTGACGGTCGTTGCGGAAGACATTGAAGCTGGGTAGATCATCAAGGACCTCCGCATCAGAAATATCATCTCTTAGCCATGTTTCGGTGAGTATTAATAAGCTACACCCGGATGAAAGGACAACGCTAGATATGATGTCACGTTTGGGTAAGAAACTTCATATGTTAGTATAGATTGCTGAGGAAATAGTGGTAGGGCTAGGCGACGTTGTCGGACGGCGGGTTGTTTGACCCAGCCGTAGGGATTGCTATTTGGATTCTTTTACGTATTTTGTATTTTCGTTGTAGATGTACTTTGTTGAACCTATGAACAATGTTTTGTAGTGCTGTGAAAAAGGGACTGATTTGCTCCTGACAAATGCAATAAGATGTTTACGCGCGTTTTGCACAGGGCGAGAAAAATCTTCACCGATTCTATAGTTTGTGCCTTTTAGTTTGCGGCCGTTGGACAAGACTTTTCCTTTTATCTTAAACAACAAAAATTTCATTATTATAGGGCGGTTGCGACCATTTCAGTGGCGGCCGAGACGATGCGCGCGCTCGATGTGCTCCGGGTTTAGGGTTATGTTCAAGTGATCTGCGCAGAACCGAATTACTATTTCTTCTACTAGAGCAGCAGATTCAGATGGACCAAGGTCGGCAATACTGAAGAAGATTAAGTTATTTCTACGGGCTCGGTTTTCAGCGTCGTCCATTTGCGATTCCATATCAGAGATAGCTCGCATCGTCTCGGAAGCGTTTGCTTCAACTGATTCAACCTGTCGCTGCAGGGTTTCTATGTTTTGGCAGTGGTTCTCGACGGAGTTCATCCTTTTGGTAAGCTCAGATATTGTGCTGTTGGTTTCGACCAGCTCGCTTTTCAGACCTTTTATCTCGGTCGTTAGTTGAGATTGTCCGGCGGATAACTTCTGCAATTTGGTTAGGATAGTGTTAAGATCGGAACCAGGGTTTCTTTAAACGGGGCTAGGGTTACTTTCGACGTCGCCCAGGAGCAGTAACAAGAGGCGCGAGACACGAACACACTCTACGACAATCGAAAGCAAACACTGGGGGCTCGGTAGCAGTACCAAAAGGTAGTCGCTTGATTTTTTTGTGAAAAAGCTGTATGAATGACTAACCTGCATGTTGAAAAGAAGTGGCTTAGCCGAATGTTTCGTGGCACAGCCACCGAGCCCACAGGTGGGTGCCCGAGGATGTTGCTCTTTTAAAGCCGATCCGGTGGTTGACATTAGTGACGTAGGCAGCTCCCATGACGCAGTGGTGCTCAGGCTCACGCCGGGTGTCGCCAATGGAAGCTGGGGTGTGGATGGCATTGCTTGGCGAAGAAAAACCAGTGCATAGCCAGTGCGCTGATCCACGCAAGATGAAGGTACGTGCTGGACGGTTGAAATGGTAGCGGGCAGGGCAACACAGATGAAAGCAAAAGCAAACACCTGCTTGTTGAAAAGAAGTGGCTTAGTCGACTGTTTCGTGGCGCAGCCACTGAGCCCATCATCGATGTTCTCGATGTTCACGTGGACGGTATTTCTCTGACGGCACAAGTCGATACTGGTGCTCACATGTCCATAATCAGTGTTCATTTTTGTTGCCGCTTAAGAAAAGTACTGACGCCTCCTGCTACAGAAGCTGTACGTGTCGCCGATGGGGGAACTGTTCATGTCCTCAGAATATGTACGGCTCGCATAAGCATCGCCGACCGCTCCGTTCCTGTCCTATTCATGGTGCTCCATAACTGTCCTCATGACTTCATTTTAGGGATGGACTTCCTGTCGACCCATTCTGCTCTGATAGACTGTTCCGCTGGTACTCTTTGCTTAGACCTTTATATTCAACCTGAACTTCAAAGTAGCCTCTGTGCCACAGATTTTCTCCGCCTACCACCTAAAGCCCTCACATTTGCCAAAGTCACCACGACCTCACCCGTATTTGATGGGGATTATTCGTCACGCCAATTCCTGATGTCCTACTGGCCCATGACGTCATCGCCCCTCACTGCGTCGTAACTATAGCCGCCAACCGGATACATCTACCCGTCATAAATTTCAGCTTCACGGAGCAAGTCCTCCCTGAAGGCATCTTAATCGCCGCGTTGCGGTCCTTAGCTGATGACCACGTCACCACTTTCGTAGCCGACGTATGCACTAATCTTCCTTGTCGCCCACCCTATGCCACATCCCTCGACATGTCATTACACGGGGGCATGATCGCTCCTCACCTTCCCCCAGCGCAATCAGCTGCCTTCATCCGCCTTTTATCTTGCTACCGCGACATCTTTGACCTTTACAATCGACCACTCGGCCAAACTTTTCTTGTCCAGCACCGCATCAGCACAGATGATGCTGCTCCCATTCACCATTGACCGCATCACGTGTCCGCATCGGCCCTTCGGTCTATGCAACACGCCAGCCAGGTTCGAACGTATGATGGATTCTTTGCTACACAGGTTCAAATGGTCAACATGCCTGTGTTACCTAGATGACGTTCTCGTATTTTCACCTACATTTGAGACCCACCTTGGGTGTCTGTCGGCCATTCTCGAGGCCTTCTGCAATGCTGGCCTCCAGTTGAACTCCTCAAAGTGTCACTTCAGCTGCCGACAGATTACAGTGTTAGGCCACCTTGTCGATGTGTCTGGTGTGCGTCCGGACCCTGAGAAAATTCGTGCCATCATGAGTTTCCCAGCACCCCAATCCATCAAAGATGTCCGAAGCTTTGTGGGACTCGCCCAACCACTTACCGATCTTCTGAAGAAAGGCGTCCCATTTTTGTGGGGGTCCACTCAAGCTGCAGCATTCTTTCGCCTCATCACACTTTTGATGACGCCCCCTATCCTGGCCCACTTTGACCCATCCACCCAAACTGAGGTCCAAACGGATTCCACTGGTCACGGTATCCGAACCGTTCTCGCCCAACGCCAACAGGGTCACAACTGCTTTATCGCCTATGCTAGCCGCCTCCTTACACCTGCAGAGCGCAACTATTCGATCACGGAGCGAGAATGCCTTGCTCTTGTTTGGGTAGTCTCAAAGTTCCATCTATATTTATATGGCACACACTTCTTCGTCGTCACGAACCATCACGCGCTCTGCTGGCTTTCATCCTTGAGAGATCCTACAGGTATCAACTTGGTCGCTGGGCTCTGCGACTGCAAGAATATACCTTTGCTGTGACATACAAGTCTGGACGCCTGCATTAGGATGCTGATTGCCTTTCTCGCAATCCAGTTCGTGAGCCAGCCGGCGTACCTGACGACGCCTGCGTGTGCTCTATTTCCCAACTGACCCACATAGCCAACGAGCAACGCCTTGATGCAGCCTTACGGGCTATCATCGAGCGCCTCGACTCTTCTCCATCAAACCGATCCCATCGTGCGTTCGTACTCCAGAATGGTACATTATACCGGCCTAATTTCCATCCAGACGGCTCATCTCTGCTGCTTGCTATACCCAAACACCTCCGCTCGGCTGTACTCCACGAACTTCACGACATTCCTACTGCCAGTCACCTTGGCGTGTCCCGTACATTCGACCATATTCGCCGTCGCTTCTAATGGCTAGGTCTCGCACGCTCTGTCAGAAGATATGTCGCGGCGTGCTTCAGGCTGGGCGCCTTCAACCACTCGACATTCCTTCTGAACATTTTGTGTCGGCTTGGACTTACTTGGCCCTTTTGACCTGTCTTCTTAGGTGGATAGCTGTGGCCACTGACTATGCCACACGCTATGCCATCACACGGGCCCTTCCAACAAGTTGTGCCACAGACGTTGCCGATCTTCTACATGACGTGATCTTGCAATATGGTACTCCACGCCAGCTGCTCATGGACCGAGGCTGCACATTTCTATTGAGAGTCATAGCAGACATCCTACGCTCATGTGCAACTCGCCACAAGCTCACTACGTCGTACCATCCTCAAACAAATGGTCTCACGAAGCATCTGAACCGAACCCTAACTGACATGCTTTCAAAGTACGTGTCCTCAGACCACTCTGACTGGGACCTCGCTCTACCATACATAACATTTGCGTACAATTCATCACATTATGACACAGCTGGTTACTCCCCATTTTTCCTGTTGTGCGGCCGCGAACCGACATTGCCTTTTGATACAGTCATTCCGTTGCCAGCAGCTCCGACCACAGAATATGCCCTAAACGCCATCAGCCGGGCCGCCCACGCTTGCGAAGCTGCTCGTGCTCGCTTTCTGGCCTCCCAAGAAAACCAACGGCGTCGGTATGATCAACGACACCGTGATGTGCACTTTTCGCCCGGTTCGTTGGTTCTACTAGGGTTACGACCAGGCACGTTGGCCTATCTGACAAACTGCTCTCTCTGTTCACAAGGCCATACAAAGTGCTTCGAGCGGTGCCTCCCGTCACTTATGAAATCGCTCCTGCTGCCTCGTCAGCTTCATCCACCTTTCGGGCCAGCGACATCGTATACGTCACACGCCTGAAGCTGTACCACTCGCCCAAAGAAGTTGACGTCTAGATGCGCCGTTGCTGATGGAGGTTCTGCTACATGTAGGCTGCCGCAATGCATATTGTCAATGTGCATGTGTGCCCGACGAAGAGGATGAAGGTCGCTTGCTGCTCAAGCTCAGAGCCAGACTGGCCAGCGCTGCAACCACTCTTGCAAATATATTGTCTAAATATATTTCCAATATATTGACTCGTTACTCATGTAACAATAATTATATTCGCTATATTGAAGTTTGTGTGTACACTAGCTATGCTAGACTGTCTGCCTTTTCTGTTTGTGAGTATTGATTGCTATTTTAATGCTGCTTTTGTTAATAGTGGCAGCAGAGTTTCATTGCTTCTTGTCAAGGCCATTTCATGAATTTGTTAAAGAATGGCATTGTACATTAGCTTTATCCAGTTAAAATGCTATCTGCTATGGAGAACAGGACCCAGAAAGACACAGTACGAGAGACGCTCAAGAAAGCTGGGAAAGGTGTTTCATGCAGACAAAGCCCCTTGTAACTAAGAATTCTAAATATGCAAAGGAGTCGGGTTAGGTCACTTTATTACACGATCACCATTGAAGTTCTGATGTGGCAAAGATTCATGGCAAGATAATTGCACATCCAATCGCATCCATGTGGCACTGTTAGGTTTTCAACAATTTGAGCAGAGCTGTCTCATAGAAACATGGCAATGGCTCCTAAGCCTGGCTAAACTAACGAAAACAAAGCTACCACTGCTGCCAATGCTGTGACAGAAGTCCAATGGTATCGCGTTGCACAGTTGGTGTGGGGACGTAACAGTGATTATGAAATCATAACGTAAGAAAGTTCGGTGCAATTTGTAGTCGCAATCGTCCGACTGCAAAGCGGAACAGCGCTGTGCCAAGAAAATTAATATTGCAGCACATACTAGTTAGTGATGGGACATCGGTAATGGTACATGAGTGTGTCTGGGTTGTCTTTCTTCTAAGTAGTGAAAAGATCTAGAGATACTGTCCTTAGTAATCGAGTGTAATTATGTTGTATGCAATGTTGTTACCATGGCAACATGAGAAACCTAACCAAACGATTTTTCAAATGTCGCTTATAAAACTAGTGTCTCTGGTTATGAGATGTTACGCTACAGATAAGCTTCGAACTAGTGTCTCTTGTTATGAGATGATACGCTACAGATAAGCTTTGGTACCCCTCACATTGGCTGTCTGCTATCATGGGGCCTAATTGGGACTAGTAGCTAGTGACAAGCGCCAAACAGTGTGCCTTCATTGTTTGTGCAGGTTGACCACATCTGTGTGGAAGGTGCTACGGCCTTGGGCATTGCCTCTCAGGAAGGCCACGAAGCGGTTGTGCGTGCCTTGCTGGAGCATGGGGCTGATCCTTCCCACGCTGACCAGTGTGGCCGATCTCCGCTGCGCGTTGCGACCAAGGCAGGGCACCTCAATGTTGTCCAACTGCTCGAAGAAAGTTTGGCTCGCTCCGCACAGGCCCTGGGCTCAATCAGCACGTCCTCACTTGCCTCTGCAGCATCCACTGCACCATGTGCTGCTCCTCTCTTCTGCCCAGAGTCTCCTGAATCTACGAGCGACAAACGTCGCTCCCTCGCATCCACCCGCTCAGACTCGAAATCGTCTAGCAATCGGACTGACTCGACGGCTCGCTCCCAACACAATGTTGCTGCGACTGTCGCAGACTCCAGTGCAGCAAGCCTCAGTTTCACCCAGCAAATCCAGCAGTGCACACGTTCGCGGCACCGTACAAGCCGGCTTCTTTCTCCCCTTAACAACGAGGGTCGTGCGCCGTCCAGTCCTCAGAGCTGCAACTGGCGACCAGCAGTAGTTGTGCCGCCGCGCCCACTGCCAGATCTCCCTGCCACGGATGCGCGGCCAAGGCGCAACGGCATCGTTACCAATCCCAACTGCAAAGGAAACAAGCGCTGCATGTCCGATCAACCGCACAGCAAAGTAGCCAGCCACAGAGAAGGAGTGACAACGAAGAAAGAGACACCCCTGTAACACCCTACAAAGTGCACTCTTGCTGTGCTGCAATGGTCAGGATTAACGGTCAACAACTTGTTCAGCTCTGTGGCACATGCTTCATGTAGTGTACGAATTGCTGCAGGGCTTTGCTACAACAGTTTCATGCGCAGCCGACCATAGCTCTTTCCCATGGAAATGTGTGCTCGGTGCCTTTATTTCAAGTTTGTTTCCATCGGTGCTGCTTTGAGAACACTTTTGCTTTGTGATCTGTCATGAAGCTGCACTTTGTTGCTTTGCAAAGGTTTCCTGAACGGGCTGGATACCACCTTGCCCTTTGAACATGTGCTGTAATATTAATGTAGCATAGCGAGTGGCTGTTCCTCTGCACAAGCAGTTGAGGATCGGTAAATGTCTTCTTGAAAAAGCACAGTTCCATATCCTGGCCTTTTCAAAAGAGTGTAAACATACTTTTTATTGTTGCTTCCGTTTTGAATCAAGTGCAGCATACGGAAGTCTTTGAATTTGCTTGTGACAGAGCTGTCTTGTGGTGCAAATGTAGGTGCGCGCACACTTAACGCTGATGTGATCGTCACTCCACTTGACCAGCTTCTGCTTTTAGAAATGTAGAACCGAGGTAGGCTCTGTGGAAGTGCTGCTAACTGGAAGTATTGCTTCTTTGGTTTGAGGTCTTGTGGGACTATTGTTTCACATAGAAAATTGATGATCAGAAACGACATGCCAGTCCTTCTTTAAGGTAGGCCTACTGCATCCCAATTCAGCAGGAGTATGTAGAAATTACCTCAGTAAAAGGACTAATAATGATGAAAAGAGGTGTGCTACCCAATATGTAATTATTGCATATGGCCCCTTTGCAAATATAACTCACGTGCTGGGTGCTGCTCTCATTTGCAATGCTCAATGTGGGCATGACTGATGCGAGCAGGGTATATTTTCATTTGCACTCAACTATCACAGGGTTGCACACCATTTTGTTACTGTATAGATTTTTCATAAAGGGTGTTTTAATCCATTATTTTGTGAAGTGAAGCCTTGATAAAGTCTCTCTAGGGCGGGTTCTTGTGCCTGGCAAAGCCGTCCTCATACTTTGGGCAGAGCCAGTCCCTAGCAGCCACCGAGTAGAGAAATGCCCTTCCTAGCCCATTCACTGCCAATCCCGAGTATACTTGCTTTGCCTTTTTAATACCCCTGTCACACGTGGCAACTTAAGTGCACATTGAGTGAGTGTACTTACGCTCACAAAGTGTCATTTTGGTGGTTAGCTGCTACACGAGAAAGCGAAGTGTACTTTGGAAATGATGACAGTAGCAATTGTTGGGTTTGTAGCACAATATATATTTGTTACGTCGGACCACGTTGTCTCCGTGGAAGCAGCACCAGTGGCACATGCTATCGTAAACGACTAGAGAACGACTCACCTACACATTTGCAAGTGTGTCTGGAAGTAAATAACGCGACGACGCAGCCATTGTGCAACATGTGCTGCCACATCCTCCTAGCAGATGTGGCCGCAAACTGCCCGAGGATGAGTGTAGCGAGAACTGTTGTTGATTTACGACTTGTTTTAATACATCCCAGAATTCCTTATAATAAAAACAATAGTTTAAAAGTAGTATGAGCACCATTTTAGGCAACAGCGTATTTTTGTGCAAGCCACCGGTACCGCGGCTACACTCTACGTAGCAGCGAAGTGAGGTTAGGGAAGGCACTTGCCGGCAAGTGTACTTTGCAGCGAGTGACATGAAATTTTATCGTGTGACAGCGCGCAAATGACACTCGCGGGTAAGTGTACTTGCTTGAAGTGCACTTAAGTTGCTACGTGTGACAGAGGTATAAATTACTTCCTACCACTTACGAGGCAACTCATTTGAAAAAAAAAAATAATGCAGGTCTGTCCCACTGTCTATATAAAGGGGTTCTGCAAACAAATGTAACTTGTGAAATTTATGACAACAGAGGGAGGGTGTGCGTGCACATGAGCGTTGGCTCGCGTCTTTGCCGTCTCAGCGGCACAGCCATGACATGCCAGATGTGTGCGTTGATAGAAGAAATTCAGGAGCTCTTGATCAACTTGGACTTGAAATAGATAATTAAGGGCTGTCATTTTTAATCAATGGTTAATTATATTACTTTGTTAATCAGTTCACTGCTTGTAATTTTCTTGTAATCATTATTTTGCCTCTAGTTAGCACCTCTTTTGTTTGATGATTTAATTTACAATAAGAACATTTACACATCCTGAAGAAATCAGACTGAATGGCCAGTAGAAAAGAAAAAAAAAAACTTGGCATGGAGTGCTGAATAAAGCCTGGCAGTGGAAGGGTTAAGAAGTGCATGTAGGTGGTACGTTTCTGTGCTTGCTGTGTTTCATGTAACTGGAAGACTGGGCTTTGATAAGGTAGGAGTCAGAATTAAGAATTAATATGGCAAGCTTTTCATGCAAGATTTACATTGTCAAAAACAGTCTCAAAAATTCATTTTGTGATTTATTGCATGGAATCAATTTTCGAGATCTGACAACATTAAAGGATGCTGTCAGGGATCATGCAATGTTTTTAAATTGAGATTTGTGAACACCAATATTAACAAACGTACGTGTGAAACAGTTTTTTCCGTCTTAACCCCATTCATTTTTGCCCCTGAATGGGTGGCTTGACCAAACAGTGCAAAACCTAGTCACAGTGCTGTAATGGGAATTAACACTTGGGCTGCTCTGCAAGCACTTTTCTGTCATGTTGGCTCCCTAAGGCAAGGCACGTTTGATGAACAACTCACAGAAAATATTAAGAAGCTGAGGCATCCCCAAATTTATCACCCTTTAAATACTATGCTATGCACATAAGTCAGTGGACAAGCACTGCAGAGTACATTGTGTGTCGAGCAGAATAATCATTTCAAGACGCGTCTAGTCAGTCTCGGCTCTCCCAGATGTTTCGTTGAAGCAGCGTGTCTCAAGAGAGTTGGACAGAACCAAGCAATAGTTTGGACCAAACAGAGATTGGGCAATACAAGTTTCTGTTGCCAGAGGTATCACAAGTTACACCCAACTGCTTATTCTATTTTTTGCAGTCAACCCACGTTGCCCCCTTGTTGATGCGACAATCGTGGGACACCACCAGTGAAATGAGGAAATGGCTTTGAGACTTCGTGGTAGCAGCAATTGCCTAGTAATAGCGAAAAAAAAAAAAAAAAATATTGAAGTGTCCCAATAGAAGTAATTCAAGGATTACATTTGAGGGAATACAGCAAGATGGTTGGCTGCACTCCAGCTGGGTATGAATGTGTTTCAATCACTGTGGCTGCAGCAAATGGTTATGAGCAAATGCTTGCTCCTGTAGCTTTGCGCTTTCATTGTTAAAGAGGTGCATATGAAGATGAGCTTTCATGTACCCCAGTTTAAGAAACATTGCTTGTGCAGTGGATTTTAGTTTTGAGAAATAAAAATGCTTGTAAGAAAGTTACTTGAGCAAGTTTTTTTGTCAAATGTGCGCAACTGTACAGATGGTTTCGCCAACACTAGATACGTCTGGCTGCCGCCCGAGGAAGAAGGGTCCTGCCTCTCTTGACCACAGCAAGGACAATACTATATTTGGATGCACTGTGCAATCACTGGAAATGCCCTAGAAATGGTGCCCGTTTTGCCCACTGTGGCTGCTTGTGTTTTGATGTTTTCTATAGACAGATTTCTTGCGGTTTGGGCACTTCTGTGTGGTGCCATAGGGTGCAGTCTGTGATCAAGGACTAGTTTTCTATAGCAAGCGAGAACATTCTGTTACCAGCACATAGCGTGCCTGGTTAAGCCAGAAAAAAAAAAAACTATTCTTTCAGAGCGTGTCGCTTCGTTCTACCAACTTCGTCAAAGGCAACTAAAGCTCCACATATACTCTATGGCGCAAGAGCACAGCTCAGACGTTAGTCGCAGGTCCCCAGTGACACTGTACCATTTGGTCACGAGAGGCTCCTGTGAGTGGGTGCATCAGTGCAAGCGAATGACATCACCCGACGTGTTGCACCGTAGCTGCCGACGGTCGCACTGTAGCTGTAGCAATCTTTCGGTGTCAGCGTGTATTGCAGATGTAGTCAGGTTAACTTGAAAGTTCGATTCACGAATAGCGTACATTGCAAGTAGTTTGCGTGACTCTGCCACTTTGATGTCATCAGGTAATTAGAACATTTTATATTATCTCAGTGATACCAAACACTTTGGATCGTGATCTCCATCGAAAGTACCCAGTGTGGCACATGCTACAACAGCTAGCGTCTTAAGGTGATTTTGTGTGCCTAGACCCAACTACTGTTCGGTTGATTCTCATTACACTACTACATAAATGTGTTTGCGGCTGTGACCGGAGGCAGGCTTTTAGCTCCTGCCGAGAAACTCAATTGCTCAAACAACTTTCCTCGTCTTGCTGATCATGAGACCTCACTACAGAAGTTCCTGCTTATACCTTTCGCATGTAATATTGTCGCACAGGAGAGGTACAAAGCATGTTACACATAGTCGCAAGGCATCACTCTAAACACATCTGAAGGAATGACCCAAAAACAGTAGAGCAACAAACCCAAACACCACTGGGATTGTTGCTCTTGGGCACATACCAGTTCGTTCACAAACAGCAAAACAATCTGTAAAATAACAAGCCGCAACGCAACGCTGACATTAGAAATGATGCACACTTTTAGAAAAGCTTATTTCTGCAGATGCAATAAAATATAATAGCACACTTTTATCAATGAAAGAAGAACAAGAATGTTTTATTGGGAGGTTCAGCAAAATAAACAGCTTGAATTTTGAAGCCTTGAAGCCCGGTCATTCAATGCCCATACCTGTGCAAGGAAACAAAGCCATGAATGAAATTTCTATTATGCCTTACATCAAGTCATTGCTTCCTTTCTACCAATGTATTTATTAAACTTGGGTGGACAGACATACAAGCTGAAAGATGAGCTTAAAAAGTTTCATGCACTCCCACTGTTAATGGTAGCTGCTACTAATTGGGCAACATTTTTCCGGTTACCATGCGCACAAAATTGCTATGATTGTGAGGAACACCACAGTGAACGGCTCTTGAAACGGCCTTGTAGAATTCGGCCAAGGTATTTACAGCTATGTACAGGCGGGCTTTTCCTCTTGAATAAACATGTCTTGAGTTGCCAAGTTTCGCCTAACAGTGCAACAAACGTGAAGGTGTTCTTTTTTAAAAGAAAGCCTCTAAATTTAGTAAACGACACAGACGCACACTGGGCATCAAGCCTACTGCTGGGCCACGACTGTTATGATCAAACTACTGCAGTATCTGCGCATTTCCACCGCTGTAAACAGCGACAAAAGAGCTAACTGGATGCCATTCTAGCAGGCACGCTGTCTACGGAACCTGGAACAGGGTGCAAATAGGACATTTACACCTCCCAAACAACACTAACACTTCCCCCACCGCCTCTCAACACTGGTTCGCATCCTTCAACATAAAATCGTGCTGATGCCTATGTGTCTAGACCAAGATGATGTTTTACTTCAACCATGTGCCTTTTAGCCGACAAAACAAAACAAGTTTTTGGCAGTAATCAGACATAGCGTCATCCACTTTAGCATAGAAAGACGACACGCGGTGATGGAAACTGCTTTGCTACTAAGCTTTTCTCCCAACTGCTACTGCAGTAGTGGTGGCTGTCTAGCGACTTGCAACTCTAATTTGTTGCAGCGCAACATGACTCGCTGAACGCACCAAATATTTCACAATGCTGCCGTGTGTCTCGGCAGGCAGCCGATCAACGTTCGATGCATGCAAACTTGCCATGTGCAGATAGCAAGGACCGATGCTAGCGACGTCCTCAAGTCTTCTCTACAAGCTCTTCAAAGTACAGCAATCCTAGCGCGTGCATGTTTTTTTTTTTTTTTTTGCCATGTCACGCAGAATAAATAGATGAGGTCGATGAGCTCAGACGCGGCAGCAAGCTGCATGCGCAGCCCCACTCAGTGTGCAAAATATGGCGGACGCTCTATCTGCAAGCCGATAATAACATCACGTGCAACCCATGCATGTATTGCCATAGAGTTTCCTATAACTGTGGGGCAAGTGTCTTTCGTAACTGTAACGCATGGCGCTTCATCAAGCATGGGAATGATGGGTAGTCCTTTTGTCTAATCTTTGCACTTTCATCTTTATTTAGCTTTGTGTGGCTTGGAGTTGCGCTGTCATGAAACGGCGATCAGCAACGTTTTAGCCGTTAAGCTTCACTACCTTAACCTTTTAGGCTCACAAATTCAAATATAGTTACAAAGACCAAACGTTATCAAAACAAAACCAAAACACTGCAATAAACAAAGCCACAAGTGTGTTCGAAACCCGCAAATTCAAGTACTGCCCAGCATTCCCATGGTCGCTGAACAATCGCAGCGTTTCCTCTAGTTATTTTCAGTACACCATGTGTATAGCCAGTGGCCTTTTTAGATGGCTTCCAGGTGTTGAGGTATGAATTATACTACTGAAGTAGCTATAATTACGAATGAACGCGCATGCAAAACCTAATCAAGCTAACGGCTTTTAACACCACTGCAAGCCTTTCCATGGTGGTTGGAAGAGAACAACCAGAACACTGACAAAGGGTGCTTTTTTTTTTTCACAAAGAAAAGGCGTATTGCTCACTTTTGGAATTCCCATTCCCTGTTGTCAAGCGGACAAACTTGGCGCGTCTTCAGCCACCGGGAGATGCAATGGAAGTGGAAAGCGTGCTGAAAAAGGAACGACAGAAACTTTACCTCGCATCATGGTATGGCCAAAAAACTGCTTACATTGCATACTCCCCAGGCTACGGTGCATTCCTCGCTGGTTGCTGAAGCCTGGTTAGCCTGGCATTCGATACCTGGCAAGAAACAGCAGTCGCGTAAGCGGAAGCCTAAACCACCGTGAGGGTCACTTTTAAACTTACACAAATCCATGATATGGTTTCTGCAGATTGCGCAGTTGTCCACGACAATGTCTGCGAATAAGAGAAGCGCGCGTGGGAAAAAGAAAACGATCTGCCATTTACGGATGCGGTCAAAAGCTTACCCCAGGCCCACAGAGCAACTGCGTTCCACTGAAAAGAATAGCATTTTAGTAAACAGTAAGACTTCAAAATGAAAACGGCAAAGAAAGCAAAGAAATGCCCACTCACTTTCTTGACTTCGAATCGTTTTTTGTCTCCCCTAGCAGAGCTAGTGGAACTTGGCTGTTCAGACTGGTCTACATCCAGTTCATCGTCCACTTCCATGGCCATCTTTCAGACTTGTACTAGCAAAACCAACGTAGGTTAGAGTATGACTAGAGACCAAAGTGCAGCTACACGAAGTGGTCCAGCACAGAATGGCCAGAACACGGCGGAAGCTGCAGCTTGAGCTAAGTCTGAACCACGAACTACTGTATTTTACTGACCTGCCTAGCGAGCGAAGCGACAGCACGCGCTTTCTGGTACTGGCGTCTGCCGCTATGCGCCTTGTAGCGCTACAGCTTACCCCAACCGCACTGGTTGCTGACGGCCAAAACCAAAGCCTCCTGAAATTCTCTCGCCTGCTGAATTAATTATCGGCGGTCACTTAAAAAGCGGCTGTCATTGCAACTATGGTGGTAGCGCCACCTAAGTAGGAGTGTCTTCAAATAGGTTTTTACGTTTTTAGAACTTATATGCAACAAAAATTACGTAAAAAATTTTAAAAAAGCGTAAAAGTAATTTTAAAAAACCCTACGTATGTGACGCCGTCATTCAACGGGCAACTTCTTTGATACAAGACAAAACCTCCGAAATTATTAACAAACGCTAAAATAGTCAATCTCAAAAACCAAGTACAATAACTCTTACCCTACGTAGGCAGCGCCGTCACAAATGACCAGCGTTTCGCGTTCATCCTTCAGGCAAAGGAAATATAGGAGGCTATGCCAAAACATAAGCCGCCGCGCTTTTTTTTTTTTTTTTTTTGTCGTCTGCTCGCGCGACACTGGGAGAAAAGCAGCAATGTTTACGCGTGCATACACTCTGGACGATTAAAAAATGAATTAATGCCTCTTTTAGAATAAACTTAAAAGTATAATGACGATCTTTCGTTACCGTATGCTCGTGCCGAGCTGCGACAGAAGCGTGCAGGTAGGTGCGGTTTGTACACCAGCGAAGCGAGGTTTCTTGGTGCAAATGAACCATCACGATGGTTGTGTGCTGCGTGCCTTTCTGCAAATCAAGGCAAGGGAAGACTCCTGATGTAACTTTTCATGAGTTTCCAGTGACCGAGGTTGGCGAAAAATGGATCAAGGTGATTTATAGAAACGGTAATACCCGTGCCACACGGGCATAGAAAATGACATTCGGCAGCGAAGACATTCAGTTCCCCAATGACATTTTTTCCGGCAGTGCTGCTACACGTCCAAAGCGAATGACATTTGACTTGATGATGTCGATCGCAGCACCTTCCTCGTAGCCATTGAATGAGTAGCAATAAAAAAATAAACAAGCGTTTACAAGCTTCATACACATCCGATAATATATAAAAGTATAAATAAGGATATTACGCTGCCGTTAGATTTCGTTCGTTACTTTGGTTTATGACGCTACAACCGACCATGTAGCAACTTGAGCCAAAGCTAGCCATATCCGCAGCGTAGAAAGAAAATGGCGCCTAGCATATTTATTTCACAGCGCCTACCAGCTGAAGAGAAGTTTTTAAGTAGTTTTTTAAAGTGCTTAGTGTAAATAAAACACGCAAAAAGTTTCCTTTCAATCGAATCAACGTCGTTTTATACAACTGCTTCATCAGCTGTGGCGTCGAGAGTACGCATTTCTCAGTCGAATGAGTTCTGGCGATGGCATTTGGTGACGAATGACATTTTGGCGAATGCCATTTCGTTCATGCGTGTGGCAACGCGCGAATGACCTTCAATCTGAAGGCATTAGAAGGTAAATGCCATTGCGTTGTCTGGCATGCTGAAAATGTAATGTATAGTAAATGACTACGTGTCTCTAAAAAAGTGAGTTGCTGGGCTGGTTGGTGGTGCATGACAGACTGAATTTTTGTGAAGCACTTGTTTCGAATCTACTTGGTTGCACATGCACAGTGCACGCAGGTGTAGTATTGAATACTACTTATTTTAGGAGGGAATAACAGCGCTGTGGATGAAATAGACAGAAGGCAATGAGACACGCATGCTGTGTCTGTAATTTTCACCACATCTTTTCTTTATAGAGTGCTGATCATACATTCGTGGCTAAATTAAATCTATGCAAATGCAGCCTAATAATTGAGACACTTGATTAATGTGACCCAGCAAACATTGCCCTAACTTGATGCAGCATATTTTGGCTCTATTATGAGTCATAAAAATACTTGGCATAGACACACGCTAAAGAATGGCTGGCATATAGATCATACCAAAATGAAATAGCTACATTGAGGACAGCATAGGTGCGACATTGCTTGTAACCTTGGTCTCTGGTTTTATCTCTTTCCCTGTTGAAACAACGACATATGTATACTCTGTTCTTTGTACAAATTACCCAATTAGCAATTAGTTACTAAACCCGTACTAGTTCTTGGGACGTACTTATACTGTAGAGAAGAAAGTATTTCTTCGCTGCGTTATATATATATATATATATATATATATATATATATATATATATATATATATATATATATATATATATATATATATATATATATATATATATATATATATATATAATCTCATGATCACCAGCCTGACTACGTCCACTGCAGGACAAAGGCCTCTCCCATGTTCCGCCAGTTAACTCTGCTCTGTGCTTGCTGCTGCCAATTTATACCCGCACACTTCTTAATCTCATCTGCCCACCTAGCCTTCTGTTTCTCCCTAACCCGCTTGCCTTCTTACCCCATCTGGGAATCAACTGGGAATCCAGTTAGTAGCTCTTAATGACCAGTGGTTATCCTGTCTACGCGCTACATGCCCGGCCCATGTTCATTTTCTCTTTTTGATTTCAACTATGATATCCTTAACCCCCGTTTGTTCCCTAATCCACACTGCCCTCTTCTTGTCTCTTAAGCTTACACTTACCATTTTTCTTTCCGTTGCTCGCTGCGTCGTCCTCAATTTAAGCTGAACCCTCTTTGTAAGTCTGCAGGTTTCTGCTCCGTAGCTAAGTACCGGCAAGATACAGCTGTTATATACCTTCCTCTTGAGGGATAGTGGCAGTCTACCTGTCATGATTTGAGAGCGTTTGCCAAATGTGCTTCTAGTTACTTCGATTTCTATATGCGGCGATGGCGTATATAGAGATTGTGCGTATATAGAGAATATGCGGCGATGGCGTAGTGGTTAGAGCATCCGCCTCGCATGCGAAAGGTTCGTGGTTCGAAACCCGGTGCCGCGCAGTTCCCAACCGGATAAAAAAAATATCTGCGTGGTAATGGAACTACATTAAGAGGCCTGGGGTGCGGCCTCACCGGTAACCACCGCCGGGAACGCACTCCCACACCAGAGAAGGATTGGCCACCCTGATACAGTATATGGGCCACTACCTCCCACATGCATATGGCAATTAACTCACGGCCCTCAGTCCCCAGCAGCTGAGAAGCTACTGACCACGGCGGCGGTCAGATCTGCAACGCAGCAGAGGGTGCTAAGAATCTGGATCCGGACAGGCCGCCATTGGAACCTGAACTTGGCAACGTTTAACGCTAGAACCTAATCTAGTGATGGAAGTCTAGCTGTACTATTCGAGGAGCTAGAGAGTGTTAAATGGGATGTAATATAGCTCAGTGAGGTTACAAGAACAGATGAAGCCTGTAGGGTGCTACAGAATGGGCACGTCCTTTGAATCCCACTCCCAGTTCTTTTCTGTCAGCCAAGCTGACAGAAGAGAACTGGGAGTGGGATTCCTAATTCACAAAAACATAGCTGGCAACATAGAGGAATACTATAGCATTAATGAAAGGGTGGTTGGTATCGTAATTAAACTGAATAAGATATACAAGGTAAAGGTGGTACAGGCTTATGCGCCTACATCCAGCCATGATGACTCTTCAGTTGAAAGCTTCTATGAAGACGTGGAATCGGCAATGAGTAAGGCAAAAACACAGTATACTATACTGCTGGGAGATTTTAATGCAAAGGTAGGAAGAATCAGGCTGGAGACCAGGCAGTAGGAGAATATGGCATCGGTACTAGAAACGCCAAAGGAGAGCTACTAGTAGAATACGCAGAACGCAATAATCTACGGATTTTGAATACCTTCTACCGAAAACGAGGCAACCGTAAGTGGACATCGAGGAGCCCTAATGGCGAAAATAAGAACAAAATAGACTTTATAATGAGTGCACACCGAGGCATCTTGCAGGATGCAGAAGTGGTTGGAAAGGTACGATGCAGTGACCATAGACTGGTACGGTCTCGAATTCGCCTAGACTTGAAGAAGGAACGACAGAAACTGATACGCAAGAAGCCAATCAATGAGCTAGCACTCAGAGGGAAAGTACAGGAATTCAGAGTCTCGCTTCAGAACAGGTACTCGGCTCTTAGTGAGGAAACCAACTTTAGCGTAGATAAAATTAATGATAATCTGACGAGTATCATTACTGAGTGTGCAGTGGAAGTTGGAGGCAGGGCAGTTAGACAGGACACTGGCAAGCTGTCCGAGGAAACGAAGAATCTCATTAAGAAGCGTCAAATCATGAAAGTCTCAAGTACAACAGACAAAATAGAACTGGCAGAGCTTTTGAAGTTGAATAATGGCGTAAGTTATCCGATGTAAGAAGGTATAACATGGAGGGAACACGCTCTGAAAAACAGAGGAAGCGTCAAAGCAGTGAAGAGGAAACTTGGGATAGGCAAAAATCGGATGTTTGCACTAAGGGACGAATAAGGCAAAGTAACTACCGATATGGATAGGATAGTTAAAATAGCGGCTAGGAGTTTTACAGAGATCTGTACAGTAGCCGGGACAAGCACGACCTTAATACTATGACACTGAGCAGTAACCCAGATGACACCCCACCAGTAATGATAGAACAAGTCAGAAAAGCTTTGGAGAGCATGCAAAGAGGCAAAGCTGCTGGTGAGGATCAGGTAACATCAGATCTGCTGAAAGATGGAGGGCAGATTGTTTTAGAAAAACTAGCCACCCTGTTTACGAGGTGTCTCCTGACGGGAAGAGTACCAGAGTCTTGGAAGAATGCTAACATCATCTTAATACATAAGGAAGGAGATGACAAAGACTTGAAGAATTACAGGCCGATCAGCTTGCTCTCTGTAGTATACAAGCTATTGACAAATGTAATACTAACAGAGTAAAGAAAACATTAGAATTCAATCAAACAAAGGAACAAGCAGGATTTCGAACAGGCTACTCAACAATTGACCACATTCATACTATCAATCAGGTAATAGAGAAATGCTCAGAGTATAACCAACCACTATACATAGCCTTCATAGATTACGAGAAGGCGTTTGATTCAGTAGAAATATGAGCTGTCATGGAGACACTGCGGAATCGGGGCGTAGATGAAGTATATATAAACATTCTGGAAGAAATCTACAGGGGATCAACTGCTACCATAGTGCTTCATAAAGAAAGCAACAGAATACCAATCAAGAAGGGTGTAAGGCAGGGGGACACAATCTCCCCAATGCTATTTACCGCGTGCTTACAGGAGGTTTTCAGAAGCCTAGAATGGGAACAGTTAGGGATAAGAGTTAATGGAGAATACCTTAGTAACCTGCGCTTCGCCGATGACATTGCATTGCTGAGTAACTCAGGGGACGAATTGCAACTCATGATTACGGAGTTAGACAAGGAGAGCAGAAAGGTGGGTCTTGAAAATAATCTGCAAAAAACGAAAGTAATATACAACAACCTCGGAAGAGAGCAGTGCTTCGAGATAGGTAATATATATATATAGATATATATATAAAGCTGGACAGAAAGGGGAAAGGTAATGTCTTTTAAATGCTCGGTATTTAGTTGGTAAAAAAAATTCAATATACATTTCAGAAAGAATCTGAATATTTGCAGAGAACTGCAGTAGTACTGTTTAGTTAATACTGCAGATGGCTTCAAGCATAGTCACACGCCTCTTAACGTGTACTGTGCGCATACAATTGCATCGTCACTGCACAACAAAAGTTATTGCAGTTGATGGATCTAGGGAACCAAGTTTTTGGTATTAATTGCAGCTACACAAACTGCATGCTTAAAGTGCAGATTGGGTTCTCTCGAGAGAACCCAAGATGCACTTTGCACTGTAAATATTGTTGCAAAACGAACTTGTACTGCAAATGAAACAAGTTGTGCAAGGAATACGTACAGGCGACAATTAACAGCATGATATAAAACCAATGTGACAATCACAACTGTGTTGGTTATAACAGCCGAGTTTATTGTATGACTTAATTTTTATGGTTGATTTTCCCGGTGGGTACATGTAGCAAAGTTGTGAGTGAGTCGTCGGAAGAGATTTGGTTGTATACCGTAGTAGTGATATTCCACGCTCGCTCATTTCTTCTTTATATGATCGATATACCCATGAAAAATTGATTGGTGCAGGCAGCGACAGAACGTTTGAGAAACTTCTAGATTGTTTTAGACTATTTGCGTGTATAACACGTACTAGGAGTCAGGTTACTAACACAGTTTTTATAACTTTGCTCCCAACGTGAGCCTCCACGATAATGCTTGTTTCTTCTTTAAACAGTTGATATGGCAACCTTTCTCATAAAACGGCATACCGTCATAAACACACATGACAATCGATACTGCACAAATTAGATCGTCAGATGAGAAGTGGTTCTGAATGTCTGACGAATGATGTACATCGAAGTATATATAAATCATGTGAGCGAGCTGAAGTGCGTTGGCGGGCTAGCTTCTTTATCATATACTTATTTGCGCGATAACTTGAGATATAATCACATCATGTGATCACGAACCCGGTCTCTAGCGATAATGTTGACTTCGATCTACTCGTTCGAGTCAAAATTGCGGGGTGTGACCATATATAGTTGAAAACGGTGGAAACGAAAACATGTGTGTTACCTAGCCCTAAGTTGTCAGGTTACGATCCGTGCATGAGCATTCACACCTGTAAAAGCGCATGAAGATATAAATTTGATGCACAAGAGATGTTAACTCTTATTAGTCTGCTTGCCACGAGCAACCCAAGAGGTCCCATACCTTTCGCTACATATATAGCTAGATTTTTTACAGGCACACCTTCGATCAATGATCGTGCAGCAAGGATGTTTATTCTGTGTGGGTGTACGTGCTTGTTCTCTTCTGTCCGCATTCAATCGCTCTGTTCAACTTTAGTGGGAGCTTGCGCAAGAAGCTCCTACAAGTTGTATACATTACGGAGTGCCGCTTTCGGAAGGCTCACAACAAATATGCTTTACCGCAAAGCATATATGCTTCACCGTGTGACATTTTTGTCCTGCAGCCAAGCAAAACAATTGCTACATTGCCTTTGAACGCATATACGATCGGCCCTTCCCCATGTGTGGATATGTATGTGTGTAATGACCACGGTGGTATTCTATAATTGTGAAATTATCAGCTCCAGCTCCGTTTTTTATCTCGACAAGGGAAGTTTATTTTGAATTTGAATTAAGAGATATTTTGCGTTGCATGCACCTTTCAGCGCCTACACAATGACTGCCGTTTTACTAATATATATGTACGCCTATAACCGAGCAGGGCTGGACAGTGAGTAGACAACGTTATAAAAAAATCAATTTACTAAGCAGGGGCGGCGCCAGGGGGGGGCAAGGGTGGGCTCCAGCCCCTCCAAAATTCTCGCCTGCCCCCCCCTATGCTCACCCAAGTGCCCGGAAGCACATATTGAAAACCTAGTAAGAGCAGAGCTAGCTTGCCCCCCCCCCCCCCCCCCCTGGAGGAACTCACTTTTCGTGGTTGCCCCCCCAGTAAAAACATCCTGGCGCCGCCCCTGTTACTAAGCAGAAAAAATTGACTTCAATGGTTTGTCTATCTATCTATCTATAGCCGCCTATGTCTGGTTGCTCTCGTGATCACTCCTTTACCTTTGCGTAAACCAAATTAGTATGGAAGGGTAAGATGGTTTGACGAATATGATTGCCCACCAGGTCATGATTAATGCCACAATCCCACCGCGTATGTCGTCAAAGCCTTTCTTCCAAATGTGTGGCACACTTATTGCAGGTGTGCGGTTATGTGCCACAGGTGATTGACAGTTCGTCTACCCAAAAATGGCAAGAAATAATATTGGTAACATTAAGATGACAACGTTCAGATAAATATTAGTGTTTAGAGCATCGAAGGTAACATGTGCAGGAAAATAAAAGGCGCACGGATATACGCAAAAAACTTGATAATTTTTGTGTGGAAATAAAAGAGTACTTTGATAATTTGAACTGATACAAACATATATGTTAACATGATATATAGATCATATATACCCAATAATTAAAATAATAAGTGTACAACACCACTGTGCTAGTGAACAATATATATATATATATATATATATATATATATATATATATATATATATATGCACAATTACAAATAATTATGTATCTGTGCCAGCACATATACATTCAAAATTTATTATGAAACATTGCGACAAGTGAATTTTTTAATAAATTCGAGGAAGAATGATTTTCGCATGAATGCTGCATGCAAAAGACGCGTTGCTTCACGTGACATATAGCTGAGGAAAGGGAATTCAAATGAATGAAGGAGTGTATGGTAGCACTCGATCAGTTTAAAACAACTAAGGCGAACAACTTGAATTTCGATCTAGGAGATTAAGCATGCTGTGGAAGAGAAACTAAATAATCACGGCTGCGGCTGATGCGAAATTCTAAACAAACTACATGCATGAGCATTGGTCGAAGGTGTGCTTCTCAAAAGGTAAATATATGTGACAAAATCGGTGTCAGACCTCTTGGATGTAGCTCTTGACAAGCATGCCAATAAGAATTAACACCACGTGAGGATCAAAGGGATATTTTTATGTGCTTTTTCAAGTGTGAATCCACGTAAAGATAGTTGCATGTACAGCACTCCGCCGGATTGAAACAGGACAGTTTAGGGCTAAGTAACCCACATACTTTCGTTTCCATCACTTTCACTTCGGGTCAAATCAGTGTAATTTCGACTCCAGCCCCTAGATCAGTGTCACCGTTATCTTTAGAAACCAAGTTTGTGGTGATGTGACATGGTTACCTCGAGCTATTGCGCATATAAGCATGATAAACAAACTAGCGCGCCAACATGTCCACTCACTCTACGATATGTTTAATACAATCCCTAGTCCACAAAGTTGACTGACTGGGACTCCGTGGTATACGCGTCGTTATCTACTGAGGCTCTTTCATGCATTACTTATGAGCCACATAATATACGTTGCTGCCATGCACTCTTGGTATGGATTCGAAAAGAAGAAACTGGAAACTCTGATCAGAAAAAGCGTAAAGAGGGTGTTGGGCATCCCCGTGTGAACAAGCACTGAACGGCTTATGCAGCTAGGAGTTCATAACACCCTAGATGAGATCATTGAAGCCCAAGAGACTGCACAGCTAATGCGCCTGTCGTCTACGCCGGCTGGTAGGAAGATTTTGTCCGTCCTAGGCCCCAGTCCGGTGCTCGTAGAGGATCACCGTCTTCAACTACCAGATGAACAGCGTACTGCCATCCAGGTCACCCCGTTTCCGCGAAACGTCCATCCTCAGCACAACGTAGGAAGGCGCCGGGCTAGGGCCATCACACTTCTGAAGAACATCAGAAACGATCCTCGTTCAGTTTGTTTTGTCGATGCCGCTCAGTACGGTCGCTCAGCTAGGTTTTCTGTTATTTCCGTCAATCATATGGGCTCTATTATCAATGCTGCGTCAGTTAGGGGCTCTACTTCCTCAAGAGCCGAACAGTTGGCTGTAGCCCTTGCCCTTTTGGATGACAGTAGATCGCAAATCTTCACCGACTCAAGGTTAGCGGTCAAGGCTTTCGCCTCTAGTTCCGTCTGTACTGAAGTATTTAAACTACTTGAAAATAGGACACTTTCTCCACATACGATTACCTGCTTTCCTGCACATCTCGAACCCCTACTGGACTCTCAAGTAAACCTGAATGACACTGCTCACTCCCGGGCGCGCGCACTGCGCACTAACCCTCCGCGCTGGGGAAGACGTAGGTCCGCAGGTTGGCAGTGAGATGTTCAGGGACGCTTTACTTACATTCAGTGAAGTGGCTAAACACTACCAGTTGAGTAGGCGGTCATTTGCTCCATCACACAACAAGTTGTCTAGACTTCAAGCCATCACGTTTAGAATGCTCCAGACCAGGTCCTATCCAAGCCTATTTTTTCTCATCATAGTCTCCTCAGAGGCTTTTGACTCTACCTGTCCTGATTGTGGTGAGGTTAGTGACTTAGCACATATGCTCTGGCAGTGCCCCTCGTTACGGGGCCCAAGTCGGCTCACAGAAGAAGATTGGGACTCTGCCTTACCAAGTTCAGAGTTGCTACCACAACTACGGGCTGTCTAGAGAGCCCACGACGCGGCGGTGAGACTAGGCCTCCCCGTTCCTACGTGGGAGCGGCCCGCGACGTTGCTCTAAAGGAGCAGCGTTTCTCAGGACCCAGTAAAGTTCTTTGTCGGTCTGTATCGCGGAGGCTCGCGTTTAGACTACTCGTGCCTTGGGCACAAATAGTCTAAAACAATTTAGTAGAAGTTTTTCGAAGATTCTGGCACAGCCATGGTGGTCGAATGCCTAGAAAAGGGCCGGCTCTTCCAGAGAAAGCGATAATGAAAATTATACAATGAACTTGGTTGTTATAAACTACAGTCGTGGCTCTCACGTGGGCTGGCTCTGGTATTCATAATATATTATGCAGTGAATTATCACCTGTATGCCATGGAAGCTATGGTTGTTCAGACTTCGTTGACGCGTTCACGCAAACGCCTTTAATGACAAATGCACAACTTGTTTCACTTGCAGTAGGAATATACATCTTACGTAACTTAATTCTAGGCTCAAAAAGGAAACCCACGGCAAGCCGTGTTTCTGTAGCTGCAACAAATATTTAAAGAAAACTTTATTGGCTCAATTCATTGCAATAATTTTTGCTGTGAAGTGCAGATGTGCATGCGCAATATGTAGACCGGCCGAGATATATGTGACGTACCATACTTTCAGATCATCCGAAATACAAATTAAAAAGTGCCTATAATCCTGCGATTCCCGAGAATCCGTTTCTCTCATAAAGGTGTGTTTAATGTTTCTCACCGATACATATACAGCACTGAAAGCCTTTGTCCTTTCTCTCCAACTTTAGAATTGCTGACATTATTTTAACTTTCTCGTAAGTGTAGTGTACTCATTTTCTTTTTCAATGATGTAACCCATACATGCCAGATGTGCTGCCTCAACTCCCGTAATTCCCCGCCGCGGTGGTCTACTGGCTAAGGTACTCGGCTGCTGACCCACAGGTCGCGGGATCGTATCCCGGCTGCGGTGGCATCATTTCCGATGGAGGCAGAAACGTTGTAAGTCCGTGTGCTCAGAACCCCAGGTGTGGAAATTTCCGGAGTCCTCCACTACGGCGTCTCACATAATCATTTGGTGGTTTTGGGACGTTGAACCCCGCATATCGATCAATCTACTCTCGTACTCTGAAATGAATGACTATCCCAAGTTTTGTGGAGCACTTGTTTAGACTGTGCATGCCAGCCCACACTGCAGGCGTACTACTGAATATGGATGTTTAGGAAGGTATCAAACAACACAGTAGATGAAATGGAAGGCAAAAGACATATATGTTGCCTGTCATTTTCACCCACCTTTCCTTTATGGCGCTATTAAGTTTCTTCCTCATCAAGTAATGCACAACCTAATCTAGTCCAATGCTAATGCAGCCTACACACTAGCTAGATGTGCCCCGGAAAACACAACCCTAACTTTACACAGAATATTTTGGCACTGTTTTGCATCATAAGATTGCTTCACATAGCCACATGCTGAAGAGTGACTGGAGAAATCAGTCACAAAGAGAAATAATTATTTTGAGAATAGTAAAGATGCAATATTGCTTCTCACCTTGGTCTCTGCTGTTTTTATATGCTTCCATGCTAACACAAATGCATAACGAGTTAGTAAAAACTTAACTTAGTAAAAACTTAGTAAACGCATCTGGAGTTAGTAAAAACTTAATTTTAGTTCAAAAGTGGCAGAGGCTGGATGGGAACAGAGGTACCGCTAGCTCAGTGAGGTAGCCCCACCTAAAAACACCTTAGCAATTAGTCACTTATTCTCTACTCCCCCCTACACGTACTTCTACCTTGAAAAAGTGTGTGTGTGTGTGTGTGTGTGTGTGTGTGTGTGTGTGTGTGTGTGTGTGTGTGTGTGTGTGTGTGTGTGTGTTTCATACTACATGTCTAGAGCTGCACAAGGACTATGCATGCATCCCTGGCATCAACGAAGCCAAGAGGAAACCAAGGTATGAATATCACTTTATTTTAGGGCACACGATACTGTCACATCCTATGATGAAGCCGACAGGTATGAAATAGAGCTCATTTAGCAAGAAGGCAAGAGTGAAGGAGCACTTGTAATTTGGAAGCATAGTAAACAAATAGCGGATTAAGACACATCGAAGGTAGGCCAGGCCTATTAGAACTCACTTTGTAGGTGGCTTCCAGTCACACATGTGCAATTCAAGATAATGCACCCAGGGTCTAAGGCGTTGAAGTGTGAAGGCAGGAAATGAGAAATAGGCTAATGAGTCCATTAATTGAACAAAACGGCAGATCCCACGTACAGTGGGAATCGATAAGTGAAGCACGAATAAGGAAGGTTCATATATGTTGCTTAAAGTCAGAATGTTATGAAACGGACGTAAATTATACTCAGTATGACTTCCGACGTGTTATGATTATTATGTTTGGACATGTCATTTACCTTCATCGTCTATTCACGCCACGTGATACCAGATTTGGTATATGTAAAGCTAGCGAAACGGCCGCAAGCCAGCTATGAGTGTAGCATGTAGTGATGTTTTACATGACATGCATCATGATTATCATGTTTGGACGTGCAATTTACCTTCATCGTCCATTTACGTCACATAATTACCAAGTTAGTTATATTTAAAGCTAGCGAAACGGCTGCGATTGCATGATGAGCATGGTATGATGTCATGTTCTCACATGACACGCGTGTCATGTTTACAATGTTTGCACCAGTCATATACTTTCGTCATCTATTGATGTCACGTAACACCAAATTTGGTGTATGTGAAGCCAGGGGCGGATTCAGCTACTCATTTTAGGGGGGGGGGGGTCATGACTTTTTTTGTTTTTACTAGCAGAAAAACCACTTCATAGCACAAATATTGTTAATGTGTGGACACAGTGGTTTAATTCACTTATGAAATGAAAATAAAGCATTCTGCGTGGCTACACCAGGTCTCAACACTGTTGTGGAAATAGACACCACTCAGGCGAAATGTTGCTTGAAAGGTCAATTGCAGTTGCAATGCTAACTATAGAATTTTCTAAAAATTACACAAGCACTCCTATGATGCAGCCTTCATGACCAGTTCACGTCGATTGTAGTTAAGTGCCATACACTTTGGTAGATTTATGTAGCAGTGTTCGGGGCTACCATCCTTGAGAGCGCAAGCGCAACATATCAGCTTACAGCAACTGATGTTGATGCGCTCGTGTTGCTCCTGGCATCATCATGCAAATGTAAACAGCTGGGGTTATATAAAACATATACAACTGTTGAACATACATCTGTGTGTAGAACATTTGTTCATAATTTTAATGTCATTTAGTACGTTTTTCTAAATACACCACAGTCACCTTCCTTCAATGATGTACGTAAGTCTCAAATTATAAATTATGTCATTGTACAACGTTTTTATACATTAAAAAAAGTCACAATTTTTTCAGTGCTTTTTTTTTGCTGTCATCCTACATGGACGAAGTTAATTTTCTCCTTAGAAATTCGCTTACTTTCCAATTACAGAAAAAAAAAACAAAACAGGTGCCTGTCTGTTTTTTTATCTCCGAAATGAATTGATACTAGCTTGTTTATTGTTTACAAGGGCGCTGTTCCATGCCGGAAAATGAGGCACGCGTAGGCAGGAAAACCTGCGGGGCGCAAACCGCACGTACTATACCTAGAAAGCTGGGCACAACGTTACCCAGCTTTATTGCGCTAGTAGCAGCAGACCGAAAGCAGCGGGAGCCACAGCAGCAACGACCACTGATCAATTTCACACAATTGGCTTCGAGATCGCAGACGCTTTTGTTTAAACTGCGCTCCGCTACGCTAGTTGACACCACCTGTCTTTCGTAACCGCACGAAAATTAAATTTTTGAACCACTCGCGCCATTTCCGATTGAACGTCCAATGGTTCTTTTTTTTTTTCATGAATCAAACAGAAACGAACAAGCAGCGTTTTATTGCGTCTCTTGATGCACGAAAGGTTCTCTATTTAGTGCAGTTAGATCGATAACTTGTAATTAATTGTAGGCGGTCCGTCTGATGTCATCGAGATCATTTTGAAAATGTCCTACTGCGGCGCTTGTGTTCTTGTGCATTTACTTAAATTCTCGGTAAGCAGAGCACTGTTGTTGATAATATTGTCGTTTCCATATTGGCGCCATTCCCTATAGTAAGGTCCAACGGTTCTTTTTTTTTTTCATGAATCGAACAGAAACAAACAAGCAGCGTTTTATTGCGTCTCTCGATGCACGGAAGGTTCTATATTTAGTGTAGCTAGATCGATAATTAGTAAGTAATTTTAGGCGGTCCGTCTGGAGTCATCGGGATCATTTTGAAAATGTCCTACTGCGGCGCTTGTGTTATTGTGCATTTACTTTAATTTCTCGGATAGCAGGGCACTGTTGTTGATAATATTGTCGTTTTAGGTGTTGTCATACATTGAGCTTTCACTCTGACGTAAATTGTTATTTGGCTTTAGTGTCGATCCCTTTAATGTTGGTTCCTCGAGCGGTGGAGACCACGACAGAAAGCAGAGCGTGCGGGATTTCAGCGGGCGCATGATTTTTTTTTCTCGCGTGTGAGCAAAATCACCGACAAATCCTCTGGGTGCACTTAAGGCAAGTATTTTTTCTAATTATACTTTTATTTTGGTCCAATTGGCGAATAAAAGCATGGCAACTGCTGAATTTTGCTTATATAGATCATTGCAAGGAGGTTTTACTCCCTCTGTGACAGAGGAATTCTAGCGTTCCCCCTTACTGGAAACGCGTACGGGGCCCTCCAATTGTTAGGGATCGTTTCACTATATTATCGTGTAACGATAGTTAACAGGTGGTCAACCGAATGCCACTTACGTCCTAGATAATTAAGTGCGTTCATCATGCCACTTATTATTCTGATAAGTAATTTTGCTGAAATATTGTGAAAAGCTACTATTAGCTGACCTGCATTTACTCCCAACGTCCTTAATTCACAAGAAAAGTGCTTGAGTTATCATCGTGTCCTTTTTTCGTCATTTATATTTGGATTATGATTTAGTAGCACGATGACGATATCAGTATTGCGTTCATTTACAGTTATCTCTACGTTATCCAAATCAAGAGTCGCACATGCGGCCGAACGGCGTCTTTCAGAAAACCAAGTATTTGTCGAGGTAGACTACTGCAGAATAAAAAGAATCGGGCTGCCATTTTTCTTTCTTTTTCTCCTGTGCACCCCCCCCCCCCCTTCCACTACTATAGACGGTTTCGCCAGAGCCTGCCTGTCTCTGTCAACATTGTGCGTTCACCGAGAAACTACCCCTGGAAACTTCCAGTTTAGCTTGTTTTTGCGTGGTTTTAGCGTTTGTTGTGGCCGCGGCTGCTTGTGTTTCGACGTTTTATACGGATAAAATTATTTTTGGTGAAGCGCTGGCAAGTCGAGCACAGCTGTGTCAAGCCAGGATGCAGTCTACATGCCTGAATTAATTCTATATGCAAGTCAAGACGTTCTGTTTTCTGACCGATGACAATAGAAAGAGTTCCTGCATTGCAGTGATAACGCGACAAAACTGGATTCCCACCAAGAGTGCATAGGTTTGTTCTGACCATTTCATCAAAGTCAATGCAAGCTCAGCGCAGAATAATGGTACAGAGGCGATACTCAGACGTTAGACCAGTCGAAGGCCCCCGTCACCGAAAACATTGGTCACTGTCGTCTTCCACCCGTGGCAGATAAGTGTACTGATTCGGGAAATGGGTAGCAAAACAATTTTTCTTCTGAAAAACCACGGAGGTTCCTTTCAGATCGTGGAACAGGATTCACTGCAGGAAAATTTAAGCAGTTTTGAAAACATAATCATATACACCAACTATTCACCTCATCTCATCATTCACACTGCAACGGCATGAACGAGCGGACAAACCAGAACATCGTAACGAGACTTAAGTGTAAGATTAATGACGAACCACAGAAGTCTTGGACTAATATGCTTCCGGAGGTAATTGACGTGTACAACAGAATGCCCTACGAAATTACCGGCTACGCACCTTCCTTCCTGATGTATGGAATTCCATCTTATCCTACTACACTGGAAAAACGAGAAGAAAATGTTGAAGGAGCGCGAAAAACTGCAGTCACCGATTCGATCGCCCACCACAATAAGAACAAGGTCATCTATGGTAGACTTGTATCATATAGCCGCCACCGGTGAAAGCGCCGTCTTGGCGTGCGGTGCGACGATGCGACTGCCGGAGTGGTGACGTTTCGTGACGTCTCATCGCGTCGCACCGCCGCATAGCCGGTGCGGCGAGCATCAAACCGTTCGTCGCAGCATCGCACCGCCGCATGGCAGCAGCGAATCACAAGCGCGAGCATACGAGTGACATCCCGATGCTAGTGGCGCCATCTCCCTGTCGCCGCTCCCATCTACCGTCGATGGAGCGGTGCGAGCGTGGATTCGCTTGCATCGCCGACTGCGGCCGCGTGACAAACATCGAGTACGTTTCCCTGGTTACGTGGTATTATTCCGGATTGAATAAAGTGATGCCTAAGTGTGCCTTTTCTGCACGACAACGCCCGTTTTGAAACTGCTAGCGAGATCGGAGATAGTGAGCAGCGATGCAAGGCCATTTCGCAGGTAAACACAGCTACCGGCGTATCTGCGCTGGCTCGCTTCGCTTCCGCATTTGCTCTTCACATCGATGGCACCGATAAAGTAATAATGTATGCTAACGCATTACATACGAGCGCAATGCTTGATAGTGTTGTCAAAACGAGTGCTCGATGACGAGCTCGCATGTGAACGGCGTAGGCGACGGCCGGCGCCCGCGATGCTAGGCCTACCTGTCGGAGTCGTGAAATGAGCTGTTACCGCTGTTGCGACGTGCTTGTCGTTCACGAATGCGATTTATAAATTATTTTTATAGAACGAAGCGTGGCTGTGCAATGTTGTTTGTTTTGAGCCTCATTACGAGGACCCTGCATGCCGAGGCACCGCATGGGGGCGCAGCCTGTCGCTGATAGCGAGAGGGTAAGAGGTGACAAGAGGGTTGCAGTAGGGGCGTTCCCAGGACGCAAGCTGGAAGCAGTCATGAGGCAAGCGAGCGCAAAGCTCAAAACGACAGCTGATAGACGAAACCTAGTGATAATTTCAGGCGGTTTAAACGATGTTCTAAATGGAGATGCAGCAGGACTAGCAGCCACACTGGCGAAAGGCGTCGATGACATGCGCGCCACTTCTCCTAAGGTACAGGTAGTGATATGCACGATACCGGAGGTACCGGTGCGTGATAGCAACCTGCAAAGAGCGGTGGTCAACGCAAACCAAGAGATATGGCGGATGAGTCGAGAGAAAAACTTTGAGGTGGTGAAAATAAACAGAGAGGTGCATAGGTGGGGGGGTTTTCAACGAGACAGAATTCACTTCGATGGGCGGCTAGGTCATGAGGTGGGTTGGTGACTTGCAGGACGCGCAGTAGCTTTTTTGGGGGGCAAGCGAGCACTTCGGGGTGCAGGATAGCTAGTAACGAGGAAAACAACCAGGGAGACTCTTCGACAGGTGCTATGGACAGATACGATTCCAAAGTGGCACCAATATCTAAGATAGGTAGAGTCCGGGGCATAAATAGACGTAGCCACGAGCGCCGAGCCAATTCAGACATAGGGTATATTAACATGCAGGGTAGTAGGAACAGGCTGAAGTGGGAAGAGATAGAAGAACAGCTAAGGGAAGAGAGGCCGATGGTATATGGTTTTGTAGAAACACATCTCAGGGACATGGAACAACCTCCGAACAATCTGGACTACGCGTGGGAATATTGTAATAGAACAGAAGGCAGCAGAAAGGGGGGTGGTATTGGGGCATTCATTCATAAAACTACAGACTGGCAAATGGTCAAGCAGGAGTGCAAGGAACATTTATGGCTAAAAGGGAAAGTGGCAGGTCAAATGACACTCCTTGGTTACGTGTACTTGTGGACGGGAGCAAAGGCCAGAGAGGAAAACCAGACAATGGTAGAGTGTATATCAAAGGACATTCAGGAGTTAGGAAAAGAGTGCGAGATAATTATACTAGGAGACATGAATGCGCACATAGAAAATATAGATGGGTATACCGACCCGACAAGCAAAATGATCATGGATATGTGTGAAAGGCTACATTTGACCATTTGCAACAGTACCAAGAAGTGTGAAGGGCAAATAACATGGGAGGTAGGAAGGCTTCAGTCGACGATAGATTATGCACTGATGTCACATAGGATGTATGATAAGCTCAGGGGAATGCACATAGATGAAGGTGGCTCCAGAAGTCTGGGTAGCGATCACAAACGTATCAAGCTAAGTTTTGGAAGAGCAGTGAAAGTGGGAAGGAGACAAGATGAGCAACTACAGGAAAATTTTTATCCAGAAAGGCAAATTGAAATAGCCACTAAACAAATTGAGAAAGTAATCACGGAGGATAATAAGACAATGTGGACATACACGAATCCAATTACACTCTTTGAGCTAGAGCTTGCTAAGACGCGTGACAAGTCACCCCGGAAAAGAAGACACAAACCCAAAAGTTGGTGGAATGAGGAAGTTAGGAGAGCCATAGCAAAACGTCAGGAAGCCTCTAGGGAACACAGACATGCTAAGCAGCGGGGTGAACCGACAGATGATGTTGAAAGAAAATGGGCAACCTTTCTAAGCTGTAGAAGGGATGCATCCCTTCTGATCAATAAAAAGATTAGAAGGAAGGGAGCTCAGTGTCTGGCAGAAGTACATAAAAAAGATAGAAAGGCAGCTGCGAAATTTTAGAACCATCTAAACTCCCTAAGAAATGAGACGAGCCTAGAGCAGAGATTTATAACTACAGCCAAAGGTGCTAGGCTAGAAGGGGACGAAGCTATTGAATATATAAGAACAAAAGTGACAGAAAAATTTCAACAAAGAAGTACTTTATGCACCACAATAGACAAGGACGAATTAAGTGGTGCAATGGCTCCATTTTCACAACAAGAGTGGGAAAGGGCTGAGAAAAGGGTTCCTAGTAGTACATCAACAGGCCCAGATGGCATTCCAATTAGGCTGATAAAGACATTAGGTCCGAAGTCTAAGCAGGCTTTGAGAGAGGCAGTGAGTACAATAATAATAGATGGTGAAGTTCCCGATGGATGGAAACTTAGCAGGATGAGCATGATCTATAAAGGAAAGGGGGACAAAGCTGACATAAACAACTACCGTCCTATAACAGTGACATCAGTGGTCTACAGGCTGGCGATGCAGATTATAAAGGAAAGACTGCAGGCGTGGATAGAGGATGAGGGGGTGCTGGGGGAACTGCAGAATGGGTTTCGGAAACACAGGAGGTTGGAAGACAATCTGTTCTCACTGACGCAGTGCATCGAAATAGCAGAAAAGGAACACAGGCCCCTGTGGCTAGCATTTTTGGATATCAAGGGAGCGTACGATAGCGTGGTTCAAGAGGACTTGTGGGGAATAGTGGACACACTAGGCGTGGAACATGTAGTCACTAATCTTTTAAGGGGTATCTATAAAGGTAACAAGGTAGTTATAAAGTGGGAAAAACAGGTATCCAAGCCTGCAGAGGTAAAACGGGGGCTTAGGCAGGGGTGCCCCCTGTCACCCTTATTATTCATGATGTACCTGCAAGGATTAGAGGCAAAATTAGAGAAAAGTGGACTTGGCTTCAACCTCTCTTTAGTCAAACAAGGAAAACTTATTGATCAGGCACTACCAGCATTAATGTACGCAGATGATATAGTGCTAATGGCCAACAACAAGGAAGATTTGCAGAGATTGATGGACAACTGCGGTAATGAGGGAGATAGGTTAGATTTTAGATTCAGTAAGGAAAAATCAGCAGTCATGATTTTCAATGACAACGAAGGTAGTGAGCTTAGAATACAGGAAGTCACGCTAGAGATAACAGATAAATACAAATATCTGGGCGTATGAATAAGCAATGGGACCGAGTACCTGAGGGAACACGAAATATACGTGACGACTAAAGGTAACAGGAATGCAGCAGTGATGAAAAATAGGGCACTGTGGAATTACAATAAGTATGATGTTGTGAGAGGAATATAGAAAGGGGTCATGGTTCCTGGGCTGACGTTCGGCAATGTGGTCTTGTGCATGAGATCTGAAGTTCAAGCAAGATTAGAAATTAAGCAACGTGGAATAGGTAGGCTTGCTTTAGGAGCTCACGGGAATACACCAAATCTTGGAGTACAAGGTGATAAGGGATGGACATAATTTGAGGGCAGGGAAGCTAGCAGCAAGATAAAATTTGAGAAGCGATTGAGAGAAATGGGGGAAGAGCGTTGGGCTAGGAAAGTTTTCAGCTACTTGTACATGAAGAATGTCGATACAAAATGGAGGAAGCGAACCAGGAAGTTGACTGGTAAATACTTGGAAAACAGCAGGGGGCCAAACCAAAAAAAAAAATTATTGGTTAAGAAGAAGGTGAAGGAAGCTGAGACCGATATGTGGAGAATTGGCATGATTAAGAAGTCCGCACTAGAGATCTATCAAACTTTTAAGCAGGAAATAGCCAAGGAAAGGATCTATGATAATACTCGGGGTAGTTCTCTACTGTTTGAGACCAGGACGGGAGTATTGTGAACAAAGACGTATCGGGCCAAATACGAAGGGTTAGACACGGCATGCAGTGCGTGTGGAGAGGAAGAAGAAACTGCCGAACACTTGATAATGTTCTGTAAAGGGCTTCACCCTATAGTTCAGGATGATGGCGCAGAGTTTTTCAAAGCACTGGGGTTTAGGGACCGGGAGGGCAAAATAAACTTTAAGCGGGTAGACTTAACTAGAAGGAGGTTATCTGATTGGTGGCTAAAGTCAAGGCACGAGTGAAAATTAAACTCTTCACTGCAAAGTACGAATCCTCAAACTCTTTTTTAAGGAAAAAAAATAAATATAGTTTTGGTTCATTAGGTATTACGGCTTGGTGGCGCTAGCCACCGCCCGATCTAAAGGGTACAGCCATATCCATCCATCCATCCATCCGTCCAGCGATAGCTCCTTTGCCCTCGTGTGTCCCGAAACGCCGCATGCGGCACACCGCACCATGCGACGCCGCACGCCGCATCGCACGGAAAATCGCACGTCTGTCTCTCGTTTAAGGCGGGAGGCGTGTACAATATCAGTGGACGGCAGAGATGATGAGGATAGAGTGCCCAAGGGGGCGATCTCATAGGTGACCTCGGAAAGTTGGTGCAAGACTTTGTAAGGCTTGTTGTAGCGAGCGAGGAACTTCGAGGACAAGCCAACGTGACGGGAGGGAGTCCAGAGCAAGGCCAACGATCCTGGGGAGTAAGAGGCAGCTCTGTAACGGCTGTCGTAACGATCCTTTTGAGAGAGCTGCGAGGCAGAAAGGCGATCCCGGGCAATCCAGCGAGCCGCTTGAGCCCGAGTAGTTGCATCGTGAGCGTACTCGGTAGGAGTGTCAGTATGCGACGGCAGAAGAGTGTCAACAGGCAAAGTGGGGTGACGGCCATACAAGAGATAGAAGGTAAAAAAGCCAGCGGTGTCGTGTCGTGACGAGTTGTAGGCAAACGTCACGTAAGGCAAAGTGGCATCCCAATCACGGTGATCTGCGGAGACATACATGGATAGCATTGTCGTCAGAGTGCAGTTAAGGCGCTCAGTGAGTCCATTTGTTTGCGGGTGGTAGGCAGTGGTGAGTTTATGACGTGTGAAACACGAGCGAAGAATGTCGTCCACGACCTTGGAGAGAAATGAACGACCACGGTTGGTCAGCAGTTGACGCAGTGCTCCATGGGGGAGAATAACGTCATGTTGGAGAAAATCCGCGACATCAGTAGCACAGCTTTTTGGTAGCGCTCGCGTGATAGCAAAGCGTGTCGCGTAGTCTGTAGCCACCACTACCCACTTATTCCCACTCAGAGACGTTGGAAATAGTCCAATGAGATCGAGGTCAACGCGATAGAAAGGGTCTGTTGGAATGTCGATAGGCTGAAGTGGGACAGGTGGTGCCAATGAAGGACGCTTGCGGTGCTGGCAAGACTCACAAGCTTCAACGTATCGGCGCACAGAGCGATAAAGGCCGGGCCAGATGAATCGACGATATACGCGGTGATACGTGCGGGCTGCTCCGAGATGTCCAGCAGTTGGGGCATCATGATGTTGTTCGAGCACAGTGGAACGGAGCGTTGCAGGAACTACTGGAAGAAGTTCTGGGCCTTCGGTGCTTTTGTTGCGCCGATAGAGAATTCCGTCATGAAGCGTGAACAGGTGAAGGGAAGGCTCCGAGGTGTCAGAAGCTAGACAGCGTATGATAGACCGCAAATTGGCATCATTGGGTTGTTCCCTACGTATGTCCGTGAAATCAGAAATGGCGAAGACGCAGGCATCAGAATCGTGCGCTGACAGGTCAGGGGGATCGACGTGATGGCGAGATGGACAGTCGGCATCCTGGTGCATTCGGCCAGACCTGTAGCTCACGTCAAAGCTATATTCCTGTAGCTTTAAAGCCCAACGACCCAGGCGTACAGAAGGATCTTTGAGGGAGGACAACCAGCACGGGGCGTGGTGATCCGTGATGACCGAAATGTGGCGGCCGAACAAATATGGTCGGAATTTTCCAACTGCCCATACAAGAGCGAGGCACTCGCGCTCAGTCATGGAAAACTTGCACTCGGATGGGGAGAGAAGGCGACTCGCGTAGGCGATTATACAATTTTGACCCCGTTGTCACTAGGCGAGGACAGCGCCAATACTGAGTCCGCTGGCGTCGGTGCGAACTTCAGTGGGCGCAAAAGGATCGAAATGACCTTAGGTATGCGGGGAAGTGAGCAACGCAGTAAGTCGGCGAAACGAATTGGCTTGCTGGGGACCCCAAGAAAACGACGTGTCCTTGTTCAGTAGCTGTGTCAAAAAATGGGCAATGTCGGCAAAGTTGTGGACGAAATGCCGGAAATACGAACAAAGGCCGGCAAAGCTCCGTACATCTACCGTAGAACGGGGTGTGGGAAAATTTTCGACGACGCGAATTTTGTCGGGATAGGGTTGCACGCCTTTAGTACCGACAAGATGGCGTAGCACAGTGATTGTTTGGCGGCTGAAACGGCATTCGGAGGAGTTGAGCTGTAGGCCTGCCCTTCTGAAAACTTCCAGAACAGCTTACAGACGGTTCAATCGTCATCTTCGTCGCCTTTATAGTGCATTCGTTGATGTCAGTGATGACTTGTATCAGTATCATCGAGTCTCTCGTAATCTTGCGGTCGGTGTTGTCGAAAGACATATTAGGTTCTCTCCTTAAAGGGACCATGACATGGTCACCCTACTACAATTCATGGGTTTCAGCATAGACTAGAAGTAGAGGGTCTATTATGCTTGTAAAGACATGAAAAGCCTGCCATAAATAATATTTCAGCGCAAATCAAGTCATAGAAGTTGCCGGCCGTAAACTTCGCTCACTGCCAGCGACCGCCATTTTGTCATGGCACATGTGATGTCACATGAGCTGGAAGGAGCGGAGCCATAGTTTTCGAACGAATTTTATTTGCCCCTTCAAGTCATTTAATTCCGGTCCCAAGCTGGAGAAAACCAAGTTATCTCGATTTCACGTGCAGCTGACCACGGACCACTATTCTTCACTGCAACGCAGACGCTCGCACAGATAGTCACTTGTTACGTCACTGTCTTGAGTGAACCGTGAAGCCCAACTCTCAGGCAGCCCGTGCGTTTATAAAAAAAAATGTTCAATTTTAAATTAGGCGCTCAACCAAATGCGCTAAAATTTCGTCAGCTTGTTTGTGAACGCACAAAATTAAGCCCCATAACACAGATTATGATTGAAAATTGAGTGACATGGCCCCTTTAATGATCGTGCCGCGCAAAAGCATCGCCATTTTGGAACTGGGCAAGTGTTGCCTCGACCCCGAACATACCTGCAGCGCGTGGCGCCGCTCGGCCCATCAAAAGAGCGACAGGATAGCTCGTCGGCGGCCGAGTTGGTGACGACGGCCACTTGAAGACAATACGCGAGATAAAAAGGCGCCACGGGACGGTCACGTGCTCCGCTCCTCGCACTCCGTCCGTCGGTGCCGCAACGCTGGAGCTCCGTGGGCCCGGATACTCGACATGCTCGTCGTCTACTTGTAACCGCGCCAGTGAAAATGGGAGACGAAGTGAAAGCATGCAAGGCCAACACCGAGTTGGTTCCTCTTAAGATTGTGCTCTTCCTCTGGTACGGAGGTGAGTGCTCTCCCGTTTGTATTTTTTAGCGCCAGCTTATCGTGTTCCTTTAGAGTCGTCTGTACAAAAGAAAGAGAAGCCCTTTTCGCGGTCTGAGAAAACATTCGGCTGTGACATATATGTACTGACATCTTTTTAAGTCACGGGAAGAATGAAAAGTTTCTCATTGCTTTCTGCATTACTTTTGCCGATCGCAGTGTGCGAGAGAACAAAAGTAAGGTTACGTGCTTCCGTTTGGTTAAAGCATTAAAAGACGAAAGCGAAGGTTGAACCGCAACTGTCACACGTAGTCTCACGCGCCGCCTCGCTATGGGGCATTAGTTCGTTACGGTATTCAGGCGGGCGTTTCAAATTGACGTAAAAGCATTCTGAATTAATGATGCTAACATTAATTATGCGATGCGTTAAAGTATTTACGATTCGATTTCCCATTACCAGACGCAAAGATACGAATTACCGTGAAAAAGTCGCAAACGAAATTGTCAGTGGTCCTTTAGTAGCATTACATGCCTGTCGTGCCAGTGGAATGGGGTCAAGTGTCGCGAGTGTCAACACCAATACAAGAGCAGCGAGAATAGACTTTGGAAATCGTAACGCCATAGCGTTAAAGAGGCTGTATACCATATGCTGATATCCTCTGGGCTGTGTGCGAGCTAGAAAACCCTACCCAAAGAATCAACATTTAAAGAAACGATTAGGGTCGGAATCGAACTCGAAATTCTGCGGATTGGTCAGCTATACTTTTATTAAAGAATCACTTTGGTGCTTGAAACTGTTAGGCAAGATACTTTACGGAGGCATCGTCTCGCGGCAATGTGCCTTGCAGTTGCAGAGTTTGCCGTCCGCAGTGACAACGTAATGAGCATCACATATGTGCTCCCATGAGCCAGCAAGCTATAGCCTAAAGTTGCTTGATGCCGCAGAAGTATGGCAACGACCATTTAGTTATGATATACACATCACGGAAACGTCGCAGGCAATTTGTTGGGCTCTAAGCGTGAGTGTAGACGTTACGCTGGACCCCTGTCATTGGGTGCCAGTGTATTCAAAGTGCTTGGTAAACACATAATAAGCACACAACCACTCAATTTAGACAAAGACGTTGCTGCAGCTGGTAATGCTTCATGATGAAACAAGCGCTAAAAATTGCACACACTCAGAGAGGACACAGACGAGTGCTTACCAGCAACTGAAAGTTTTATTTCGAAGCGAACACTAATAAATGCCTCACACGCACGTACGTCATTCCCCCTGCCATCATCAACAACGTGATATACCAAAATAATCACTCCCATAATCGATGGCACACAACGGAAACAAACACGTGTCAAGAACTAAGAAAAGAAAAGAAATCGTAAAACAGAAAAAAAAAACACTGGGTTATGTTCCGTCCAAAAATGCAAACTCCACATCTGTTCCATATGGTAATGCTTGGCCCGAGAGAGAAAACAAGAAGGCAGGGAGGTCATCCAGATGCTATAGGATGTGGTGTGCTACCCTGCACCGGGGTGTAGAAATAAGGGATACACACGAAAGCGTTCTACTTAGAGTTGTTCAGACAGACCAGTAGTTCGTAGGAGTGCTTGCACGGCCTTCTTCTGCAACTTTGAGGTCCTTTTTCTTTTTTGTGACGGGGGCCAACTTGTTGAGTGCATTAGAGAGGGATTGTACGCTATATTGCGAGCAGACGCACAGGACGCGTCGAATCGGCTCTTTATCTCCGCAGTGTATAGGCCGGCGGCAGCCATTCCTATGCGCACTCGTAAACCCGACGCCCAACCATAGTCTGTACAGAACAGTAGCATCACCTCCTCAGAGTCGCTGGAAGTCGAAGGCCTAACATTGTATCAAGAGAGCGTGACCTTGCATGCGTAAAATGCGGCTCAATCCAATGTCACAAGAAGCATTGCCGAGCAAACATGCACGCGGAGCTTTCTATAGCAGGACCTCGTGGTCTTCTCTATATGGGCTGAACGGGCAGCTTGACCAGCTCGTTCATTGCTTATAAATGCACAGTGACTTCACAACCATTAAAATATGACGTGGCACACTTCCTCGGTAATGCGGTATTTCTGCTGTCCCAAACACCTGTTCGTGCGAGCCACGCCCACCTTTGGGTCTTTTGGTCGTGAATGAGAAACGCAGCGCTGCCGTTGATGTTGTTGGGTCCTGAATTTTATGGTTGGAATCACCATCACCGCAGTTGAGCTGTTCGGCAGGACGCAGCTGTCGGTGTAGACGTCTGTACAGTCTTGATACTTCTCATATCAAAGAGGTAATGCGAGCTGCCAAAAGGCTGGTTTTGGCGAATCTGTTTCACCGATGTTTAGCATTGTCAAGCTCGCCAATGGCTGTTTGAGGCCCCAGGGAGGAACCAAAGGTCTCACCGCCAGCGTGCAGCCAGCTTGTACAAATTCGCCATGCGTGGTTTGGCAAAAAGATGTTCTTGTCTGTCCGTCGGCCGAGACGCTATAGGTAGTGAAGGCGAGTCCGGGCCTTATGTGTGTCCACTTCAATATGGGTCATTAAGACCTGTTAAATGGGAAGCATTTCTTAGCGAACTTCGGCGAATTTGAACGTATCTATCTATCTATCTATCTATCTATCTATCTATCTATCTATCTATCTATCTATCTATCTATCTATCTATCTATCTATCTATCTATCTATCTATCTATCTATCTATCTATCTATCTATCTATCTATCTATCTGTCTGTCTGTCTGTCTGTCTGTCTGTCTGTCTGTCTGTCTGTCTGTCTGTCTGTCTATCTATCTATCTATCTATCTATCTATCTATCTATCTATCTATCTATCTATCTATCTATCTATCTATCTATCTATCTATCTATCTATCTATCTATCTATCTATCTATCTATCTATCTATCTATCTAATCAGCCGCCTACGACTTTTAGCTCTCCTGGCCGTTTCAAAAATGGTATCAATACCAAACTTGGTATCGCATAACATGGCTATATGAGGAACATATCTGAGTAGTCATAGAATGAAAATCATGACATGTATGTCATGAATGTCGTGATTTACATTTCATGGTCCTGCAGCTCTTGCGGTGGTTTCGTTCACATTGCATGTTGCAAAAGTGGTATGGTATGACGTAATTGCATGGTGAACACAAGCGACAGACCCTATAACATGAAGATGACGTTATGCGTGTCATGTAACATGACTAAATGCCACGCTCATGATCCACTGGTGGCCGTTTCGCCAGCTTCACTTATAAAAAATTTGGTATTACGCGACGTGAATGGATGACGAAGGTATGATACTGGTGCAAACATGATACACATGGGATACGTGTCATGTAACAACATGAGTACATGCTACGCTCATGATGCGCTCGCGGCTGTTTCGCTAGCTTCAGATGTACCAAACTCGGTATTACGTGACGCGAACGGACGACATAGGTAAATGACACATCCAAACATGATAATCACGACATGCGTGTCATGTAACAACATGACTACATGCCACACTGATGATGCGCTCGCGGCCTTTCGCTAGCTTCCAATATGCCAGATTTGATATTTCGTGACGCCAATGAATGACGAATGTATGTGACTGGTGCAAACATGATAATCGTGAGATGCGTGTCATGTGAGAACATGACTACAAGCCACAGTCAAGGCGCGAATACATTTCGACATAACGCGGTGTGCGTGCTTACCAGAGTTCGTTTCGTCGCGTCACGCCGGCGTTGCCACGCCAGGCGCCGGTGCTGCCATATACTAGCAGGCGCGCTTCCACGCTGCGTTGCTTTGACGCATGCGCGTTTCAGCGCGTCCGGCGTTCCTCCGTCATGAAAAGAGGGAGACGCAGTCTTGTCTGGGTAACGCATCGGCATAGAGTAATGTTACTCTAAGGCATCGGCGCGAAATGCAGCATGTCACATTTCGCGCCTGTTGCCGTCGGGTCGCGCCTGGCGTCATACTATAGAGCGCTCGCGTTTTGCTAACGTAGCGTCGCTGTGCCCAGCGTGCGTGCGCGTGAAAGCTACATTGGAGTATATTGGGCTCTTCATGATGCACTCGCGACCGTTTTGTTAGCTCCGCATGTACCAAATTAGGTGTTTCGTGACGTGAATGGACGACCAAATATATGACTGGTGAAAACTTGATAATCTTGACACGCTTGCCATGTAAGAACATGACAACATACCACGCTCATAGCGTGCTCGCGGCCGTTTCGTTGCTCCACATGTACTAAATTTGGTATCAGGTGGCGTGAATAGATGACGAAGGTAAACGACACATCCAAACATGGTAATCATTACAAGGAAGTCATGTACGGCTTCGTTTACCTTCAGCTCGTAATGTTGCGCTAACTTTAGTGACATATCAATATTTCTCCTTTATGCTTCGCATATCACTGATTCCTACTGTATGTGGGATCTGCCTTTTTTTTTTGCTTGCGATGCGGGAACCGGTATCAAAATGTAGCATAATCATGCCTGCTTCGCATGAAGTCGATTCCTGCGGAAAGGGCCTATTTTAAATCACGACATCAATTGAAATGAACCGAGATCGTCGGTGGGGTCCGACCTTTGCCCTGCGCACGCGACCGATTGAGTTACAAGAGAAGTTGGCATGCAACATCTGCAGGAGTCGGACAGGTGATTCGGAGGTTGCGGGACCCACCAACAAAAAGGGTCTTTATAGTTACTACACAAAATTAGAAGTGTATCTAATACGTTCTATTGATCTGTTGGAAACAGTATGCATCGTGTAGTTTATGAGATCCGTGCAGTGACGCGCATACCGTCATTATTGGCATGTGATTCGTGTAATAACACGTGCACACGTACGTTGAATAATGCAATGACCGCGACGGAATAATGACGTGAGTTACGCTATCATTGCGCGCGTGGCAGAATTTAAGATTTTCTACGGGGTCGGGACGTTAAGAAAGTGAGCACGATGCTCCCTTGATGGTATGCGTCCTTTTCTATGAAACTCTTTATTGGGCTAAACTTGTGAGATTACAAGCATTACACACTGTTATCTGCGGCAGGCACGGCATTCTCACAGGCGCGCGCATCCTGTTCTTTGCGTCCATGGCTGGGCGATGCACACCTTCGCGAAGGATTGCCGCTGTTTCATTTGAGGCATATACACCAAACAGAGCGCCGGCCATCGATAAACCGATTTGCGGTAAGGGACATTTAACACGCGGAGCATTAGAGCCTTATATATATGGCTGCTTCTCAAGTAAACTTCACTCGCGTCCTGCCTGTCATGATAGCAGAATGAACTCGAACAATCAAGAAGCTTTTCAAGCATCTGCACCGAACATTGGCAACTATATCTTGTAAATGAAAGAGGAATGCATCAAAATCATATAAATAAATGCGCGTGGCAAAATTATGCCACGCGGCCCTCTGAAATCCCAGCAAAGAAAAGGCAAAATAAAAAGTCAATCATGTCGTGACCCACATGACCCGTCATTCAACGTTGCTATGCATGCACGTTTTGACATGCATGCAAGGCACTGAAACGCTCCGCAGTGCCCTTTTTAAAACAGTGCGGGATCAATACTGGTATTTGCAGCGCTTGCGGCGTCTTGTACTTATCACCCTCTTCTTCGTAAAATGTCTGGCCGCCAGATTATCGCGCGACTGTTGCTGTTTCGCGATGGGTCCGTGTAGATAACACGAAAGCACCAGCAAGCATGGACTCTGCCCACAGTGGCCCGAGTGTCACACAGGCTTTCTTTAAATGTCTCACTGCTCATCTCTTCAGCGGCGGCAAGGGCGTAGCCATGGGGGCTGCTTATGGGGCTTCACTCCTCTCCATCCCGTGCCGTCATGCAAGGCCAAATAAAACAGCGTTTTGGCATTGCAAATCGTCATTTTCTTAACGAACTTCGGCGACTTTTAGCGTATCTATCTATCTATCTATCTATCTATCTATCTATCTATCTATCTATCTATCTATCTATCTATCTATCTATCTATCTATCTATCTATCTATCTAATCTTAGCGCCTACGTCTGGGTACTTTCGTGATCACCTCCTTAACTTAGGGTAGACCGAAATCAGTGGGGGAGAGCAAGAGGGTCGAATGATTGTGGCTGCCTTGTTATGACGGGATTATTGTGAAAATCTCGACGCGTTCGACGTCGTACCCTTTCCTCCAGACACGTACGGCACATAGCCGTATTCGCGATTTTAACTGAGCATTCACCAGTTAGCAGCCACACCTGGAAACGGCGCAAGCAAGGCCAACCAGAGAATACGGTCAACCTTGCATGGAAGGATCCACGTTGCACGCGTTGAGAAGCGGCCGCATAGTTACTTTATATTCGCCATGCCGCTCGCTTGAGCCCGAAATAAGATGGTTGATCCTTCCGTCACAGGAATCGGTATAACACGAAAGTAAAACCTTTCTTAGGCAGTTATAGACATTTATAGTTTACCGTTAGCGTAGTAGTGGAGGTTAAGTGAATAGCGTAGCCATGCAGCAAACGCTCGTAGCGGACAGCGCATTATAGTTTAGCGATATAGCGTTTACGTGGTTCACGTGCCCCAGCTTGGGTGGTTGACAATTCGAACAGTCAACCCTTCGTCACACAACAGTCAACCCTTAATTGTCAACTCTTCGGAGGGTTGACAATTAAGAACAGTGAAAAGGATATTAAATAAATCGAGAATGTTTGCCTGTGTCACCGCGTAAAGCAGTGTTGCAAGTTTGCTTTAGTAATTATAAAAGTAAATAAATATTAAGCACGCACCAAACGTGAACGGTTTATGTTGCCGATTTGTTCACATCGATTTTCTAGTTATGCCAAGACACGCTCGAAATGGGAAGCTATCTCAAAGACTACGCCAACTTATCCTATGTAATACTCGGTCGTCGAAGCTAACTGAAGGCAAGCGAAGACACTTTAAACAGTTGTTTGCTGCGAACAAAGTCAATGGTTCAATAACTACACCAAAATCACGTCGTAGTGGGCATCCGAGAGCACCGCCATGTTTTACGTACACTACGTACACCTACGCTAACACGGTAACGTTAAATCTAAAAAAAATAGTGCGTGTACAGTAAGCGGTACGGGTATCGTACGGTACGTATCTGCGCATGCGCACTCGGATCCCGCTATCACGGTACGTCGGGTATCCCGGTAAGCCCGGTATGCTATAACTGTCTATTGACATAAGAGAGCTTATACAGCGTCTGTTGGTGTTTGACAGTTGAAGCACCGTTTTCCGTAAACGCATCTACGTCGAAGCTTATGGATACATTGGCATCCTTACAAATAACACGTGTGATTAAAGACTGATTAATAATTAAACATGCCTTTGTGGCCATTGATGCCTTTGGAAGCTGTAGTAGTTAACGGTAGAACAGAAGAAAGTGGTGTGACAGCGTGACTGATTGTGCGCAAAACTTGGGCTAAGGCCGCCCACTCGCGCAATGTTTTTAAACGCCACATTTTTTCGCGGGACGAGCAAGCGGGGATCGCGAGGTTACATCCAGGCGAAGCAGGTGCTTTGTGCTATGCGTTGCAGAAAATTTTTGGCATGGATGGATGCTACCAGCCATTCCGGCGCTCTGGGCAAGGTCGCCACTATGGTCACAGGACAGTGCCTTCACTGTGGGGAACTGGTTGACACCTAGCACATGGCGTGGGCCTTCCAAGATGACGCCGCTATTACTTCTAACCCAAACCCTAGACGAGAGGACTGGGAGCCGACTGTGCTCGCTTCTCATACTCTCAGGCCCAGCAGGCCTTGGTCCAGAGAGCCAAGACGGCGGCTTTAACTGATGGGGTCCCGGAATAAAGACTCCACCTAGTCTGTAGGGACCTCTGACGAGGTCCTAAGCCTCTCTTTTGCAAATAAATGTTTGTCAACACCACATGGCGGTTTGTTAATTAAGGCGTTAACAAAACTGCACTTCCATTGGAAACGTGCCGAATAGAATAAACGTGTAGAAATGATGCACCAAAGGAGTAAATCATGGATTTAACTGTAATGATGCATTACATGTACCAAGAGTACTGTGAGAGGGAATTCGTAGATATGAAAGGCCTGTTTTACAGGCTACAAAGTATGTCACCGTAGCGCAGTGAATAGCGTGCCCGGCAGCTCTTGTCATCGACCAAGAGGTCATGAGTTCGACCCCCATCAAAGGGCCCCTAAACCCCCTCTGATATTTTCCCAAACATTTCAAGTAAACAAGCGCATCGCATGCAGAATGCCGTCGTGATCAACCATGCCACACGCCGCAGCGCTACAGGTAGCGGGAGCGCCACAGTTTCGAAAAAAAAAAAACAATAGCTTCTCCTTTCCGGTCCCCGCCATTCCCGCCACTGACATGTGTGACATCACCAGTGAAACTCGATGACGTTACCACTTTCGATGTTTGCGATTGGCCGAGCGACAACTGGCGACTTCCGGTCACTCTGCAAACAGCTGCTCGCGCGCACCTTGCTGTTCTTGGTCGTGATGCCGCTTGCGAATCGACATTTGCGGCACGTAACGCAACACAGGGTTCATACCGGCACGATTCGTAGGGACACGGGGCGGCACGACAGCGACAGCGGTTAGTCAACGATCAGTGCGCCCAGATGACACACACAACACAGTTGACGGCGAGCTGGGTCGTTGGAGTGGCGGCTCCCGGCAGCCGGAAGCAGACGCAGTCTCGAACAGTGCGTCAGTGGTGACGTATGTCACGCGAGATGAGCAGGGACACTCAGCGGACTCAGCGAGGAGGGGGCCAAGCGGTTTTGGAAGAGGGTAGCGTAGGAAAGAGGAAAAGAAGCGACCATCGCGTTTCGGTCATCAAACGCGTTTAACTCCGCGATTACGGGACCGTTTTGAAAAATTCGCACGGCTACGTGTTCGTTGTAAACTCGAGCACAACATCCTCACCTCAATTAAATTTCGACCGCTGGGTGACTGAGGAGCCCTTTAAAGATATGAAAAGTGAGCAGTGGAATAATATTTTAGTGCAAAACAAGTCATAGAAGTCGCCAGCCGTGAACTCTGCCCACCGCCGGCGACCAACACTTTGACATGGCACGTGTGACGTCATGAGCTAGAAGGAGCAGAATTGTTGTCTCCTAACAAATTCAACCGCTGCGGCTCATTCAGTTTCGGTGCCAAGCTGGAGAAAGCCAAGTTATCTCGATTTTACGCGCAGCTGACCACGGATCACTATTGTTCTCCGGAATACGGACGCTCTCACAACGAGTCCCTTGTTACGTCACTGTCGCGAGTGCACAGTAAGGCCCAACAGTGAGGCAGCCCACCTGTTTATAAAAATGTTTAGCTATAAGTTGGGCACTCGACGTAATGCGCTAATATTTCGGCAGATTGTCTGTGAACGCAAAATAATTAATTCCCGTAACACAGGTTATGATCGAAAACTGGGTGTCATAATTGTAATCAAGCACTATGCCACAAAGCCAAGCCTGGTCCTTTGAGAAAAGACTGCATGCAGACGTAATGCTGGTGAAACCGTCAATTGTGGCTGCCCCACATACATGTTCGTGTGTACAACATTTGTACGCATATTCGACGTCATTTCGTATCGTCTCCCTTGAAAATAATTACACCACAGTCACTTTCACTCCGCATGCTACTCATGACATCGGTTCCCATGGTACGTAATATCTTCCGAGTTTTCTTTCGCTGGAATAATATCACTAATTTTGAAATGTCTTTTACGCATTTTTGTGACATGGGCTCGACGAAATTTTCACAAATGTCCTATGTTAGGTCTACAGCAGCCACAATATACTTCATTTTTGCTGATTACCCCGTAAACATCTTTCACGTCACGGCAGGCGCTGCGCCGGCCTCCCAACCGGGCTGCTGAAATGAAGCGCCTTCTTCTTTTTCTAACCACGTGTGGGAGGGGCCATCTCCATTTTTTTTTCACGCGTCTTCTCGCTTACCAAGCCCGGTAAAAATGAGGTTTTCGGAACCGCGAAATTGCACTTTACTAATGCGCGAAAATTTGTTTTAGGGGTGAAGCACCTTATATAGGGTCGCACGAAAACCATTGTTGTTGAGGCTCCGAATGGATGGATGGATGGATGGATGGATGGATGGAAAAAACTTTATTTATACATCCTGTACAGGGTGTAGTCACCTGCCTGACTAATCCCACGTTGAGACTGGGATGTCAAGCTTCCTAGCCTTGTCATGGCCATACTGGACCGCCAGGATTTGGTGGATATGGTCGTGAGACTTTATCATCTCTGTAAACCATTCCCGGGAAATGCCACGGCCAAGTGACTCACATTCCCAGAGCATATGCTCAAGCGTGCATACTTCTTTCTTACATACCTTGCAAACAACATCCATATCTTTTATATCGTACCATTCTTTTACCTGTGCCGGTGAGTAATAAGACTGTGTCGGTAATGGTCTAAGTGTGACCGCTTGTGCTCTGTTCAGTCTACAGTGAGGGGATGCAAACTCTCTCCTCCCTAGGTAGTAATGATCAGTAATTTCATTATAGGTCATGGGCGTATCCCGCTATAGATTTTCGAATCTAGCAGAATCAAAGCCACGTGTAAAAGCGTCCCTGTCCGTAAGTTTGTGGGCAATGCTGTTGGCCGATTCATTTAAATTCATAGGAATGTCATCGAGTGATCCAAGGTGCGCTAGGAACTAATATGTGTCATGTGTATCAATGACCTGTTTACTATTAATAATTCTAACTGCTTGTAGTGTGATCCTGCCCTTGCTGAAAGCTCTGATGGCTGGTTTTGAGTCACTGTATATCGCGGTGTATCGATCATCCGTCAGGGCCAACGAGATGGCAACCTGTTCAGCGATTTCCGGTTTGGAAGTGTAAACCATGGCGCAGTTGGTACACCTGCCCTGGTAGTCTACTACCGCGGCGAACTTATTTCGGTCTTTATATGAGGCTGAGTCAACAAAGCAAGCCCCCTACCTCCTTTATCCAACTCCTTCAATAAAGCCTTAGCCCGGGCTACCATTCTGGCTACGTTGAAGATTTGGTTCATATTTCTTGACAACGGGGCGACGATGATGCTCTCAGCAAAGTCCTGTGTTATCTTGGAGTACGTCACCTGGTCAATGACAGGGTTGACCATGATTCTCTTGAGGATCGATTTCCCCGTGCAAGTTGTAGAGAGTCTTGCTATTTTTGACCTTTCTTGAGCCTCCACAATTTCTCTAGTCATGTTGTTCACCCTTAACTTCAGAAATTTTTGAGTGCTGGTGCGAAACGAGAGACCCAGTGCACTCTTGATGACTTTCTTGATCACCGCGTCGAGCTTCTTTATTTGGTTTTGTGTGCAGTTATACATAGAAGCCACATATGAAATATGACATAGCATGAAAGAGTTGATCAACCTGATAAGATTGTCCTCTTTCATGCCTTTTTGTCTCCCTGCAAGTAGTCTGATCATCCTGTATGCGTTATCTGTCTTGAATATAATTTTCTTGAGTGCCATGTGATTCCTGCCATTTGCATCTATAAAGAGGCGGAGTACCCTCATCGTGTCGACTCGGGGTATATTTACCCCGTTTTTGGTCAATATATGTATGTCACTTTCGGATAGTGGCTTCCAGCCCTTAGGTCTTCCTCCTTTTTCCTTTTTGTAAAATAACTCCGATTTCTGTGGGGAGCACCTGAGACCAGGGGGCCTCAAGTATGGCACTGTCTGCACCGCTTCTGTGAGTGCATCTTGTACCTGTCCTTCACTACCACCAGCACACCATATGGTAAGATCATCAGCATGGATGGTGTGGTGAATGTTGCTGATATTGCTCAGTTTCCTGGACAGGCCGATCATGCACAGGTTGAAGAAGACGGGAGAGATGACCGAGTTTTGAGCGGTTCCACGATCACCGAGTTGAACCACGTCTGAGTTGGTGTCTCCTACCCTTAACCTCGCCGTACGTGCTCCTAAGAAAGATTTTATGAGGGGTTCCACGATCACCGAGTTGAACCACGTCTGAGTTGGTGTCTCCTACCCTTAACCTCGCCGTACGTGCTCCTAAGAAAGATTTTATGTAATTATACATTTTCGATCCAAGTCCGATTTCCTCTATCGTTTGAAGGAGGTATTTGTGCCTAATGTTGTCGAATGCTTTCTTCATGTCTAGTCCGAGGATGGCTTTGGTATCTCTAGAGTATCCGTCTAGAATGTGGTGTTTAATCTGCTTCATAGCATACTGAGTAGATAGTGTTATGCCTGCGAGTCCACAGCGAACGTCCGTGCCTCTGGAAAAGGCAATCTGTGTCAAGGCCAGCACGCGAGCCCGCCTGACTCGAACTCAACGGCGTCATCACGCGGTGGTGCCTTTCTGCCGCGCACGTGCAGTGAGTCACGTCAGCCAGCGAGCCGGCGCCTTCCTGTCTGGCGAGTCTGACGCAATGCGTGGCGACGTCACTCGTCCTTGGGTGCAGCCACGTGCAACGCAGCGGCTCCAGATTCGATCAGAAAAAATGACGCGGCCCAGCGGCGACCCCATTGGAGGAGTCTGACCTCACGACCAGTGGCGCTTCTGGTTGGACATTTGGTTACTCAAAAAATCCACCCGGTGCATATAAAAGAAGCCCTGCGGTGTGTCGCGAGCAGTTGAGCTATGTGTTAGCAGTAGACCTATGTGTTAGAGAGGGGAGCTCGGCTCTTCGGGTCTCTAAGCTGTCGGCCCCAGTGCCGAATTTGTAATGCCTCTGTATATATGCTGTACATAAACCTTGTTTACTTCACCGTCGTCTCGTCCGCTCGTCTATCAGCTCTGCGCAGAAGCAGTCGCGAGCTGAGAAACCTACGCTACCAAACGGCTGGTGACCTTCTCGGCGGAGTTCGAAGCAGTGGCGCCTACGGGACCGTGTTGGCGTCGCCGTCTTTCGAAACAGTGGTTGCAGCGGTCAGATTCGTGGCGCCCTTCGTAACGTCGTCGGAGGCGCGCTACGCAACAATAGTGAGGATCTGAAGCCTAACATATGTGTATATGTTGTTGTCCTCCAAGAAATCCTTAAGCCTGTTTAGGATTGCATGCTCGCCAACTTTTCCTACACATGATGTCAGCGATATTGGCCGCAAGTTCTCCAGACTTGGAGGTTTACCCGGTTTCGGTATTAGTATGACTTGAAGAAGTTTCCATTCATCTGGAACTTCACCCGAATTCCATGCTTCGTTAATGAAATCAGTGATTGATTCAATAGAGGGCTCGTCGAGATTCCTGAGTGACTCGTTGGTCACGCCTTATGGGCCAGGGGCAGACTTTCTGTTTAACTCACTCAACACCCTTTTGATTTCAGATAAAGTGAAGGGTCGATCCAGCTCCGGCTGAGGGGCTCCCCGGTATTTCGATCGTGGAAACCATTCTGGCTCCTTAGCGACTGGTAGGTATTTGTCTATGAGTTGTTTAATAACTGTTTCATTGCCTTGATTTTTAAAGGCTGTGTGTATGGCCCGGGCATTTAAGACAGTGTCTCTAGTTGGACCTGGTGCCTTGCTCGTCTAGGAGGTGCTTAATGAGTTCCCATGCTTTGCCGTTCCTGATGTGCCCGTCAATCCTTTCACAAAATTCATCCCACTGCTGCTTACATAGGTTAAGCAGTGCAGTTCAATTTGTTTATTCAGTTCTGCTATTTTCTTCTTTAGTTTACGATTGAGTCCTCCATTTTTTAGTAATGGTCTGCTTTGCTTCAATTAAGTGGGCTAGTTTAGAACAGAGCTATTTAATCATACAAGTTGCGAAACTCCCCATAGGCTCCATGTATCAAAATCCGAACACAACATTGGCTGAAATGGCGGGAGTAATATATAGCACCATCTTTTGACAAAACTAACTAGAAAGCGTAATATTTTGTGTTTTTGCGTTATTGTGAGCGCCGCCGCATTCTGCTAAACAGCATGGCAGCGCCTAGAGTTTGTTCTTAGGTGAGTTGGTGCCTAAGGGTGCTGAACATGTTACATTGTCGCAGTGGTGGAGACGTGATAAAGAACAGATGAGCTGCTTGTTTTCTTGATGTTGTGTCCATTTTCATGGTTTCCGCATTGCCCTAGAAGTAACGTGGCTATAAGCGGCATGTTCGTGTAGTAGGTGCACAGGTAGCACAGCGTTATGGACGGTGCAGCGAAGTCGGTAGTTTATCAGATTCATGTGGCGGGCCCACGATGTTTACATTTCGGCAAAATAGTGAGCGGCAAGGCGTGATGCAAGCGGGAAGCAGCGTTGATCCGGGTGGATCCAACTTGTGAGTCTGTCGATGGCAGCAGACGACGTTGCCTGAGCAGCAAACGCCGGTGCTGTTGGAAAGACTCCACGAACATAGCACCTGAAGAGAAAAGAACGTTTGCAGTGCTAGCTGAGAGTAAATAGCAATGTTCACGTTCCCACTTTCTTGTCATCGGGCTTTCATAATTATATAGTATCCCGGCCGGTGTCTCATTGATTTCGCGGTTAGGGAAATTCGACCGCTGTGGGCAAGACAAAGCGGCCAATTCGCGGTAAGTACTGAGCGGTACTGTTGTGCTTTGGTTTGCACCCCACCGTATCTGTGTCTTGTTTGTGCGGCCATCACTCCCGTCGTGTTAGTGAGACACATCGTGAACCGCAGAGTGAAACAGTTAAAAGGATTCGTCAAACTTCCCGTGAGCAATCGATCTCAAGCGCACATTTTCAAACGAGCAAGCGAAGAGTAATTGAAATAATCAGGGCACAGCATTAAAACCATGGTAGCACGAAATTGCAAGCACCGCCTTCGATGAAATAAACCTTGACGCTTTGACCCGGCTTCGATTACACCTTCGCAGAGCGGAAACAGCTGACAGTGGTGGCGGGCGCCGTGCAAACCTAGACCATTAATTGAGGCGACAACGTCAGTGTTGCGTGCGGCGTTGAGTTGTCTAAAAAAAAAAAAAGGCACACGCACAACTGGCGATGCAGTGTTTTGTATTGTCTCTCCCAGATGGCGCGACGATCTGCTCACTCCCGCTAGGTCGGCCAATGGCGTGGCCGGGTTTCGGAACGCAGTTTCGCAACTCAAATGATTGAATAACTTTGGTTTAGAATTCATGGCCTCCACGTTAGCGTCTGTGAGAAGCTTTTTGGTGGCTGATTTGATATCATTCCTGATGAATTCGCACCACTTTTTGAGGCTTGGTTTGGCAGCATTTGGTTCACTTTGCGTTCTAATTTTGCTATAGACATCCCAATCAACAACATCAACTTCTTGAGTGCGGCCTTTCTCAACCTCCAGCTTAACCTCGAGAACATAGTGATCACTACCGAAGTTATGACCGGTATTTGTCCATATGGGATGCTCTATGTTCTTGACAAAGGTTAGGTCGGATGTGGTGTCTCTACGTACAGGATTGTCGATTCTTGTGGAATCACCTTTATCCGTAATCAATACCAGGTCTTGCTCGTCAGCATGATGCCACAGATTCCCGCCTTTGGGGTTTGTCGCAGTATATCCCCAGAGTTCATGAGCAGCGTTGAAGTCCCCTAATATGATTAGAGGCCTAGCTTCCGCGAGTTTCGTAGCATTCTCGAAAATTGTCTTGAACTATTGCTTGTAGTGCTTCGGGTTACTGTAAATGTTGAGGACAAATAAGCTGCTGCATCTATGATTTTTGTATGAGACCAGCACTAATACCTCCACCATGAGATACTTTTAGTTCTTGTCCCCAATGCCCAGATCGTGAGAGATTTGTGTCAGCTGCTTATTTACAAACACACATAAGCCTCTACCATAGGTTTTGCACTCTATAGCTTTATACCCAGTGAGCGTGACGTATCCGTACCCAGTTTCTTGGAGTACTATTATAGCCGGCTTAGATTGCAGTGATCCGAGATTTTGCTGAAGTGTGGCACGTTTGTTGCTGTACCCCCCGCAATTCTATTGCCACACTCGAAATTCCCTTTTAGTGTGGGCTATATTGGGTATTCGTATCCTCTGCCTGGAGAATCATGGAGGCTGTGAGGAACGATGGTCCACACTACGCTCTGTCGTTGCCGGACATATTCATAATTTCAAGAGTTTTTACTCTTTCGCTAAATGCCTTAAGCCCTTCCCTAGGATCATTTATTGTATTTTGCATTTGTCCCACACTTTTTTTTAAATAAAGTTTTTTCATTTATTTCATTCACACACTCATCGCTAACTGTGAGACGCTGTCCATGATCATTTTCATTTTATCTGTAAATGAGGCTAGTGTTTGTTTCATTTCCTCAATGTGTGTTTCAGTATTATTGAGCTTACTTTCGATGGCTCTGCGCTTGGCCGACATGGCCCCATCATCCACAGGCGCGGGAACTGGCGTTTCCTTTGGCGTGTTTTTGTACTCGGCCTGCTGGGTTTCACTTGAGAGTTTTTTAATTGCTGCTAATTCTGTAAGCATAATTTTGTTCATTTCCCTTAGTTCTTCGTTTTCTTTCCGGAGCTTCTATATTTCCCTACTTTCCTCTGGGCGTGGGTCGCAAATCATGACACTTACCGGTTCGGTTCGCGCACCATCGTCCCAGGCAAGTCGTATGTTGTTGGAAGATTGTCCTCTGGCAGTTGTCGTCTTGTCCCTCATTGCCAATCCCTTGACTTTGTCGGCCCACGTGGAACCAATGCCTCCTTCGGATTCCGGGTTGATCAATGGACTCCGATTCCCAGACCTCACCACAGATTCGTACCTGGACACACTCCTTCTTCTGGATCTAGATACACTCCTTCCTCTGAATTGGGAGTGATGTCGAGACCTGGACCTGCCGCGAGATGCTGCTGTTGGCTTCGAGTCGTCCATTGGAGCTGATGCCGTGGAGTGCAGCTCGGATGAGTGCAGGTTCAGCGGATTGTCGGCTTGTTCCTTTTCAGCGTTGGCTGCCATTGCTCTTTCACTTCTTCTTCTGACAACACATGGAATTGTGTAACGCTGTCTGCACATCTTGTCCGCCGTGGGGTGTGGTCCACTGCAAAGTTCACATCTGGGTTGACACCTGTGTTCTTTAATCACGTTTATTGCGCCACGTCCTCTTCACATGGTCTCTTCCGAGGTGGGGCACACGTCAGCTCTGTGACCGAGCCAGCCACAAGCATAACATATGTGGATCTTTTTCTCGTAGAGTGAGCACTTCACCAGGATCGGACCATACCTGACGAAATCTGGAACCTTGTAACCGTCGAAGGCGATGATCACCGTGCCGGTTTTCTTAATTTTTTTAGCCACGCTGCGCCAAGGGGTTTTTTGGGTTGACAATATTTCTCTCAAGCTCCGCCGTCCCGTCGGCGACGTCGATGTTTCTTATCACTCCTTTGCACGTATCGTCTGGTGCAGCCTCATAGGCGTTGATCTCATAATTGCAACCGCCCAGGTCGATTGATCTTATTTTCACGTACCTCTCAGCATTTTCCCGCTCCGGTGTACTCGCCACCATTATGTTCTGGCTGACGTTCGGGCAGATGATCTCTGACGCCATCTGGTCCAAGCCCAGCCCTGTAGCTTCGATGATGGCTTTGCCTACCTTGGTGGAGCCCATCTTGCTAATATTGCTGCCGCCACGTGGTCGTAGGATGATCTTGAAGTGTGCCTTAGGCATGTTGGGCATGCGGGACGCCCTGGTGACTCGGTTCTTGACCTGATTGCCGTTCTCAAATGTTCTAGACGCCGCGTCCGTGTTAGGCCCAGCTCCGGCTGAGTCCCCGCTAGCAGCGGATTTGGTCGACATTCGCTTGGAAACTGCTGTTTGCCACCCGTGCTCTTTGGTACACTCAACGGGAGATATGCTCTCCCCGTCCATCATTACTTGCATGCCGAACACGCGGCCACTCGCCCCCGACGAACGCCACTTGGCGCGCGTCCGTGTGGCGTTGACCCGGCTCGGCGCAGGCCTACCTCAAGCACGGCGTCGTTGGCACAAAAAATCTCGTAAAATGACGAAAAGTACACCCACCATAGAAATTTGATGTAGCCTTGTTCTCCTCGATGTTATGCGTCGATCAATGTAATCCATTCAATGACACACATTGATTGTTTGGCGGAAACAGATGTTCGCCTCCGCTGCACGCTCGAGGCACTCTAACGCAGCGCCTCCAGAATACCATTCACCAATTTCCTTGAGCAGAACATTAAATAAATGTTTTGTTCACTCTCTCCACACGCAAGACTATCGTCTTTCGATGACATTTGCAGATGAAATGCAGATACGGGCCAATTTTTTTCTTTTGTAAAACTCTTACCATGGCAATTCATTACTCGTTTTCTTCATTGTTCTCTTTTTCCCTGCTATATATAGGCAACATAGTGTCACTCAGGTTGGAGCACTGCATTGGCCCTGGCCCGGGCCGGCCCGTGGGCCACGCCGGGTAAGAAAAAATCCAGCTAAATGGGGATTAACGTCAACTTTAGCCCTGAAATTGTGCCGTTAGTCCACTAAAAGACCAAGTGTGGTGAAGAGCGTGCCGTGTGCAAATTTGGAGGACTAACGAGAGGACGAGCGGCTCACACACTTCCTCGGCTAGGGGCTGAAGGGATGAAAAGACGCTTTTTCTACAGTCCTTGTTGTGTAGACAGTTCAGCAGACTTTCAAACGTATGGCTCTCAATCAGTATGGCTCTCAATCAGATTTTTCTGAAAATCATCCTTCTACTTTGTCGGGGTGGTGGTAGCGCGATGCGGAGAGGTGAAGAATGTGGCAAATGCATGTTACGGGGTTCAGTGAACTGATGACAATCCTCCTCAGCCCACATAGAGTTACGACGAAGAAAACAACGCGAGAGAAAATAATTAGTCGAGGAAGAATACTGCGCCGATCATTACAATGATGAAACGTAGTTCAATAAACTTAACAGTGTTCACTAGCGGTAACAATCATGCAAGTCTAACGGACATTTTAGCGCGTATGTTGTGTATTCATCCGCACCGGACTTCGTCGGAATCGTTCTCTGTAACTGTAGCCAAGAGTACGGCTCGTGATCATCACTCGCGCGGTGATCTCTTTTGCTCTGGTTTCGTGGAAGGCGAGTGCCGCTTCACAGGCTATCAACGTAGCTGTGAAAAACATACTTTGTCGCATGTGCTGGAATTGTGGACGCGCCTGTATTTATGCTTCTGTGGAACGGCTGTTCAGTGTACTGAACACGGCAACTTTCCTGCCAAGAAATGGACACCCCAGCTTACACGCAGGGCTCCTTCGTGACTTCTTTTCTGCAAAGCTTCAAGAATAAACGCCATCACCTTGAAGTGTGATCATAGTTTTGTGGAATAACTGGCACTGCAAATCACGTGCGTCTGTTATTTTTAACGCTATTTTTATTTTCGTCACCTTGGTACACTATATAATAAATAGTGTGAAAGCTGAGAAATCACTGTGCGCAGCATATTTTAGCATGTTCTATGAGCTTGCGAATGTATAATTATTGTCGCTTAGGCAATTAAGTCGTGTTCGTATAGGAATTTTATTTTTAAAAGAATTTTTAAAATTCTTAACAGATAAGAGGGGAAAGCAGCCGACGGCGAACACCACTGGTGTGCATGACGCATTTTTGTGGAAAATAAATGTTTATAGCTTTGAATTGGTCGATATGGTTGATTGGGCGAGTTGGTGATATTGGTCTCTGCAATTTTTAGTTTGCACATACATTCGAAAATGTGGTTCTGAGTGAGGCGCAGCTGACTTGAGCTGTTATGTCAGTCTACGGAGATGGCCAGGTGAATGAATAGTGAATTATTCATTAGTCCCTCAAAAAACAAATGGATTAACAGTTTATTTCGAAGGAGTAACGTTCACTCTCCCGGGGATGATTTCTCGAGATCAACAGTTAGTCCTTACGAGTGTAACATTTGCTCTGTTAGGGACACTTTTCGAAAATCAGCTGTTAGTCCTTACAGGAGTAACCATTGCTCCTTGCCGGAGCAACGCTTAGTCCTCTTCCAGTTAATCCTTCAATGCTCAACTGCTTATCCTCTTGCAGTTAGTCCCAAAAAGGACGAATAGTTGTAGCAAATCAGTTGATCCCCAAACGAACTAATATCCGTACCCCTTTTAGTTCTTTTTTTTTTTGAGTATTGGATAGGGCCCGGACCGGCTACGGGTCGTGTGCGAGAGTGAGTCAGGCCTGTGTTATTCGCAGGTCTTATACATATCGCTATAATTGCCTGTGCACGCTGTTTGACTTTGTTGTTTGAACTTACTATTCAACATTTTTGTAGACTGAAAAGCTGAAGGCTTCTGAAATGAAGCCTACTGAAGCAATAGAATACGTCTGATCCACGTGAAGTGACCTTCCACGCGCAGGCTAGCCCTATTGAAAGTTGGCTTCTTCACCTTCTACCTTTTCTTTCCCACCATAGTCGCCGCTTTTTCCTTTCTGCAACACATCCCACTCTCCTACATTATCGCTGCCACGAGCTGTAAGCCTGCCGCTACAGCCAGGCTTTGCTCCCATGTTTGCGCCAAGGCCTTCGGCCATCGACAACCCACGACGGCGCTTTCGGTCCTGTATAGCGGGAATCACGCTTCGGGCACAGACATGCCGCCGGCTGGTTCACTCCAGTGCTCTAATGAGAGTTGTTTTGGAAGCCCTTAGTCCGGTCTTGCTTTAAGATTGAATGCTGTTACATGAAAACGACAAGATTGGCATATTCAGGGAACAGCGAGGACGGTGGCTCACTGGCTAACGGGTTCGGCTTGCTTTGACAGATCTCTGTGGTTTTGTGGTGGCGGCGAGTCGGGAAGAAGAGTGGATCAGAAAACTTTCTTGAGTGTGAAAACTTACGTTGGGGGCAGTTAATTGCCTGCCGAGGAGTCGACACGACAGGTAATGCTGCCCAGCCTGGTGTATTCATCCCAGAAGCAGCTAGAGCACATTTTTAATTATTTTTATTTGAACATACTGCATGCGCAATCGTCCCTCGAAGGAGTGGTTACAATAAAAAACAATTAAAGATGACAGTCATAAACAGAAGTTACAATGGCTTGCATTACAGATTGCGCACTGAGAAATGGCCGAGGGGAACATTTGTGTGTGTTAACACGGCTTGAATGTTGTCCTAGTGTTTTGCTCTCAGTGAGTGTAGAAAAGGATGAACGTCACTTTGGAATTTTGAAATGATCGTGGGACAAAAGATAAATGAATTTAAGCTTGGAAACTATTCTTCGTTCTGAAAGTTGTTCAAGTTTTGTTTCCGCTAAAAGTTCACAGGCGGTGCATTGTCTAGAATACGCACAGTATATGAATCTGGCAGCTAGTTTTTGTATGCGCTCAATTTTCTCGGTAAGGGCTCCAGATTGAATCAGCATACTCGAATCGGGGTCTAAAAAGTGTTTTACAGGCATTTTGCTTTTCACGTGTGGTGGGATGCCATGTAGCTCCCTTCGTAAAAAAGAAAGCTTGCGTTCCGTTGTCTGACAGAGAGAGGAGATGTGAGGCTCCCGATTGAAATTAGACGGGAGGATAAAGTCCAAGTATTTTACCTGATGGCATTTTTCGAGTGTGGTGTTAACAAAGGAATAACGAAAATTGATTGGATTTCTCTTGTTGGTGAATGTTATACACTTGGTTTTTGACGCGTTAAGTCTCATGCCCCATGTATTGCACCAAAAATAAAGGTAGATTGCAGTGAACATTTCAGTTGGATTTGATCCCTTGGGTGACGTGCTACTGTGTATACTACACAGTCGCCAGAAAAAAGCCGTATTTGCACCATGCCATGGATACTGAACTGAATATCATTGATAAACGTAAGAAGTAGAATGGAAGCAAAAATGGACCTCTGCGGGACTCCTGAGTAGACTCGAAGTTGCTGTTTGCAAATGGACACGCTTTGTGTTCGATTTTTAGAAGACTGGAGATCCATGAAATTAATTTACGCTCGATACCAAATGCTAACAGTTATGTAAGTAGATCTTGATGCGGAACAACGAACGTGTTGGAAAAATTAAAAAAACAGCGTCAATCTGATCTCCATAAGTAATTGCATGAGCTATTTCATCTGTTAGTTATGGGTTGTGTTACCGTTCAAAGATCTGATCCAAACCCATGTAGATCCCCAAAAAGTTCGTTGTTTGCTAAGTGGGGTATAATGGTTTTAAAAATATGTTCCATCAATTTGCAATAGGTAGTAATTAATGATACCGGGATACCGGACGATAGTTTAGTTCAAATTTCGAACCAGATTTGTGGATTGGAACTACGTTAGCGCTACGCCAGCCGCTTCAAGAGAATTGATAAATATTTCATGCAAGTATTTAGCTACCCATATGGCATATCAGGTTTGAAACGAATTTGTAATATTGTCTGAACCAGGCGATTTTTTTTCAGATGCAGTTTTTGTGGAATAGAAAAAAATACCTTCTTCTCTTATCGCGAATTCCGGCAGAATAATTCAAACACATATCATTTTAGCCGTTCGTTGGAAGAGGTTTAAAGAGAAAAAGACGGAAAAAACGAGTTTAGTCCATTTACGGTTCGGAAATATTGTGATCGGGGCTTTTATTTGTGAAATAGTTTCGCATTTATCAGCCGAGTGACGTCAGAATTGCTGTGTTTCATGAACGACGCTAAAGTGGCGTTGTGGTAGTGCGACTTGGCAAGTCGAGATAAGATTTCAGCCTTTTTTCCGTCGACTATTTATTTTTCATTTCGTGAGTGTTCACGGTTTCTTTTGTGGGACGAAATTAGCTTCGCAAAAAGACACGATGTGCTTCAAACATGACCATAACTCGTTCGCATCTGTAATTTCGCTAAAGGACACAATGTTCGCCTCTATAGAAAGCCAAACACGGCAGGATCGTCTGCGCGCGCATAATTTTTAACGAACCCAGAGAGAATCCGTGTAACGTACTGCTTACAAAGGCCAAGTCAAGGAGCGATGATGGCAAGAAACTTATTCGAATATCTCCAGTCACCAATCGATACAGCGAAAAACTAAACGTGGTGTAGTGAAGTGAATCTGAACGTTGTGCATCCCGTCCGTCATGCGAAAGAGTATTCCAGCTTATCCCAGGTAAACTGAAATCCCTTGCAAAAATAATTTTCAGCTTTGCATTGGTGTGTTTTGAAAGATAGTCGTGCATCTTTTGAAGGTATTCCACCTCAGCATTCGGGGGTCTGTATACGCCCAGCAATATTATGCTCTTATCATAGCACGAGTTTACACCATAAACTTTCCTGGTCAGGAATATCGTCTAACACTGCACATTTTAGATTTGTTTCAATTACTACTGCTACAAATGCAAATAATAAATGTCAGGGTCCCAGCAGGAATCGAACCCCATCATACTGCGTGGCAATCAAGTATTCTACCACAAAGCCACGCCAGGTCTCGGAACTACTTTTCAAATAGAGCCTGATCTTCGTGAAACATCAATTGTGGTTTTAGTGCGTGCTATCCAATTTTACAAACATTAGATACGTACACCTGCGATACAGGCTTCTTAAAGTTAATTGTAGTTAGGTACCATCCGCTGAAACAGATTTATGTAGCCCTGTTCAGGGCTACCATTTTCGTGAGCACTAGCTCTTCATATCAGCTGGTAGCGCCTGGTGTTGCCAATACTCATGTTGCGGTTGTAATCATTGCACAAGTGTAAAAAAAACGGTTATATTACATCTGCGACTGTTCAACATGTCTGTGCGTGCAACAAGTGTACATACATTTGCCGGTATTTTGAAACTTGTCGCTGAATAAAAATATTACCACATGGTTATCTTCCCACCGCATGCTTCGCACAACGTCGATTTCCAAGGTACGTTGGATCTGCTGAAGTATTTCATTAACAATATGCAAGGCAAGTTTTAGATTGTATAATTGGTAGACAGTAAGTATCTGAAGCTTGTCGGAGAATGGAGGAGTGCGTTCCGTAGGTTGAAATTTTTTATGAAGCGTACAGCCTTTTTTTTTAAACTAATAGTCTGTCTAGATTGGTTTCTGAAGTATAGTGCCCCAAATGAAAAGACAGTAATGTAGTTGGGAACGAGCTAAGCATAATATAGCTGGAGTTTTAGCCAGCTTTGAACTAGGGACCTAAGTTTGTCAAAAAGAGAAAGCATTCGAAACATATTGGCGTGTATATGTTATTTAGCTGCGGCACACCTATAGTTTTACTGGCATTAACTGCAATTTATACTGTGCACACATATTAGTGTAACTTGATGCTGCATACTAACTTTAGGGAAACACCTCCAATGTCATAATGTAATTATTTAAAATAATATCGTTCTGAACCAAGCCTTAAAATATTCCCAGGGTGAACTTGCAATTTGTTCTTTGATGCCAAGTAATGTCATTTCTGCAGATTTCTTCGTACGAAAGCCAAACTGCTCACTGACAAGTAATTCATGATCATCGAGAAACTTTGTTATTCATGTTTTTATTACGTTTTTTAACACCAAGTATCTGTATGGGGGTATTTTACTTTGTAGACATCCTTTGAAATGCAAAACTTAGACTGCATGGTTAGCACTGAGTACGAGAGGCAGCCAGTTATGACTCCAGGTATAATTTATATCGCCCTGCGATAATTTGGCAAAAATATTATGGGTGTAATAAACCGAAATTATACACAGCACCAGTAAAAGCTGTGACACGTAAAGAATTTCTCAAGACGCTCCAAAAATATCTTCTTTGCATCAGGTATCGGACAGTGCCCCGTTTATGCTCAAGGCATAATTGGCTGAAACGGGCCCTGTGTGAAAACACCAGGCTGGGTACGCGCTGGAAAGATCGTCCATGCTCAGGCCACCCTTTCTCTATGAACGAAATTATGGGGTCCATTTCGCCTCGTGGTGCAAGCGTGTCCGGCGGGTCGACTTGACCGGATCACGGGCCGCCGTACGAGTGTTGCGTAGGCTTCCCTAAAATCGACTAGGGTGTACTCTGGCGCTGCGATCGTTCAGCGACCATGGGAATGATGGGTAGTACACACATTTGCCTAGTCTTTGTACTTGCGGGCGGCGAATCGCGCTTGTGGTTTCGTATATTGGTGGTTTCGGTTTCGTTTGAAAAAAAAAAAAAAAACGAATCCTTTTCAATTTTGTCACCCGATTCGAAATGGTAAGCCTAAAACAGTTGGGTGGTGAAGCGCAACATCTGAACACTTGTTGATTTTTGCTTCATGAGAAAACAGTTCAAGCCACACGAACACGCACGGAGCCAAAGCAGGCCAGAAGTACGAAGAATATAGACAAATATGTGTACTACCCATCATTCCCAGGCTCCCTGAAGCGCCGTGCATTGCAGTTCCCATGGACATTTGTGCCAGAGTTCTTTTTAGTGTATATTAGCGAACTCTGGAGTGTTGATTGTGACAGAGTTGAGGGCGCAGTAAGTGGAAAGAATATGTGGCCAGCTCGCTTGAGGATCCTAAATTCTGGGCTTAAAGAAAAGGTACAGATATCATCAGGTTGAACAATTCTGTACTCGAGCATTTTAAGGGCAGAGCTGGGGCCAGGTTGTCGTATACTGTCATCGCCACTGGGCGCAACGCTGCAGGCAGAACCCGATCTATAATTGTTCCTCTTGCATTGCCTTGATGTCAAGTGACTAGGACCACGTCTAGCGATAAATAGGAAAAAAGGAAATGAATGGGAAGGGGAAAAAGACTGGAGACAAAGCGAAGAGAAGGCTCCATTCAGGCTTCAAATTTTGCGCTCCTCGGACTGCGGCTCTGGGAGAATCGCCTAGCGTTATGGTGGCACGCTGCCTCTCGTTCCGCCGGCGATTCGAATAATGTGAGCGTTGTACTCATGTAACTCCCGGCGAGAACCGTTGACATTGTAGGAACAGCGCAGGAGGCGAAGAACGCCTCCGGCTGCTCGGAGTCGCCAATGAGGAAGTTGGGGGGGGTCCAGTGCGTTCGGCCGGCCTTCATCGCCAATACAGGATGAAGGCAACGCTCTTCGTCTCGATCCTTCCACGATGCACGAGTCCCGCGCCACTGAGTTTCGTGGAAACATTTGATCGGATAAAGAAATGCGTCCTCCCTGCGAGCGATCAGGTCACCACTAAAGACAGGTATACGCGGGAACCAGAAGCGTGGAAGCAAGCGCAACCTAGAAGTAGTTACAGCGGTACTACGGAAGCAATAAACAAAGATAGAAAAGAGCACCGATTTTCAAGAATCGTATAATAGCGGAGTAGTGTGCTATATAGGAGAAAAAAGAGAACGGGCATGCGTATAGAAGAGTGCTGTTTGCAAATACTGCAATGCGATGTCAACAGAACTCTTATGACTGATTTATTGAGCTGGAAATAAATGCACAGCTTAAAAATGATCGAAATACGCAATCTCTTCTTGTAATAACTCAATTGATGGGGTACTTACACATGTACCGTGAAACCTACTTATGTGATAGGCTTCAATTATCTCACGCGTGGCCTGCGAGTGGTGCTTGCTTCGCAACGCTCGGGAACCAGGGTGTATTCACCCACCCATTTTAGGGGAGGGGAGGGACACAAGCAGCACACAACAATACACGGTGCCACTCGTTTGGTAATACATGCGGTGCGCTCTGAAATGTACAGAGTAATTACATGCACTCAGATGCTGCATGTGTATTTCCCCCCCAAAGAGTCTGTGCACAGTGCGTGATTTCATGAAACGGAAACACCACTGTCGTAACTTGGCTATGACGCGCACACTCCTAGCCTCATGGAAACCTTTGTTATTTTTATTTACTACTCTGTTTATTTATAGTTATTTCTGTCATCATCGAGGTGCTCGCAGAACAAGTGGATTGGCACCAACCTTCACCGGGAACAGCTGGTGTTCGGCAGATGGCGGCGTTGCCCTGAGAGGTGGCACCAGCCGCGCCGTTCTTGTGGGCGTCGTGCATCGCAGGGAAAATATCCAAAATAATCGGCGTTGGTATGCGGAGTTCGCAGGCAGCCGTGTGTCACCGTGAGCTCATAAAGCAGAGAGAAGGACTGCATCTTCGTGTACGTACAGACATGTCAGTCTGAAGGCAGTGTTGCCCACGGGTTTTCATAGCATAATGATAATTGTTGGGGTTTAATGTCTCAAAAGCACCATATGATTATAAGAGACGCCCTAATGGAGGGCTGCGGAAATTCAGACCTTCTGGCGTTCTTTAACGTGAACCTCAATCTGAGCACTCGGAGCGGGAGCCTCAATGTGGCCGCCCTGCGAGTCAGCAGCCGAGTCCACCTTGGCGGCCGCAACCAATATTCGGAAAGTACTCTACGGTATGGTTTGAATTACACTACTGTACCCTGCGGATCTTTTTTGATTACCCTACATATTAACTACGCCTAAAAATAGCGCAGCGTATACCAATAAGAGGTAAAGATTTCACCCTTTCACATGCGTAGCGGTGCTCAAGTCGATAGCTGCATTGAAAACTGATTTGAAAAAAAAAATTAAAAGGCAACAAGAAACATAGCACACAGACAAGAAAGTGTTCCGGTATGGGAAGAGCGTTGACTAACAAAAGAAGTAGCAGAAGACTTCTTCGGTTGGAGAACGAAGCGCCGCAAGGGCGGAAGAAATGTACTCAGTGTCGTAAACCATAAAGGGGTCATCCTTTACTCCCCTTGTTCTAAGGCTAGGTGGGGGACACCCCTTTCAAACATCATACATGTTTGACAAGTAAAGCGCTTTTAACTTCTCTAGTGCCTGTTTTCTAATAGCTCTCGGCTGTGTGATTGGTGAAGCACAACTGCCTCTCAATCGGTTTCAGAAAAGGCCCAATGCAATTACATGAGCTGGGAACCCATACTTTTTTCCCCATTTTGATTTCAAGTAATTGTTGTTATGCTTTTCATATATTAAGCAAAACAAAAGCTACAGTTATATAAAAATCCAGATGGCCTCCATGGCAAGATGTGTGTCCCCTTAGTGACTTTTCTGATATTACGCCAATGAATATATTGGATAGCAGTGGTCGAAAGAAATTATCCTGTGGGTCGAGAAGGTGAAGACGAAGTAAGCAAATGGTGTGTGTTTCACTGTTTGGAGCGTAGTTGGACTGCTCGTAGTTGTTGAGCTAGATTCAGGGAAGAGAAAAGATTAAGTGTGTTTAATTGATACCCGGCTGCGTGGTATAGCGTGGCATTGTTGACCTTGAGTTTCACGTACAACATCGAAAAGGTAAACAGGCCAGCGATAGAAACAAGGAAATGATGCCTGGATGATGGGGGAGAGAAAAATTGACAGACAACTACAACAACAACAAAAAAATGGGCAGATCCCACGTTTTGTGGGAATCGATTACATGCAAAGCACGAATGAGAAAGGTTGATATGTCCCTATAAAATCACCACAACGTTACTAGGATGACCTAAATTAGCTCGTACATGACTTCCATGCCATAATTATCACGTTTAGATGTGTCATATACATTCTTCGTCTATTCGCGTCACGTGATACCAAATTTAGTATCACGGGATGTGATATGTGGAGCTAGCAAAATGGCAGCGATCACGCTATGAGCGCAGCATGTAATCATGTTTCATATCACAAGATACGCATATTATGATTATCATGTTTAGACGTGTCCTTTACCTTCGTCGTCTATTCACGTCACGTGATACCAAATTCGATATATGTGGAGTTAGCGAAAGGCCACGATCGCGCTATGAGCGTAGCATTTCGTCATGTTTTGCATGACGCGCATGTCATGATTATCATGTTTGGGCATGTTATTTACTTTCGTCGTCTATTTACATCACGTAATACCAAATTCGGTACATGTGAAGCAAGCGAAAGGGCCATGATCGCATCATGATCGAGCGTGGTATGTTGTCATGTTCTTGCACGACACTCATGTCATGATTATCATGTTTTCACCAGTGATGTACCTTCGGCATCTATTGACGTCACGTAACACCAAATTTGACAAATGTTAAGCTAGCGAAACGTGCGCGAGCGCACCATGAGCGTGGCATGTAGTCATGTTCTTACATGACACGAATCTCATGATTATCATGCTTGAACCAGTCATGTCCCTTCGTCATTCTTTCACGCTCCATTATACGAAATTCGGTACATGTGAAGCTAGTGAAATGACCGCGAGCGCAACATGAGCGTGGCGCGTAGTCATGACTAGTCATAACTTGAAAATCATGACATGCATATCATGATTTCCCCGTTAGGGTTTGTCACTTATGTTTGTCTTGGAGTCATGTCATACGATACCAGTTTTGCGCAATGTCATGTGAACGAAACCACCGCAAGAGCAGCAATATTATCAAATGTAAATCATGACATTCATGACATACATGTCATTATTTATATGTTACGACTAGTGAATTATGTTCGTCATACAGTAATGTGATGCCACACCAATTTTGGTATTGATACCATCATTGAGACGTCCAGGAGAACTAAAAGTCATAGACGGTAGATAGATAGGTACGCTCAAAGTCGCCGAAGTTTGCTGAGATATGCTTGGCATTTAATAGGTAAAATAACGGTAATCTGCGCTAGGGTTCAGTAAGTCAAGCTGTTAATTTACGAAGATTTTAAATGCGAAGCATTTCTTTGCGATCTGCAAGCACTTTTGGCATCTATCTTTCTATCTATCTATCTATCTATCTATCTATCTATCTATCTATCTATCTATCTATCTATCTATCTATCTATCTATCTATCTATCTATCTATCTATCTATCTATCTATCTATCTATCTATCTATCTATCTATCTATCTATCTATCTATCTATCTATCTATCTATCTATCTATCTATCTATCTATCTATCTATCTATCTATCTATCTATCTATCTATCTATCTATCTATCTATCTATCTATCTATCTATCTATCTATCTATCTATCTATCTATCTATCTATCTGCCTGCCTGCCTGCCTGCCTGCCTGCCTGCCTGCCTGCCTGCCTGCCTGCCTGCCCGCATACCTGCATACCTGCCCGCGTGCCTGTCTGTCTGTCTGTCTGTCTGTCTGTCTGTCTGTCTGTCTGTCTGTCTGTCTGTCAGTCTAGCCCCCTACGTCTTGCTGCGCTCATGGTTACCGCCTTAAAGATGGGGTACACCTGTATTAATACGGGAGGGCACGATGGTTTGACGAATACAACACGCTGGTCATGACATGAGTAAAGTCACAATATGGTTGCATACGTCGTCAAATACGATCAAAAAAACAGTGGCATATACCCGAAGGTGGATATGTTCCAGTGGTATGCGGGCATTTGCCACAGGTGATACACATTTTATGTCTACCCGGTGAGAACGCACATGCGTAATTTTAATGCTCCAGCGTTAAGAAAAAGCTGGCAAGGCAGCGTTGACCGGACGAATGCAAAGAATAAATGTTAGTGTCCCAGCAGAAATCAAGCCTCATCATTCTGCATGGCAATCAAGTATTCTACCCCGTAGCAACGCCAGGTCTCGGGAAATACCTTGCAAATAGACCTTAATGTTCGTGAAACGTCAATTATAGTTGCAGTACTGCCTCTCAATCTTTATAAACATCACATGTATACTTGTACAGTGCAGCCGTCATGTCGGGTTTACGTGAAGTGTAATTAGGCGCCAACAGCTGAGGTTGATTTGTGTAGCAGTGTCGAAGGCTATACCATCCTCGTGAGCCCCAGCGCACAGCAGCGCTTCTGGTGTTGCTAATATCCATGTTGCTGTTGGCACTGCTACGCAACAGAAAACAACTGCTAGTATAATGAATATGTGGCTGTTTTACGTGTGTGTGTGTGCGCGCGTTGATTTGTACATATATTGAGCGCCACTTCATAACGTTTCGCTGAATCAGGAAATTAAAACACATTCACCTTCCATCCACATCCTTCGCACGAAATCGATTCCCAAGGAACATGGGATGTGCCGATTTTTTTATTGGGTGAGAACCCTACATAATTTGGACAAGATTGTGCCGTAACAACAGCAACAACAACAACAACAACAACAACAACAACAACAACAACAACAACAACAACAACAACAACAACGACAACCAAAAACAACTTTTTTAGTTGGGCGCACGTAACGAGCGTATACGTACGCAACACTGCTGCGGGAGAGAACCTTGCTTGTGCCGTATGCGTAACGTATCGATTCCAGAGATGCGCGCGTTCGCCCGTAACAAGACGCTGCGCTTGTAACGCAACGCTTACTACGTTACCTTCTCGCGAAACCTTGAAAAAACGAGAACGAGAGTATATGGTGGCTGCAATGGCGTTTGACACAGACAGCAACAGCAGACTCGATGCAAGGCATGTTTAGTACACAATGAAAGGCGATTTTTTCGTGCCAAACAAGGTACATTCAAGCGGCGCGTTCTGGCAGATTCAGAGGAAATAGCCTGGTGTCTCACAAACATCCTCAAGAATCACCTTCGATAGATTGTGTGCGGGAACGCGTCTCCCTGTCAGGCCTCTAGGCAAATGAACCCGTAAATAAAACGGCAGCTTGGTACGTAACTTTATTCATGGTGCAACGTAACACGCCTTGAACGCTGTGCGAGCTTTCATTTCTTAAATGTGCTGGTAGTACATCGTAAGGTCATGAATACCTGGAATGCGACAATTTGCTGCAGGGTACGCTAAGTCTCTTCCACAGACGCTGGGGTGAGAGAGAAAAAAAAAACTTTAAAATATCTATATACATGGAGTGTGTGGGTAGTGGCCCGGTGCGAGCCACCCCTCGCAAACAGTAGGTGGGCTCCGCATTACAGAAGCCCATTGGCGTCCAATGTGACTCGGGCTCGGTTGACCAGGGCCTTCTGGCTCGCCAGGTCAGAGCAGCCGAGCAGGGTGGCCTCCCAGTTCTCCCGGCTGGGGTTTGGTTTCGGGGTGAGGCGAGGAGTTGACTGGCATGCCCACACCATGTGGAAACTCTCCAAAGACTTCTCCACACAGCGCGGGCGTTTTCCTGTACAGGCAGGATCGAGATATTTAAAAACTGCTGGGCACAGCAGTGTTTTGGTGTAAAGGTGGAGGAGTAAACGCTCCTCCACCTTAAAGATTCTTTCAGGGTTTAGGATGAATTGACTGGCTGAATCGGTAGAATTCAGTAATTTCTCGTAATGTTAGGACTGGATTGAGATCGAGATCAGTTTCGGAAAGGTCTGAAGGCGTTCCCCGGAGAGTGAGCGCGCAGGCGGCGGTGTCCGCCGTTTTGTTGCCTTCGAGGCCCATGTCAGCTGGAGGCCATATGATCCTTCGGGACGTGGGGACCCCGACGTATTTGCTGTTTTGTAAGATGCGGTACGACAGGTGTGGGACATACCCTCGTTGAATATTTTGGCAGGCCCCTCTTGAGTCTGTAATGATGACGCGTGAGTTCAGGTCTGCCGCAGCTAGTGTGATGGTGACTTCCTCCGCATATGTTGTGCCCTGTGCTTTGAATGTGAGGCCATTCACCGCGACATTTTGGTGGACGACTGCAGCCACCCCCCATGGTGAGGGCTGGAGGTGTTCACGTAAAATACACCGTGTTTGTTCCCATAGTGGTGAGCTAGTGCCTCCGCCCACGCTAGGCGCCTGCCAATGGGGCCATCACGTGTCATGTTGGCCGGAAGAGGGTGCACATGCAGGGCGTATCTCCAGACTTATGGAATGCGTACGCGCTACTTCGTCTCAGCTGGATAGTTGATGTGTAGTCGGGCTAATAGGCGGCGACCCGACGGAGTCTTTGAAAGTCTCGTGTATTGATGGGTAAAGTGTTCCTCCTGCAGCTCTGCAGAATTGTTTACCATCCCCAGGTCCATAAGGCGCTCGCTGGACATGGTTATTGGGAGATCGAGGGTACACTTGTACATCTTCCTGAGAATCACCTCAAGGGCATTCTCGTCGAACTTGCGCAGGTAGAGGTAAGGAGCCGAGTAGAGGACTTGACTGGTTACGAACGCATGCGCCAGCCACAAGGCGTCTCTGCAACGTACCCCCCCCCCCCCCCCCGTGCTTGTTGGAAACCTGGCGGACCATACGGCTCACCTGGACACCAATCTTACGCAGTTTTGTCAATGTTGTATCGACTCGGCGATGCTTGTGAATAAACAGACCCAGTGCTCTGATCTCATCGTGTTCTGGGATGGGTACTCTTTGCAAGGACAGTTCAATTCTAATAGCGCATTTTGGCGAGGAGAAAATGTGCACAAATTCCGCTTTGGTCGGGGAGCATTGAAGGCCGCGGCGGCAGGCGTCCACGATCTCCGCCGCTTGCTGCAGGTTGGCTTTTATGCCTCCTACCGATCAGTGTTTAGCCCTTATGGTAATGTTGTCGGCATAAAGTGCGTGTTGTATGCCTTCAACATTCTCCAGCAGAGCCGGTAGACTCATCATAGCCAGGTTAAACAGTAGGGGTGAGAGGACAGCGCCCAGTGGGTACCTCTCGTTCCTAATTGGTAGGGGCCGTGTTTTTCATTTTGTATTCGGGTATATGACTGTCGGTCAAAGACAAATTGTCTAATGTATCGAAACGTGTTGTGTCCACAGTTGGTTTGGGAAAGGTGCGTCAGGATGATGTCATGTGAGACCTTGTCGAAAGCTCCCTTCAAGTCGAGGGCGTGTACTGCCTTGTCATTGAGAGGGTAGTCGATGAGATTTAGAATTTCGCGGTCTAACTGAAGGAAGACAGGAATCCTGTGCGGATTGGTGCGGGTGGAACCCGAAAATGGTGTCAAAAATACGTGTTGGTTCTCCAAAAACTCACATAGCCGATCTCGCACCATCGTCTCCATCAGCTTTCCAGCACAAGACGTGAGAGATATGGGGCGAAGTTTATCCGTGTTTATGGCTTTGCCGGCTTTTGGAATGAAAGTGACCAGGGCACTTTTCCAGTCGATTGGGAGGGGTTACCGGGCTGGGTTCCCACCTAGGATCTGGTTGAGAGACCATGTATCTCAGCAACTTCTTTGACCTGCTGGATCGCCCAGAGTTGATTATCCAGTCCTGAGCTGAACAGCGCGGTCCGCCAACGCTCTCGAAGGTCCTCAATGGAGGCCGCGTCTATCGTTTTGCCAATTAGTGCTGGACACTCCCAGAGAATATGCACTAGTGTGGCCCTATTACTACAATACTTGCACGAATCGGTTATATACAAGTCGGGTTAAATGTGTTTCATAATTACGGGATTAGTGTATGTGCCTGTTTGTAATTGCCGCCATGAAACGGACTAGGCCCAGTTGAGCTTGGGGTGAGGCGGGGAATTTTGCCGTTGTTGAAGTCTATATTATTGGACAATGTCGTTGAATGTGGTAAATCTATCCCCCCCTTCCACTCTTCCACAGGAGAGTCCGTATGGGTGGTGTACACCATTGACGTGGCCCGGAACGTCAGACCTCGAGCCACGTCATGCGCCACCTCGTTAAGATTGACCTCCGTGTGGTCTATGGGTGTGTGGGCGGGAAACCGGAGAATTCTTGCATTTCGGTCGACAGAGTGGGTTTCGTCTTTAGTAAAGACTTTCAGCGCCACTGGAGAAATCCTACCATTTGCGAAATTTTGGACTGCTGTTTGTGAATCACTGATAATATACTGGGCATCGGTGTGAGATATGGTGGGCGCGATAGCGACCTCCTCTGCTGTATCCACGTGATTTGTATTGATTGAAGTAATGACTATGCATTCGTGCGTATGGTCTACAACCGCAGAAACAAAACGGCGAGAGTTTCGATAACTGTGACCCAAACCTTTTTAGAGGATCCGAATTTCCTCACTTCGACGATGGTGCCTGCTCTCCATTGCACCTACCTCTCGAAGTGATTCAGTGGTGTCTGAGTTGCTGACGACGATGACGCCATGGGCACATCGTGGCCGTCTTGTCGTAGGTATCCATGAAGCGGGATCACCCCACGCTCAGTGTACACCGAAGAATTCCCGAGAAGCAGATCTACCGCCGCCCGGCTCGTGGTGCGGATCAAGACGAGGTTTTGTTCACGACACGGCACATTCGTGACCGACTTCGCCAACTCGGGTCGGAGGTGGGCCGAAAAGGCGGCTCCGTAGTGGTTTTCCGAGAAGGCTTGGTGCAGCGACTCATGTTCTCGTGGCTTGAGAACGACAACGATGTCGTCTAGGCCTGGTTTCGGGATTGGGCGAGGCCTCCAGTTCGTAATAGCCTTGCCTTTCCTCCTGCAGCACGCAATACTGGAGGCTGCGTCTTGCCGGCCAGTGTTCCAGAGGCAGGGATGGTGTTGGACGCCACTGTATTTGCTTGAACGGACGCGCGACGCGCGACCACTTCATTCACCGATTGGTGCCAAAAACTCGGAACAGCGGAGTTGTTGCCTTGAGAAGATGGAACTGTAGTCCAGGCCGTGCCTTCGGGATCGTAACCCCGCAGGTGAGACGTGGTGGCTACCATGTTACCTCGGGTGGCCGGTGCGACACCGTCGGCGTTCCAGGCCACCAGGTTCCGGCGTCGCCGTTAGGCGTAATGGCGTCGCCCCCGTAGCCGGGTGAACTTCGGCCGTAAAAACTTGAAACGTGGACCCTCTGGGTCAAACTTGATTCCAACTGGGTCCAGATGATTTTCTGAGTCGATGGACGTCGGGCTTGGTGGAGTGCATATGATTGAGCCGTGGCTTTAGCCTAAAATTGATGGAGCCGATGCGCCGCACGTCTTGCTTCATCGCGCGCTCGCAGTGCCTCTCGACGCTGGGGTCGATGTAGTGCGGCCGTGCCCAATCATACGCCGTTCTTTATTGCGCACCCAAGTTGAAAACAGCTAAGGTCAACGCGCATTCAATGCATCCACGAACGGCGCTAAAAATCTACGCAGCGAACGCCGTGGCCTAACGTACGCTGGTGGCTTTTACCCTGGCCGCCAGGATATTTTTCCTGCAGATCACAGAGGCCACGTTATTATGGAACCTAGCATACTTCTAACGTTGATTGATATGTGGGGTTTAACGTCCCAAAACCGCCATATGATTATGAGAGACGCCGTAGTGGAGGGCTCCGTAAATTTCGACCACCTGGGGTTCTTTAACGTGCACCCAAATCTGAGCACACGGGCCTACAACATTTCCGCCTCCATCGGAAATGCAGCAGCCGCAGCCGGGATTTGAACCCGTGACCTGCGGGTCAGCAGCCGACATACTTCTAACGTTGATGGCGCTGATAAGCATGCGAAAATCCTTGCATCTCACATGCGACTTATCTAGTTGAGTAAAACGCATCAAGGTACATTAAAGTGTTGTCGCACGCTTCACTTGCTGCGTACGCAGCGTAGTTTTTAACAGCGTACGCAACTTCTCCATACGCCCGACTAAAATGTCCAATATATTGAGCTCGGTGAAGCGCAGTAAACTAAAAAAAGGACGCTCTGTCATCCACCCACCCATTGACCTAAAAGAAAGGAAAGGAAGCCACGTGGTCCCGAAGATCACTCGGAGACCACCACGTTCTTTTAAATGCGGATCAATTCTTCGTCGCACAATGTCGCGCTTCGGCGTCGGCGCCATCGGCACCTCAACTGCGCATGCTCGCCTCGTCTCATGCTTCGTCTCGTCTCCCTCGAACGCGGGCGTTATGTATATAAGCGGCGGAGCGCGCGTTCAGAATTCAGTCGAGGGCGTCCTTCGGGTCCTCTCGGACGTGGCTGGAGTGAGACGCTGTGCGGACGTGCTTCGCATTTTCCTAGTGGCCGACTATCAGTGAACGCGCTTTGTTCTGGACTTGCTCTTAGTGGGCTCGTCTTCAGGAAGTTGCCCTGTACCTACGGACGCCACTCGTATATACAAGTTTGTCCCCGTTTTAAGCGTTTCCAAGATTTTCCTCTCAATCCCGTGGTGGCAAGGCTAAGCCTATCACCTAGGCTAAGCCTGGGCCGAGACGTCGAGCGTCAGGCTTGCGCCCGGCAACCGTTGGTCTTGTGAGGCTGAAGATGGACTACCGCGTCGAAGGTGAGACTATAACGCCCGAAGGTTTTGAGGCGCGAGAGTGGGCTCCGGTGCTGAAGGCACACGACCGATTTGAGAAGACTTTGTGTGGCGACAATGCCAAGAGTAAGCCTTGCGAGACGCAGGCTGGCAGCTACGGGCGCTAGACACATGGAGCGCAGCAAGTTAAGCGGGGGAAAGCGCCGGTACGGAAGAAACGCGGGCCGATTTCAAGATCGCAGCCACGGATTTGCAGGTTGTGTACAGGCCCCAGAGCTGGGACATAAGTATCGTGACAGCGAGATAACTCGAATGTGCACTGAGAGCAGCAGCGCGTCTAACGAGTAGCACGGAAGAAGGCCTTGTGCGGGTTAATGGCACGGGCAACACGCTGACTTAACACACCGTGTATGAATCGCAGTGGGGCATATGCGACCGTGAAGATGCTCAAGCTGGGTGATAGTGACGTGCTGGTTTCGGCAATCGTGGCACCGTTGGAGAACTCCGTGGGGGGGAGTGATTTACAATGCTTATGATGGATGCCCAGTGGAAGAAGTTCGGGTGGGATTCCTGAAGAATGAAGGCATTACTATTCTGGGCGCAAGACCTCTGGGCAAGGCTAAGGCAATTCAGATTACGTTCGGGGGAAAAAGTATACCCCGGCAGGTCACTTACTCGAACTGTCTGCACGCTGTGATCCCGTATAGAGATTTAGTCGAAACCTGCTACAACTGCAGACGAGTTGGAGATCGAGTGGACGATTGCTATCATCCGAAGAGTAACCTATTTCGTGGGAAGGAACATCCTGCCCCGCCAGAAGGAGAGCCACTGACGTGCACGCCGGACTACATCGTGTGCCATGGTGCTCATCACACAGGGAGCCGGAAATGCAAGTTTCACCTGGCCCGCAAGCCACCGACAGGCCGGCAGCAGAGCATCGAAAGAGAGCCAAGTTCCCAAGGATGAGCGATCCTCGTGGGGTAAAGAACGCAGAAGCGAAAGCAGGGACCAGTCGAGTTCCTTCCCGTCATTGCTATGGGCGGGGGCGGCCAAGAGGACGAACGAGTATCCAGTCCCAGCAGCCACGCACGTGACACCATCAAAAAAATTGCCCGCAGCTTCCCTCGGGGGAACACTGAGGAGGATGCGGAGCATATAATTGGTTAACGGGGTGTTAAAGTGCGACTTACTTGGGTCGATGGCTAAATTGGTTAACGTGGTTGTGAAATGGGGTGTTAAATTGCGACTTACTTGGATCGCTGGCTAAATTGGTTAACGTGGTTGTAGGAGGGGTGTTAAATGAGTGAACACGTACGACACGTATGCGAAAGGGCGGTGTTTATTTATTGCGACGAACTTTGAGCACGATGGCTTTTAGATGCCACTTTGGCCGGCGCTGGTCGAAGGGACGTCGATCATTGCGACCTCGGACGTCGACGCGCCGTACAAACCAACCGACGAGCGGCAACTGAGCGAGCGAGCACCGACCTTGAGTATATATACAGCGCGACGGCGCATGCACTGTCAGCTGTCGAATGTTCGAGAAGGGGGAGAAGCGCAACGGCGCATGCGCGCGCGTCAGCTGCCGATGTTCTCGAAGCGCGACGGCGCATGCGCGCACGTCAGCTGCCGATGTTCTCAAAGCGTGACGGCGCATGCGCGCTACATTATACAGCTAGCGAATGTTCGTGAAGAGGAGAAGCGCACGCGGTGTGTAGAGGAGGAAGGGTGCACAGATGGTGGAGGAATGAAGCGCGCGCGGTGTGTAGAGGAGGAAGGAATGCACAGATGGTGGAAGAAGGAGGAGGAAGCTTGCGGACGGCGCTGCACTACAAGCCTCGAGTATTAGATGCTCCGCATCTAAAAGGTGAGCTTGTCAAACGCGGGCTCTCAGAACAAAACTGCTGGAGAGGGGGAGTAAGCAGCGATGGTTCAGCGGCAGGGCGATTTGATTAAAAGAATGGAGGATAGAACTGCAGAGATGAAACGCGCACTTAAAAGCAGCCTACTACAAGGTGTACAGGCACCAGTAGTGCAAGGCCTACAGAAAGCGATGCAAGCGGCGTCTGCTCGTGTACTGGAGAGCACGGCTATGAAAGTGGAGAATAGGGGGACAGTCAAGAGACCACTGCCGGTAGATGAGGGAGCTAAACTCGACGACAACTTTTTTTGGCATAGGATCGAAGGCTACAGAGCCAAATCGCGGGCATCCTACCACCAGTGAATGTAGTTCCACAACAGCGCCTATATTTTCACCGTAAAATATAGACGTTCCCGCTTTATTTTCTACGTGGAGCTATTTGAGACAGGGAGCCGGTCACACCTGTAATATATTCGTATTTTTTAAATTATTCTGTTGTGACTTCCCGTTTTTGAACGCGTGGAAAAGTTCCGCTTTTTTACGTGCACTTGAAACGCTAAGCGGCGTCTGCGTCTACGCTGATGGTGCGCCCCCATCACTTTGCACAATGTTGCGAGACATGCGCGAGAACGGACTATTTCGCGTAGTCCTACATGTGCAGAAGCTCCGCCTCTGTAGCTTTCCCTTCAGTGGCAAGAAAAGCTGTCGCCTTGTATAATGCAAAACGGTTAGCCAAAACGTCACCGGTAGACATTCCTCATCTGGTTTTTAAGGTCACTAATCTTAAGACGGAACACCCTTGCTCATAAAGTAGGCAAACAGGGGGAAAGACAGGATAGGTCGGAGGCTCGAGTCGAAAAAATATAAGCCAGACTAGAGACAATAGAGGAGCATCTCGGCACGCTTGCTAGTTCATTCCGAGCTTCCGGAACCCAGGTAATGGGCATGTTTCAGCAGCTTCTTCCTCTACTGGGAGCAGGACTGGCTCCTGTGGTTGGCCAAGCGCCATTAGTCAACCTGGTGCCTCATCATGGCTCCTCGCCAGTAAATTGAGGTTTGGCAGTGGAACTGCAGGAGCTTCCGTGGCAAGCGGGGTAACCCGCATTTGCACGTACAAAATCTGGATTGTAATCTGGACATAATAGCCTTACAGGAGGCTAGTGGTTCCGTGAAATCACCTGGATTTAAAGCATTACATCGCCAGAGATTGATTCAAGGGCCGTATCATGCGTATTTACAGCCGTGCTAGTCCATCGCAACATCACTTTCATTCAGCATGCCGTAGATAGCTGTAGGGAAGACTACGTCCTGCTAGAGATTTTACCTAAACAAAAGGATAAAAAGGGTCTGGTTTTACCTATGTGTAAAGTTTTCCAAAAGATAAAGAATTGGGCTTGCCACAACTCCTGATTCAAACTCCACGGTTAGCAGCTAGCGCTCAGCTTGTAGTGGTAGGAGATTTCAATGCGCCTCACCCGGAGTGGGGTTATATCCGAGCCAGCCCAAAGGGCAATCGGCTTTGGAAAGTTGTTTGGGATCTGCGATGGACGCTGTTCAACAATTTGCAAGGTCATACGAAGATAGGCAACAGCATAAGCATAAATGCTTCTCCAGGCCTTACGTTTTTTAGAGGTATCAGTAATGCAAAGTGGATTAACACGGGACAAGCACTAGGAAGTAATCACTATATCCCTTTCACGGCGTTTAGCGCTGCGAAGCATAAAGACAAAGTGAAGGGTCCCAAAATTACTGATTAGGACAGCACTGTCAACGGTAATATTATAGACCTGGACGCGTGGGTAGAGGCGTTGAGGGAGGGTGTAAAGAGTACCATGGTAGAAGTTCCCGTCGACCAGGGGGAGTTGACGGTGGACTCTAAACTATTACACGTGTGGGAAGCGCACGCGACTTTCTTGAGAAAGTGGAAGAAGCGAAAACATAATGGTATCCTTCGCAGAAGGACGGCTAAGTTAGAACGTAAAATCGAAAATTATACACTTGAGTTGCAAGCCAAGCAGTGGGGCCATATTTGTGATTGGATAAATGGACAGTTTCTATGAAAAGTGACCAGGCAGTTGTGAAGGCATCTTTTGGAACCGGCAGCAACCGAACTGACGCAACGGGGACAAGTGACTCCATTAATGCATCAGTATGAAGGCACAATAGGAGAATTTATACAGGAACTCAGAAATCGGTACATAACTGATGGAGCACATGGTTGCTTACCACACTATACTCGGCGGTGGCAAACAGAAGTAGATGAAGATTTTACGATTGTGGATGTAGAATTTGCCATGGCGCAGCTGCGTACTACGACGGCCGCAGGCCTGGGTGGGGTTGCTAATAAAATGCTGAGAAACCTAGATTTGAAATCGGTTGGCGCAATCACGGACTTGTAAAATGAGTATTGGGTGGCCGGGCAGATCCCAGCGCAGTGGAAGCATGCTAGAATTTTATTTGGCATGCTTCCATTACCTGACTAGCAAGCCGAGCAATATACGCGGTATGCTGAAGAGATTCGTCAACTGGCTCGCGTAAACATCGGTCACCAACAAGACGCAGTATGCGCGACTTTACAACCTTCGCCGTCGAAATGCCTCATACCACCCTGGTGAACGAGTGTGGGCATGTTCCACACTCCTACCCTACGACCAGACAAGCCTGGTCGTAGGGTAGGAGTGTGGACTCCTACCCTACGACCAGGCTTGTCTGAAAAGCTTCTGAGCCATTATTGTAAACCATACAAGGTTATATGACGTGTGAGCGACCTTACCTACCAACTACTTCGAACGGCACAGTGTCTTTACGTCGACAAGATCAACCCGAAACTGCGCATGTCGTACGACTCAAGCCGTACTACACACAGCACTCAGCGTGTTTGTTACTTCTGTTAACGTGTCACAGTGATCTCTTGTGGTGGTATTTTTTCTCCTAGTCGTTTGTCGGTGTTTTAGTGTTTGCGCATGGCACAGTAGCTGCTGCGCCCCCTTTGTTTTTTTTCTGGTACTCACTCTTGGATGCTCTCTATTTATTATGACGTGTTGTATTTATGTTCTTTTTAATTTACAAGCAACAAGTCGATGCCTTTTCAAAAGGGGACTAAGGCCGCATGGTTTCGCGTGCGTTCATGTGGAAGAAGTTTGGACTGAGCCACTTATTGGCCGATGATTTGCAGGAGTTTATTAAAGCTTCAAGGAGATTCATACTGTAAAAGATATTATTACTTCTAAACTACTTTTTTCCAAATTGCGTTATTCATTAATTTGTTTATTGTTGTTGCTGAAACTATCTGCTTCATTTTATATATTCGTTGTTTCTAATTGTCCATTTCTCATGTTTAATTTTTGCCATTGATCTCTCTCATTAGTTGAGCTAATGAGCTAACATGAGCTAACAAATTAACAGTATTTCGTCAGAACTACCCGGTTCTTCGCCGATCTCCTATCATGGGTGTGTGCCACGGTTTCCAGGCTCTTCCTTTCTTTCTTTCTTTCTTCTTGGCCTAGCTCAACAAGCGGCACAACGAAAGGTTGCCTTGAGCGCAGTAATATGAAGCAATGAAAACCACTCGTTTCGTGGCTGATCACCTGTGGTTGGTTGCGAATAAGAATAAACAAATTTAGAAATGGAGTTTATCCAGGTTTGAACAGCTCGGCTGTTTAAACGTTCGAAGCTTGCTTTGTCATTAGGCGTCCTCATTCAGTCTACGAAGGGCTTACAATGGGACTATGTAACAATTTTCTAAGTTGCCATGTAAGGGCCTCACTATTGGTTTCCAAATATCTCTAAGCCGAAATGTATGAGCGGCGTTGAATTAAGCAGTATAATATGTTTTGAATAGTAGCACCTTTTTTTAGGTTAAAAGCTGGGATAAATCATGCACCAAAGTCTAGATACTATTAATCCTGCACATGTGAACACGCGTCATGGGCGCCATGTTAAAACGCCGTTTTATGAATAGATTTATCATCACCTTTTCTCTTTGCTGTAAAACAAAGTGTGTTGAACGGAGGCACTTTCTTTGTTGTTTTCTTTGTGAAGGATAGTTTAAAATAACAACAAAAAAGAGCAAGCATGATATTGAAAGGTCATGTCTGTACCACGTTTAACCATGCAGCAACTGTGGAAACATGTTGATTTTGCATTGCATTAAGAGTCAGCTACGGGTGATGCAAGAGTGCGCGTGTCCCCGCGTTCCTTTTCCGCCGAAAATATTACCCATGCACACGAATGACTCTTTAGCAGCTCATTTTGTTTTTTTTGTTAGTGTACCTTACGACATCGATACATTTTACATACAATTGTGCGGCTGTGTTTAAGGAGTTCTAAAATTTGTTCCCAACAGTGAGACGTTTTGCGCCCTACTCGGTTGATAATAAAATCCCGGGACGACAAATGGGAAAGCATGCCTCGTGTTCGCAGGTACGGCCTGCCTGTTGCCCTTTCTGACGGTGCACATGCGTCAGCTTGGACTGAGCGTTGAGGAGACCGCCATAATATACAGCATCGTGCCGTTCGCTCAGCTGCTGGGACCGTACGCAGCGACCTTCTTGGGAGACAAGTACGGCAGTTACAAGTGCGCGCTGCTGGGTTGCCTGATGCTGACCGCGCTATCTGGCACCAGCCTGCTATTGGTGCCACAGGCCCTGGGTCCCCCCGTGCCTCCACCCGCGATTCACCTGCACTGTGGCCCGTCGTTTGAGCTCGAGGTGGTGGTAGACCACTGCGGTGACGAGCATGGGGCATGTCCCGAGCCCTCGCCGGGACTGGCGCTACCCGTGCTGCTCTCGGACTGTCGCCCCGAGTGCCCGGACACCGAGTGGCTTCATGCCATCGACGAGACGGGCATCTGCTTCGCGGACGACCACGGTAACAAGGAGTGTCACGTGGTGAGCGAGAATGACACGCTGGCGCGCAGCACGTCTCTCGGCCTCTACCTGGAGCCTGCCCGGGATCCTGACCTGCTGTGCCTGCACCCGGTGACGGCCATCACGTGGGAGAGCAGGATATTTCACAACGTGTCCTGCCTGAAACATCTTCCAGACCAGGACCACACCAACTGCTCGCTCAAGTGCACCGTCGAGGACACCGAGGAAGTGGACGCCGTGTCGGCCGCCGATTTCTGGCACGCCGAATGCACGCCGCCCGAAGGCAGTGACCGCCGCATCACCATCTCGGTTTACTTCGTGCTGCGGATCATATTTCAGGTGCTCGTCTCCATATGCTTCACACTGCTGGACGCCACCACTGTGTCGATGGTGCACGCCCACGAGGGACGCTTTGCGTGGCAGCGCTTCTGGGCCATCGTGGGCTCGGTATTCTGCGCGCCGCTGTCGGGGTTCTTCATCGACCTGAGCAGCGAGCACGTGGTCACGGGTTTCGACTACTCGCCCGCTTTCTACATGTTCAACGTGTTCACTGTGCTCACGGCAATCTTCACGTATGTACTGGAAATCCAGGTGGCCACTCCCGGCAGGAACGTCTTCTACAAGGCGCGGCGACTCATGAAGCAGCCGCCATTCTTGAGCCTCTTCTTGTTTGTGCTCTGCCTCGGAAGCGTCTACGGCTTCCTCGAGTACTTTCTGTTCTGGTACCTGCTCGACCTCGGTGCGGCCAACTACCTCCTCGGGCTGACCATATCTGTCGGCGGGTTCGCCGGCTTTTTATTTCTTTACGAAACCAAGTGGTTTATGGACAAGTTGGGCGTCGTCAACATCATCGCCCTCTCCGGCCTGGTTTACTGCGCCCGGTTAGTGGGCTACTCGTACATTGGCCAACACCCGTTGTGGTGCATTCCCCTTGAAGGACTTGAAGCCATGACGTTTCACCTTCTGTGGGTAGCCATCGGCACCTACGGTACGCAGATTGCGCCCAGGGGACTCAAGCCAACTGTACAGAGCTGCGTCGGGGGTATTTACTTCGGCCTCGGTAAGTACTTCCTTAGTTCGCCATTTCGAGTTGTCTTTGGCGCCACTTCCTTCTTATGTGACTGTCACTGAACAGCGGTTTATATAATTGATATTAGAAAGGACAAGAAAAGATTTGGGTCATTAATAAAGATTAAATAAAGATTAGGGTCAAAGATCATTATGTGTATAAATACGAATACCGTATAAATACGGTGTTGTCCTATTCGACAAGACTATGTTTAATGAATGAACGCTCTGTTTTTGCTTTCAGGGAGTACATTTTTCTTGTGCTTATCTTTATTTTGTTTCGAGGGTATTTGGGGTCAATTTCCTGACTGCAATTTTATGCGATTGTTCTTTTTAAGCTGTTGTCAGTAGCTCAGTGTTACTATTGTACGTGTATAGTCCCTAGACTGCAGGCATGGTAGATCTGCGAGCAATAAGGTTTGAACCAGTATCGAGGCCCGTCCCAACATTGACAGTCGGACGTGCTGAACTCGAACATGCTGACAATAATGGTTAACGATGGGCCTTTGAGCCTCACGCTCATTGCGCACTGCACTTGCTGTTGCCACAAAGTACGGCAGTGAAACTTGTTACGACTCGCACTGCCGCCGACACTGCTGCGTAGTGCGGCGAGGTCATGGGCCTACAAGGTTGTTCAGTAGCACGTTTCCCAGCTCGCGGCTACTTCTGCGCAGAGCTGATAGACGTCCGACTCAGGAATTTCGCGCACACGCAGCACCACCTGTCGACGCAGTTTTGAGTAGTGCAAAGCCTGACTCCCTTGCACAGTTTGCGGCGCTACCAGGTGCAACTACAGCGTAGAAAACATTGATTGAGCTAAATATTAGGTGTATTTAAGCATTGAACTCTTAGAAAAAGAGCCACTAGTGTTTCAGGCGCGTCACCGAACCGCCGTGAAGTGCTTGCTGGTTCATTCGCAAGAACGATAGCGTAAACAAGAGCAGACGCAACAGCTCCACGCTCTACAAAAAAGACCCCAGCCGACGCTACAGTTTCATTGTGAATTGCTACGGACGTTAAGGACTTCGTTTTATTGTTTTCCGCAGCTTTCGCGAAGCAGAACGGCGAGAGCACTGGACATGGGCTGTTGTGTTGGGTAAGCAAACGCTCGCGTTGTCTACAGCGATTCGCGTGGGAAAGTGTGATAATGTAGGTCCCCTGTTATTGTTTTGAGTAGCTTTGATATCAAGGGGAACCGTAGTAACTCCGATTATGAAGCTTAACAGAGTCTCGGACCGTGGTGCGCACCGTACAGCAGTAGACAGGTGACGTGCACGATAAACATCGCACACGCCGCGAGTGCCGATAACCGAAGCCCCACAGAATTACGCCTGAGGGCTTTCAAGGCTCTAAGTTTCGGCTTTATCTATGAAATGCGAACATACACGTCATACCGGTAAATTGCAAAATGATCGTGACTGCAATAATTTTTTTTCTGGCCGTTTGTCTCCGTGATGGCCGGATCTATCTGTGAGGTTTCGGTTTTACAATTCGTTGTACACCGAGAAAGTGGACACACATGCATCCCCGTTTACAGTACATAAGAACGAATTACAACCATCAACAGAACATTCTAGCATGCGCAGTAAAACAGTTCAACGCACAGGAAGTGAGAGATCGATAGAGAATGCAACTGCAATGGCAAACTAGACAGGGCTATTTGTGACGAAGAAAGGGAACGTCGTACCACTGATCGTAGGACAGATTGCTCGTGTATGCCCTTCATCGCTTTGGCATCATATTTGCGCCCAAGTTAACGAATTTAGGCGTTACAGAACGAGCGTCAGTGTGCTTGCTTGTAACTCAATGCCATGCGATGCTCGCTTGCACATAAAGTGCCAGTTGCAGTACGCCGAATTAACTGAAACAGCATTCACATTGTACCCACTGTTTGTTTTGATGAGCTTCCTACTTTTCGAAAGCGAAGCTAGATTAAAAAAAGAAGCTTGCCAGGTCCTTGATTTTCAGGAAACTGCGCCTCAAGGCCAACGAAGGAGGAGGACCTCTGCACGTTCACTTGAGGACAGCTCTCTGTGCACTACCAATTTGCGGCCTGCGCGTCGATGGGGACGCTGATGGTGGCGTTTTTCGCAGCGCCGCCTGGGCAGAATCTGGAGTCTCTCTGACGCATACGTCAGCTGCTTGGCGATGCGCAGCTTGGATTTTTTTCATAGGCCCCGGGTGAACCCTTTCGTCACCAATATCCAATCAGAAGCGCCACTGGCCGCGATGTCAGATTCCTCCAGTCAGCAACCACCGCTGGGTTGCACCGACGGATAAGTGATGTTGCCACGCATTGCGTATGACTCGCCTGACTAGATGACACCGATTGCATCATCGGGTTGCTATCAAGCCCGCTGGTTGAGGGAGCTCGCCATGCGTTGCGTAATACACACCAGCGCCGCCGTGCTCGCTCGCTGACCTTGACACACATTGCCTTTGCAGAGGCAATGACGTTCGGTCTGGACTCCCAGGTGTAACAGCACCCCCACCGCCAGACAATGCGCCGGAAAGACGAGCTGCTTCGACATGGCTCGAATGTCGGGCACGCTCGTTTGACAGGTCCCTCTAGGTTCACCTCCAGGGCCATGAGGAGGATGGAGCTCCAGGCTGAGTTCCGTGAACACGCCTCATTCTTGAGGACGGATCCCAGCTCCACTGGCTTGTCACCAAAACTTGTCGACTAGCTTCGCTCGTCTCCTCTGACGATTCTGGTCTCAGCACTTGTCGATGGCTTTGCAACTTGTCAAGAATGGTTCGGCAACAGACTACACATCATCATCCATCCGGCAGCTGTGACAGCTTAACTCGACTCGTCAGGCGTGAACTTGAAGCGGCCGCCCCTGCTACAGCACCACCAACTTCACCTCACTCCACTCCTTCAATTTTTTTGCCCTTTACTCAAGCCGTTGTACAACAGGAAATCACCAACATGAGCATATGCTCTATTTCGACGCCTTCCCGTACCGACTGACGGCAATAATTACGTCCGCACGTCCATCACCATCTGGCTCTTCATCGACGTTCCACAATTCTTTCGCATGGCGAACACCTGATGACAAGCCACATGCTTCTCTTGTCACCTTATCGGCACATTTCTTGTCATTGCAGAAGCCATTAGGGCCCTCCTGCACAACCGTTCCAGCGCTCCTTCAATGCCCGACCCACTTATCGTCAAGAGACCAGCCCCGACCAGTTTGCCCATCAGGAACCTGTGACTGATCGCCGCTACTCCCGATCTCCATCCCCTCAACGTCGCCAGTCTCGTTCTCCACGACCCTACCGCCCACCTTCCCCCGCCTATCCCCGATGGAAAACTAAATGTAGCAGCCCCTTGGAGGTGATGCTGCATCAATTGGATTCACCGAAAATCCTATACTGACAGTACAGACGAAACGGAACCTTATCGACGTGAAAATCGACGGTGTGCATGTGACTGATCTGGTGGACACTGGGGCTCAACTTTCTGTCATGACCACTTATTTTAGCGGTGAGCTCAAAAAAGTCCTCACGCCTGCGACGACTCAGTTCATACGCGTTGCCGACGGCGGAACTGCATTTGTCGGAATGTGCGCCGCTCATGTAAGCATCGCTGATCGCCACACAGTTGTTCTTTTTATCGCCCCCGAAAAGTGCCCACACGACGTTATTCTAGGCCTCGGCTTTCTATAGGCACATTTTGTCCTCATTAACTGCTCGGCCAGCACGCTCCATCTTCGATTATCCATCACAAACCCCTCTGAACAACGACGGAGTCGCCTCTGCTCTGCCGGATATGCTCGTCTTCCACCTCAAACACTGACCTACGTCCAGTTCGAATCAAACCCACCAGTTCTCGATGGAGACTATGTACTGACTCCCGTCGCTGATGTCCTCATCAGCCGTGGTATTACGTTACCGCACACCATTCTGTCTGTCATAGGGAATTCCATGAGCGTGCCTCCCAGTTGTGAATTTCAGTCGGACACCTCAGATGCTGCCACAAGGTATCGCTTTGGCACTGCTTTCCACCTTAGAAGACGACACAGTGATCGTTTTCAACATGGACAAGTAGGTGGATGATTGCTCCTAATCTAACAGCCCAGCAGACTGAAGAGCTTCACCGCGTTCTACTGTTTTACATCGACCTTTTCGACCTCGGCGGCCATCCATTGGGGAATGCTACTGGAGTGACCCACCGCTTCAACACTGGTGATGAGCCTCCTATTCACAGGCGTCCACATCACGTGTCATTGATGGAGCGTCAGATTATCTAAACTGAGGTAGACAAAATGCTTGCCGAGCACATCATCGAACCATCCTGCAGTCCTTGGGCAGCCCCTGTCGTGCTAGTCCGCAAGAAGGATGACACATGGCGTTTCTGCGTCAATTATCATCATTTAAACAAAATTACAAAAGTATGTACCCTCTGCCACGAATAGATAACGCTCTTGATTGTCTCTATGGTGCCCACTATTTCTCCTCTATAGGCCTACGTTCCGGGTACTGGCAGATTGAGATGGATGCCACAGATCGGGAAAAGACGGCATTTATTACACCCGATGGCCTATATCAATTCTAGGTCATGCCCTTCGGCCTCTGTAACGCTCCAGCCACGTTTGAACGGAAGATGAACTCGCTGCTCAGAGGCTTTATATGGTCAACCCGTTTGTGCTATTTGGACGATGTCCTTTTTTCACCTAAATTTGAAAGTCATATAGATCGCCTATCAGTCATCTTAGACATCTTTTGTCGTGTTGCCCTCCAGCTGAACTCATCTAAGTGCCACTTTGGGCGCCAGCATATTACAGTTCTTGGCCATTTAACAGACGCTAACGGCATACAACCTGACCCAGCAAAAATCAGCGCAGTCAAAAAATTTTCTGTGCCACGATCTTCAAAGGATGTACGCAGCTTCCTCGGAGTTTGCTCCTACTTCCGTCGCTTCATCAAGAATTTAGCCGACATAGCGAGGCCATTTACGTGGCTCCTCAAGCAAGACGTTCCCTTGGGGCTCCGAAGAGGTATCTGCGTTCTCGAATCGAATCGCGCACCCTACTACTCCTTCGATTTTGGCCCCATTTAACCCTACGGCTTCCAGTAAGATATGTTCTGACGCAAGCGACCGGTGCAGCGCTAGTCCAACAACAACGTGACCATGACTGCGTTATCGCATACGCCAACCGCCTCTTATCCGCGCACGAACGCAATTATTATATCATAGAGCGCGAGAGTTCGGTTCTCGTCTGGTTGGTCGCCAAGTTCAGTCAATACCTATACGCAGGCCAATTTTCGGTAGTTACAGACCACCACGTGCTCTTCTGGTTGAACTCATTTAGATATGCCTCGGGGCGTCTTGGTCGCTGGGCTTTGCGCCTGCAAAAATTTTTATACTTAATCGTGTACAAATCTGGCCGCCTGCACCAGGATGCTGATTGTTCTCTCCCGGTACCCCGTGAACGATCCTGCTGACCCCAACACGAACGAGGTGCCCTCCATATTTTCGGTGTCAGACTTCATTCACATTGGGGAAGAACAGAGAAAGGATGCACTTCGGCTCGACATGATCAACCGCATGCAGTCTTCCCCAACAGACGCTTCCGTCCGTCACTTTGTCTTTCAAGAGGACGTCCGATGCCACCGCAATTTTCGACCTTATGGGCCTGACCTTCTTATTGTCGTACCCAAGCATTTACAGTGCGGTGTCCTTGCTGAATTTCGCCATGCTCCCACAGCAGGACATCTTCGCGTTACTCGCACGCACGAACGCATACGGCACCGTTTATACTGGCCAGGCCTTGCTCGCTCGGTACGCCGATAAGTAATGGGGTGTGAGCTATGTCAACGTCGCAAAACACCATCGCTGCTACCCACTGGCCATCTCACACCAATTGGCATACCTACGCAACCATTTTACTCCGTTGGGTTAGACCTGCTTGGTCCTTTTCCTGAATCAAGAGTAGGCAACAAGTGGATAGCCGTAGCTAGTGATTACGCCACACGCTACGCTATTACTCAAGATCTACCGACAATTTGCGTGACCGACGTGGCCGATTTGCAGTTGCGTGACGTTATACTCATTCACGGTGCACAAAAACAGCTGCTCACAGACCATGGCCGTACATTTCTCTCTCAAGTTCTCTCCAACATCCTGCGTTCCTGTTCCACGCAGCACAAAGTGACCACAGCTTACCACCCGCAAAACAACGGCCTCACGGAACGCTTTATTCGTACTCTTACAGATATGCTTGCAATGTATGTTTCCCAGACCATCGAGACTGGGATCTTGCCCTACCTTACGCGACGTTCACGTACAGCTCGTTCCGACACGACACAGCTGTTTTTTTTACTTTTCTACCTGCTGTACAGAAAGGAGGAGGCTTTACCCTTGGACACCATCATTGCCAGCACCTCGTCCACCAGCGAGTATGCTCGGGACGCTATTGCCCGAGCCGACCGTAAGCTCGGCCGTGCTCGTCCGACGGCATCGCAGAGCAATCAACGACGTCGCTACGATGTTTCGCATCGCGACGCACATTTCGCTCCTGATACTCTTGTGTTACTTTGGTTTCGTCATCGTCTGGTGGGCACATCTGAAAAACTTTTGTGTCGTTAAACGGGACCTTACCATGTATTATGGCAGGTAACTTGTGAGATTAGCCCTATCTCTGCGTCGTCATCAGTTCAGTAGAGTGTTGTTTTTCACGTGTCACGGCTCAAGATGTACAGCTTTTCTTCTGGGGAAGACCTATAAAGCTCCGGAATGATGCTTCCACCACTGGGGGTCATGCTACATGTGAGTGGCGTAGCGATCCACACGATGAAGAGGAGGATGACATCGGACAGACTGGCGCGAGCTAATCTGTGTGGCGGGCACTGCTCGCTTAATCAGCTGTAAATATATCTATGTCCTCATCCGAGTTGGTATCCGTCTCGTAACATTTACGTATTAAGATGATGAAAAGATGCGAGATGGTGGTACTTGGGGTGTTCACTAGATGGACGGATGGACGCGCGGACCAACAGACAGACATATATACACGGACGGACGGACGCATGGATGGATGCATGGACGGATGCACGGACGGATGGACGCACGTACGGAAGGAAGCAAGCACGAATGGGCAGACGAAAGCGCGAATAAACTAACGGTCGCTTCGCCCTCCTAATCTTCATTCCCTCCGTGGATATGCTGTGATTTTTTATGAGTTCCAGCAAGACGCGACGAGGCCGCGCAGGCCATACGGTTTACTAAATATACACTAGAGGGAACTCTAGGTCTAGTGTCTACGGAAGCTGCTACGCACGGCGCTTCAGCGAGCAGGGGATTGGTGGGTACTACACGTATTTGTCTAATCTTCCAACTTTTGGCTCCATGTGCGTTCGAATGACTTGGAGCTGTTTTCTCACGAAACAAAAATCAACAAATGTTCAGTGATTGCGCTTGGACACCTTATTATTTTAGACTTACCTCTCTAAATCTGGTAACGAAGTTCAAAAGGGTTCAATCTTTTCTTCAAAACAAAACTGAAGTACAGCAATAAACGAAGCCACAAGTGCGATTCGCCACCCGTAAATATGAAGACTAGGGAAATCCGTGTACTACGAAAGGGTCTATTTGCACCTCAACAGCTTGGTGTCCGGTGAGCTAGGGTTATACTTCACATGTGACGTCACTGGAAAAGCGATCGGCTTCAACTGGCTACGCCTTGTCAAGCGAATTTAAGGTCAAGTGACAAAAAAATAAACGGGGTTGGGAGACTTCTCTATCGGAGAGACGAAAGCTTAGCAGGTAGAGAAGGCGCTCTTTTTTGCCATCAAAGTGATTCAACGCTGCGTGCCTTGTCGGATTAAAGAGCCAGGTAAACGAAGCCCGTGTAATCGAAGCCACTTCTCTGTGGCGCTAATGAACGCGTCATGTGGGGTTGTGTAGGTATGAGAGTAATCAGTCTTGTCAAGGGAGGGCCAAGTGTGTTGTCTATGGGGAGCCTACATGAACGGCCGGTCATGTAGGCGCCCTGTTGTGGGGTGACAAGCATACTTAGAAACATCTTTCCCGGCATTTGCTGATACGGCTGTTAGCGCCATACGCTTTAAATCAAAGGAATCTACTGAAGTCTACTGGCGTACAGGGTGGACTCTTCCCGATGGTCATTCGGTTGTCTTGCGGTGTCTCACAGTAGACGCTTCTAATTTTCGAAGTAGCCAGTGGGCAGTCGACAACTAGAGGGGTCAAGAAACTTGTCTAGAATGCCATATTGGCACGCTCCAGCGCCCTTTGGCGCCATGTGTTCCGATATCTAGATGTTGACAGCCCACACTTAGGCATTTACCATTGGCGACTTTGCATATCTGCGGGAATTTTGGCTCTTTCAAAAAACTGGCAATCAGAAAACGTTGTCAGTGGAGTCAGGAGCGCACCTTTTTGGTGTTTTAGACAAGTTTCCTGACCAGTGACCTGTATTGTACTAAGTTCCGCACGGCAACACACGACTCGCCATTGAGACGAGCGCTCGCTCTGTTCCCTTGCCTAAGTGGTCGATCTCAAGGTTTCGGGGCGGCATCCGTGGCGGCAGAATTTTCGATGGAGGCAAATATGTTTGAGACCCGCGTGCTCAGATTCGAGGTGCTCAGTAAAGAATCCCAGGAGGGCAAAATTACTGCAGCGCTCCACTACGGCGTCCCTAATAATCTTATCTGCTTTAGAAATACTAAACTCTGACAAATATTATTACTTTTCAGCCAAGTTGCGGCGCGGTGTGAACTGGTATAATGCGGAAAAATACGGGCTACCGCGGCGCAATGACGCAAACTATAAATCAAGTTGCCAAGCTAAGAAACTACGTAGCGTGGATGACGACCACAAGAATGTAAGACAATGGGTCTTTTTTTTTGACAAGTGACCTCAACCTCGCTTGACAAGACGTAGCCAGTTCAGGGCCAGTTGAAGTCGATAGCTTTACCATCGCCGTCATATGTGACGTTTACCTTTGGTCACATGACCCCGAGCTGTTGAGGTGCAAATAGACTCTCCCATGTGCTACCCATTATTTCCATGGTCACCGAACGATCGCAGCGCTAGAGTTTCCTGTATTTAATTTTAGGGAACTCCATGGCTCACGCAACTTACTTCCACCATGGCTGGTCCAAAGACGCGCGCTCGCTCATTCTTTTTATGGCCCGAGCAGCCACCGCGAGTGCAATGGAGACGGCGCGCTCCGCGAGAGGGCGTCGCGAGCCACGACATTGATATGACTGAGGTGGAGGTGATAACCGCCCTTTTGACTCTCCGCACAAAATTGGCACAAAATCCACACCTGGCGCTGGCTTCATAACCAACAGAACACTGCGAAACCTGGATGACAACTCGATCACTCGCATCACGGAGTACTTCCACCAGTGTTTGAAGGAAGGCACGCTTCCCCAGTCTAGGCGCCACGCGAAAGTAATGTTCATACCAAAGCCCAACAAATCACTCACACTCCAAAACCTTTGCCCAATCTCATAACTTGATGTTCGGGCAAGTTTTTCGACAGAATCCAAACTTGCCCGAACTAGTTGGATGTGCATGGTATGATTCTTTCCAAAAAATATTTTAGTTGGGAAAAAAGTGCTTGTCTTGTGTGTTACATTGTGTTTCTTCGTACACTAAATACCGCAGTAGTACCAAGCTTTCTGATCCCGTTGTTTTGGCGAGGCTCACACTGCATATGACCGCCCCGCTGCGGTGGTCTAGTGGCTAAGGTACTCGGCTGCTGACCTGCAGGTCGCGGGATCGAATCCCGGCTGCGGCGGCTGCATTTCCGATGGAGGCGGAAATGTAGGCCCGTGTGCTCAGATTTGGGTGCACGTTAAAGAACCCCAGGTGGTCGAAATTTCCGGAGCCCTCCACTACGGCGTCTCTCATAATCATATGGTGGTTTTGGGACGTTAAACCCCACAAATCAAATCACACTGCATATTACCGACCTTGACATATACACTCCCAGCATGTTTGCCGTTTGCTACCATTTGTCCACACGAGATGTTTGCTACAAATCAACCACATCTTTTGACCTGATGATTCTGGGTCACACCAAGGCAGTCCTAGCTCTGGACTTATTCAAAATATTTGATCAATATTGCTCTGAATGCGGGTACTCATACAATCCTGGTCAAGAGTTGACAGGCCACGCTTCCCTAGAAATGCTTGAGAAATCTCGACCCCCCCCCCCCTGTACATACACTTATATTCAGACCTTTCTTACAGCGCGGACCACCGAACTCGGCCCGCTCATTTGCCCAACATACACACTAAGTATTTCCGCACCCCTCAGGGGTCCATCGTCTCACCTTTCTTATTTAATGTCACTCTCATCCCCAAACCTGAAAATTGGCAACTGTTCCTCACCTAAAACACACCCTATACGCAAATGATGTCACGCTATGGTCGGCCCATGGAAGTGATGATGACATACAGGACATTATTCCAACCACACCCCAACTATCACAAAACTATGCAGCTAGTGTAGGACTTACTTGTTCTTCAGTGAAGTGCGGACTGTTCTGCATCCTTCCCAAAATCCGCAGCTAGCCTCCCTCCCTCATCGTTATTGCATTGTATGGTAGATCGACACGCAAATTTGAGCGCACGCTCCAGATATTTGGTATGCATATACGAAAGCATGGGAATGACACTAACACAATCCCAAAACTCAAGCAGGTTGTAGGGGTGATCTCGCACCTCATCCGCCGGGTTTCGAGCCACCACAGAGGCATGAAGGAGGGTGAATTCCTGCATTTGTACACAGCCTCAGGCTCTACAACCTCGAACTCTCTCGCCGAGACACTAAAGCCCTGGATGCCTTCAAGCATCGGGCATACAAAGTAGCCCTCCATATTCTCATAAGTACGCCTATACCAATCGACTTCTATCGGGGAACTCATTGATGTGCACCGCCATGCCTTCGCCTCACACAAACCGACACTGGACGACATATTCTGTGCTCCCTTGAAATCCAGATACCAGCTAATGATCCGACATAACTCTCCATACCAAGGCTCCTCCACCGCCAACATTGCACCACTTGCCCGTAACCATCCCAATAAACGCCATGGAGCTCGCCGCGCCGTGGTGGTGTAGTGGCTAAGGCACTCGGCTGCTGACCTGCAGGTCGCGGGATCGAATCCCAGTGGCAATGACTGAATTTTCGATGGAGGCGGAAATCATGTAAGTCCGTGTTCTCAGATTTGGCTTCCCGTTAAAGAACCCCAGGTGGTCGAAATTTACGGAGTCCTCCTCTACGGCGTCTCTCATAATCATATGGTGGTTTTGGGAAGTTAAACCCACCATATAAACCAATCAATCAGCCGTGGAGTTCGCGCTAGAACTCTAAGCCAATGTTACGGCTCCAAACCGGGCACCGTATGGGTGGACGCAGCATTCGTGGGTGATGAAGCGGTGGCTACCGTAGGGACTCACACTCTTCCTAGTAGGTACACACACACACTTCCTTCAAGCACCTCCCCCGAAGGTGAAGAGGAAGCCGCCATTGCCTTATCAGTTGTTACCACTGAAGCACGGTATGTTTTATTCGATTACAGAACCGCAATTCTGTATTCCGCACGAGGCCGAGTTCATGCCCTTGCGTTTTTCACACTGGACCCGAGCACTTCCCCCTCACCCCGCCATGCCCACACACGCCGGGAATCCTGGAAATGAGGCCGCCAACATCTTAGCCCGATGTACTCTAAACCGGGTACTGGAGGCCTCCGATCCCAGATTCACGAAGGAGCGCGCGCATACTTTCAACGAGCTGACTCAGGCAGGGCATCAGCTCTATCCTCCACCGCACACGTTCCTCAGCAAACGACAGGTTCCCTCTGGCGCCAGCTACTGACTCCCACTTTTCCTTCGCCTGTCGTTCTGTCACTCTATCACCCCCTTTACCTAACACCAGCCTGTACTCTCTGCCCTGAACCTCATGCACCTGTCATACACATCCTCCCCAACGGGCCCTCCTCAAGACCTGGGAGCCATTCAGAGGACCCGTTTGAGCAGACAATGGCTGCCGCTAACCGGGCTGCCAGCGTCATGGCGCAGCGGGACCGGTGGTTAGAGGCAGAAAGAGACGCCTAATTTCTGCAGCCCTTAAGGAAGCAACGTCAACGGGATCGGGCCCAAGAGCCTGCGTGCTCCTCTCTCTGTCTCCTCGCGAGTCAACTCTTGAAAGCGCGTTTCGTCTCATCGTAAACCAGCTGCTTCCGGCCACTTACTCATGCTAATTACTTTTGTCGCTCGTATGAAGAGTATTAGAGGTCCGTGTTGGGACAGTCTGGCTTCCTCACCAGAGAAGACGGAGACGCAACGCTGGCAGAAATTGTATTTGAATTCGAAAATGATTGAGGCCCGTGTGCTTACATATGGGTGCACAGACCCACGTGGTTCAAACTTCGGGCGCTCCCGCTGCCGTATATGTTTGGAACATTAAGCCCCAACAAATACTATGGACACCACATTATGCTGCAAACACAACAGTGAATTCAGATGAGATGTGGTCACAAAGAAACACGCGTGAAAAATTCGCACTTTTAAGTGGCATCACGACGGCACCATAAACAAAATTCATCGTTTCACGTTGTATTTTAACTCTTTGGCCGACAGTGGTACGAACGGTATGCTGTGATTATATAAAGGAGTCTATCTATTTGCTCAGTTTCTACAATGAGACGTGTAATCACATCCTTATTACTAGCCACTCACTCCTGTGGTGGCTCTTGTTCCTGTTTCACTTCGTTATTGAGATCATACAGACAATCATGCTAAGAGAAGTATGGGGGATGTTCCTACAAGTGTCATAATGTAATTGTGAAGAAAGAAAAGTTGACGGAAAAATAACTAGCCGCGTACAGGAACCGAACCTGTGACCTTCCAACAACGCACCCGGTGCTGCTACGGACGCGTGATTGGAAGTTCGCAGGCTCTGTCCCTGCCCGTGGCAAGTTGTTTTTTTATCTTGCTCTCTTTCTTCACTGATTCACACAACGATTACTTATAGTAACATCCCATATACTTTCCTCAGCTTGATTGCCAGCTAGATATCATTCGTATTGTGTCTAACATAGAAAATGAGCACACAAATATACGCTTTTTTCCTTTTATTTTCCCGCTCGTAGTTAATGCAAGTGATGAGCCGAGTAATAAGTGAATTTTTTCAATGTTTTCTCTAGTGCCTCATCCGTTTGAGCTACAGTTCCAAATATTCATCTCATTTCTCGGATTTAGAGAAAACGAAAAAAAAAAAAAAACAGGCTCGTCTATACGTCCCCGAACAACAGAAGCGGGTGCATCAGTGGTTTATTTTCCTCTCTGTCTTCGGCGTGCATTATTAAATCACAGGATTATTCTCATGTGTTACCTGCACACCAACTTTTTTATCTCCTTTTTTTGTATATCATTGTCTGTCTTAAGACTGTATCAGTACTTGCTGTTGAATGTTGTTTTTATCTCCGGTTTTTCTATTCCGACTTAGACTTGGCACCACTGAGTCACAGCGGTGCAGCGCAGTGACTGAGTGCTGCGAAGTCGACACATTCGACTGCAGCTCGAATGTGTCGGTAGTTTCATGCAAATGCACTACTTATTCCAGCGTTACAGGTTGCAGAAAGCACATCACCACAGATGTCATGCCTGACTTATATATGATTATAAAGTGAAGTTATAAGTCTCAGTGGCAATAATCTTGCGACTATAGCCGATAACAAACAGAGTACGTATTTTTTGCGCGCACTCGTTAACGTACATTGAACGGGACGGAACGATAGAATAGTGCGAGGGTCAATATGCACCTCACAGGTCTATAGAAATCGTATAATTCGGTTCGGGCTTCGCAACGCAGTACCTGTGCATTTGAAGCCTCACCGAGTGTTTAGTCACAACCACGTACAGATGAGCCGAAAGTTTTCGTTCACTTGTGTTACTTGAAAAACACGGAGTGATAGTTCTAGCGATAGCTTTACCAAGCCGCCTCATTTTAAGACCCCGTCAAAAACTGCCTGAAACGAGCGATTCGCGCAGAATCGACATATGAATTGGCGGTTTTCGAAACACAAATTTATACGGTCACTGCCGTCGAACAAGCTATGGTTCCAGCAATATTTAAAGCCATTGTTCGTTCGAGTTCTTTTTTTTATTTTCGAAGCGAACGTCATTGCGCTATAGCGATTGGTTATGAACGAGCGAGCGCACGGAGCCTCTGGGCCTCGTCGGATTCTACATTCGGCTTTCCTGCATGACGTGGACCCCTCAGTGGGCAGCTCTGATGCCCAAAGGCAGCAGCATATGCAGTCATTTTCGGGCAGCCACCGCGCAGCCACGACAGATTGCCGACACCCAGTCACAGTCTATATAGCGTGCTCTTCCCCGTGCTTTGGTGATGCATGAGGTCGACACGCTGACTGATGAAAGACAGGAGCCTCGAAAGTGTTTGACCCATGGCTACTATTGCTCGTTCGAGAAACTGCAGCATTATGGATTTCGATGTACTTTATCACAACCTATACTTCTTTACTGTACCACTGCCCGCAGCAAGCCACTATTAATGGTTTTGTACCCGAATTCAAACCAATTATTGCTGGCGTGCCTCAGCGTAGTATATTAGGCGATTGCTCTTTAGTATATATGAAAATTGTATAGGAAATATTTCTGCTACTACTAAATTTGTCGTATAGGTAGACATATATTTATTACAAAGGGTGACCCCTCAAACCTCATAGAAAAAGGTAACTTAGTCAGAATTCGCACTTGAAATATGGGCAACTTTTTCAACTTAAACATGGCAAAAACGAATTTATTTCGAGCTCGGAACAAAGCACTGAATATCATCGACAGTCTAAATTTATTATGTACGTCTACTGCAGAATTATCACGCGTCGCTAGAAACCTAGGAGTCATTTTTGAAGAACAAATGACGTGAACAGATCAGTTGAGTGAGAGTGATTGACTTTATTTAAACATATTGCCACGTTCCATTTCCCAAGTTTTTGTTATCGTCTGAAAACACCACACGATTCTCAGCGCAAACCGCGCCTGCAGTTTTCGAGAAGGTTCCGGACTGTAGTAGATCATTTCGATAAGATCACGCCCACTGTGCGAACGGTACAGATTGTTCTGGAAGCTACGCCACCGTCAGCGATAACGCTAGAACATTCGATGGCAAGAGTACAAATGCCGACGCGCTTCGCCACTTGTCAGGAGTTGTTGATCGAAGGCCGACGCTCTGTTCGCCGCTATCAGTCCGAGACTGCTATCTGTGCGAGACTGCTGCTGTAATTGGACTTTCCGTTTACCGGGCACAGGTTCGCCCAAATAAACAGTTAAATCCCAACACAAAGTCTCCTGTCTTCGGCCACGTCACGACCCCGTGACATCTGGTGGAGGTGCTGGGTACACGGCTTGACGGGGGCGTCCGGTACATGAACGAAGCAGCACCTACACCAGATGTCTGGGCCTGTGCGCCTACTATAGGCGGTTCGTGAAAAACTTCGCCCGCATCGCCGATCCTCACACTAACCTTACCAAGGCCGACGTGGAGTTCAAGTGGGAAACGCCACAGGAACACGCTTTCCAAGAGCTTAAACATCGCCTCCAGACGCCTCCGTTACTTGCCCATTTCGACGAATTCGGCGAGAGAGAAATACATACTGACGCAAGCAGCGTAGGTCTTGGCGCCGTTCTTGTGCAGAGGGCTGACGGACTTGAAAGGGTTATTAGTTACGCCAGCCGATCGCTATCCAAAGCAGAAGCAAATTATTCCACAACAGAAAAGGAGTGCCTCGCCATCATCTGGGCTACGTCGAAATTTCGCCCCTAACTCTACGGCAGGCCCTTCAAAGTTGTGAGCGACCACCACGCCTTGTGTTGGCTAGCCCCCTTGAAGGACCCTTCAGGTCGCCTCGCACTATGGAGCCTGAGACTTCAAGAATATGACATTACTGTCAATTACAAGTTCGGCAAAAAACACTCCGACGCCGACTGTCTCTTTCGTGCGCCTGTCGACCAACCACTACCCGACGACCCGGATGACGACTACTTCTTGGGAACTATAGCTACCAACGACTTCGCTGAACGACAGTGGGAACCTAAGGCCCTAATAGAATACCTCGACCCGGAACCTAAGAATAGAATACCTCGACCCGGAACTGAACGACCCGGAACCTAAGGCCCTAATAGAATACCTCGAAGGCAGGACCGCCAAAGTCCCGAAGGTATTCAAGCGCGCACTTGCGTCGTTTTTTCTACGAAATGGTCTTCTACAAAAGAAAAACTTTTCACCACTTCGAGCTAAGTACCTCCTTGTGGTGCCTTCAGCTCTGCGACCAGAACTCCTGCAGGCCCTGCACGACGATCCGACGGCAGGGCACCTCGGTGTTTCTCGCACGCTCGCGAGGATACAAGAAAGGTACTACTGGCCACGTCTTACCACAGACGTCAATTGTTATGTGAGGACATGCCGGGACTGTCAGCGACGCAAGACACCGCCGACAAGGCCAGCGGGACTTCTGCAGCCAATTTATTCACCTTGCCGACCTTTCCAGCAGATTGGTATGGACCTACTGGGGCCGTTCCCGACGTCGGCTTTCGGAAACAAGTGGATCGTGGTAGCTACCGACTACCTCACCCGCTACGCCGAGACAAAAGCCCTGCCAAAAGGCAGTGCATCCGAGGTAGCTAAGTTCTTCGTCGAAAATATCGTCCTACGTCACGGCGCCCCGGAGGTCCTTATCACCGACAGAGGAACGGCATTCACTGCCGACTTAACTCAAGCGATCTTGGCATACAGCCAAACAAACCACCGCCGGACGACAGCGTACCACCCACAGACCAACGGCCTCACCGAGTGGCTTAACAAGACGATCGCCGACATGCTGTCAATGTACGTCGATGTCGAACACAAGACGTGGGACGCCATTCTTTCGTATGTGACATTTGCATACAACACGGCGGTGCAGGAGACGACGCAGATATCTCCATACAAATTTGTCTACGGAAGGAGCCCGGCAACGACGCTCGATGCCATGTTACCCAACGTCAACGACAAAGAAAACCTCGATGTGAGCGAGTACCTTCAACGCGCCGAAGAAGCCCGACAACTTGCGCGTCTCCGTATCAAGAATCAACAGACGACCGGCAGCCACCGTTACAACCTTCGACCACGCTTCGTGGAATACTAGCCCGGTGAACGTGTTTGGGTGTGGACGCCGATACGCCGACGTGGACTAAGTGAAAAGCTTCTGCGACGGTACTTCGGACCGTACAGGGTGGTTCGGCGTCTCGGCCCACTTGATTACGAGGTTGTCCCCAACGGCATCACGAACTCTCAACGACGCCGATCGCGACCTGAAGTCGCACATGTCGCACGCCTCAAGCCGTTTCATGCGCGTTAACAAACTGAAACAGTGGGTTTTTTTGTATTATTCTTGTATCGTAATTTATTCATTGTACTTTCTTGCATTATTATTGTACCTTCATCTTTAGTTAAAGCATCAGGACGATGCCTTTTTTCAGAGGGGGGCAATGCCACGTTCCATTTCCCAAGTTTTTGTTATCGTCCCAAAACACCACACGATTCTCAGCGCAAACCGCGCCTGCAGTTTTCGAGAAGGTTGCGGACTGTAGTAGATCATTTCGATAAGATCACGCCCACTGTGCGAACGGTACAGATTGTTCTGGAACCTATGCCACCGCCAGCGATAACGCTAGAACATTCGACGGCAAGAGTATAAATGCCGACGCGCTTCGCCGCTTGTGAGTAGTTGATCGAAGGCCGATGCTCTGTTCGCCGCCATCAGTCCGAGACTGCTATCTGTGCGAGACTGCTGCTGTAATTGGATTTTCCGTTTACCGGGCACAGGTTCGCCCAAATAAACAGTTAAATCCCAACACGAAGTCTCCTGTCTTCGGCCACGTCACGACCCCGTGACAATATCATGAGGAGGCTGAGAATGGGCCATTCCGACCCTTAATTCAAACTGGAGGCTCCACCCAGGATGGCGCTGGCAGCCGATGGCTTGTAGCGATGTCCCGGGCCCTCTGGACCGCCTGTAGTTGCTGCTTGTATTCGTTGCTCTTGAGGGCTTCCTGCCAAGCCTCTTGGGTATTTAGTTGTGCTGCGCTGTGGGTAGGGCACAGCCAGAGCATGTGTTATAAATTGCAATAGGGATGGTTGTAAAGGGAGCATGTGGGTGGTGTGTCGGGGTCGACTCCGTGTAAAGTGGATGGTGTTATGTACGTACGTGTTTGAAATCTTCTTAGAGTTAGAGCTTGTGCTTTGTTAAGTTTTGGGTGCGGTGCTGGGAAGGCACGTCTTTGTCCTTGGTAATATGAATTGATCTCGTGGTATGTGAGTTCTTTGTCCTTGCTGCAGAGATTCTCGTACCGCCCACTCCTCGAGGGGTCGTTGTCCGCGGCACGGCGTGTGGCCTCACGCGCCAGGCAGTTGACCTCTTTGTTGGGATAGCAGTGGTCGAGTCCCGGTAACTGTCCCATGTGAGCTGGGAACCAGGATACGTAGATTTAAGCTTTCTCTTCTTTAATAAGTGTTTCTTTGCTCTCGTACTCTGTTATTGCGTTGACGGTGAGTTTTCCAGTGCTTCTAGTTACTTGGACAGCCGCGAACGTTCGTGCCGCCGTCTTGGCGTCTGTGTATATTGTGGAGTAGGCTTGGCAGCTTTGCAAGGCTAGCGCGATCGCCATTTCCTCTGCTTCGTGGACATGGCTCGTTTGGACGGTTGCCGCGTTTATGAGGTTTCCGTCTATATCAACGACCGCTATGGCAGACGCCTCTCTGCTGTAGTAGCGGGTGGCATCTACGAATTGCGCGTGCGTGTGGTGTTTTTTTTTGTTTCCTTGTTTATGAGCTCCCTCCATCTGTCCTTCCTTCTGCCTTTGTTGAACGTTGGGTGAATGTTGAAGAGGATTGGCTTAACCCTAATGTGTTTCCTGGCGTCATTACTAAGCTGGTTCTTTTCTCTGGTTCAAAAATTGGGCAAATGCCTGCGGCTCGTAGGATGAGATAGCCTGCCTGAGTCAACGACAGGCGTGTGATCTGTGCCACTCTATGAGGCTTAAAAATTTCTTCAGCCGTGTTGTGCCGACTAAGTTGCTCGAGTTTCTCGTTGCTCGTACTATGGCGCAAACCGAGTGCCGTTTTCAGTCCCTTGCGAAGCATGGAGTCGACCTTTTAGGGGCGAAGCTCCTTAAGGCGTGGGCTGTGCGTCCCCTGTATGTAGCCACTTCTCGTTCAGTTCTTGCAGCGTTCACTAGATGGCGATACTTGTAGCTGATGAAAAGATGCAAGATGTTATAAACTAGACGGCGGTACGTGTAGTTAATTATGAAAGATGCGAGGTGTTATAAAATAGGAATGATGCCACATATGGCGCGTGTCATCGTTCGATTTAGTGCGGCGACGTACGCTAGGGGGAGCGTTGCAGTAAAATCGAGAGGGCAAAATGTACGGAGGATTCATGGTTTACCAGGTTTACCTCCGGAGCTTCGCCCACTCATCATCATTCACTTCGTGGATGTGGCGGCACTTTTTTGATTTCAGCCTTCTTAAGTTTCAGAAACGGGAAAGCTTATACTACGTGACTTACGAGAAATGCGTGATACGCCTTCATGATGTTTTCTTCTAGGAAGCCTGCTCTTTTGTTGGCGATTCTAGCAACGCCTCTTGCAAAATTGCTCATGCTTTTTTCAAGGCGCTTGAGCGCTTTCTTGTTGTGGCCCTCCTTGGCTCTTATCGTTAGCTCTAGTACCTGAACCGTATATACTTGATCATACAGATGCTTGGGCTAGCTGGTGATTGGGAATCAACATATTTGTACAGCGCAAGGCTACGAGTAGTTACGACGTAACTACAGAAGAAACAAGGACAGAAGGACCGCTCTTTCTGTCCTTGTTTCTTCTGTAGTTACGTCGTAACTACTCGTAGTCTTGCGCTGTGCCAATATCTTGATACCGTATATACTTGCGGTATCATTTCATTGTTCTCAGCTTTGAGCAACACTTGCTGCTCCTCTTTCTCCGAATTTTTTCGAGGGTGAAAAGCGTTAGAGTAGATTTGGTGGGGGAAAGGCGAGTTCAGTGGCTTAAGAAATTCTTCAGTTTTTGTCAGTGCTTGTTGAAGAATTCCTTCCAAGGCGCCATATGAGTGGCCACATGGGACCCATATGGTAATATCATCCGCGTATATGGCATGGTGCACAGATGGAATTTGAGTGAGCTTCTCCACAACCTGCTTATCACCACATTAAAGATCAAAGGCGAGAGCACTGAGCCTTGTGGGGTGCCGATATTTTCGAGTTGTTCGGATTCGCCGCATTGCTCGCCTATGCGAATGGTGGCGGTTCTGTTTGCCAGAAAGGCTTTAATGCAGTTGTAGAATTTTTCGCTTAAGTTCATGTGCGATATTTCACCCAGTATGTGTTGATGTTTTACAGTGTCAAAGGCATTGGCCAGGTCCAGGGCCAATATGGCTTTGGGCGTGTGGAGAAGCCCGTAAAATTTGTGTTCTCTTAAAATCAACACGGCGTCCTGTGTGGACAGTCCCTGCGAAAGCCAATAATGTTGTGTCGAAACAGCCTACTGCTCTCAATGTGTTCCGTGATACGGTTGAGTATTGCATGCTCTGCTACTCTTCCAACGCAAGATGCAAGTGATATGGGCCTTATGTTATCAGTGGCTTTCCAAGTTTCGAGATGAGCAAAACCTTGGCACTACGCCACTCTTGTGCCACGGTGCCCATTTCCCAGGCCTCATTGATTTACTTAGTAATGATTACAGTAGCTTTATCGTCCAAATTCCGTAGCGGTTTATTGTCGATGCCATCTGGCCGTTGCGCCGATCTGCCATTGAGTTGCTGTAGAGCGTACCGTATTTCAGCTTCGCTGAATGGTTCGTCTAGCTTTTCTTGCAGTCGACGTCCATATGAGGGATTTTCGTTTTCCCATGCTACTGCTTTGCTTTCCAGTGGGAGATATTTTTGGCCTAGCGTTCTGAGGAGAGCTTGGGATCCACCACCGTCCTAAGCGTGCTTGTGCACCAATCGTTCAATTTGCAGCTGGGTGCCGCCTCTGGTGGCTCTGTCGCTGTCCGCATTAAGGTGTTTGAGCAGCCCTCATTTGCTTCCCCTCCACATTTTGCCATCAGTTAAAGAGTGCTTACCAGCGCAAATGACAGGACAGGAGGGAACACGAGAATAGACGAGTCCCCTCCTCTCCCGTCATTTGCGCTGGTAAGCACTCTTTATCATGTTATACCAACACGCCCAATCTTACGGTGTCCTTTGCCACCTGCTGCGTCAAATGTGTTGTTCCACTGCTGGGCGCAGAGCTTTTTGGCGTAAGATTCAATTTCGCGGCCAAGGTCCGCGATTTTTATGCGTAAGTGTCTGTTGAGCTTGTTTTTACGCCACGCTTCTTTTAGGTCATGCTTTTTCTGCAGCAAACTGGCCAGGTGAAAGTCCATGGCCGGGGTAGATTCATCAGTCTCGACTCTTTTGGTGGCCTCATTCACTGCCATTTTTAATTCATTCAGGAGGACTTCATATCATAGTTCTGTATTGCCCTTCTGCTCCCGTATTTTACGGAGCTAGTCCCAGTCTGTCATTTTGAATTTTCTTGGTGTTTTCACCTTGTTCTCAATGGCAATTTCGAGGATGCAGTGGTCGCTACCTAGGCCCTTGGTGAGGTTATCCCAGGTAGTTCTGACGTTCTTGGTGAAGGTCAGGCATTGTGTCCCGCTGTACCGAATTACTTCTTCTTGAAGGGAGGGTTTTTTATAAGCTGCAGGTCCAGCGCATTCGCGCTTTGTGCTAACTTGGTGCCTTTGCGTTCACTTTTTAAATATCCCCACTCGGTGCTCCTGGCGTTGAAATCACCCGCTACTATGAGCGAATAGTCATCCGTCATTTTTACAGCGGAGGTAAGCAGTGTGTTGAAATCTCTTTTATTATATATCTGATGGAGGACTTTAAACGTTGAGCACAAAGATGCTTTTTTTAACAGCCCTGCGTCGTAAGATTTCCACCAGAATTGTATCCAGGCCTTTTTTGTAAGCGGGGGCGTCTCTTTCGGTGAACATTATGTCCTTCCGGATGAAGGTAGCCACTCCTCGCGTATTGTTCTGATCGGGGTGCAGGGTCGGCCTGGCTACCCTGTACCCCTGTATACCAATGCTTTTAGCAGTTTTGCTTTCTCCACATTCCTTTAGAAATATTATACGCGGCTTTTTTTTACAGGCTAGCAATAGTTGTGCTAGTGGTGCTTTGCGTTTCTGAAGTGAGTCACAGTTTCACTGCCAGATCCGAATATCGTTACGGTCAGCGGCCATTTTGGCTTGGTAGCTTGTGTGCGTCGCGGCTCGTTACCTCCGCGAGATTGCGTGCTTTGACTGGTCAGACTTTAGCTCAAGAACTTATGCTTGGCGCGCTTGCCGTAACCGCTGCTTCGTACAAACGACCCGTAGGCTCTGAGGAGCAGCCGCCACAGGTGGGTTGGCTACCATCTTCTCCAGGCTCACGAACCTCTGGTCAGCTTTGTCAGTTTATGTCTTGAAGGTTTCCATAAACTTGCAAGCGTGTTCGCCAATGCATCAATTTTGTCGTTGAGCTTAGTTATCGTGGACTCGGCGTTTGTCAGTGGGGCTTCTTTATCGCTCGAGACCATCCAGATTTCCCCCGTCGTATCGCTGTCGCTGTCTACGGCTTTGCGTGTGTGTGTGTTGTGGATCGTTTGTTGTAAGCGTGTTGTCGGTGGTGCCGGTGAGCTAGACTGGTTAATCCCGTGGTCACCCTCTACTCTAGGTATTGTGGCCCGCAGCTCTTCAAGCTCCTTCTTGAGAGCCCTGTTTTCTTGTTCAAGCGTTAGTATGCGAGAATCGGGTCATGCTTTGGCTGTGCCTTACCTCTGGGCTGGCTACTTGTGCTTCGTGATGTACCTTCAACTCTGCTGGCCCAGGTGTCATTGTTCGGCTGCTGCTACTGCTTCTGCTGCTGCTGGTGCTGTGCGGGTGCTGGTCTCGTTCTCGATCGGTATCTGGAGCACTCCCGTGATGACAGGCGGTTGTCGGATTCCGACAGGGTCGAGGGGCGCCCTCCAGAACAAGAATGCCCTGTGGATCGGAATCTCCCCCTGGATCGAGAACGGTGATGGACGCTCGAGGCGTTCTCCCGTCCCGGCACCTGGTTGTGGCAGGGTTCCTTGAACGTGACGTATGTTGTCGTGTTTTGACGTTGTTGTGCTTGCCACTCTTGCTTTCTGCGTCTTCTCCTTCTCACTATGTATGGAATGTGGAAGCGTCTTTTGCATTCGCGATCTCCGGTGGGGTGATAGCCATTGCAAAGCTTGCATTTTGGCTCGCAGTGACGCACGCCATCTTCTTGAAGTGTTTCTTCGCAGTTGTGACATTTCTTGCTCGTTGCGTTTGTGTGCCGGCAAACATAGGCGCGATGACCAACTCCTCCGCACGTTCTGCAAACATCGACTTGTCGCTTGTAGAGCGAGCAGGGAACCATGACGGTTCCGCACATCACTGTGCTCGAAACACGCAACCCGTCGAAGAGGATTGCGACGACTTTGGTCTTTTTAATGCGTCTTGCCTCGATTGCAGTGGGATTTCGGTCGTGAACAATCAGCCGTTTGAGCGTTCCGTCGCCAAGGGAGAGGTCAGCGTTCTTGATGACGCCCTTGCATATACTATCGGGTGCGGCCACGTATGCGGCAACTTCGAACGAGCCTTGCTTTGTGTGCAGTTTCTGCACGTTCACGTATGATGTAGCATTATTTTGATGCGGCGTAGAAATGACGATGATGTTTTGCATCTTGTTGGGGCACATCATGTCCTCCTGTGCTTGTTGGTTGGTGATCTTGGCGGCCAGTATGACGGCTCTCACCAGCAGAACGAGGTCGACTCTGGCTAAGTCCAATCCTCCTCTTTGTCCCATGATTACTCTGATCTGGTGCTTGGGCATGCGGAATAGCCTGCAAGCGAATGCCACACGGTGTAGTGACGGTTGGCTCTTTTTGAATCCCCTAGGGTGCTTCGATTGGTTGTGCTCGACCGTCCCAGCGGCCAGCTTCTCGTTCGATAGAGTCGTCTGTCTTCGGCGCCTTATGGCGGTGGCCCATCCTGGTCCGTCGAAGATATCCACGCTTACTTCCATCCCCTCCACTGTTATGGTGGAAGGCATCATCAGTGCCTAGTTGTCGGCAGTGGCGTACGGAGGGTGATCCAGCAGGTTGCGCGTCTGGCCGAGCTCTTGGCTACGCCTAACGGTCGTACTCTTTGATAACCCTAGGCGTGGTTAGGGTTAGCAGTGGCGCTCGCCGCTTCGCAACATTAAAGTCCCAAAAAATCTCTAAGACTTCACTCGCCGCCAAAAGTGGCGGCTCTACTGAAACCGCAGAGCTTGTTTGTTCGAAACGCCAAAAGCCAATGATCTTGGAGCGAAAAAAAAAACAAAACGAAAAACGACTGAAAATATTAGGAAAGCGGGAGCTGACGTTTTCACGTCCGCGTTCCTTGACGCCACCTAGCCATCGGCCAACAGATCAATTGAAGTCCACCTTAAGCAATCTTACAAAAACTGCAGGAACATTATGCAAATTTCATTACACCCTGCCACAAAACATGAAATTGTTAATTTACAAGCCACTATTCTTGTCTAAGTTACTTAGTCTCGGGCACTACCACCGAAACAAACACACAGAAAATACAAAAAATAACTCCAGCCCTGCGTGGTAGGCGCAGCACAGTCACAGCGAAAGCTGGAAGAGCGACCTTTCAGAGCCTTTTCAAAACACTGATTGGGCAACTACTGCGAGCACACTTGCTTGGTACCCACCAGGGCATTAATAATAAACTTTTGGGGTAGTAGGCCAGCATTCGCTATGCTGTTTTTCGTTAATCTTCTGAGAAGCGTAGTATCCGCTAAACACTTGCAAGGAATTTTGTGCCAATTGCTCATGCAGTGGCTGACGACGATGAGAAATTATGGCTGAAGTGGGTATGTGCCACAATTAATAGGGGAACAATAAGAAGCTTTTGTGATTGTTTGGAGCATTGGACGGCCCACTCGTTCCGCTATTCGCACTGTGCGACGACTAGTTGTTCTCTCGCTAATCTAAAACGATTTATAAGTCGTGTTAATGCGATTGCTTTCCCGACATCAAGCCTGCCTAAGGCAAGTTTGACGAGTCACGAGCACCGGCGTAACTCATTGGTAGAATGTTTGTTGGGCTGGCACCCAGCGGACCCAGGTTCAAGTCCCACTGTGTCATTAGGGCAAGGGTTTTTTTTCTTTTCGAGTTCGCGTGATGTGGTTACGGACACCGGTGGCGGCGGTGGCGGCGGACAACAACAACTGCGCGTGACCCGAAAAGTGATCTCATAACAGCTTTCACGGTAAAATTCTAAAGGAAAGCGATTCAAAACATCGTTAATTCCGTACACGACGCACACACGAAACCAATTTTCAAAGCACTCAACTTATTTGCAGTGAATGAACGGTATCGCACAATCCTGAAATGAACGCTACACATTGGTAACGAGAAATAACAACAGGTTTCTCACAGAACTGCTTGGGCTGTACATGTGCGCACTTTAAGGTGCAGTGCGGGAAGCCTGATGGGTGTCCAAATAAATCATGGAACTAAGATGTTGAAAGGCTAGTATACTTAATACTTCCCGGTAGCATACGTACCATTTTCATTTACCTAATTTGCATGTGTGTGATGATAAAAGTATATGCGTATTTTATTTTTATTTTTCATCCCCTCTTTTGTTTGTTCCTGCGCATTTCAATCTGCTGTATCAGGGCCAGTTCCTTTTTTTCATTAGGCACAATTTTCGTTTCTTTCATGCTCCTGTTTAGAAACTTATGCCGTTACCTTTCTTTTCTCATTACAAGTCTATTTAAGATCTTGCAATTAAGGGAACTGCCATGTGTCTGTTTTACCTATCTGCACATTACATGCCATGTTCGTCAAGCCCGGTGGTACAGACGCTGTGACGCTATCAAGCCTGATATACGTTTTTTTTTTTGTCTGTACCCACCACGCTCCATGTAAAGTCTGTGGTGGCGTGTAGCGTGTCCCGTGACGTCATGGCATACCCAGTACAGAACAGCTCCCTGTTTTTATTTCGGTTTGGACTTGCTGTTTCTTGCCTATGTAAAACGATGGATGAGTCTCTCGGCAAAATCAATTAGCCTAGTTGTCACAGGACTGTAAGTACTATTTGAAAACGGCTCGATCTTATGATATGGCCTAAGTTCACCGAAGTTCCCCTTTAAGTGTCCTGCACATGTAACTTTCTTTCCCTTAGCGCTGGGAATATTCTTGTGTGTTCGGTGCGTCGACGTGGTAACAAGTGCCATGGCGTCACGGCTCGCTGATTTTGTGAGTAATTGAACGTGCTTCGCTGAAGAGGAGATGTCCACCTGGTAGGTATATCAAGAATAGCTTCCCTGCTTAGCACGCAATTGAGACGCGTCCAATAAAAGGAGACTGCAATTCGACGCCCCTCATATGAAGAAACTTTCGGCAGCGCACAACGAAGGACGCGGATGAAGAAAGTCGAGACAGTTTTCTCTGTGTGCTGCTAGCACATCCTTAGATCCTCAAGGTACGTTTAGCATCATCAATAATTATGATCGAGAGCTGTGTTTGTCGCCTTTTGAAGCATTTTCTAGGCTTTGTCATTGCAACACCGGCTGCGCACTCTCGGTTTCCCTTAAGATATATTTCTGCTTGTTCTTCGCTCCACTTGCAGTGCGATCCAAGAGTAGGCTGTTCTTTCGAAAAATGGTTGCGTCTGTGTTAGGGATGGCTCCAGGAGCTCTTTTTTTTTTGTTCTTCTATTGGGGGACACCGACGGCTAGATTTACACTAACTCTACCCATGACAAGTGAGTTCCTTCGGGGGGCAAGGGAGGCTGGGAACATATGGGATGTGTTTTGACTATGCTTGATCTTGGGAGGGGGGGGGGGAGCAGGCGAAATTTTTTAGGAGGGTGCAGGGGCTCTCCGTACTTTGGTCTACATTGCATTGCACGTTTCTTTTTTTTTTCGGTTGCAGGTCGCAGCACGGGCAGCCTGGTGGGCGGCACCGCCATGTACTTCCTAGGAGCCGAGACTGCCTTCCGCATCATGGGTGGAGTTGCCGCGCTGGCCTCGGCATCGTACGGCTGCTTTTGCTGCTTCCAGCGCATCGCTTCACGCACTGTAGGGAGGCAGCCGCCTGCAAACGTCGGTACGCTCGTCCTTCATTTACGCCAAACCCACTAAGCTGAGATTAGCGTCATTCTCTTTTACGATGAAGAAGAGTCTATGCGAGCTCCTAAATTGAAGTCTCCATGATTGCAGCATTGTTCACCCTTGAATGTTATAACGGTGATCGCCTTAAAAGGGCCATGACACGGTCACCAACAATTTCTCGTTTCCATAAAAAAAGAGATGGTCTTTTTCGCCTACAAAGAAATGAAAAGTGATCTATGCGAGCTCCTAAATGAAAGTCTCCATGATTGCAGCATTGTTCACCCTTGAATGTTGTAACGCTGATCACCTTGAAAGGGCCATGACACGGTCACCCAACAATTCCTCGTTTCCATCTAAAAAGGGATGGTCTTTTTCGCCTACAAAGATATGAAAAGGGGTCTATGCAAGCTCCTAAATGAAAGTCTCCATGATTGCAGCATTGTTCACCCTTCAATGTTGTAACGGTGATCACCTTGAAAGGGCCATGACACGGTCACCCAACAATTCCTCGTTTCCATAAAAAAAAGAGATGGTCTTTTTCGCCTACAAAGAAATGAAAAGTGGTCTATGCGAGCTCCTAAATGAAAGTCTTCATGATTGCAGCATTGTTCACCCTTGAATGTTATAATGGTGATCGCCTTAAATGGGCCATGACACGGTCACCCAACAATTCCTCGTTTCCATAAAGAAATATGGTCTTTTTCGCCTACAAAGATATGAAAAGGGGTCTATGCGAGCTCCTAAATGAAAGCATTTATGATTGCAGAATTGTTCACCCTTGAATGTTATAATGGTGATCGCCTTGAAAGGGCCATGACACGGTCACCCAACAATTCCTTATTTCCATCAAAAAAGAGATGGTCTTTTTCACCTACAAAGATATGAAAAGGGGTCTATGCGTGCTCCTAAATGAAAGCATCCATGATTGCAGCATTGTTCACCCTTGAATGTTATAACGGTGATCGCCTTAAAAGGGCCGTGACACGGTCACCCAACAATTCCTCGTTTCCATCAAAAAAGAGATGGTCTTTTTCGCCTACAAACATGAAAAGTGGCCCTTATAAGCAAGCCCCAGATGTCGCCGCTCAACGCCGCCGTGAAGCAGCAGGACCAAAGTTTCAGCGCCAAGCTGAAGATCCCGATTTCACGCTCAGCTGACAATATCGCTCGCGCAGCTAGCGATTGTTGCGTCACCACTCGCGAGTGTGCCAGTGTTGCTGGACTCCTAGACTGCTCGCTTGATTATAAAAATATTGAATTAGAAATTGTGAGAGCAAACGCCCTAAAATTTCGGCAGCTTATTTGTGAATGCACAAAGATTAATCAACCTGAGACTTATTAGGATCTAAAAATTGTTTGTTATCAAAGAGGAGATGAACGATTAAGTGAGCGGCACGACGGGTCTTGACAGAGCTCGGCCTTCTTCTACTCGGTTGAATCCGAATAAACAATTATGAGCCAATATGTGAGGACGGGTGCAGCACATGATACGAGGCGAAAAGTATACGTACAAAGTGTTCTTCATCGGAAAGCCATTATTTTCTTGGTTGCGAGAATCATCGCCGTGTGGTCGGTATGATACACACTGAATGGCGAGGGCACAACCTTGAACATGTTAGCACGAGTCAAATGTATGCACGCGAGCATTGTCCAGTTATCGTGTTTATTGACGCACAGGAACCACATGCAACTACGGTGTAAAATGCAAGGTTCACTGAGCAGAAAATTGCTTTCAGATGTTTTTTTTTTCTTTCTCATGAAAAACTTCCTGAGAGATAATAGACATCGCTGCAGCGTAGAATTATCTTCTACCACGCTTTTTGTCGTTTGTTGAGTGGGATATGACAAGATGGCGTACAACGTTGCCACCGGCGGAGCGGCCTGAATGACGTACGCTAAACTCGTTTTTAGGTGGAAGAGCTGTAGCACACTCGAGGATATTCATGACGGTATATGATGTTTTGGCTATCAGAAGCGCCTGTTTTGTCAAGGTGGCATGACCGCAGAAGTGCGCAAAATCGCCTCCGTTTTTAAAGAAAAGCATCAGGAGAGCACGATTTCTCGAAAACCGCGACATGAAGCTTAGTATAAAGCGTGCGAAAAGAAAACGCGACGCCACATTGAGATTCCCGCACCAAACACGTAGGAAGTCTCGAAAGCGTCTCCTACGTAGCTTCCAAATGAGAAAACTGAAATATGCTGCAAGGTGTGGATGCCATAGACTCAGCATACGAAGTTTAAAAAACTTTTCAACCAGCCAATGCTACAAAAACACCTAAATTACATTCTGAAATTTTTTACGTCGCGAAAAAAAGTTTAGCGTGAAATTTAAAAACGACATTTCGACCCTAAACTCTTCCTCTGTTAATGAACTTATGATTGTGAAAAGTATGGCGTTACAATTCTAAGAGTGCAGTTTTTCAATCAAAACCAAGCCAATGTTCTTGCTCAGTGTCCCTTTAACAGTGTTTCGCACTCACGGAACCATGCTAACACGTTGAAACTCGTATTTGGGTTTGTTGGATTTGGCTTGCATACATAATAAAGCTCAACAAAGCAAGAAATCAGAAAGATGTGCGCCCGGTTTCTGTGTCCTTGCATTATGTATTCATACCAGCAGCAGCAGACCCTTCCAAAGTATTCTGAAGGCAATGCACAGAAGCCGTCTTCATTATGATGAGTCGTAAGAGAACCTTTGACACAGAAAGCGCCAAAGACGACGTGTATTGCAACGGGGAGTGGGTATCGATCGGAAACCGTAAGCATATATTTTCGCGATCCCACAAGGAGAGTCGTGCCCAGATGATTACAATTTCTCTCTCTTTTTTTCCTTTCGCATCGCAGATAAAACATCTTCACCGGTCGCTTCAACCAGCAACGAGGGCGACAAGGCACACGATGAAGGCCGCGTGGAACCCGAAGGCTCGTAACAAGACCTCTCTTGATACAATGTGCCGTCTGCCCCCAAGTCCTTCCCGCCAGGCAGAAGGACAACTGGAAAGTCAGTGTGCCGTCAAGATGGCAACCACTTTGCTTTCTGTACAGGAAGTGTCTCATGGAATACCCTGCAGTGACTCACGTGCAAGACTCTCAGATACCTCGGCCCGTTATGGCACTCAGATTGGACATATAGACTCTCACGGAGATCACCCGCGATCGTAGGCTTCCTTGTCTGCAAGTGCCTTCAGCCTAGGCTGTGCCGTGTTAGCGTTCGACCAACGGTCCCTGTTCTGGTGCACATTCGCAAGACTTGCAGCGGCCGATGTCGTTAGGGTAAGATGCTGACGACGTAGCTGTCATGGGCGTATACTTGCGACTATGAACTTCGCATGGCGCTCTACGATGAAATCGTCGTTTTTTTTTTTTGTTCAACATCTTATAGTTCCTTACTCCTTGGAGCGATATCAAATGAAGCACACTGAATCACAGTACAATAATGCGCTGTACTGCCAGAGCAACCAGTATTTCGTTGCACTGCGAACTTGAATGCGGCGCTCCGAAGATGGTGTTGCAACAGCGACCACGTGCAGGACCAACGTGACCAAAATGGATGTGGGTCAACGCACTCGTTGGCAACAGCTTCTGATGATGGCATTTCAGTTACGTTCACGTGTACGATAAATCGGACTTATAGAGATATTGGTCGACGTGAGCGTGCACTTTTAAAATGTTTCATGGCATAGTAAACTGACACACACGCACACACACACACACACACACACACGCACACACACGCACGCACGCACGCACGTACACACACACACATGCACACACACACACATGCACACACACACATGCACACACACACACACACACACACACACACACACACACACACACACACACACACACACACACACACACACACACAGGTCCTCCAACGATGCAGAGGCACCGCGGCCCTCCACATGTACTAGTCCCTCATAGATGCAAATGCAAAAATGGCAAAAATTTCTTCGAATGCACCATTCTTGGTCATCATTGTCATGAAAAAGCGTAGCCATGATCAAGGAATAATTTTTCTCCATGACACATGTATTGGGCTTACTGCGTGATGTGTCATGGTTTTCAGCTTTTTTAGCGATAATTTTTACCACTGCCACCTGGATTGGTGTGTGCCAATTTAGGCGGCCTTGTTCTTTTAAAAGGAATGCATTTTGTTATTGTCGACCCTGCCTAGCTGTGTTATGCAGTCCAGCTCGGTTGTCACAGCATAACATTGCTGGAAAACTAAACCACGGTGCTTAAAGTGCTACAGTCGTTTTCACCTTTTTTGTTGTTGTGGGCACAACACTTAGCATTTATAGATTTCCATGGTACGCCCCACCACGGTACGCTCCACCACGTCGCGGGTTCGAATCCCGGCTGCGGTGGCTGCATTTACGATGGATGCGAAAATGCTGTAGGTCCATGCGCGCCAAATAGGGTGTGCGTGAATTAACTCCAGGTGGTCAAAATTTTCGGAGCCCTCCACTACAAAGTCTCTCCTATTCATATTGTTACGTTTATGTGTTTATTCCACTGTGGTGTACCGGTAGACTTGAAGGTGTCGTGCACCGGATGCCTATCTCGCTAGCCGAACGTCCTCTTCTCTAATCTGCCTGTTCCCCGCTAACCAGTGGCTCATACCCAAATCACATCACATATGCAGTAACATTTCCCTCCGCGCAGACGAAGCCCACCGGGCGAGTCAAAGAGTCTCTCTGGGAATATAGCGCTTCAAACGTGCTATATGGACAAGTTCAGTCTTTGCAGACCATCAGACATTTGAATGAAGGCGTGCTACGCGGTAAGTTGAGTCGCGTATACGGTGTAGAACAACATAAGGTCCCGCATAGTGCACCAGCAATTTTTCACACAACCCACGTTTTCTATTTGGCGCCCACAGCAACACGAGGTCTCCGCGATTATACGTCACGTGTCGACGTTGACGGTCAAAACGTGTCTTCGAGCGATCTTGCGAAGCGAGGGTGCGCAGGTAAGCAAGTCGGGCTTCTTCTGCACGGCAGACGATCGCGGATATACCGGAATCATGGTGGTACAAAAAATTGCCCGCAGCTTCCCTCGGGCGAACACTGAGGAGGATGCGGAGCATATAATTGGCTAACGGGGTGTTAAAGTGCGACTTACTTGGGTCGATGGCTAAATTGGTTAACGTGGTTGTGAAATGGGGTGTTAAATTGCGACTTACTTGGGTCGCTGGCTAAATTGGTTAACGTGGTTGTAAGAGGGGTGTTAAATGTGTGAACACGTACGACACGTATGCGAAAGGGCGGTGTTTATTTATTGCGACGAACTCTGAGCACGATGGCTTTTTGGTCGGTAAAGTGAAGAGTGAGTGGATCGGGTTGCGACCTCGGACGTCGACGCGCCGTACAAACCAACCGACGAGCGGCAACTGAGCGAGCGAGCACCGACCTTGAGTATATATACAGCGCGACGGCGCATGCACTGTCAGCTGTCGAATGTTCGAGAAGGGGGAGAAGCGCAACGGCGCATGCGCGCGCGTCAGCTGCCGATGTTCTCGAAGCGTGACGGCGCGTCCACTGCGCGTCCACTGGAGAATCAGGAGAATTGTAGAATGTCCTCGAAGGGGAGAAGCGCGCGCGGCACAGATGGTGGGTGACGGTGCATGCGCGCGTCAGCTGTCGAATGTTCGAGAAGGGGAAGAAGCGCAACGGCGCATGCGCGCGCGTCAGCTGCCGATGTTCTCGAAGCGCGACGGCGCATGCGCGCGCGTCAGCTGCCGATGTTCTCGAAGCGTGACGGCGCATGCGCGCTACATTATACAGCTAGCGAATGTTCGTGAAGAGGAGAAGCGCACGCGGTGTGTAGAGGAGGAAGGGTGCACAGATGGTGGAGTAGTGAAGCGCGCGCGGTGTGTAGAGGAGGAAGGGATGCACAGATGGTGGAAGAAGGAGGAGGAAGCTTGCGGACGGCGCCGCACTACAAGCCTCGAGTATTAGATGCTCCGCATCTAAAAACGGGAAGACGGTATCCAGAGTATGACGAGGCGGCTGAGCATACAGAAGAAAGAACGGACTGCAGCTGGTATTACCATGCTGTGCGGTGTTAAATACGTAAGCGATGAAAAGTAGCACGCCGTCCAAGTTCTTGTGGTCTGCTGCGACATACATAGATAGCATGTACGCGAGAATCCTGTTAGTTCATTACGCGTCAGGTCACTTGTTTGGGAATGATATGGCGTAGAGTGCCGAAAGCTTGCAGCGCATAGACGAAGCATCTCTTCCACCACGCCTGCAGTGAATTGTCGCCCACGCTCACTGACAATAATTTGAGGAAAATCATGTCGTAGAACCACAAAACGCAGTATGAATAAACACGCGTCAGCTGTAGTAGCCGATGGTATAGCAGCCGTCTCGCAGTACCGTGTTAAATGATCGGCACATACGACTATCCAGCGATTGCCATTATAAGACCTCGGAAAGGGCCCTAGAAGGTCAATCCCAACTTGCTCGAATGAAGATCTAGGGGATGGAATAGGATGAAGTCGCCCTGTAGGATCACTGGTAGGGCGCTTGCGGCGTTGGCACTCGTTGCAACTAGAGACGTACCGTTCTGTCGTCTGGGGCATTTTCGGCCAGTAAAATCTTTCTTGAAGCAGGCAAAGAGTTTTCACTATGCCTAGATAGCCGGACGTTGGGTCATCATGCATAGCCTGCAAGACTAAAACGCCAAGACTCTTCGGAACCACGAGAAGATATCGTAAGCCGGTCGTGGCATAGTTCTTTTTGCACACAAGCCCGTCGCGCATGCAGAAGCGAGTCGCCGATGATCTTGACTCGATAGGAAGAAGTTCCTGTATTGTGCGCTTCCTTTGCTGCTCAATCTTAAATGCATTGGTGTCAGGAAATGGCAGGTTTAATGGCGCAATGTAGGTGTCGAAGTTGCCCGCATGACAGTCCGTCGATAGAACTGGTATTCGCGAAAGGCAATCTGTATCAGCGTGACGACGACCCCTTTTATAGGAAACCGTAAAGTTGTATTTTTTTGCAGACGGAGTACCCAACGCGCTAGTCGACCAGGTGGGTCACGGAGATTTACCAACCAGCAGAGTGAATGATGATCTGTCACGATGGTAAAGGAGCGTCCGTACAGGCAGGACCGGAAGCGCTGCACTGCGAACACTACTGCGAGGCAATCTTGCTCTGTGACGGTGTAGTTGCGCTCGGACTTGCTTAGCGAGCGACTTGCATGGATGGATGGATGGAAAAACTTTATTTCGTCAGAAAGCAACTGAGGATGATTCCGTGTTAGATGGCCATCCACCCAAGGTTGGCGGCGACCTGTGTGGCCCACTCCACGACCCTTAACTGGACGACTGGGTCTGAGCTGGTCAACACGGCGCCTACACCGACGCCACTAGCGTCTGTGTGAAGTTCTGGGGGAGCCAGAGAATCGAAGTGTCAAAGAATCGCATAGGATGTCAAAAGGAACTTCAACTCATAAAAAGCGGACGCACATTCCACAGTCCAGTCAAATGGCACGCCTTTCTGAAGCAGGCACGTGAGTGGGTGCGCGATATTGGCATATCCAGAAATGAATCGACAGAAGTTTGAGCAGAGGCCCAAAAAAGCTGCGTAGTTCTTTCGCTGAGTGAGGTTGCTTGAACGCCTCCACTGCAGCCGTTTTCTCGGGATCTGGCCATATGCCTTCTTTGTCCACCAAATGTCCAAGGACGAGTGTTTGGCGCTCTTCTAAACGACATTTCTTTGAGTTGAGCACCAAGCGTGCTTTGCTTATGCAGTTCAGCACGAGGTCGAGGCGTGTGTTGTGCTCACAGAAAGTGCGCCCAAAAATCACAACATCGTCTAGATAACACATGCATACTTCCCATTTTAAACCACGCAGAATGTTGTCCACGAAGCGCTCGAAAGTTGCAGGCGCATTGCATAGTCCGAATGGCATCACATGAAATTCAAAAAGTCCATCCGGTGTAACAAATACCGTTTTCTCTTCGTCTTCCTCGTGCATTAGAATTTGCCAATACCCTGACCTCAAATCAACAGACGAAAAGTAGGAGGCTGATGACAGACAGTCTATAGCATCATCAATACGTGGTAGTGGGTATACGTCCTTCTTTGTGATGGCGTTGAGACGGTGGTAGTCAACGCAAAATCGCCATGTTCCATCTTTTTCTTGATCAATATTACGGGAGTGGCCCACGGACTGCATGATTCCTGAATCACATTTTTCTTTAGCATCTCGCCAACCTGTTCTTTTATCAGTGCGCGTTCCGAAGGTGATACTCAGTATGGCTTTGGTGGGAGAGGTCTATGGTATGCCGCATCTATGCCGTGCTTTACACGAGAAGAAGGGAATGACAGTAGAGCCTGTAGCTGTGCGAAATCGAAAAGACCAGCATGTTTCCGCAGAATACTCGCCAGGTCATTACGCTCGTTGGTGCTAAGAGACTTGTTAATCATTGCCATAATGGAGGTGTCCCTGGCGTGCCGATAATCTGAATTGGGCTTATCCGGCAAATCGCAGCTCTCTGCAAGGATTGCAAGAGAAAACACTTGATTTTGACAGATCTTAGCAAGTTGTAGACCCTCTGGCAGTACCGAAGGTTCATTGGAGCAGTTGATCACCCACAAACCAGTATGCCCTTGCACAACCGACAATGTGCAATAGGGTATTAGAACATTTTTTTTCTTTCTGCCGCTGAGGTGAATGGGCTCTACGGTGGCATCAAATGTCGTCTCGGTTGCAAGGGAACTGACGACAGGAACACACTTGGCTGACAAGAATGGTACAGTTGTGTCCATGGACACGCAAAGGATTCTTTCCATACAGGGCGGGCTTTCCATAAACGCTACTGGAACATTTGAATCGACTTTAATCTCTCCTGTGCGGCAATCGATAGAGGCACCACAAAGATTTAGGAAATCGTGTCCCGGAATTGCATCATACGTTGAATGAAAGAGAACAGCAAAATGAGAAATAAAATTCTGGCCCCCCAAACTAACAGTCACTGTGGAAATACCAGCAAATTGTAAGACATCTCCACTCACTCCACGAAACGTATCAGCGTGGTCCCAACGAAACATAACCTTTCGTCCAAGAAGGAATTTGAATGTTTTAAACTCATCACTGATATGGTTGCACCCGTGTCCACTAAGGCCATTGTTGAGACGCCGTCGTTTAGCACACGAACCTTATTTCTAAGCATGCAAATTAAAGGAGGCATTTCAGTGGAAATAGAAGACTGTGCAGTGACCTCATCTGCAACGGTCACGCCGACTAGTTATCTGGAGGCGGCGAAGGGTAGCGGCGCTTAGGAGACGGCGACCGATTGGAGCGAGGGGCTGGTGGCGGTGTCAGGCTGCGGTCAGAGGCCAGGGAACGGTGTCGCAGCGGTCTTGGTATCTCGTGGGACGCGCTTCCAGGGGACGTTAGTGTTCGTGCAAAGCCGGACAGGTGGGATCTCGGTGAGCGGTCGTACCTTGGCGGCTGCCGGTATTTGCAGTACCTGGCAATGTGGCCTTCGACGCCACAGTTGTAGCAGACGGGTGGGGGTCGCTCGCCGAACCACTGCTGAAAGCGCTCCGCTGTGCAAGGTTGCCTATCTGAACGGAGTGGAGCAGCTTGCTGAACGGGAACTGTTCGCCTCTGTGGAGTGGGGCCGGGACGAAGGCGTCGGTCATACCACTGGTCGGGTGCAAATGAGTCTCGGGGTGGCCAGGCAGTTCAAGCTTCGCTAACGTCCATCACGCATACCGATGATGGCAGAGGAGTGAACGGCGCTGGGTAGTTGGAAGAAGAGGTAGGCGGATGATGGGTGGTGTCGTCGACCAGTATGTCTTGTCACTGTAGCTTTTCGCGCACCAATGCCCTGATAGTAGCGGCAAGGTTGGAAGGCGGATTCACATCGACGCTGGCGACCGTTGTTACATTTGCCAGTCTACCGAATTTTGGGGCAATACGACGGGTCTTCAGCTTCTCGAAAGTGCGGCAGTGACATTGGACGACGGAGACGGAAGTGAGCTTTTCCCTGCCTACCAAAAATTGTTGACGTCCTCTGCTCTACCTTTCAGAAGGTGTCCGACCATGTCCTCTTCGGACACATACGGGTCTATGATCTTGCAGAGCATTAGAACCTCCTCTATGTAAGTGGTACATGTTTCTCCGGTAGTCAGAGCTCTGAGCTAAAGTGCGCTCTGCGCTTTTCATTTTCGAACCAAAGTCACGAAGTGTTTCTGTAGTTCTTCAGTGAAATGATCCCACGTTGCTAAGGAATCTTCGTGGTTTTCGTACAACATCAGGGCGGATTCCGTGAGAAACGGCATGACATTTCCCAGTTTGTCGGTGGGATCCCAGCAGTTGTACCAGCTCACCCTTTTGTAATGTGTCAGCCACGCATCCACATCTTCTCCTGCTCTTCCCGCGAACGGGCGGCGTTCCATATAGTAATACCGAGGTGCAGTCGGCACTGACTTTTGCGTGGTTGAGAAGCCGTGACCTTCCCTCTCGGCCATGACGGTTGTTGTCGGTGGCAGACCGGCAAGACGACGGCTTCGGCGAAGTTCAAACAGCTGTGGCTCCGTGGTTCGTTGACGTGCTGTACCCAGCACCTACACCACTCTGGTACGTTTAGGAATGTATTTATTCTGCTTTGGCGTACCAGTAGATTTGAAGGTGTCGTGCACCGGATGCCTAGCTATCTCGCTAGCCGAACGTCTTCTTCTTTAATCTGCGTGTTTCCCGCTACCCAGAGAGGCACTACGGTCGCCAGTGGGAGCAAACGCATGTCACATCGGCTCCGTCAATTTGTGAATGTTTCTGCGGGTTATTCGGACTCTACCCTTGAAATGTGCACATCATCGGACAGATCAAGCCATCGCAAACTCACGGATACCAGCTTTTTGGGTGAGCGTGAGCTTTACGAGCTTTAAGGCTCGTAAACAGCAAGGACTATACAAGTGAGCTTCTATAGGCCTCGTCGAAATTGAAGACTGAAAGAACAGCCGAGATGGACGTAGACGAGGCAGGGACAAGGAAAGCCACAGACCACAGAACTGAACCAACAAGAAGCGTTTCCACGAGTGAAGACGAAGACGCTGACAGCGTTGCAGATAAGTGGATTGAAGTTACACGAAAAAAAAAAAGAGGACGCGCGAACCAAAACAAGATGGTGAGACAAAAAGACGCTCGTTCACAAAGCCCTATGCACGAAGGTCACCGAAGCATCGTCAGCAAGGTTCTACGAGCAAGCAAGATGGCCAGACTGCCCAGGGACGATATCAAGGTTATTGTTCGACCGAAGGACGGGCTGAATATGAGGAGCACATGCAGTGTGAGTCTTGATGAGGTGATGCGCAACGGAGCAGGAGTGGGCGATTAGGAGATGATCAAGATCTGCCCCAACCCCACGCAAAACATTTTGGCGATAAGCACACCGGAGGAAAGCACAGTGACGAAAATCGCCAAGATGAATGTTTTGACTATCAATGGAAAGAGGTACGAAACGAACGCGTACGTTTCGGTGCTTGAGCATATGACAAAAAAAATTATGCGCAACGTACCTCTTAAATATAATCAAGATCAGCTCGTGGAAATGCTGGTGAACACAAGAAACCCCTCTCTAACGTATGCGAAGAGGCTTGGCAGTACGACCAGCGTGATACTGCTCTATGAAGGAAACAGAATCCCTACGTGGGTTTACTTCGACAGCGTTATGATAAGAGTATTTCTGTACCGGAAACAGATAGACTTCTGCAAGGAATGTGGCAGGCTAGGCCACAGACCTGACGTGTGCCCAAGACCAGATATCAAACTGTGCCCAAATTTCGGATTAAAGAACCCTATCAATGGACAGGAGTGTGCGCCCCAGTGCCGAATATGTGGTGAAGCGCACTCTACGGCTGACCGGATGTGCTAGGCCAAATAGAAGGGGCCGCCCATAATGAAGCAGAGAAGGTGGAAGGCCAAGTTCAGAGACTTTCAAGAGCGAACCCCGTCACCATCAGATAGCAATGCTGGTGCGGTGGAAGGAGGCCACCCTAGCCGCTCGAGATCCAGAACCCACTCCCAACAGGTCATGGGTCGTTCAACCAGATCCGAATCCCCCTCGCCAATAAAAAGACGGAGCAAAAGTCGTAATGCGAGTAGAAGTCGGAGTCGGAGCAGAAGCCGCAGCGAGAACCGACACCGCCCCCAACAAGACATACGAGGGGCCACACCTGGCGGAAAACAGAAAGGGTCGCGCAAAATCACCTGGTGCAACATAGTCGCGGGAACAAAGGCAGACTCTGCGCAGGCGCACCATCTCTCCGGCCACCCGTGGGCAGCCACCGACCCACGCCTGGCGGCGAGGATGGAGAACATGGAGAAATAAATAGGGAGCGTAGACAAGAGCTGGCCAAGGCCAGAAAGCAGAATGAAAAATGAACGCAGAAAATTGAAGATCTACAACAGACACTGAACGAAATCCTCAAGAGAATGAGAGGACACTCCGCAGAAACCCCATCCTCTGGCGCCTCATCGTCCCATGAAGCTGCCGATGAACGCGACACAACTTCAGCAGCAGGAGACGGGGACACGGACATGTGCTGTAGAGGTGAATATGAAGCGTCGGTGGCGTTGAGGCTTTAAACGTAAGAGCCCGAGTGATTCTCAACATTTTGAAAGCGCGGAAAATCACACGCAAGAACCGAAGTGGGCACGACCCGGAACCCGAAATATAGACGCGATCAAAGAAATGGTAGACAAACTAACCAACAATACAGAGCGACTGTTTGAAACACCCCTCATTCGGCTGAACGAGTCTGACGCGGAAAAGAAAGCGCAGTATGCCGCAGTCAACAGCCAACTTGTGGCCGTGAATAAGCGCATCAAATATCTGGAACACGGGACGGCGCAGTTGCAGCAACAGCGACAAGGCCACCACGAATTGGGAGGGGACGCATCAACCATTCTCAACAGAAGCAGCAACGTCAACGCCACCCACACTGAAAGAGGAGGGATGCACGGACAGTCGCGTCCCCCCAACGCCTTCGCACAACAACCATGGCTGCGTCCCGCAAGTTTGTCGGCAGACGCATCGTCTGGCAATGGAACTGTAGGGGCTTCAAAAACAAAAAAGCTACAATTGTGCAATATATAAAAACTCTCTCGAAAAGCAAACTTCCTGACGTGGTTGCCGTGCAAGAACCTTTCGACCAGGCTCAGCTACTGGGCTATGTGGCGTGTGGTTCTCCGGGCGAATGCACGGGGAGCGACATGAAGGTGTGTACCCTGGTTAAGAGAGGGACAGCCTTTATCGACCATTCACTTGATATCAGCGAGGAGTCGGGCATAGACCACAACCTCATTGAGGTCATGCCCTGCATTTGAAACAGGAAGACCGGCCTATTCGTGCTTAACGTGTACAGCCTTCCTTCAAAAAAGGGGCATCACTCACAACTTTAGTGCCCCTTTTCGCCAAGCGATGGCCAAAGCCGCCTGTAGTCCCCTCCTAATCTGCGGAGACTTCAATGCACCGCACACGGAATGGGGATATGGAGCCGACTCGCCCAAAGGGAAGAGGCTAGTTGAAATAATGAACGAGCTTGGCTTGGTTCTACTCAATGAACCGGCATCGCACACCCGGATTGGACAGGGCGCGTGCCACGACACGTCCCCTGAGCTCTCCATTTGGTCAGACGCGGGCGCGATCACCTGGTCGAACACCTTTGAGGATCTGGGGAGCGACCACAGAGACTATGGGAGAGGATGAAGGCAAGATGGACGGCTGCCAAAAAGCTAGAGTCGTGAACTGGGACAAGTTTCGAGAGCAGAGAGAACGAGAGAAGCAGGAAGGACCAATCGAGGATATCAGGGAATGGTGCAGGGAACTACTCGTGGACGTAGAAAAAGCTACAAAAATATAGAATGGCCAGACAGGCGAAAAGAAGGTGGTGGCAGGCCCAGCGGAAGCATCGACAACAGCGTTCCCGAGCCATCCAGTGTGTACAGCCGGCTTTATCATCGTGTAGCGGCCAAGAAATCTATGCAGCGAAGAGCGAGTCAGCAGAAACTAAACCGCAAGATACGCAACAAGATTGCCGAGATCAAGGGGCATGAGGCCGGCACCAAGATGACCATGCCACTCACGCATTTCCTTCTGCTAACGCAGGTTATCTACTGCTCCGTCGCAAATGAGCATCATCGTAATGGCAGCGCAAGCACTGAGCGACATACAACGGCGACTACACTGTGCAGAGCCGAGGACCGAGGCCAGGACGACCATTGCGGTTTGTGCCCGGCTACCCATTTTGGACAGTGTCAACTGCCGATCAACGAACCCTGGGCGAATGAAGGCCGTGTCTATCAAGTACAAAAGCAGGACTGGATCAGTACAGCAACGGGGTGTGAGGACGGCACCAACATGACCGTGCCACTCACGCATTTTCTTCTGCTAATGCAGGTTGGTGGTTGTTCAAATGAGGGTTTCATCTTTCATGTATTCATGATGCCGATCATGCCCCGTAGTTCAAGCACGGACTTACAATGCCGTGTTGTGTGTTGTTATACTAGACGTCGCTTTGTTTTACTAAGCAAATACGCGTTTTACTTTTTGCTTTTGTTTCTGTGTGGTGACGTTGAGTTAAACCCTGGTCCCACTTCGGCAGAGGGGCTAAATCAAATTTTGAATGGTCAGAAAGACTTAAATGCTAAATTACAGGCTATTGAAACGTCGCAAAATCAAAGTAACACAGCTATACAAAAGCTTAAGTCACGGATAGATTCACTGGAAAGCGCAATAGCCCAGTTAGCAAACTTGAAAGAATCTGTGACAGAATGCAGAAAGAAAACTGAAGATACGCATAGTATCGTAAAGGATTTATCCGCAAAAGGATTATCCTCTGGATGACTTGGAAAACCGCAGCAGGCAATGTAACTTGATATTTTATGTTGTCGCGGACAGTGAAAGTCGTGAATTGCCCACTGCTTCTGAGAAAAAAAAAGTTCAAGAAATCGTATCCGGTTTAGGATTATCGTCAGTGAAGATTGAGTAGGCACACAGGCTTGGATGGTACCAGAATAACAAACCTCGACCACTTATTGAAATGTTTTCAACGTACAAAGATAAACAGACGATCTTAACCAACGCTAAGAAGCTAAAAGGCTCCAGTATTAGTATATCGGAAGATTTCTCTGAGGCAGTGCGCAGGGAAAGAAAGTTTCTCTGGGAATTCGGCAAAAGGAATGCTTCTAACGGTGCTCGTGTAAATCTGAAATATGATAAACTGTTTTAAATGGGCAAATATACATGTACGATGAAAGTCGCGGCCAGGTTGTGCAAACTACATGACGCACGCGCAGCTCTATAGCAGATGTAGCTTTCATAGTTGCCAATTGCCGTAGCATCAAAAACAAAGTGGAAGATATCCATAACCTGCTTTGCATGGTAAAACCAAGCATTGTGCTTGGAACCGAATCATGGCTAGATGCTGACGTAAGAGACGCCGAGGTCTTTCCAAGCTGTTACAACTGCTTTAGGAACGATATAAATGGTCATGGTGGTGGAGTCTTTATACTTTTCTTTATTCATTATTCTTTATTCAAAGGTTACCCCGCATTGCCCAAAGGCGTTACAGCAGCGGTTGTTGATAGTTCGCTGTCTTGTTTCGCACTTGATCTACGTGGCGGAACTTGCGAGGATGTATGGTGCAAGATCAGATTGCCAAATAGAAAAACATTATCAGTGTGCTCATTTTATAGGCCTCCTGCAAGTTCTACAACTGTCATGACTGATTTTTCAAAGACACTATAGAGACCGTTCATACTGATTATCTTGTTATAGGCGGGGACTTTAATATTCCAGAGCTTTCGCGGAATGATCAGTCTTCCAGTGCGGGGGCTACATCTGCAGCAGCAAGGGAAATGTTGGACATGCTTAACAGCTTTTCCTTAACTCAGATGGTAAAGCAAAGCAAGAGACAAAATAATATCTAAGACATATTTTAACTAATCAGCCAAATTGGGTAAAAACGGTTTTGGTGGTATCTGGCATTAGCGACTATAAAGCTGTTTTGTGTGAAATGAAGCTAACATACGAAAAGACTCAGAGAGCCGCATCAAGAAAGATGTGAAATTATAGCCAGGGAAACGTAAACCAGATGTGCCTTGCATTGGAAGCTTTCTTTCCAGAATTCGAACACCGTTCCGGTGCTTGCAGCATTCAAGAGTTATGGCTCCTTTTTAAAACAAAAATGCTTGACCTACAAGAAAAGTACGTGCCTTTCTGGGTGCAGACTACACGTCGTACTAAATCGAATCCATGGTTTGATGGTGAGCTGCGGCACCTCACCGGTAAACGGAATAGAGCATATACAAAATTTAAGAAAAACCCCACCTCTGAGACTTGCCAGCAACTTGAAACCATCACAAAACTTCTGCAAACAAAAATCCATCATGTGAAAAAAGAATTTTTCAACAATCTGCCTTCTCGATTCAAAACAACAAAAAAGTTGTTCTGGAATCTGGTCAAATGTAATAAAAAAGATGGAGTGTGTATTCCTTCGCTTCAGCATGACGATAAAGAAATGGAAAATAGCTTAGATAAGACCAGCTGTTTTAACACATTTTTTCCCTCCATATTTTTGTCGTGTTCGTCAAAAAGCGTTTTGCTTACGCCTACTAACAGAGGTATGACAGATATGGATGACGTAGCTGTTGATGAAAACGGCATCCAGTGTCTTCTCGAACACTTAGACCCTAGCAAAGCAGGAGGACCGGATGGATTTAGAGGCGGTTTTCTCAAAATGTGTGCACTGTTTATCGCGCTTTTCCTTAAGGTTCTATACTGGAAATCATTGAGAACGGGAAGCCTGCCACGCGACTGGAAGGTGGCATGCGTTGTGCCTGTGTATAAATCAGGTCCTCGTGAATTAGTCAACAATTACAGACCGATATCCCTGAAAAGTATAGCCTGCAAAATATTAGAGCACGTCTTGTGCAGCAATGTAATGACACACATAACCAATCAAAATCTTCTTAATCCAAGACAGCATGGTTTTAGACGAGGGCTTTCCTGTATAACTCAATTAACAGAATTTGTTCACGAAGTTTGTAGTTGACTGGATGAAAGCTTCTGTGTTGATTCGATATTTGTAGACTTCAGGAAAGCGTTGGACCTTGTAGATCACGGGCTGTTTGTACGTAAGCTACGTTGGTTTAGTATCAATGAACAGATGATAACATGGATTCGGGAATACTTTTCCTTGCATTCTCAGTACGAAGTGGTAAATGGCGCAAAATCGGGTATGGCTAGTGCAACATCTGGTGTCCCTCAGGGCTCAGTGTTGGGCCCCTTGCTCTTTTTGTTATTCATAAATGATCTTCCCGACACCATCGCTTCTTCCATCAGATTGTTTGCTGATGATCTAATAATATATAGGGAAGTTACAAGCGTCGATGATACCGTTCTTTTACAAAATGATTTAACGAAAACGGAAAAATGGTGCCGTGATGCACATGTGAAAATAAACGTTCATATGCGTTTCACACAAAAAAACACGTATGGCATCGACACTTTGTAGTCTGTCTGGTTCTCCGTTACAAACTGTTTCAGAGTATAAGTACTTGGGCGTATTCCTTACATCATCCATGTATTGGCACAGGCACGCCGATTACGTTACTGCAAGGGCATGTAAGGTGTTGGGATTGAGCTTGAGCGAGTTCAGAACATGGCTGCAAAATACGTTATCGGTAGCTATGAGAGAAACCTTAGTAATACTGCTACAAAGGAAACATTAAAATAGGAGCTTCTAGAAAAAAAGAAGGCAGATTTTGCGCTTGAATCTTTTTCACAATATATATCATGGCCACATTGGAATAGATAGTAATCAGTATATTCTTCAGCCCCATTATGTATGAAGACGAACAGATCATGAGCTCATGATTAGAGAATATACCTGCAGGACTAATCATTTTGAAAGCACTTTTTTCCCTAAAACTATTTCTGAATGGAATCGTCTGCCTGCTGACAAGGTCAGCATAATAGATAACGAAGCTTTTGCGGCCGCTCTTTGTCATCTTATTCTGTCTTCAGCTGCAGGCGAATTTTATGCAGTGTTTAGTTTTTGTCTTTCTTAAGTTTGTACAGTATAAATTTCATTTTTGTTTTCTCTCTTCGTCTGGGTTAGCTGATCTTTATGAAATTCATGTGTATTTACAACAATATATGCCGCTATTTCTCCGTAGTTTTTTACTACCAATGTTCTTGAAATGTGTGATTTATAAATTCTCCATGTAAAACTGTAGTGCCTAAATGACGCTGTGGGTACGAGTGTAAATAAAAAAAACGAGAGATTAAGGCCCACTGCATTCGACTGAACGAACAGGAATGTCAGGAGCTGTGCGATACGATGGACGGAAACATGAGTGCAGGGCGCACATGGAAGATTCTCAGGCTCCTGCTGGACCCAACCAGCACGAGAACGATGACTCGTGTCCAGATGGCCAAGCTGCGGCACAAGTACAAAGACGACCCGCAGGTCTTCATGGAGGAGATCATCCAGACGCACCTCACTCGCCCGGCAGGCGAGCGTCACGTGCAATACCACGAGGCCATCATATGATGGCCTCGTGAATTCCGCGTCTAGTTCTCCAACGAGGAACTAGACGCGGAATTTACCATGCAGAAAACTAGAGCTGTCCTCCAGCAACTGAAGACTAAATAGGCGCCCGGCCCTGACAAGATCACCAACCGAATTCCGACGAACCTGAACGACGACGCCATCGAGAAGCTACGTCAGTGTGTCAACACATGCTGGAAGGAAGGCCGTATTCCACAAGAATAGAAGACAGTGGATGTCACACTAATACCCAAGCCAGGTACATCGCTTGAGGTTCGAGATATGAGGCCGATATCTCTGACGTCCTGTGTCGGTAAAGTCATGCAGCACGCCTGTCTCAACAGAGTGGCGACGATCCTCGAGAGGCGGGATGCCTTCGGCACTCACATCATGGGCTTCCGCAGAGGACTTTCGACCCAGGATCCTATGCTGCAGATCAAGGAACAGGTCGTTAACGCACTAAGCACGCATACGCGCCCTGCTTGGATTACACCTCAAAAGCGCCTCCGATACAGTAAAAGACGTGGCCATTTTGAACAAGTTCAGCCAACTAGATCTTGTTTCGAGGTTCCACCGGTACGTCAGCAGCTTCCTGACCGGGCGTAAGGCGACGGTGAAGGTCGACGGTGCCCCACCATGAACAGTTGACATGGGGGGGTCTGGGTACGCCGCAGGGCTTGGTGCTCTTTCCCATGCTTTTCATCCTCATCATGATCAGACTACCAAAGCGTCTCGACGCACTAGGGGGCATCAATCACGATCTACGCAGATAACACGATCTACGCAGACGACGTGACCGTGTGGGCCTCAGCGAATACGAGCGTTGGTGAAAAACAAGAAAGAATGCAGCAGGCCGTCCGGGTGGTGGAGCGGCACCTCGAAGGTACGGGACTCGTCTGCTCTCCTGATAATTCAGAAATCCTCCTGCATAAAACACGCAAAAAAGGACCTCACTCGCAAGCTTTTCTGGACGCTCGTCGCTTGGGCATCCGCATCACGACGAAGGAGGGGACCCAAATACCAACAATGTCCAAAATACGAGTGCTCGGCCTCTGCAGAGGCCGAGCACTCGTATTTTGGACATTGTTGGTATTTGTTGGTTGGTATTTGTTGGTTGGTTCGCACCGCTCTCTTCCAGCCATGGCTGGAAGAGAGCGGTGCGAACCACGAGCTGGTAGCGCGACTGCAAAAGAAAGTGGCCGCCGCACTTCTCTTCGCTACTCGACGCACAAGGTGCGTCGAGTAGCGAAGAAAAAAAAATGGCTAAAGGAACACAACGTGACGAAGTTAATACATGCGTACACGCAGAGTCAAATAGCGTATGTCGCCGCGTACGCCAACTGGAACAGAAGGAAAACCGAGAAGCTAAACGTGGCGATTCGTCGAGCATTCAAGGTAGCCCTGGTTAAGCCCCGGTACACGGAAACTCGTAGGTTTCTCGAGATGGTTCTGCACAACACCCTCAAAGAGATAGCAGAAGCGCAGAGGATCGCGCAGCTCGAGAGGTTATCTGGCACAAGAACGGGAAGACTCATTCTCAACCTGCTCGTGATTCGATATCATGAGGCACGGGGACTAAAGGAAGCGTTGCTACTGGAAGTCAGGGATGCCATACTGACAGAAAACATCCCCAGGAACATGCACCCTGTTCACAACTTGCAACGACGCAAATGCAGAGCTGCAGCAATGCTGAAGACGCACGGAAGCCAAGACGGTGTTCTCTTCGTCGATGCGGCCAGGTGTCCACTGTCAGCCGGCGGCGGCGATGAAGGACGCTCGGAACCCCCGCCGCTACACGTGAACGAGCGAGACGAAGCCGAGGCGCTAAAACCACGACCACTGCTACTGCTACGACAACAACGACTGCAGCGACATCGGCAACATCACCAGCAAGTCCGGTCAACGTCGGCGGGACCTGCTTTCTCCATGGCGGTCCTGCATACAACGGGAAAGGTTCGGATCACGGCATCAGCACGGCTGCCATCAGCCGAAGCCGCAGAAGAGATGACCATAGCTTTAGTGGTACTGTACAGCGGTGCGGACGACACCCTGATTATTAGCGATTCTAAATCAGTGATTCGGAGTTATATTAAAGGCTGGGTGTCCGAGGAGGTGGCACGCATGCTTAACGCCAGGGCTGGGGAATTCACGTCCGGGAAGATTACTGACAAGACCCTCAAGTGGATTCCCGCTCACATGGGAGGCATTGCAACAATCAACACCAACAGCCGTACAACCAGCAGCCGCAACTCCAACAACCAAAGACTCACCGGCATCCAGGGAGCAGCCACCGCTGTGGTTGGGAGGAGCACCAGCCGAGGCAAGGTGGTGGCCACAGGTACCGGCACTGCCGCAATTACCCCCCCCCCCCCCTCTGTTGCTGCGGCAACTGAAGTTGGTGCAGAAGAGGCAAAGAAACAGAGGTGCGCCGGCTGCTGTGCAGAATAATTTCCTGCTACGTACCACGACGTGCTTGCGCACTATAGGAAAGACCGGAAGAAATTTCCGCAACCCCACGTGCACCTGGACAGGTCGCAGGCAGCAGACCTAAGAAGGCTGCGTACGGGCACGTTCACCAACCCCTACCATCTGCACCGCCTATGGCCCACGCTGCACCCATCGCCTGGCTGCCCGTGGTGCGCGCACGAACGAGCCAATATGGCACATATACTTTGGCAATGCGCAAGAGATGAAGATGGGCCCCGAGAAAGGACGGCGTCAACTGAGGGACCCTCCGAAACGGGGTGCCTTGCTGAGCGATGGCAAGCCGCCCTTCTCAGCGAGGCCCTCGAAGACCAGGTGTGGGCCATCCAGCGGGCCAGGGCCATCACCGAGAACTTTCTAAGATGTTCCTCGTACGATATGTCCCTGGAAGCCTAGCCCCGGGCACAGCAACAACCGTTGGACAAATAAATTTTATTCAACTCAACTCAACCCACTACTCAGAGGCTCATACCGAAATCGCATGTAGTAACAATATGGTGGTGTTGGGATGTTCAATACGGTGGTGTTTGGACGTTTAACCCCACATATAAATCAATTAATAAACGAAGTTTTGCATTGTTGCTAGCTGCCTCACTGCGGCGCCAGTGCTTATCAGTCATGCGACGAGCTTTCAATGTGCTTCGGATTACCATTTCTTGTACGATTCTGGTCCCACTACAGCGAAATATTTCTGTACATTGAACTTTTATATTTCACTAGTTAATCATCATCACTATAATCATCAGCCTGACTACACCCACTGCAGGGCAAAAGCCTCACCTATAATCTACCAATCAACCCGCTATTGGGCTTTCTGCTGCCCAGTTTTTAAACATGCGAACCTTTAAGTGCGAAGCACTTCTTAGCCAACTTCGGTGATTTTGAGCGTATCTATCTATCTATCTATCTATCTATCTATCTATCTATCTATCTATCTATCTATCTATCTATCTATCTATCTATCTATCTATCTATCTATCTATCTATCTATCTATCTATCTATCTATCTATCTATCTATCTATCTATCTATCTATCAAGCCACCTACGACTTCTAGCCCTCCTGGCCGTTACGATAATGGTATCGATACCAAAATAGGTATGAAATAACCTGACGGTATATTGAGCATAAGTGACTGGTCATAACATGATAATCATGACATGTATGACATGAATATCATGATCTACATCTCATGGTCTTGCTCCTCTTGCGGTGGTTTCCTTCACATGCCATATTGCAAAACTGGTATGGTATGACATGAGTGCTTGGCGAAAATAAGTGACATGACAATTGTTAAGCGCATGTGATGTAAATCATGACTACATGTCACGCTCATGGTGCGCTCGCGGTCGTTTCGCTTGCTTCACATATATGAAACTTGGTATTACGGAACGTGAAAGGATGAAGAAGGTATGTGACTGGTACAAACATGCTAATCATGAGATGCGCGTTATGTACATGACTTCATGCCACGCTGATTATGTGCTCATGGCCGGTTTGCTAGCTCCGCATACACCAAATTTGGTCTTACTTGACGTGAACAGACGACGAAGATAAATGCCCGCTCCAAACATGATAATTATCACATGCGTGTAATGTAAAACATGACTACATGGTACACTCATAGTGCACTCGCGGTCATTTCACTGGCTTCACATATACCGAAATTTGTGTTACGTGACTTCAATGGATGACGAAGGTATATTACTGGTGCAAACATGATTGTCATGGCATGCGTGTCATGTAAGAACACGACAACATACCACGCTGATGATGCCCTCGCGGCCGTGCTGCTAGCTCCACATATACCAAATTTGGTATTGCGTAACGGGAATAATAATCCTGCTGTGCGTGTCATGTAAAATATGACTGCATGCTACGCTCATAACGCGCTCGCCGCCGTTTCACTAGCTCCACGTAAGCCAAATTTGTTATCCCGTGACGTGAATAGGCGGTGAAGGTAAATAGCACGTCCAAACATCATAATCGTGATATGCGTGTCATGTAAATTTATGACTACATGCTACGCTCATAGCGCTCTCTCAGCCGCTTCGCTAGCTTCAAATATACCGAATTTGATATTACGTGACGTGAATGGATGACTGAGCCCAAATGCCAGGCACAAGCATGATAATCGTGACATGGAAATCATGTACAGCATAATTTACGTCCGCCTCGTAACGTTATGCTGATTTTACTGTGACAATTCGGCCTTCCTCATTCGTGCTTTGCATATCAGCGATCCCTACTGTATGTGGAATCTACTATTTTTTTCCTAAATGCGAATGCATTTCTTAGTCGGGCTATATGTCAGGCAGCCGGCGTTGTCAGCGGCGGTGTCCGCGCGCTAGCAGTAGGGAGCCTTCATGTGCGCGCGTCTCCGTGTTTTAGGGTGGTGTCAGCCTTTGACTCACCACTTGCCGCCACCCGCTAAAACACAATGTTGCCCGTCCCGTTTTCCGCGGCAACAGGCGCCATGTTGGTTTTTGCGGCCAGGCGTTCCTGCTCCATCGCCTTGCACCAGCTGCATGTTGGCGCGGGTGTGCAAGCTGCGGTATGAGCTGCGTTTGATTACCCCATAGACGTAGCTTCCGCTACGACACCATCCTCGTGCTAACCACACATAAAAAAAACTTTGAAGTCTATATGCCAGGGAGCTGCGTGCCAAATGCAAAACCATCTGGAGACCTTCCCGCTTCCTGACTTGCTCTAGCCAACGGAAACGCTGGGCTACACAAGTGAAGTGAGACTGCTTGGAGGCGACTACTTCTCGCCGTGTTTGTGAGGTGAGCACCCGTTGTATTGCGAGTGAGTTGAGTATATCACCGCACATTTCGTGAAATGGCTGACTTAGCCATGCAACGAAAAGCAGTTTGAGCAAAGTAAGCACGACAACGTGCACAGTATAATAATAAATTAGGCTTCGTTCGGCTACGCTGTGTGAGCGGAAGATGGTTGAGTATGCTTGTTTATTCTTGTAGTCAAAGCGCAGTTCCTCAAGCGAATGATAAGACTAGTCGAATGTGTGGTCCTGCATGCATTCACTATCTGCACTTTGTCGGTTTCCGATGCCGTCACTGCATTCGTCGCGGAAAACGCCAGGCCCGTAAACCACCTACAGACGCTCCAGTTCGCTTCTTCCCATTCTGGCAGATGTTCGCATTACCTCCTGCAATTTTACCTCGGTTGCTGAGGAAGGGCATTAGGATAGATAGACAGACGAGCCTATCAACGCGTTCCCTGCAGGCGCTTGTCCTGCACAGTTGCAACGCAACTAACTTTTTGTGTGGCTTGCCATGGGGTATTCGTTCTTCGCTTCAATGACACGCGCTACCACACCGAAACTCGCTCAATATTTGCAAAAGGATATATCTCTTTAATCATATGGAATGCGACAGATTTACTATTCGTGTCCATCCGTCCTTCTGTCTCTCTGTCGATGCTGAGCGGAGCAGTATATGTGCACTAAGCAAGTCGGTTGTCAGCCCATAACTCAAATATGCCCTATGTGGTGCATCGTTATTTGTGTCGTCCTTTTGTTTCATAACCAGACACACAGATGATTTGATATCGTAAACTCCGCCTTTATTTAGTGCTTGTAGAGAAAATGTTTATGCACTCCGTATATGTGGTCGGAGCCGTGTATGATTTTTTGTCTTATTGCTTTACTCTAGGCCCACTGCGAGGACACAAGCTTCCAGCAAAGGAGGCAGGATGGTTTGAAGACACAAAACCAGATGCCGTTTGGATGCTGTTTACAATAAAATCTGACCTAGAAAAATTTGATTTGTCCCTCGTTGCTCCCCTTTGCTTTTCTTCTAGCCTAATATACAGGCTTGTGGGCATAGGGGGAGGACAGGGTAATGCGATCGAGTGCCCTACTTTTTCGGGCAATGCTTACAGCTTGTAAGGTTTTTAAGCAGTAATTGTACAGATTCGCTCGCAGGAACTAAACTTGCTGTAGGAAATTATATTACGGAGAAACGCAATGTTTGGGGTATGAGAAACAGGTTAGCTGAGCTATTCGGTTTACAGAGAACATCGCGAGCTACCCAGTTGTTTGTTCTGCCTTCCCTGTCGTTACGAGTTCCATCATATAAACAGCACGGTTTCGAGCCTTGCACTAAGAGGCCTTTGAGGTATTTGCAGTGCTAATGTGAATATGCTTCATGAGTGGCGAGCAGACATTGAAGTCCATTCATAGTGACATCGAGGTTCTCCCCCTCGTAAATATAGGCTCCCTAAATAACCTCACTTCGCCAATGCGGTGGGTCTACCAAGTGGGAGAAACGAACTGTTTTAATAGTATTTTATAAAAACTCGGGTCACGAACATGTCTTTCCTGTTCTACAAAACCACGGCTAACTTCAGAAAACAACCCTTCAGCCTTCAGCACTTGCTATACGAAAAAAAAAAAAACCCTCTTCTCGTTGAAACCCACGCTGCCGTCAATGTAAATGAGCGACCACTCAGAACCAACATGGCGGCCCGTCAAGTATGGCGGCCGTTTTAGCCAGTCGTAAGCAACCATGATCGGAGTGGTCACCACCCTAAAACACGGAGACACGTGCACATGAAGGCTCCCTAGCCGGCAGGTGTTATCTCTCAACCCTCACTACCTTTCCCATAGCCACAGCTGTGGGCGCGCGCGCTCATCTATCCGCGCCCCTAGCAACTGGAGCATGTGGTGCGAGAGAGTGTATGAGAGAGCAGGTTCAGCGCTTCGCCGCTACTTCTTTCGCCGTTCTCTTGCTCTCCTCCCTGCATCCCACTCTCCAGTCCACTCGAGCCTCTCTATCAATCGTTAGCTGGCTGGGCGCCTCTCAACAGCATCTGGAAATGTGTGCTCGAGTCGCCGCTGTGAAACGCCCACGCCGATTCCTGAACGCTGGAGCCCCAATCTCCCGTGCGCTCGCTATTCACTCTCAACTGTTCACTGGCTGGGTGCCTCTCAAGGTGATGGCCAAAGTCAGTGAAGGCGAATGTCTGACGGCAACGGTACCCACTTTCGGTGTAAGAATAAATGCATTTGCATTTCCGCGCGATTCCCTTCGGGAAGGTTGGGGCTATTTTTTTTTCGTTCGAGTCTCGCAGCGTAGTTTTTTGGCTGCTTAGGCACCGAAGTGAGTGAATTTCCGGTGAGCTTTGCCGCTCTCGCTCCCTTCGAGCCCAAGTGTGAACGCCCCTTCTGTGCTCTTCAGAATGACGATTATGATCTGATAAGCGCGCGCGCAGGAGAGGCCATGCACGTGGAAGTGTGCGCTCAAAAAAAAAAAGGAAAAAAAAACGCGAGAGGCGACCAACGATACGGTAATGCTGTACCCAACGAGAGCTTGTTGGGCCATCTGGCTACTGATGACCAGAACGTGGTAGAGTTGAGAAGCTCTGAGAACCGGCAACGGTTGATTGATTGATATGTGGGGCTTAACGTCCCAAAACCACCATATGATTATTAGAGGGAGGTATGATCATGATGATGATTATGAGAGACGCCGTAGTGGAGGGCTCCGAAAACCGCCAACGATATATGGTGTATATAAACGACTTGCATTAGCCAAATGGACAGTGGACGCTCCATGGCTCAGTGAATTGCGTCGCACGCTCCAAAGTGAGAGAGATGTCGCTGGTTCGACGCCCCGCTACGGAATTTCTCTATCTCGTTTTTCTCTTTGCCTTCTCTTAGTGTATATTTTACTACGTCATATCCGGGACAGAAATACGTCAGCGTAGTCGTGGTGGACCCCGGCATGAAACAATTCCGTGTTAAAAATTGCCCGCAGCTTCCCTCGGGGGAACACTGAGGAGGATGCGGAGCATATAATTGGTTAACGGGGTGTTAAAGTGCGACTTACTTGGGTCGATGGCTAAATTGGTTAACGTGGTTGTGAAATGGGGTGTTAAATTGCGACTTACTTGGGTCGATGGCTAAATTGGTTAACGTGGTTGTAGGAGGGGGTGTTAAATGAGTGAACACGTACACACGTATGCGAAAGGGCGGCGCTGGTTGAAGGGACGTCGATCATTGTGTTTGTGGATTCGTTGGAATTCATTTCACCGCGACCTTGGACGTCGACGCGCCGTACAAACCAACCGACGAGCGGCAACTGAGCGAGCGAGCGCCGACCTTGAGTATATATACAGCTCGACGGCGCATGCACTGTCAGCTGTTGAATGTTATCGAAGCGCGACGCCACATGCGCGTCCACTGGAGAATCAGGAGAATTGTAGATGTCGAACGCGGTGTGTAGAGGAGGAAGGGTGCACAGATGGTGGAGGAGTGAAGCACGCGCGGTGTGTAGAGGAGGAAGGGATGCACAGATGGTGGAAGAGTGGGCGACGGCGCGACGGCGCATGCGCGCGCGTCAGCTGTCGAATGTTCGAGAAGCGGTGCGGACGGCGTGGACGGCGCGGACGGCGCACTACAAGGCGCGAGTATAAGATGCTTCCGCATCTAAAAATGAATCACTGTGAGAGTAACTAACATCTTCATTTCCCCTCAAAGTGGGGCTTCGCGTCAGTCAGGCTTGCCCCCGAACACGTTTCCACGGCTTAAGCCTGTTTCACATGCGAGCGATTTTGCTCCAAGAGCGGAGCGGCAGCTGCCGCACGAGGCCAAAACAGGTTTTTACCGTGGCGACTAGACGCCCTTGTGAAATTCGCCAGAGTTGGAAAAATTCGCTAGCGGCACAAGCGGCAGAGCGACCAGTGACGTCGTTTGACACGTGATGACGGGGGTGGAGTCGAGAAGTTGACGCGCGCACTGCGAGGAACTGGTTCCACAGAACAACTCGGTCCGACTGAGTAGCAGACGACATCCGTCCTCTCCCCGGCTCACAAATGTTTCGCACTGCTTTCAACAAGTCGCTGATAAAACTGTTGAAACGATCTCTTCTTTGGGACGTCAAGATGGAGGATTTCCACAAAAACCATAAGAAGAGCATTATTTGGGAAGAAATTGCCGAAGTCGCATACTTCCATAAAGTAAACGTCGCAGCTTGAACTGGCCATGTTCACTGGTGAAGTCGAAGTGCAGCTGTTTTCCTTTCGTTGCTCTCGACGATGCTTTAGCCGTAGTGACAATCGCGTGCGGTGTCTTTTTTTTTTATTTCAATAACATTATTACTACTTTCTTTTCTCTGTTTTTGAGTTTTCAGCGAAAGTTATTCCCACGTAGAGGAGCCGCATGGCACGCCGTACTTCTATGTGGCAGCAATTGTTGCTGGTTTAACAAATGATGACATGTGGTGTCGCGGTGCCTAGATGAAAGGCTTCACACGAACGAGAGAGCAAGGACGGCTTCTACGGTAGTTGACTTGAGAAGTAGCATTCCACACAGGTCACTGAAAAGGAATTGCGTGATGTGACTCAACAAAGAAGGGGCGCGAAGCTTCTTGTCATGGTTCGGGGAAATAAGGTACGAATCAGGGGTCTTTATTTTTGTTCTCCCCTTCAACAACACCTCGATTTCTCACTAATACACTGGCTGATTTGTCTGCGTCCTCTGCGACACTTTTTTCGCAATGACCAATTGCACCACAGAGCGCTCAAGTTTGCAGGCTGTCGACAGGTCCTGCCACACTGGTCAGCTGCTCTCCGTGACATTCAGTGCAGGAATGGGCGGCTGGCTAGGTTAAAATAGGTGTTCGGTCGCGAGCACAACATACACTGCGTAGATAACGAAGAACAGGTGTTGATTTCAGGCACCAGAGCAGCAACACATGCCTAGAAACATGCATTTAAATTACACGGTCGAATGCTACCAATTGAATGTCACTATGTCCCGACGGCAAAGGTGTGTTGTGTGAAATGATGTGATACTTAGGGTTTCCTACTCACAACCGCAGCATTTATGGACGCTAAAGCAACAATTGCTGCGTAGTCCCTTACCTGCGTCGCACACAAGTGTATATACAGCAGTAAAAGAACCGGGACAACGAGCGTATCACGTATGTTATGCTATCTGCCGTTGATGAAACTCTTCATCCTGGAGTTCTTTATTGAACTATTGAAAAATCTAAGAGGCTTACTCTTTAGGGTGAAAGCATACGAATTCAAGCGCCAGAAGAGATGTAGACCATTCAGAAAACCTCAATGAAGGATGTGTGCGCATGAGCCAAAGGGTGGTCACAAACACTGCAGTAGCTTACTACTTAGAGTTTTTATAAAAACTCTTATATTGACTCAAGCGAACAGGTACAAAAATTTAGGTATAAATTTTGCGAGTTGTGTATACTGGGCTGAGAGAAACCTCGTCCAGTGTCCCAATGTTAAATCGCTGAATCCAAAAGCAATGAATCGGAGAAACATGGGAAGTGTGGCGCCAAACGCGCTCGCAGTTCTTAAGCATTCACCTAGTTGGAACAGCTGTATAATAAAACCATACAAGCAAACTCTTTTTTTTTTTGCTTCTCTATGGTAAGTTATACTAGTTATATGAGCGCGCAACAAGATTCATACGTGAAAAAGCTAGGACAAAACAAAAAGCAACTGCAAACGTTGCTTATTTGTTGTAAGATACATGTTAAAACTAGTTCAATCAGTGTACAGACGCGTAAAAGTCGAGCGGCTATTGATGATGAACCTCGTAGCACAGGGGCGCCAAATGAAGGACACTTGGAGGAGAGCACGGCTTTCAGATACCACTGAAAACAGCGGTTGACCGGCGCCTTCCGCGGACAACACTGCCCGCTAGAGCGGTGGGCGTCGCGCAACAGCAGCGGCGCATGTGAAACGAACGCGCGTCCGCGCGTCCTCCAGCCGCTCATCGCCGCGACCGCCGCCGCTCGTTCGCTCGCATGTGAAACAGGCTTTAGCATGACTTTGCAGCAGAGAAACCACCTTTACAAAGTTACATGCGGATTAATATAAACCTATTTGTTCGTTTCGAATACTTTGACATTTCCAATAATTTAAATTCAATTTGAAGTGAATTAAAACACTGTGTTATTCATTCGAATATTCGAAGTATTCAAATAATCGCACAGGCCTACTATTTAAAATGAAGATGGGAGCCGACAGATGGAAACACCTAGTGAGAAAATCAGGGTGAACAGTAGAAGTGCCCCAGACAGGCTGGCCGACGTTTTGATAGGAGGACCTATCTTTGTCAAAGGCTTATTCTCATTGTTAGCGTGTTAGTTTTAGGAGGGTTAGTGGTGACGTCATCTCCTAGTGGTGGCGCGTGTCCCTGTTGGTAATCGCCATCTGGAAAGAAAAATCTATAAAGCAGAGGAGTGCTGTCCTCGATTCATTTCAAGTTAGGTTGCAGTGATTCAAAATGTTCTCGGAGGATGGGGCGGGAGGGGGGAGAAAAACAACAAAAAATACAAATTACAAGCCTGTGCTACAAAGCGGTGACAGCTACACACACGAAAAAAAGAAACATATTACGCAAAACAAAACAAAAAAGCAGTGTTGGTTTCGTTTTCACATAAATATCGGTCCTTTTTTATTGTAGCAATCGATTTTGATGATTTATCTCGGAAAGCAGGCAAGTTTATAGCTCGAGACTACTGCGCACGTTGACGTATCTATGAAAAGCGGTTCTTGCCTCCCCCTTTCCTTGACTGGTAGAGGTAGTGTCATTAAAACCTCTCATAACCGTAGTATTTGTAAGCAAAAAAAAGCTGCCGTGCCCATAAAGGAAACGCTAATACCGATCCCCAATAGCAACTCAATGGCAGCACAGCTCTGCTATAAAGTTTTACTGAAAGTATGTATGCCCGTGTTGTCACCGACTCTCCCTTTTCTCATGAAAAGTTAAGTTAAACATCATTTGCACATCTATTCTTGCACAAAGCTCAATCTTTTATGTGACACGTCTGGTGGGCGGTCAAGTCGCTGTATTGTTCTAGAATTTTTCTTCATTAAAGAGGAACTCTGGTGCATTTTCGTCCATACTGAGATAATGCTGTTTTCAAATAGTATCGACAGTCCTGCAAAAGCCAGGGTCGTTCAATTGATGCACTCGCCAATTATTTTAATTAAGCAATAAACAGCGAGCCAAGACAGAAACAGGGAGCAGCTCCGTCATCCATGGTGGGTATCGAAGAGTTGCTTGTTGGGAAAAAAACTACAAAAGCCACAAAACGTCGAAATCGGGAAACGCAGAGGAGAGACGTCTCTGCTGTTCTGCTTTTTCTGATTTCAACGTTTCGTGGCTTGTGTAGCTCACTGAATGGTGGGTATCAAATAGCGTCACGAGAATGCGTTGCCGATGATGTTTTAAAAAACTAAATGACTTACGGTTGCACAATTTGGCACGTGTCACCACGGTACCGACGAGAATACATGTTCAAAGTTTCATTGAAATCGGTGGTTATCAAAAAAAAAAATAAAAAAACGCCGGAGTTCCCCTTTAAAGACAGAATCAGCGATTAACAGGAAAGGCAAAAGGCTCTTCCAAATGAAGAAGGGCGAGGGTGAAAGCAATTTGTAGGGGTTATCTGCATTCGCAAGGATCAGCGAAACCCTCTCCTCGAAAATATGCCACAATCGAGGCTAGTGTACAACCATAGCCTCCTAGATTTCCCTGGCCTGCCGGATTATCGGCAGTCACTAGGAAAGCGGCCGTCGTCGGAACTATGGTGGCGGCGCCACCACCTAAGTAGGGGTGCCTTCAAATAAGGTTTTACGTTTTTGGAACTTATATGCAACAGAAATAACGTAAAAAGTTTTAAAAAGGCGTAAACGTAATTATACTTACCCCACGTAAGTGGCGTCGTCATTCAGCAGGCAACTCTTTTGATACAAGGCATTCTCTGAAATTAGTAGCAAACGCCAAAATTGCCGATCTCAAAGGTTGTGTACAAAGACCCTTACCTCTACGTAGGCAGCGCCGCCATAGATGACGGGCGTTTCGCGCTCATCCGGCAGGCAAGGGAAACCTAGGAGGCTATGGTACAACATTGCAGCGCGCTCGGCTTACACTGAGCGTGATACTACAGCTCACGAACGTTTAACCTCCTGTGTTCAGCGACAGAGCCAGCGGTAAATCACGCCTGCACTGATAGAACGTGTCGTCTGCCAGCGCCCGCGGAACGATGCCGATGCACCTCGGTCGTCTCCACGGAGGCGCGCACTGGCGTTGTGGCCAGCAGCCAACCTCACGCGTGATGCCTAGATCAACGTAGAGCACCGCTCGAGTGTACAAGAAGCACCACCGGTGCCGCTAGCCGAAGTTGCATCGACGTTGTTTACCTGTAAAAAAATCGCGACGCAGTGGCAGTGCTGGCATATTGTCTATTATAGGGTAGGTTAACGGATGAGCTTTGCTTAACAAGAAGGCTACGTCCACGAAGCCACTGTAATGGCGAGACGCCACAGAGATGACCAACGTGTACTTTATTTACAGCACGAGGCATGGTGGTTCATATTAACGACACTCGGTGTGGATGCATTCGTTACAGCGCCAATCTGACGGACAAACAGCACACGACCTGCATCACGCACATAAAGACCAATTTTGAGGTCGCACAAAAATTTTGCATTTTCGTTTGCGCAACAACACTCCCTACGGCTGGAAACCTCGTTCGCACCAGCGGTTACTTGAAGCACTTTTTAAAAAGCTTCCGTTGGCAGTCTCGGTTTTACGGAGCATATATAGTGACATTCAAGGCGGCTCGTATGTAAACACAGTTGGCCAAGAGACCCAGCTGGCCGTCGCCTTCCTCGTAAACGAAAACTACGTCGCGAGTCTACATAGACGCATATTCGTGACGTTGGTGGTGATTGTTCGTATACATACAAGTCAAGCTGATGTCATCGAAGGCACATGAGACAGCATCGTCAGAGTCGTGCTGAACGGTTTAGCAACTCGCCAGGCAGACAGACATGTGCTTCTCAAGGGCTACGCCGGAAATAGTTTTTGGAGCATTCTCCGAGAAAATGTGCTACAGCTTTGCAACAGGTGTGCCCTGCGGGGAAGAGGCCATTCTTCCCATTCCTTCCACGGGATTCTTGGGCCATCACATATCTGAAAAGGAAAAAAAAACGCACTTCCGTCAGCTGCACGACACTCGATTCTTTCAATCAGAAGCGCGACTTCATAGGGCATTCTTTACCGGCATCTTAATTAACATCATTTTTTAAGCTGCAGTTTATCTTAAGCTCACCGTAATTGTGCGCATGACAACTCTCACAGAATGTTGCCGTATTTCTCAACGGTCCGCCTTAATGGCTCTAAGTGACAAAATGCACAAATTCAGATGGTGGCTTGAACAGATGAAAAAGAAGAAAGAACCAAACTGCCTGTCTCTGGAGACAAACATTAGACAAGTAGCTGAATAGACTAATATTCAAACAGTAGCCAAAGGCCTGCAACTAGTCCTGGTGTAAACGTGCCTGTTTCCAGCGTCCAGAATCTATAATCTCACAGGCACGTTTCATAGGTCATACGAGAGCTGCGCATGGCCAAAAAGGCGTCGAACTTCAAGGGGTACAATACTTTTCTGCAAACGAAATTGAACGAACCCACAGTGTATTTTGAGGAGGCCACATAGGGTGGGCTTGGCTCAAAAGAAACAGGAAAGGGCTCACGGTAGAAGAAATGTATCAGACGTTGTGCGAGTTTATGCGTAGCTCAAAGGAGCAGTGACACCACATTTCAAATTCGAGGTGCGGCGTTCATTTAATTGCTTGGTTCGCACTAGCTGTTTAGCGAAGTTTGAATTGCGTCCGTTACGTAGAAATTGGATGAAGTTGTTCTATTTCGAGCGCAAAAAGCGTCTAAGGCTCATCGGCGCATTCCCGGCCTTGAGACATCGACCGTATTTGGACGTGTTCAGCAAACTTCTAGGCCACGCCTCAGGAACCAGTGTCAGGAACCGAGTGAGCGAGCAGCGTCGAGAGTGTTGTCATCGCAATGTCTCCATGTGGTGGCGACGCCTGGCTGCCTAGCGACGGCTTCACTTGCTTTGCTTAGCTTGGTTCGCGCAGCACGTTCATGTGAATCCAACGTTTTCGTTGTCCCGCTTCGGTTGATTTGTCGTGGAGTCGTCATCGTGAATGTGATAATTTGAAGCTACGGTCATCGCGAACAAGTAACACTCTGTAAAGGGCTCGGGGTTCGGCGGCTTTTTTTAGGGTAGCTGGCTCCAGAGAGTTTCCTAGTATACACTAGAGGGAACTCTGGCGCTAGTGTCTATGGAAGCTGCAACGCACGGCGCTTCAGCAAGCATGGGAATGATGGGTAGTACACACATTTATCTAAACTTCGTACTTCTGGCCTGATTTTGGCTCCGTGTGTGTTCGTGTGGCTTGGAGCTGTTTTCCCACGAAACAAAAATCAGCAAATGTTCAGCGGTTGCGCTTCACCACCCTATTCTTTTAGACTTACCCTTCCAAATTTGGCCACGACGATCAGAAGGGTTGAATCTTTATTTCGAAACAAAACCGAAACGCAGCAATAAACGAAGCCGCAAGTACGATTCGCCGCCCGCAGGTACAAAGACAAGGCAAATGTGTGTACCACCCATCATCCCCATGGTCACTGAACAATCGCAGTGCCAGAGTCTCCTCTAGTTAATTTTAGGAAACTCTATGGCTGGCTCCCCGCCATCGCCCACAGGCGTGATGTTCGCCAGTGAGGAGACGCGTTGTTAGTGACAGAACGAAGGTTTATTTACATAATGGAAGGGAACTAGAACTTTATAGTGGTTCAGCAATTATGTACAAACGTCTTCAGCTTTTATAGCCCGTCTTGTCCTACATACGGCCGTCCAAAGAAGGTGGTGACCACTGCTTCCGCCAATCAGGCGAAGTCTAAGTGGTGCACCCACCTGAACAGGTGCAAAAATTGTACCGCTCCCCTGATGAGGAACACGGGCGAGAATGTCGGATGGGGAACACGAGCACACCACACGATTACGCACCCGGCCAACGCCTTGAAAACATCGCAGGGCGAGGTGGTAGAGTCTAAGGGCACGCAGAGGTCCATGGCTGCGTTCAGGTACAGTGTTCCAGAACATTCTATAACGCAGATCTCCAGGTGCTCGATTCCTGAGAATCGCTACTGCGACTCCACGCCACGCTTTCGAACCGTCGATGCTTTGTCACGACTCAGTATGGGCGACAATGGCTGTGTGGAGAGGTTGTTGTTGTTGGTGATGGTGATGATGATATGTGGGGTCCCAAAACCACCATATGATTATGAGAGACGCCGTAGTGGGTGGCTCCGGAAATTTCGACCACCTGTGGTTCTTTAACGTGCAACCAAATCTGAGCACATGGGCCTACAGAATTTCCGCCTCCATAGGAAATGCAGCCGCCGAAGCCGGGATTCGATCCCGTGACCTGCGGGTCAGCAGCCGAGTACTTTGGCCACTAGACCACCGCGGCGACTCCATGAGAACCGTGACGCCGTCTCACGCTGTTAAACCCCGCACCCCGAAGGGTTGTTCGCGAATTTTCCGTCGAATTCATTGTAACCCGGCCCACAGCAAACTGCCTGGCCCTCCTACAGGACAGCGTAGTGCTTCCGACCCGGCACCGATATCGGCGTGAAAGCATTGTTGCAGCCCGGCTCACGCACAATAGTGTCTCCTAAGACGAAGGCCAAACGTAGCAACGCACACAGCGTTCGTATGTCTTACCAGCCAGCGTGGCCGTGTGTCTGCAGCTGCCTAGTCGGTGCTCAGTCGGGCGTCCATTTCAGAATCACGACACAGAAGAGGTTCAAACCGAAAATTATTCGCCACGCCACGAATTAGCACGATTCCATATTCTTTGGTGTTTTCATCATCGCTTGTGGACAGTGATGACGGCGGCGAGGACAATTGGGATGGCGAAGATATACGTGTGCGCCGAGCAGACGAAATGTCAACTGAAGATCGCGTAACCATTTTGTGTGACCATGTGATCAGATGGGCGGGACCGCAGGGTGTGACCGCTTGGCAGCGTTGGCAGCGCTAAAAATTGGCGGGCTTTACAGCTGTTTTGAATTGGGTTCGATACGGGTCATACTCATCGATATTACATATAAATATTAATTTGTTCCGCATTATTAGTAAGGAATAGTTACTATGGAATTGATAACTACGCGTTGGCGCAAAAAAACGCGACATGTGTGAAGTTACTGTCACTGCTCCTTCAAGAAAATATTTGGCGCAACTGAAAACGAGGATGAAAGGACAACAGAATACATGATGGGGCTTTGGTATTTGTGTGTTTGTTTCGTTGCGCGTTAAAGAACCTCAGGCAGTCGAAATTTCAGGAGCCCTTCACTACGGCGTCTCTCTTAATTACATGGTGTTTGTGGGACGCTGAACGGCAACAATTATTATCCTCACATTGACAAGTGGAATCCAAAGAGACGTCAAAAGCAAATATAACGGCTACTTGGGCGAGATGGCAATACTTCATATTTCAGTTTAACAGCACACAACAAAAACTGAGAGCGCGTGTTGCGTGCGTACTTTCTTACCCGTCTGTTCGTTTTTTTATTATTGGCTGTTAAAGTGAAATATGAGCAAATGTGTCCACTACATCAACGCGCTGCGCTTGACGACAAGAGCGGGAACAGGCCTCGCAAAGCGCGCGGCTCGCTTTCGCCCAGTATATTCCATAGTGGCCCGGATAATTGGCTTTCACCCTTATGCAGAAATGTGCGCGACCAGGCGACCATACTTGGCTTAAACTTAGTGCGTGTTCTCTAAGTCCGTCATTGATGCGTCCTTCAGACTGGCCGATGTACATTTTCCCCACAAGACAAACGAATACAACTCCAACAGAACGAAAGAGTTGGAATGTCTGGTGATGCGTCCTCGTTTGCGTGTTTGTCACCTTCTTGGCCCCGCGCGACAGCGTGTGCACGTACAACATGGCCTCCCAGTCAAGCCTTTCCTGATCCTTGTTTGACTCTTTGCAAGAACCACTCGGCGATTGCTGCAATGACGTTCGAAGGGTAGCTTGTCGCCAAAAAGGCGGGTCACTTGCCAATAAAAAGAATTCCTGAATGGGCAGGACCTTCCGAGAGGAGATTAAATGCACTGAACAACAATCCACTTCGTAATGAGCTTTGAATGAGCTTATTCAACAGTAAATAGCTCTCCTTTTTTTGGTGTGGGGAAAGTATGCCATCAAAGATGATGTGCACGAAATCGCAGTTTTAAGTCTAAAAATTTATCTCATCTAACTGAACTGGAACTCATTGCAGTTGGACTCTCGGCGTAAGCATAAGTCCTTGTCTTGAACGATCGAATTCCCGACACATTATTAGGCAAATAGAAATTGGTCTGTCTGGTTAAAAGTATTAAATGTCGCCAAAATATCAAAACACCTTTAAAATCCGCCTCCCAATAAAATCAGCATGCAAGGTACAGTCAAAATATTATTTGTTACTGTTATTTTCCACGTAACAATATTGTTACAACTGTTACAGCGAGCTGTAATAAAATGGTTTTATTTACAGGAGGTGAACGATGGTCGTTTGCGGCAGCACACTGCGATCGTGCCAAGACTCTTCGTCTTCCTCTGCTTTTCCTCTCTACCCTTTTCTAGTCTGTTACATTCCCCCGCAAGCAGACGAAGCCCGTAGGGCGAGTTATGATGCGCAAGGAGGGTGGAAAGGTTTCAGGCGAGCCACGTGAGTGAGCTGCGTTCTGGTCGATCGTCGACCATTGGACAAAAGACGAGCTATTACGTAAGTGAGCTGGCTTAGACGCTCCAAAACTACAAATGGGCCTGAATATCGTGACAGAAGCTTTTGACACAATCCACGCTTGCGTTGCGGTGTCCAAAGTAACACCAAGTGACCTTTTTCGAATAAAACCGGTTCGTGACGGTAGTCGTATCGTTCCTTCAAACGACGTTAATAGGCCAGCGTCCGAAGATGAGCGATTCGACGGGCTTCTTCCGCGAGGCACAGGGTGTTTGATACAGAGTCGTCATTGTGTATAATGAAGGGTAAGAAAGTGTCTAGAGGGCTTTGTGGCAACCTGGCGTACAACAGATAAAATGAGCTCAAGTTCGTTGTTTCATGTTTTGCCATGTTTTACGCGTACAGGATAAAAGGCAGCACTTCATCCCAGTTTTTGGGATTGGAAGAAACGTACATGGCAAGCATGTTGGTCAGCGTTATATTTCTCCGTTCAACGAGGCCATTCGTCTGCGGATGATACGGTGTGGAATGACGGAACTGTGTCGTGCACATGCGTAGTAATTCTTCAACGGCATCAGCAGTGAACTGGCGGCCACGGTCGCTGATAATAACACGCGGTGGGCCATGGCGAAGGACCACGGAGTGGAGCAAAAAAGTCTGCCACGAATGCAGCGGTAGAAGAGGGAATTGCTGCGATTTCGGCATACCACGTTAGATGATCTACGCAGACGATTATCCAACGGTTCTTATTGTTAGATAACGGAAATGGACCCATAATGTCAATTCCTACTTGTTCAAAAGGTGTGCTGGGTGGTGTTATTGGCTGAAGGGGACCTGGTGTAGCGGTGGCCGGGCACTTGTGACGTTGGCACGTCTCGCAGCTAGCGAAGTAAAGCTTCGTTGTTTCGTACATCTTGGGCCAGTAAAAGCGTTCCTGCGTGCGGTTCAGCATTCGTATGAAGCCGAAATTACCGGACGTCGCATCGTCATGCATAGCACGTAGAACATCGGAGCGAAGGCTGTCGGGGACAACCAGAAGAAAACGTGCTCCAGGCTTGGAGTAGTTAGTTTTATAGAGCAACTTGTCTCGGACCGTAAAGCGACCGCTGTGTTCGAAGGCACGTGCGGCGGCAAAAAGAGGATCCAGGTTGAGGTCGTTGCGTTGTTCTCTCTGGAAGTCAGCCGCGTTGGGGAACGTGCTCGTAACATCAGCAAGGCAGTCGTCAAAATTCTCAGCATCGCAGTCGGTAGTCGCAAGAGGAATCCGGGAGAGGCAGTCTGCGTCAGCGTGACGACGGCCACTCTTGTTCGACACCGTAAAGTCGTATTCCTAAAGTCGTAGCGCCCAACGTGCGAGGCGGCCAGAGGGGTCACGCAAACCGACAAGCCAGCATAACGAATGGTGATCGGTAATTATCTTAAATGGCTTCCCGTAAAGATAACAATGAAACTTCTGCACGGCGAAAACAGCTGCCAGACATTTCTGTTCCGTAACTGTGTAATTGCGTTCAGATTTGCTCAGGCAACGGCTGGCGTATGCCACGACATGCTCTGCGCCATTGTGACGTTGTACAAGCACCGGCCGCTCCTACACCGATACCACTAGCGTCCATGTGGACCTCAGTCAGGCAAGATGGATCGAGGTGACGCAACAAAGGTGCTGACGTTAGTACAAACTTAAGTGGTGAGAATGCAGCGTCACACTCTGGTGTCCAGTTGAAGATTGCATCCTGTCGCAAGATGTTTGTCAGCGGGTACACGATCTCCGCAAATCGTGGAACAAAACGACGAACATATAAGCATAGGCTGACAAATTAGCGAAGTTCTTGCATGCGGACTGCGGTGATTTGAAGAGCTCTCTGCTTTTATCTTGCGAGGATCGGGTCTGACGCCATCCTTGTCGACCAAGTGCCCCAGCACGAAAGTTTGACGTTCACCAAAGTGACATTTTTTTTAGAATTCAGAACCATTTCAGCTTTCCCGATGCAGTCGAGAACAAGACTGAGACGCTTGTTATGTTCCTCAAACGTGCGGCCAAAGATCACAACATCGTCAAGGTAGCACATGCATATCTCGCATTTTAGACCACGTAATACTGTGTCCATAAATCTTTCAAAGGAGGCTGGAGCATTACAAAGGCCAAAAGGCATGACATTAAATTCGAATAAGCCATCTGGAGTTACGAAAGCAGTCTTTTCTTCGTCGCCGGGTTCCATAGGTATTTGCCAATAACCTGACCGCAAATCAAGCGTCGAAAAATAGGAAACTACATGCAAGCAATTTATGACGTCATCAATCCGCGGTAAGGGATATACATCTTTCTTCGTCACAATGTTTAGACGCCTATAATCTACACACAATCTCCAGGAACCATCCTTTTTCCTAACAAGAATTACCGGGGCTGCCCACGGGCTGGGCGACTCTTGCACGACACCTTTTTTCAGCATTTCCTTTACTTATTCGGCGATAACTTTGCGCTCAGAGGATGACACTCGGTAGGGCTTTTGGCGGATGGGGTGTGCAGAGCCAGTGTCTATTCTGTGACGAGCGCGGGACGATGGTAACTGGAAGAGTGCCTCTCTATGTTTGAAGTCGAAAGCAGCAACATGCCGGGAAAGGACCTGCACTAGCGCTTGCCGTTCCGTCGTACTGAGAGTCTTGGTGATCATACCGAGCATTAGATAATTATGGTCAATATCACAAAGAGAGGAAGAGGTGGTGAGGTCCGTAGCTAGTGCTGTTATCGAGCTGCATGAAGCTTCATCGAAGAGAGCTATCTTCATTCCGCGAAGAAGCACAACCGGTGTGGCAGAACAGTTCAGCGCCCACAATGTTGCTACTTCCTTTGTCATGCACACAACAAAACAGGGCACAAGTATGTCCTTCTTAGAACAGTTCTTACGTATAGGCCCCACTACGAGGTCAACACAAGCATCATCAACCGCTGTGCAAGAGACACGAACGGGTGTCAGGCACCAACATGGTGCTATCACTTCATCAATCACACTAAATGTGTTCCTGTCTTCGCCACGGTAGTCTTCTTTGGAAAGCGACGGTAGAAACAAATTGTTTAATGATATTTCCCCACTACCACAGTCGACGGAAGCACCACATTGCTCCAGAAAAATCGATACCAAGAATGACACCGTGTGAACAACGAGATGAAACCAGAAATTCGGATACAAATACTTTTCCAGCCAATGAAACATTGACAACACATACACCAAGAAAATTAGGCCACTAGCCGCCTACACCATGAAAGGTGATTGTATCGTCCCATGAAAACATAACTTTGCGACCTAAGCGGTTTCTGAAGGCGAGGCTCATCACAGACACAGTCGCCCTAGTGTCAACTAACGTCATTGTCGGTATTCCATCAATCAACACGTTCACTTTGTTTTTGTGCATAACAATAGGCAGAGGTATGTCTTCAAAAGACCGTCCGGCGACCTCACCTCCATTGGCCGCGGATGCTACTTTTCCGGCGGCGAAGAAGAAGAACGATGCAGAGGAGACGGCGAGCGACGAGAACGGTTGGAGGGTGCACGTGTCAAACTCCGCTCGGATGTTGGCGAATCACTGCAACTGGTCTCGCGCGAAAAACGGTCCCTTGGAAACAAGTCGGTTGTCCGCAGGTCATATGAAGCACCGGGTCTTAGTGGTGAAGACATGGCTGGTGTCCTTCGTGCTTGGCGGCATTGTTTGCGGCAATACCGAGCGATATGCCAAGTGAAACCACAGTTGTAGCACACGAGAGGGTCACGGTTTATACTATATTCATCGGAACGAATCCTGGGCCGCTGCTGTCGGCGAGGAAGTTTCTTATCACGCGAAGAACGGATTTCTGTCACACTCTGGAATCCATTGTATTCGTCGCAAGTTGCATCTTGGTAGTAGGGTCGGTACTGTCCTTGCCGCAGTGTGACGTAGTCCGGCTGAGAGTCCTGAGTATTAGAATGCGGCTGTCCTCGTCGTGACCGTGCGTCATAGGCAGGGCCTCTATCGTAGAGACCTGGCTGATACTGAGGTGTGGCATCAGAATACTCAATGCCCTTCGCCACTCGATGCGAGGAGAATGAAGCAACATTTCGCTCGAACTGTGGTGGCTGGTAGGGGGGATGAGTGCTTGGGCGGTGTGCCACTTGCGCGTACAGGGCGAGTTCTTCACGTACTATTAGCCGGATTGTTGATGCAAGATCAATCGCCTGGTTGCTGTTTATACTCGCGATAGTCGTCGCGTTGGCTAGCATGCCGAACTTCGGCGTGATGCGCCTCGTCTTTAGTTGCTCAAAAGTGCGGCAATGATGAATGACATTGGTGACAGATGTCAAGGTGTCTTTCGCGATGAGGAAACTGTAAATATCATCGGCGATTCCTTTTAGAATGTGCCCGGCTTTGTCTTTCTCAGACATTCCGGAGTCAATGGTCCTGCATAGCTTTACGACTTCCTCAATGTAGGTCGTGCAAGTTTCACCTGGCACTTGAGCGCGTTGCATTAGCGTCTGTTCTGCTCTTTTCTTTTTCGTTGTTGGGTCGTCGAAACGCTCTTTGAACTCAGAAACAAATCTGTCCCACGTCATTAGCGTTTCCTCCCGATTCTCGTACCACATTAATGCAGTATCCGTCAGACAGAACGCGACGTGCAAAAGCTGAGAAGCGGCATCCCATCTGTTAGCGGCGCTCACCCGTTTGTAATGAATGAGCCAAGCCTCGACGTCTTCATCTGGTCTGCCGGCGAAGGGACGAGCATCTATCTCTCAGTAGTGGAGCCGAACTGGTCGGCGCAGAAGTCGAGAGTGGTCGGTGTTCATCTGCGTTGTGGGACATGTCCAGCCCAGATGAATTCGGTGGAAGTCCAGCAACGCGACGGCTCCGTCGAAGAACTTGCGGTTCAACCTCCGTCTTCGGGTGTCGATTACCCAGCACGTTCACCACAACTGTTACAGCGAGCTGTGGTAAGATGGTTTTATTTACAGGAGGTGAGCGATGGTCATTCGCGGCAGCGCACTGCGATCGTGCCAAGACTCTTCGTCTTCCTCTCCTTCTCTACTTTTTACTATAGTCCGTTACAATATCATACTACAGGAGCTACACGCACGCTCCAATGCCTCACGTTGCAAGTCACGCTGCTCGATAAAAAACAATAGCATTAAGGCTGAGATAACATCGGAAGTGTTTGCATATGTTGATGACTGTTTATTACGATGTTAGCACGGACTAACAAAGCTGCTGCGCGCCGAAGGAAGGCAGCGGTGTCGATAGGCAAATGTCGTGTTGGCTTTATTGTCTGTAAAGTTCTCATTATTATTCTGCCTTGGGGGAGCAATACAGAGACCAACGGGGCGTGCAAAGGCTGCGCACGTTCACGGCTCAAGCTACGAACCTCTCGCGTTGCTGAAGCGCTGAGTGCCCAGGCGCAGCTTATTCTAAACTGGGGAGCACACACCATGCTCCTCAATCGACGACGTTTTGAACACATTGAGCGTTTATTTATTTATTTATTTATTTATTTATTTATTTATTTATTTATTTATTTATTTATTTATTTATTTATTTATTTATAACATACTGTTGACCTGTTTACCAGGTCTTAAGTAAGAATGGGCATACAGAAATGTTTACTACAAAAACATAACTGACATCCCACAGCATACTGACAGTGGTTACAATTCAACACTTTTGTATTGATGTACAAAAAACTAAAGAAAAACATTACAACAATGGCATAACTTTGCTGACTGAAACGTACTAAAAAAATGGAAGCATTGCGCAACTCTGGGCTGCATGACTGTAAAAAAAAAAAAACTGTTAGTGGTTATTGAGAGCATGTAGAAGTAAATCAACTGTTGGACACTGTACAGCATCGGGTGATAGGCAATTCCACTCACGGGCAGTTCTTGAAAAAAATGAAAACCTGAATGTGTCTGTGCGGTTTACGTAATCTAAAACTTTATTTGAATGATGTGAGCGCACAGCATATTCACTTATTCGTCTAATGTGCAGTGTTTTGTTGATACCAATTTCGTCGTGGAAAATGAGGTAAAAAAAGCTTCAGCCTCCCCATTCTTCTTCTCTCCTGTAGTTTTTCGAGATCCACTTTAATTAGCAGAAGTGAAGGGGAAGTACGCCAACTATAACAATTAAAAACAAATCGGACAGATATTCTTTGGACCATTTCTAATTTTTAATATTGGACTCAGTAAAGGGATCCCACACTGCAGCTCCATATTCTAATACTGGTCTAATGAAAGTTTTGTACGCCAGAAGTTTGATGTGTGGTGTGGCATTCACAAGCCTCCTTCGCAAATAGCCAAGCTTTTTCATTGACTTTCTTTCAATATATTCTATGTGTTCATTCCATTTTAAGTCTGATGTGAGTACGAGTCCTAAATATCTGTGTTTAGTGACTTCGGATAACGCATGGCCATTGACGTGATAGGTAAACAGAAGCAATTGTTTCTTACGCGTAATTCGTATTGCTACTCTTTTTTATAATTAATTGTCATCTTCCAATTTACACACCACGTTTGTAGCGTTGCTAGTGCAGTATTTAAAGATTCTTGATCACTGTAACTATAAATTTCCTGATATAGTATACAATCGTCCGCGAAAAGCTTTATTTTTACGGGCAAGTTTAGCACCATATCATTAATAAATAACAGAAAAAACAACGGCCCCAAAATTGACCCTTGAGGCACACCCGATTTTACGGGGGCGGAACTCGAGGTGACACTATCAATGGCAACACGTTGGCTTCTCATTGAAAGATAAGCAGTTATCCATGCAAGTGATTTCTCATTTTTCAGAATTGGTTTGAGCTTAATTAGTAATTTCTGGTGACTCACACGATTGAAAGCTTTCTCAAAATCTAATAATATAACATCTTACTTGACCATTCTTATCGATCGCTGCTGCTAGGTCATGAAACGTCTCAATAAGCTGGGTAACCGTAGAATACCCTTTGCGAAAGCCGTGCTGAAGGGGCATGATTAGGTTATTTCTTTCGACAAACATGGAGAAATGTTTGAATATTATATGCTCTAGAATTTTGACACTAGTGCATAGCAAGGAGATAGGCGTAAACGAGGATACAAGCGAATGGTCATCAGTTTTTGGTACTGGAGTGATCTTAGCGTGCGTCCAATCACTCGGAAGTTCACTGCGCAGGAGAGATGATTTAATGATCAAGCATAGGTATTTGGCATTCCATTCAGCATACCTTATCAGAAAGGCGTTAGGTACAGAGTCAATGCCCGGTGACTTTTTTGGATCGAGGGTAAGCAGAAGCAATAAGACACCCCCTTCAGTGATACAGACGTCATCGATAGGTGGCATGGTGTCATAGGTGATGAAATCAGGGGTAACGTCATTATCACGCGTGTACACCGAACGGAAGTATTCATTCATCGCCCCTGCTATTTCCCTCTTGTCGGTTATAACATCACCGTTAATAGATAAGCTTGATACTGGACTTTTTTTGGGTGAAAGATATTGCCAAAACTTATTTGGTGACGTCAAGAGAAAGTTTGTCAAAGCCTCGCTTTGATATTTTTCCTTTGCACTTTTCAATTTGGCTTTCAGTGTGTGACGCATCTCTGATATATTATCTAGTCCAGGCAATGATGGTCGTTCTATTTGTCGCTTTCTTGCCTTCTTTAGCTTGCGCCCTAGGCGTACGATTTCTTTCGTAATCCAGGGGCTAGACCGGTTTAATATCTTGCGTATGTGAGGAACAAAGTTTTGGATACATTTAATTATTAGGTCTTTGAAAAAGCACCACAATCGCTCAACAGAACATTCACTTTCTTTAGAAAACGTTAGAAAATCGGAATAAGAATGATCAAGAGCGTCTATTATGTCCACATCACTAGCACGCGAGAATACGGGTACAAGAACGGTCTTTTTATCAGGCATTTTAGCATAGTACAGTTGAAAGCTTAATGACAGAATTTTATGGTTCGAAATGCCGTCGTAATGTGTTTGTTGGTATCGTCTTGGCGCGGGATTCACAGTAGGTTGGGTTCATGCTTCAGCTATAGCACTGCAGTTAAAGCACCATCGCGATGAAAACTATATAGGCCTCGTGCACTGGTGTTTCAAAGCAGACTGGAGTTACTGGACTCTAAAGCGCGGACATGCATGCAGCCCAACTGCGGTAGCTGCTGGCGAAATGTCCCTGTTTTCTCATCAAAGCTGCGCCTGGCCGCTTTGCAGTGGAAGCGTCTGTATGCGGCGAAAAAAAAATGGACTTCTATCTCTTGTTATTGCGTATTTGTACTTCATAACAGCTGCAAAGACACGGCCGGGAAACTGCCGAATATATAATTTTATCATCGCTCCTTCGAAATAGTGGGACGCTGATAGTCAAAAACACTGGACCGTAGGTGTCACTAGAAAACGCATGCCTGTGTTGGCACGGTTTCAGTCGGTTTCTCTCCGTGACACTGGCGATGCAAAGGGGAGGGGGTCACAATCCATCCACTCTCCCCGATTTCCTTAAATTTTGCATGCGCAATATACACGCACACATATAAATGCATGCGCGAGCACACATTAAGTACAGTATGGCTACACTGGTGTTCCAGATAGTTTACAGATTGCTCGTTCCCTCTTTATTTTATGATTGTTAACCCTAATGGAGATTGGTGGCAACTAGCGCGACGTAAAACAGTTCCCATTCGATCGGCTGTGCACGTCTGTTGGTCTCAGGACCGGCTTTGTGATGGTTCCACCTAGACGAAGAACGCAGTACCTATAATGCGCGTTTCTTCATTACACTAATGTTGAATTCGGTTTTCGCCCACAAAGCCTGTCTGGAATGGCCAGCGTAAACTGCGCCTCATTGTTCTAGAAGGTTCCCGGTTATTGTAAATTATTTTGTTAAGATTACGCCGACTTCACTAACATTACAGAATATTCTGGAACCTACGTCGCTGCTAGCAATAACGCTAGAATCGTCGATGGCAAGTGTATAAATGCCGACACGCTTCGCCACTTGTCAGTTGATCGACGGCCGACGCTCTGCTCGCCGTTGTCAGTGCCAGTGTGTTGCTGTAATCTGACTTTCCTTTTTTGTGGCCACAAGTTCGGCCGAATAAACACTTTAACTCTTTCGTTACCGAGCGAAAATGGCTGTTTTTGATATGTCTCAGAAAGGTCGTTTTTGCCAGTTGGAAAAGTACTCCAGCACAGATTGCAGCATTCCAAACTTGCACAACGAAATGCTCTTTCCAAAAAATCGTATGTTGTAGAGACACTAAAATATTTTACAATGAATAAAAAATTAATAGTGTACAATTTTCGGTCACAAGCTGGTAAACAGTGCAATAAAAACACCATATAGGCAAAAATATTCTAAACAAAGGAAATTCAGAATATACATTTTGTAGATAAATGACCCAGGAATAGTATACAAAGTAATGAATGTTGTGAAAAATGTTTCTCTTCGCATAGAAAAAGAACATCAGAACCGAGGTGCTGCTTTGCTCGTTCCTTGCGGTGAAGCACTACATGGTTTTTGTGAGACACAAGTGTACTTGTACACTTTTTATCAGTAAATCTTTATTCTGTTACAATAAGAGTCTCCTGGTGTTCCTATAGAGGTGGATGGATGCCCATGATGTGAATAATCCCTCTATAAATAAGATACCCAATGAATTTTAATATTTTATCTAGCGTAACTTCTTAATATGAGCCGCGCACCTTACCCCGCATAGGTTGGCGTTCCAATATATGCATCCAAGCATATATTTTTTTATTTTCGCGCATATCATATCAAAAAAAAAGGACAATATCGCCGCAGTTATAAAACGTTTCGCACTGCTTCGTAGTCAGGGCCGAGATTTGCTCCAGAAGCCTTCTAGTTGTTAGAAGCTCTGCAGCCAGCGCCAGCACACTGCACCACAGTGAAGTGCAAACCACGCACGTAATCAGAGTAGCTATAAGATTAAGCGCAAAGGTGAGAAACTATGCGCACTTGCGGCGGGGGAAACTACTTGAGGATGTAAACAAAACAAACCCATGAACGGCTGTGGATGTATCAGGATGACGCAAAACATCGTCGCCACAAAACTTGAAGCTGATGTGCTGTCATCCTCGCACGCTAAGCTCGTCGTCATTAAATTCAGGTGAGGTGGCAAGGCAGTTTCGAGCAGCGGATGTGTTTTTGAGCGCTGATGCGCACCCATGTATGTGCGCGTGACGACGACATCATAGGTGTGACTAGTGACACTAGATGCAGCCCTGTGTCTGATATAACGATGCAAGCAAAACAGAAACTGCTTGAAACTGTCATAGAAGGCCACCTCGACACTTTAAACTCGCGGCGGACCTTCGCAAATATTTTTTTGTAGAACACATTTTTCCTGACTCTTAGGAACAGCTTCCTATTGAATATGTGGCATAAATTTTTGGCTATCATTACTGCTCAACATAGTCAAATTGCGAAGCTGACACTTGAATTCGACATTTGGCTTGCAAAGGTTCTTTTCATTACAGTACTTCTATGTTGCTGTACCATAATCACTAGGTGCACGCACTTTTGTCAAGTTCGCCAGCCTAGTGCACTTTGTCAACCATGCACGTACATTGGTTCGCGCAAAAGCCTGTCAAAAATCACTATGTTGCCGAAACGGCCAAATTCATATTGATTCTGAAAGTTCAGTGCCTGTAATAACTACTAGAGAGTACTGGGCGCATGAGAAACAAATTTAACATGCCAAAATCGATTATCCAAAAGCGTCGATCGGCGGTGATAGATTTGAATAGGCGTGGTAACGAAAGAGTTAACCTGAACACCTAGTCTGTTCCCTTCATCCGGGTCACGACCCCGCGACATGTGGTGGAGATGCTGCTCCTTCCATGTACCGGACGCCACCGTCAAGCCATGAAGCCAGCTCCAGTCATGAAGACATCGACTACAACCCCGAGCGGCGAACAAGCCGCAGGCAACAAGGTCTACCGCCAGAGTTCGGGCCTCTACGTGAGAAGACCCGGAAGATAAGACCATGACCATGGCCGCAGCAACGATGACAGAACGTGTGCCGCGTGTACCGTTCCGGCAACCCAAGGAGCCTCCGACCATCCATGGTTCAGCCCTTGAAGACCCGGAAAGCTGGCTGGAGGTATTCGATCGAGTCGCCACTTTCGATACCTGGACCAGCGAAAATAAGCTTCATCGTGTGTATTCCGCCTTACGAGATGCCTCTCGTACATGGTTCGAGAACCAAGAGCGAACCCTGACAACATGGGACACATTCCGCACAAAGTTCCTCGCTACATTTACGAGCGTTCGCAGCTACATTCACCCATTCGCAGCTCCCAAACAAAAACATGTCGCTCTTCGCAGAAGAGATGACCAAACGCTTCCATCGCGCCGACCCCGAGATGCCTGAAGGCAAAAAAAAATTGCCTGCAGCTTCCCTCGGGGGAACACTGAGGAGGATGCGGACCATATAATTGGTTAACGGGGTGTTAAAGTGCGACTTACTTGGGTCGATGGCTAAATTGGTTAACGTGGTTGTGAAATGGGGTGTTAAATTGCGACTTACTTGGGTCGATGGCTAAATTGGTTAACGTGGTTGTAGGAGGGGGTGTTAAATGAGTGAACACGTACACACGTATGCGGAAGGGCGGTGGTGGTCGAAGGGACGTCGATCATTGTGTTTGTGGATTCGTTGGAATTCATTTCACCGCGACCTTGGACGTCGACGCGCCGTACAAACCAACCGACGAGCGGCAACTGAGCGAGCGAGCGCCGACCTTGAGTATATATACAGCACGACGGCGCATGCACTGTCAGCTGTTGAATGTTCTCGAAGCGCGACGCCACAGAGAGAGAGAGAGAGAGATTAATGAAAGAGGAAGAGACAAAAAGGACGCTATTTTCTGCCTCCCGTCGCGGGGGCACGGCTCAGCGCCTTTAGGGATCGGGGAAGGGGAAGTAAAGATGATATACGCCACATGCGCGTCCACTGGAGAATCAGGAGAATTGTAGATGTCGAACGCGGTGTGTAGAGGAGGAAGGGTGCACAGATGGTGGAGGAGTGAAGCGCGCGCGGTGTGTAGAGGAGGAAGGGATGCACAGATGGTGGAAGAGTGAGCGACGGCGCGACGGCGCATGCGCGCGCGTCAGCTGTCGAATGTTCGAGAAGCGGTGTGGACGGCGCGGACGACGCGGACGGCGCACTACAAGGCGCGAGTATAAGATGCTCCGCATCTAAAAACATTCGCTTCCTCGTGCGAGGAGTAAAGCAGGAGCTGCTCGCGGGTCCGACGCAAAACCCACCGTTCACTGTCCAGGCATTCATATCCGAAGCGACGACGATTGAAAAGACGCTCGAGATGCGTACCTGACAATTGAATCACCGCTTGACGCCAGAGTACACAGAAGTTGAACCACTCGGCTCCGACGACCTGCGCCAGACTATCCGAGTGATCGTGCGGAAGAAGCTGCACAAGCTGTTACTCTCAGCACAGCCTCAAGTGGACTCGACCGCCGACATTGTCCGCGAAGAAGTTCGGCAGCGACTTTGCGTTTCCAAAGCACCGCAGCCTCAGCCGCAAAGCGATGAGCTACACTGTTGCAACCCGACGCTACGCTCCACCTTCACGCACACATCAAGAGGCCGTACCACGGAGGAAGGCGACACGATGGCGGCATCTACCTGTCGCCTTGCGTTCTACACCTTATCACCTCTGAGACGGGCACGCACACCCGTCTCATAGCCACGCGCTTTGTTCTCCAAGAAAACTTCCAGATGGCGCTCATGTCTCACATGTGACGTGACTTGATGTGCTCGTTCGATTCCGCTGCACGCTCGAGGCATTCTAACACTGCGCTTCCAGAGTACCATTCACCGATTTTCTTGCGCAGAATATGAAATAAATGTTTTGTTCACTCTCTTCACACGCAAGACTATCGTCTTTAGGCGATATTTGCAGAATAGCATGCACGATACGGGACTAATTTTTTTTTTCTGTCAAGCGCTGGTCGGCGGCTGCCGCTGAACACATGGCTGACCAGTAGATCATGTGCGTTGGTGGTGGTTGACATACAGATTTGCAGCGTTATTGGGCTTGTACATTTTTTTTTCTTTTTTGTGCGCTGATAAGTACCTAATAAAAGAAAAGTCCACAGCCGGTTTCTGCCCGCACAGACGCAAGTATTTTCAGAGAACAGAACCAGCCTTCTGAAGTGCGCAATCCCAGATCTGCGTAGTATAAAAATAAATTTCCGAGGAGGGTTTCGTAACATGTAATCGGGCACCGCGTAATAGCTGATGCTTTCGTTTGACGTACTGACAGAGCTATGGAAAACAAAGAGACAGGCACTTCTTTTTTTGCTGCTAATGTGCCATTTGAAGTATACCAGCTCTCTGCTAAAGCGTGAAAATCATGCGCACCGATATAAGTATTATCTGTCGCATGCCAAGACGCTCATTAGCACGACGTCGGACCGACGGCTCTGTAGAGTTCTTTGGCGCAATACATATGGTTAGTGAGCACCACGATGCATACCACTCGATCTAAAGTATTCCTGAGCGCTCGCTGTTCGTCCGTAGCCGCAACACAGCAAGCGGAGCTCACTTTGCGTGGCCATTGTCAGACACCGGCTTTCCCCGGTAAGTAAGCGGGGACAAAACGCGCCAAGTTGCCACATTAGCGCTGCGCACTCTGAGTGCGATAGGCTTCAAAGCGTGTGTGTTTACGTCGATTCCAAGGCAGTAGACGTTGTATACGCTCTCATATACCAGTGCACACTTTTGTGATTTCGTGTTATACCAATTTCGATAATAAAACGATCAGCCATGTTTGTTTTTTTTTTCGCATTGTTGTGTACAGTCATTCAACACTCGCAAACTTTCGAAGTACCTGTTTTCTTTAGTGCAAGTTGTCAAACAGCCAAGTAGCAGTGGTTGTGCACAGGCAGTGGCGGGAAGCACAGACGACAAGGGCGTTCATGGTTGCATAAGAAATTTTATTGTTATTTAATGCCGTTCGCGAGTGTTGATATTACTGCTATACAACGATAAGAAAAAAAACATGGCTGATCCCTACGTCACGGGGATCAGTACAACACGAAAGTAGAACGTGTAATCACAAAAGCAGTTGATCGTTTACTGTATACTGAAATACGAGAGCATTCACAATGTCTGCTGCCGTATGGCGACTATGGAATCACTATTCGGCGCGGATGCACCCGTCTTGATGGTTTAACCACTGCGCTATCTGTTAACATTTTTGAACACCAGAAGGCATAAAAAAACACATAATAGGGTCGTCACCTCAGTTCTTGCGGCAGTCTTCGAAGCCGCCCGTGTCGGAATCGTCCTGGTCGCCCATCATGGGCCGGTGGACTGGCGTGTCGCCGTTCGCCCGGGAGTTCTGCATCTGGTACCAGCCGCCGTTGACGGTCGCTGCACACCATATACCGTTTCATCGTAAGCCGAATTGCAGGTCGCCGTACAAAAATACCATTTCGGATAACGTCCAATGTTCTCTAGAAAAGCTGAGAAAACAAGTCCGCAATACGTATTGCGACGTTCAGTTATTTCTTAAGTAAAAGGCCGTTACCACAAAAGCCCGTTGCCCACGCTGGGCTCAGGAAACACCGCAATGTTTGCCAAACTTCTCAATAATCTTAGAATGTTCCGTTGTATTGCATGCACAGCACAAGCAGTCATGTTTATTCTAGAGCACTTCTGCAGTTATAGCACGGACACCTGCAAAAACGCTGGAATTCTCGTCAATTCAGCGCGATCTGCCGACGATCACATCACCGACTGCCAGTGATTGTAATCGCCGCCGTCTGAGTACAACGTGCATAGCTAACACACTGAGTTGCTCTTCACTGATCGGCCGATAAAGAGTTTCCTCTGCACCAGAGTGACAGCCACTTCTGCAGACGATGTACCGGCAAATGTTACGTGAACCAACTGACGTATACAGGGTGCGCTATCGTACAAATATCGGTTCAATAATAACAGTGGGCGCAACTAGCTGCGGGATAATAGCTATTTGATTGCTTCAATAATTAATTTCTCTGTAACAAATACTTGAACAAACGTTTAATATACTTAAGGCTGATGCGTGAGTGCACATTTTTAACACAAAGGTGTGTTTTTTTTTGTTATCCGAGTGTCCACCACGGCTCCCCTGACGTACTTTTGTCACGGATATGACGTTGTAAAAATATATACTAACGAATAAGGTAGAAAGAATTTCATTTAATGATCCAGAGAAGTTCCACCTCTCAGGGCGACACGGCAGGCTGCTCTAACGCACTAACGGATTGCAAAAAAAAAAAACCTAAAAGAAAGCTCCGTCACTGGGCGTCGAACCCACGAGCTTTCGCTCCGCAGCGCGCGGCGGAAAACCATTAGGCCGCAAGACGTTAAGTTCTGCAACTCACTAATGGCAAGCTATTTATATGCCAATTGGTAGTCTTCAGAGACTTGAGCACGTTTTCGTCATCACTAGCGAGTTCACTCGAAGGTAGCACGTAGGGCGCGCTCTAAAGATCGTCGCCCTGGCCGTTGCTATGAGCACGGGCTTGTCTCGTGATATGGGTGCGCTGTTGGTTTTCACTGCCGTTTTACTTTGAAGCGAGGTCACTTCTCTAGTCTCAACGGCTGCTCACACCCGAAGAAGTTGTCACGGTTGTTCGCACTCGTACTGTGTGTGCTCTTGCGTTTGTTTCACGCGTCTTTGTGTTCAAGTGTCGACCTGTGACAGTTGTTAGTCCGCACTAATCCAGTCTACGCTCATTTTCTACGTCTTTTCTGCTTGGGGTGCGCGCTGGAAGTTCCAAGCTGCTTGCTGTTCTTCGCGGGACATTACAATTTGTCGCTGCAGCATTCATTTCGTCGCCCTTGTGGCGAAATAATGCCCAATAAACACCCAACAACTTCAGCAAAACACATTTCGTTTTCATGTCGTACCAATTCCCACTTTAACACACTGGAAACATCTAGGTTCGATGCTGTCCAACTCAATGAACTTCAAAACTGCCCACGTCTCTTTTGTTCGCGTTTCCAGAAAACTACAGCTGTGCAGTTCAACGCGGTAAGTCGGCCTGCTTCGCACAAGTGACATCATTGAAAGGTGTGTACGTTTGATCGAAGATGCGTGCTCCCCCAGGGGGCTTTTGGCATCTTGGTTCCAAAAGATGACACGTTTCTGCTGATAACATGCACCTATAGGCACATGTTTGTTGTGGAAAGAATGTTTGTGGAAGTATAGTCACAGGCATGATAAATCACTAATATTACCCGTAAAATTATGTAATTTATTGTCGCAGATAAGTAAATGTGAGGACAATACTGTAGATACTGAATTTCGAATAGAAAATAATTTTCGCGGCTTTCTGAATCACCGTTATGCTTCGAAGTTGTGCTAGAACATGCCGTTTGGTGAATACATTTTAAAATCTCGGGTATTTCCACTGGCCAACCACGAATTTCTACTTCACCGATATCTGCACCCATATCGACACGCTTTATCAGTGAGCGAATTTTCGCAGAATGTAAGTGTCCCTACCGGGCATGGCGGCTGAGTGTCTTCTGCGCAGACAGGTGTGGTAGAGGAACAGAAAGAGCAGGCCCGTACAGGCACACACGACGGCCACGCCGCGGAACGTGGCGCGCTGACCGAACTTGGCATTCAGGAAGAAGCCCGTAATGGTTCCCGTCCCACGGCCTGCAAGAGGGGGACAGCAGTGAGCGCCGAAGCGTCGGCCAGCCAGTGACGTACCGATGCAGAAGTGAAGAATAATGAGGATGCACTGTATGGTGAGCCTCTGGGTGGAGGGCACCACCTTCTGGGCGTACGCGACCAGTGCGACCCAAAGCACGGGCAGCGTGAACGTCTCCATGGCCTCGAAGGGCGTGATCCACCAGCGGGCCGTGACGAAGGAGAGCCCGGCGGCGCGCGTCGCGTAGAAGAGGAAGCCGAACACGATCAGGTTGGCGCGCCCGATGTTGCGCACCAGGTTCTTGGCGATGGCCAGGAAAGGAAGCGCGCAGCCCATGGGCAGCGCCAGTGACAGCGCCACCAGCAGGTGAGTGGCGCCCATTTCGGCGTACATCCAGTGGAGGTACGTCTCCAGGTAGCCCCACACCGTGCCTAGCACGAGCACGACCAAGAAGAGCACGCTCGTGTCCAGCGAGCAGAAGCGGGGCTCTTCGCCGAGTCCATAGTGCAGGCCGACCTTGTTGTCCTCGACGGCGGGCAGGAAGAGTGCCAGAATGCACGAGACAAGCGCGAGCCCATCGAAGACGAACACCGCCGGCGAGTAGTCGTCACTCAGCTCACTGTCGAGCAGCACGCCCGTGACGAGCGTGGATACGACGACGCCCAGCGCGGCCCAGAACTTGATTCGTCCGTAAAGACCTGTGAAGTCGTTGATGGAGAGCACCGTCACTGCCTCGACGAGGTACAGGGCAGTAACCAGCCACACGTCGGCAAACACCCGCAGCGCCAGCGTGGCCCAGAAAGTGAGCTGCGGATCACCCTCCACCTGAATGCAGCGCGCCGACTGCATGCGTCTGCCGAGGTTGTCGGCCACCGCCACGGAGCAGCGGATGGTGCAGCCGTCGGGTTGCGGCCGGCACTCGTAGTCGTCGAACTGCTTCTGGTTGACCACGATGGGCGCGAGAAGGTCGAAGCTGCACACGTCCACCAGCTCGTCACCGCTCCGCCCTGGATGCTCAATGAATTTGGACACGCTCACGTCGGCCAGCGTGCGCGCAGTCTTGGCCAAGAAGCTGGCGCCAAACTCGGTCGTGGAGTTGTCCCGCGTGCCGGCCTCGTGGATGATGCACAGGTTGCCCTCGTGGCTGAGAAAGCAGAAGTGTATGGGCTGCCTCACGCTGCGGTTGCCGCCGCACTGGTAGTGACAGTTGGACACTCGGAACGTAGCCAGCCCAAGCGGGTTCAGCTCGGACGCCGTGCAGGCGTCCCACTCGGGGCAGCGCTCCAGGTACAAGCCCGAGGGGCAGTCAAACTCCAGCAGCGGGCTCCGCGGGATGCGCACCACGGGGGGCACGGCCAGGAGCGCCGAATAGCCCGATGCCGCCAGCACGAGCGACAGCACCAGCGAGGACCGGTAGGCGCGCCGCTTTTCGGCCACCAGCCCAACGAGCACGGGACCCAGCAGGCTGGCGAACGCGGCTGCTGTGGTCACCAGGACAGCCTCCTCGTCCGAGAGGCCGACGGTGCGCAAGTGCAGGTTCAGGAAGGGACTCAGGCTGCCCGTGGCTGCGAACGAGTTGCGTTACTATCGACAACACGATACTGTCATGATTATAATCGTATTTATGACAGCAATCGTCAATTCTCTCTGAGGCTGAGCACGCGCCACAAAACTGGACCAACCGTAGTCGGCAGTGACACCTTATAGTTATAGCGTATCGAAGCGTGCTATTATTCGTTACTGTCCAATGTACGAGTTCCTCTGTTTCTTGGGCGAGTTTGTCATTCCTTCTCAGAAGGGTCACGGATGGTAGACAGGGTCTAAAAGAAGGCCAACAGACAAAAAGTGCTACCTTCTCTGTGTCCGTGTGCCTTGTTTTAGTCCATGTCTACTAGCTCTACCCTGCCAAGAACGCACGAATTCTGTCGTTCTATTCTGCGAGGTTGTCGTCACCACAAGTTCAGCTGCTTGATTTTGAAATTGCATCTTCGATGTTAAGGTTGGTGAGACTATTTCTAACACTAAAGTGTTTTATTCCTTGGTCCACCAGGTTTCGGCGACATAATTCCGTCACTAAAATGACGTCGAAAATGCGCACAATTCTATGGTAAAGCAACTCTTCGATGTCTTCTTACGTGTGCACCACATTCAGATAATTAAACATGTGTCGCTCCTTGCCGTATTATTATGATGGCTAGAAGGGGCTACACCTAATCACCACAACACCAAAAAAGATATATATATTGCCAATGTCTGCCAAATAAACACTTTAAGCACATGTTACGGGGTCTAGTACGAGGAAGTATACAGCCATTTCAAGTTAATAATTTCAAAACAGGTTGCGTCGACATGAGAACACTCACCGGCAAAGAAAGAAAAAGAGACGGCCATGAGCGGAAGCAACTTCCGCAGACGAGGGCTGACCATCATGGCCTACGCTTCCGGTGGTCCTCGCGCCTGCATGGTGACAGCAGAGATTTCATTGTGATTGATCAATTTAACCGTCTCAACTTAAGAACACTTACATCTGGCTTAGTGCTAGCACCGTGGCCGCACATCATTGAAGACGAAAGTGAATTTTAATGAACACAAATTTAATGAAGATAAAATAAATGGTTTGACGAAGCATCATCTGGTCGGGAAGAAGCAAGAAGGACAACCGAAATGAAAGGACGCCGACCAAAATGAAAAGGTTTAAAAAAAACGTTAAAAATGACGTTTCGGCTACCCTACGGTAGCCTTGGTCACTGTAAAGTGGCCCAGCGAAGTGGGCTTATGTCTGTTTTAGAACGCTTCCGAGACGATCAACGAACCTGGTGGCAGAGCGCCACCAGACCGTGTACATGCCGTGTGTGTACCTGCCCGTAAACTGAAACACGAACTGGTACACATGAAGGACCCGCTCAAGAAAGAAAAGTTCCCAGGTATGCTTATAAAGTCCCGTGTGCGGACTGCGACTATGTATATATCGGGGAGAGTGTTAACTTTGAAGGACGGCTGAAAGACCACATGAATGACGTCAGAAAGAAGAGCGTGGTATCCAGAGCACTTGCGGAACACGTGGCTGCATCTAATCACGAGATTGGGTCAATGCGACGATAATCGCAAAGGGAAGAGACTGGTATTCGCGTCAATATCTGCAATCTCTTCTCATCCAGACTACAAAAAAAAACTGAACAGAAATGATGGCAATATACCAATAGCGTATCGGCAATCTACCGCCCGGTGTTTTGGCAGCGTTCTAAAACAGACATAAGCCCGCTTTGCTGGGCCACTTTACAGTGAACAAGGCTAGCGTACGGTAGCCTTAACGTAATTTTTAATGTTTCAAACCTTTTCATTTTGTCCGGCATCATTTCATTTCGTTTTTACTTCAGATCTGTATCTTATTGTCATTTCCACAGGGTTGAGTCATTATAGAGCACATCTCATAGATCGTGAGTGCATAAAAATACCATTACGGATTTTATCCGGGATGCAAGCATGCTGTATGAACTGAACTATGCCCTATAGACTAGGCTCATGCTTTATACGCCCCAGATTGTTTTACATGTACATAGTACTTCTGATTGCGTTTTTATTATTTTTCTCATATCTGTGTGGATCTTGAATATTCCTACACGCATGTTGATATTGCTACACACATACATGCAGCAAGATTACTACCATGAAGATGGAATAGCCTGTTCTAACGGCACCTATCTTCCCACAATTTTTCGCATACTACAGGTTCGAAAAAAGCGATATACACATCGAACCCGTCGAAGAAAGCGGTATACACGTTCACACGAGTGACGGGGAGAAAATAGCGAGTGTATAGGCACCAACCGGATCCTCGGGATGTTTACTGAAGCGAAGGGTGGCAACGGCACCGCTCTGCGGAAGATCGTCGCCAAGACTGACAACGCTTTTCGACTCGTCAAAAGAATCTCAGGGAGACATAGAGGCCTTAAGGAAGACAATTTGTTGAGGCCCATCAATGTGTTTGTGCTTGCCACTTTACCTACACCATTGCCATGCACAACTGGCTTAGGTCGGAGTGGGACAAGCTGGATTATCAGAAAGATCGTCAAGAAAGCACTGGGGCTTCCCGTTCGCACAAACACCGAGAGCTTGCTCGTGCTCGGTGTTTACCGAGCACGAGCAAGTGCTCGGTGCTGCCGCAGCTGCTTGTGCTCGGTGCTGCCGAGGTAGCGGAAGCGCAGCAACGCTCGCAGCTGGCTCGCTTGTCCACTACGACGGCTGGTCGACGCATACTTGGCGAGAGAGAGAGAGATAAAGATGCAAGGAAAGGCAGGGAGGTTAACCAGACGCACATCCGGTTTGCTACCCTGCACTGGGGAAGGGATAAAGGGGAGAAAAGAGTTGCAGAAAGATGAGAAGGTACACACAATCACGAGCACACTCGGGGAGCACACACATTCTACAGGCGGTCGCTCAGGTTTGTTGACTTAAGGTAAAGTAGCAGTGCTTTAGTCGCTTTCTGCGCAACTGAGGCAGATGCCCAAGGTCCTAGTATCTTCTGCACACAAAATGGTCCGGGGTCAAGTTGATTCAAAACCATCCGGAGCTGGCATCGCTGTGTGTCGTAGCAAGCGCAGCTGCACAGGACGTGTTCAATGGAGCTGAAGAGACCATACTTGGCGAGCTAGGTTTTAACCCTATGGAGCTGGAAACAAATAGCGTGCGTATATCAAAACACATACAAGAAAACGTCATTTTTGCCCAATACCCCACAACACTCACCCTCCCAATCCCAATAAAGAAGGGTGTAAGGCAAGGAAACACAGACCTTTGCGTGAAGCAATGCGCGTGTATTGTTGGAAAAGTGCACTAGACTGGCTACCTTGACTAAGGTGCATGCCCCTTGTGGTTATGCTACAGTAAAATCAAAGTTCTGTAATGAAAAAAAATTTGCAAGCCAAAGATTGAACTAAAATGTCAGCTTCGCGATTTGACAGTGTTGAGCAGTAACATTAGCCAGAATTTATACCAGCTATTTAATACAGATTTGTTGCTTAGAGTCAGGAAATTTTTATTCTAGGAAATATATTTTCGAAAGCCCGCCACATGTTTAAAGTGTCGAGATGACCTCCCCAGCGAGTTTTCAGTAGCTTTGGTTTTGCTCGTAGCGTTACATCAGACACAGGGTCGCATATAGTTTCACTCCTATTGCGTATTCATCACGTGCACATGGGTGCGCAACAGTGCTGCAAACCCCGCGTGCCACTCGAAACTGTCTTACAACCCCACCTGAATTGAGTGAGGACGAGCTTAGAGTTCAACGATGACAGCAACTCAGATTCAAGTTTTGTGGAGACAATGTTTAGCCTGAGACATCTATACCCATTGCGGGGATCTGAGGCGCGACCATTTCGCGGGCATTCCGCCACACGGCCACACCCTTTTGCTTTTTCTGCTTTTCATTGTTCTGGTCTCGTTATTAGCAATAACTAGAGATAAAATGGAGTCCATCCAAAATCATGCAGCCCGTTTCATAACTTTGCAGTACAATCGCTCTTCCAGGTTCAAATACGACGCCCTTTCTAACTTGAATTCCCGCCACTCTGTCACCCTTCTATGCATCTTCTATAGGTACCACTACAACTCGTGGAGCAGTCGCCTCTCCATTGAAGTTGCTCCGTGTACATCACGTCGTCTCCGTAATCATCTCAGTTTCAGACGCATCTTCGGCCACTCACGGCCATTCAATAGTTCTGCATTGCCACGCGCAATCGCACTTCGGAATAGTCTCCCCGGTGAGATTGTTTCCTTATGAGACCTTGCGAAATTTCGTGAGCAAGTTTATATGTTCCCATGATCTTTGTAAAAAGATTTTTTCCTTTTGTACTTTACTACCTATGATAGCATTTGTTCTTTTACCTTACATTGTAAATTTTCTTCGTTTCTTCCTCAATGTAGTTTCTTGCGGTGGTCTAGTGGCTAAGGTACTCGGCTGCTGACCCGCAGGGCGCGGGTTCGAATCCCGGCTGCGGCGGCTGCATTTCCGATGGAGGCGGAAATGTTGTAGGCCCGTGTGCTCAGATTTGGGTGCACGTTAAAGAACCCCAGGTGGTCAAAATTTCCGGAGCCCTCCCCTACGGCGTCTCTCATAATCATATCGTGGTTTTGGGACGTTAAATCCCACAAATCAATCAATGTAGTTTCTTTTTATGCACTATTTACTGTGATTTTTCTGTAACCCTCCCCCCCCCCTACTCAATGCTCTTCGAGGCCTGTAGGGAATATGAATATATAAATAAATAATGACGATAGCCATAAGCAACGTGATGATGATTTTTCGCATCACTTGTACTGACGCCGACGGTCGCCTTCAGCGTTTGATTCCGAAGGCGAGATGATTTGTGCGGGCACACGCGCATTACCTAAAATACACAAAAAATAATATAGGCTAGAACATATACAAAATCAATTTCGAAACGCACCTTATTGTAAACGACCAACCGCAACGTGTGTCCTTGGCTCGGATAGTGCATTTTTAGAGGGTCACGCACATTTTCGTTGATTGATATGTGGGGTTTAACGTCCCAAAACCACTTCATGATTATGAGAGACGCCGTAGTGGAGGGCTCCGGAAATTTAGACCACCTGGGGTTCTTTAACGTGCACCCAAATCTGAGCACACGGGCTTACGACATTTCCGCCTCCATCGGAAATGCAGCCGCCGCAGCCGCGATTCGATCCCGTGACCTGCGGGTCAGCAGCCGAGAACCTTAGCCACTAGACCACCGCGGCGGGGCACGCACATTTACATTTATTTATTTATTTATACAAGTACCTCACGGGTTCCACGAGGGAACATTGCGTGAGGGGGGGGTACATTTTGATTTTCAAAGAGCGATGAAAATATATACATATGCAAAAGTCTGGCTGCGTAAAAATAGAAAAGATACGAAAGAAGCAGCAAACAATAACATTATATAATTCGGAACGATAATACGCAAGTATGCAATACAAAATTGTGAAATATTTTTCTATAAAAGCCAAAAAGCACTTGGCTGCGCAGAAAAGATACAGATGAAAGAAAATAGCAAACAATAACGTTATACAATTCCAAACGATACTACATAACTATATAATACAAGAAGCGTTACAGTGTTAGAGGCAACCGCGTTAAGAATCAGAAACTAGCAGGAGTACAATAGGTAAGGCGCACACAACTAGAGTTCAAGAGGCAGTTTTTCAAGCAAGCCTTTAAAGATCTCGGTTTCTTTCACGTTTGCTATACTTTCAGGAAGATTGTTCCAGAGTACAATGGCACGTGGTAATGAAGATGAATTATAGGCGTTAGTGTGCCCGTATAGACGCTGAAAACTGAGGTTATGCTGCAAACGACGGGAATATCGATGAGGTTTGAGAAGTGGCAAGGAAAAACTGTGCTTGCTGTTGATGATTCTGTGCAACAGACATAAAAGAGAAATGTTTCTGCGGGAGGCGAGAGAGGAAAGAGAGAGCGACTGCTTGATTTTAGTTACACTAGAATGCCTGCTGTAGTTACCGGTGATAAAGCGAGCAGCGCGGTTTTGAACCGATTCCAGGCTTCGGGATAGATAATCTTGGTCAGGTGACCATATAGAAGAAGCGTATTCGAGTTTAGGGCGCACGAGTGTTTGGTAAGCGAGCTTTCGTGTGGTAGGAGGTGCATCACGAAGGTTGCGTTTTAGGTAACCAAGCGTTCGTGACGCGTCAGCAGTAATCTTGTTGATATGACTGGCCCAAGAAAGGTTCGATGCCAGATGGATGCCTAGATACTTATAAGATGAAGTAGGTCTTAGAGGGCTACCATCAAGGAAATACTGAAATGTTGAGAGTGAGCGCTTTCGAGTGAAGGTCATTTGATTGCACTTATCAACGTTTAATGACATTTGCCAATCAGAGCACCATGTGGTTACACGATCAAGGTCTTGCTGCAGAGCTGTATGATCTGATGGTGAAGTGATTTTGCGATAGATTATGCAGTCGTCCGCGAAGAGGCGAATTGATGACGTGATATCTGAGGGAAGATCATTGATAAAAATTAAAAATAACAAAGGGCCAATAACGCTCCCCTGAGGGACACCAGATGTCACCTCCGAGAGAGGGGAAGACATGTTATCAATTACAGTACACTGTTTGCGAAAACACAGGAAGTTCCTAATCCAAGAGACTGTAAGTGAATCTAAGTTCAGAGATGATACTTTAGCTATTAAACGACAATGTGCAACGCGGTCGAATGCCTTAGAAAAGTCGATGAATATGCTGTCTGTTGGTAAATTTTCATCCATATTGTTAAAGATCTCATGCGTGAATTCGATAAGCTGTGTATCACAAGAAAGTCCTTTGCGGAAGCCGTGCTGATTTTTAAAAAAGTATTGGTTTTGTTCTAAGTGTGATGCAACATGTGAAGAAATAATGTGCTCAAGTAGCTTACATGGGATGCTCGTTAAGGATATGGGACGATAATTACTTGGCAGGCATTTGTCCCCGGATTTGAAGACCGGAATGACCTTAGCGATTTTCCAGTCATATGGAATCTCGCCAGTTTGTAACGATTGCTGAAAGATGTGACCGAGAATGGTACTAGACGGAACAACGGTATGCTTTAAGATTTTAGAGTTTATGCCGTCGACACCTGAACATGTGGACGTCTTGAGATTTGTAATTAGGGAAGAGATACCTGCAGGATTAATCTCTATAGGATCCATAAAACGATACTGAAATGTAGGTGGCAGAGGCATGTTAGTGTAATTTTCTTTCGTAAAAACTGAAGTGAAGTAATTATTAAACACCACTGGGCAAGATTCAGGAGAGACCGTAACACCGGCACTGTTCAAAATCGTGATACGAGTGTTAGAGCGTGTGGGGGCGATTGATTTCCAGAATTTCTTAGGGTCGTTTTTTAAAAGTGACTGTAGGTCATGTGAAAAGAACTTGTGTTTCGCCTGACGCACAGCATGACAATAAACCTTATCAGAATCACGATGCTTCGCCCATGCTACCGAAGATTGCAATAACTTTGCCTTACTGAAAAGGCGCTTCTTTTTATTTCGAAGGGTGCGAAGTGTACGGGTAAACCATGGTTTAGATGTATTTACGCGAATTGTCAAGCGAGGGATATGTTCATGCACCAGGCTCAACAATTTTTCTTTATAAAGGCACCAATTTTCGTTGACTGAGCGGTTGAAGAAAGAGGCCATAAATGAGTGAGAGAAGTCAACTAAACTCTGATTTATGGATTGATAATCACCTCTTTTATAATCAAGTATTGGCCTTGGAGAGACATAAGGCTTGGATGCAGGTAAGCTAATAGATACCTGAATGAGACGGTGGTCACTGAGACCATCTAGATATAAGGTTGATGTAGCTTTTTCAGGAGCTGACGATAGAAGCAGATCAAGAATGTTGTGTTGGCGCGTGGGTTGGTCAATTAATTGAACAAAAGAGAAGTCAAGGGTTAGATCGAGGAACTCTCTGGAATTGCGTGAGAGGGAAGTTAGATTGGACCAGTCAATTTCAGGGTAGTTGAAATCGCCCAAGAGGAAAACGTCAGCTTTAGGAAACTTAGAGCGCAAATTTGTCAAGTTGTCGTGCAAATCTGTAACAAAACTTTCCGAGCAATCTGGCGGCCTGTAACATACTCCGAAAATTGTTTTGGATGCATGTGATGAGGAGCACACCCAAACAATTTCCAACCGTGACGGAATGTCAATCACAAAAGATGTGATATGACTTTTTATGGCAATAAGTACCCCCCCCACCAGCTCTACCTATCCTATCTTTTCTGAAAATATGGAAATCAGGTGAGTCAAGCAAAACTTCACTATCTGAGATATTAGGGTTTAGCCAAGTTTCCGTAAGCAGCAAGATATCGCAGTTGCTGTTTTCAAGATAAGAGCACAACTCAGTACGCTTTGAAATAATACTGCGTATGTTGGTGTATGATAAAGTGAAGTTCTTGTACTGAATGGGATCAGCATGTGGCAGGAAATTGTTTGCAAGTGTGTGCGTAGCCGACCTACGCGCGAGCTATTGCGATGCAGGTGTTATTTTGTCATTGATTGCGTCGTACACGTAAGTAACGTTATCGATTCGCAGTTTATCAACTGAAAGCTTGAAAGGCACGTTTTTAGCTTTTCCAAATTCTAACAACTTTTTCCTAGCAAACCGTGTTTGCGGAGCAAAATCCTCACGGATGGCAAGGAGCGTGCCCTTCAGTTTGTGGCCCATTTCCATGATGCTGTGCTTGTCTTTAAAGAAAGCGAACTTTGTGATGATCGGTCTGCACTTATCAGAGTTGTATCTTCCAAGCCTGTGGGCTCTTTCAACTTGCGAGGATTGAAGTGTTATGCCCAGGTGCTGCGAACATAATTGAATAACTTTCTGTTCGGATGAGAACCAGGACTCAGACGGTTCGTCAGGTAGGCCAAAGAAAAGCAGGTTAGAACGTCGTAACCTGTTCTCGGCATCTTCACATCGCGATTCAATAGCCTTTATTTTTTCGCATATGTTGACGCCGGAAGTTTGTGACAAGGAAGTCGATGAACCATCATTTTGCTTTAAAGCCATAACGTCCACCTCCACGGCATGCATCCGGGAGGATATCTGCTTTAGTTCGTCATCAACAGATGTCTGCCAAAGTTTCAGGGCGCGCAGATCATTCAGTATTTCTTCTTGTCTGGAATCTATCCTCTGGACAGTGGCCAGGACGGTAGTTAGAACTTCGTTTGTGTTAGGACCGGGATTAGATTCAACGTCACCGGATAGCAATAAAAGCAGGCTATTGGTATACATGCGAAACCAATTCTTACAGCGTTCAAACATAAGGAACAGTTCACTTGGGCACGACACCATAAGAAAGCAACGATTGCTGCTGCGGGGACAGCAAGAGCGGTCTAAATAACTAACCTGTAAGAGCAGACAGGGTAAGCGCTCCATTCCGGAACCGGTGTCGTGCCCCAAGCAAGCCTCTCCGGGAAAATGCTTATATGCGGTGCCTCCCCCGAAGATAGTGGCGTTGATTATCGTAGTCGATGACCATGGTTGCTGGTGTAGGAACTGATGATTATCCACTCCTGGCGGTAGCGTCAAATGCACTGGTATTTCCACGGAGCATGAAGTGACGCCGCACAGAAAGGCGGCATCAGGCAGCACGTCTGGAGTAGAAATCAGCAGGAAAGCCTGTAAGAGCAGACAGGGTAAGCGCTCCATTCCGGAACCGGTGTCGTGCCCCAAGCAAGCCTCTCCGGGAAAATGCTTATATGCGGTGCCTCCCCCGAAGATAGTGGCGTTGATTATCGTAGTCGATGACCATGGTTGCTGGTGTAGGAACTGATGATTATCCACTCCTGGCGGTAGCGTCAAATGCACTGGTATTTCCACGGAGCATGAAGTGACGCCGCACAGAAAGGCGGCATCAGGCAGCACGTCTGGAGTAGAAATCAGCAGGAAAGCCTGTAAGAGCAGACAGGGTAAGCGCTCCATTCCGGAACCGGTGTCGTGCCCCAACCGGGAAAGAAGTTGTCCATTCGCGGAAAGAAGTTGTCCACGAGGTTCTCACGTGCGCGCGGTTCTTTGTGCTCCAGCCACGTGCACACGAAAACCACTCTGAAGCCTGTCTCACTCGGCGCTCTCCGAAACCGAAATTGTGGCAGGGCCGTGTAAAACCATTTCCATCATCGTCATAAGCCTGACCACGCCAACTTGAGAACCAAGGCCTCAGTGAACTCGGTCCTGCGCTTGCTGCTGCCAATTTATCTCGTCTACTTACCTTTACGGCCAACGGTTATCCTGCCTACGTGCTACGTGCCCGGCCCATGTCCATTTTTTCTTCTGGATTTCTACTATGATATCCTTATAACACAGGTTTGTTTCCAGACTCACTCTGCCCTCTTCTTGCCTCTTAAGGTTACACCTATCATTTTCCTTTCCATCGCTCGCTGCATCGTCCTCAATTTAAGCTGAACCCTCTTTGTGTCTCCAGGTTTCTGCTCCGTAGGTAAGTCCCGGCAAGATGCAGCTGTTATTTACCTTCTTCTTGAGGGTTAGTGGCAGACTACCATTCATGATTTGAGAATGTTTGCTGAATGTGATACACTCCATCCGTATTCTTCCGGTTATTTCACTCTCATGCTTCAGTTCCACGGTTACTACCTGTCGACCCTAAGGAGGCGTGGTCTTTTACACCTTCTTGTGCACTGCTATACCTATCGCGTTTAATTAACTGTATGTAAAGGACGAAAAAACCACTTCTATACAGTTAATTAAACGTTGCGTACTCGAGCTTTCCCAGATTGACCATGAACCAGCTCAACCAAACCAAAGGCCTGCTCGTGCTTTCCGGCCATGATGAGAGGGTCATTAGGTATACTTATTGCAACAACAAAAAAGTGCTTCTTTAATGATGAGCTGGAAGCCATTCAGGTGGAATTCAATGTCATTTTGGACGAGCTGATGTTGTGGCGGCACAAACTCGCCGTCTTGGCGATGCGGGCACACTTTATTCGGCGTCGACGCGTGTGCGAAACAAGCGTGAAACACGCCTGTCTCGGCCGAGGAACCGGCGCCGATAGAGCACCTGCCAGCCTTGTCGTCCATCGTGCAGGTGTTCATGGCTTCCAGACGGCGATGGCTAATTTTAAACTGCACAAGTAAGCGGGCATCATGACTAAGCGTAATAAAAAAATCGTAAATGCCAAAGGGCGATTCAGTGAAATTGTGCTGGTTCACCGCACCTAATTCTGATTCACTGAGCCACAACGCACGTCCACCCCATTTCATTGCAGAGTTCCTTCAGTTTGTGGCGAAATTCTGGGACAAAACCTTGCAAGTCGGTCGTCGAGGCCTGTCTGACCAGCAAGACTCGATTTCGCTCCGGCTGCTATGCCTAATCTAATAGCCCCACCACGGTGGTCTAGTGGCTTAGGCTGCGGTCACGGGCTCTAGTCCCGGCTCCGGCGGCTGCATTTTCGGTGGAGGCGGAAATAGTGTAGGCCCATGTGCTCGAATTTGGGTTCACGTTAAAGAACCCCAGGTGGTCGAAATTTCCGGAGCCCTCCACTACGGCATCTCTGGTAATCATACGATGGTTCAATCAACAATGACCGACAAAGGAAGGGCAGATAAACCTCGAGGGCGCAATCTATTGCCGGAGGCCGGCGTGGACCCCCCCCCCCCCCCCCGCGCACGCGCAGACTTAGCGACGATACGTCAGGCCTACGCGTGCTTTCTGCTGCACCAGACCGATGGCGCAACGCAATCGCCCCCACCGGGCACTCGCGAATCTACGAGACCCCTCACTTTTTGTGTTTGTTTATTGTGCGATGGGCGTTTTACAGAGGTCTGTATAGTAACCTGGAAAACCACGAACCAACTATAAGAACTAGCAATAACCCAGATGACACCCCACCAGTAATAATAGAAGAAGTCAGAAAAGCTTTGGAGAGCATGCAAAGAGGCAAAACTGCTAGTAAGGCTCAGGTAACATCAGATCTGCTGAAAGATGAAGGACAGACTGCGTTAGAAAAACTAGCCACCCTGTTTACGAGGTGTCTCCTGACAGGAAGAGTACTGGAGTCTTGGAAGAATGCTAACATCATCTTGATAATAAGAAAGGAGATGACAAGGACTTGAAAAATTACAAGCCGATCAGCTTGCTCTCCATCGCGTACAAGCTATTTACAAAGGTAATTTCTAATAGAATTAAGGCCACGTTAGAATTCAATCAACCAAAGGAACAAGCAGGATTTCGAGCAGTCTACTCAACACACGACTACACTCATACTATCAATCAGGTAATTGAAAAATGCTCAGAATACAGCCAACTACTATAGCCTCATAGATTACATCCTTCATAGATAACAAGAAGGCGTTTGATTCAGTAGAAATATCAACAGTCATGCACACACTGCAGAATTAGGGCGTCGACGAAGCATATATAAACATCCTGGAAGAAATATACAGGGGATTAACAGCTACCATAGTGATTCGTAAAGAAAGCAACAGAACACCAGTCAAGAAGGTTATAAGGCAGGGGGATACAATATCCGAACTGCTATTTACCGCGTGCTTACAGGAGGTTTTCAGAAGTCTCGAATGGGAAGAGTAAGGAATAAGAGTTAATGAAAATTACTTTAGTAACCTACGCTTCGCCGATGAGATTGCAATGCTGAGTAACTCAGGGAATGAATCACTAATAGCGAGGTGTTTCCGCACAACTACATCTGCATATCGCAAAGATAGGCCGAGTCTTGGCGGCGGTGTTTTCTTGCTGGTTCATTCACCACTTTCATGCTCTATGCTTGATATCGGGAATGACGCAATCAAGTCGGTTTGGTGCACTGTTACACTAGGTAGCAGGCTTTATTCCGTGGCTGAGACATTTTATCGGCCACCCAGCGCTAATTTCAGTGTATTAAAAACATAAGGTGATATTATTTCTGAGGTATGTGACCACACCATATTGTTAGCTGGTGATTTTAATTTACCCGATCGCAACTGGAAAGATGATTCATGCGAGGTGTTGCATGTCAGCCGCAGTAATCTTGAAATGAAAAACGTTATTGATACTTTTGGGTTGATACAGTACGTCTTGGAATCCACGAAACTTAATCATAACATCGATCTTATCTTTTGTAAATCGCCTAATATAGTAAGTATGTTGATATAATTCCAGGTATTAGTGATCATCACGTTGTTGTAGCAGAAATTAAAACAAAAACTCCACGAGTAAAAAATTGTACAGGTAGAAAATTGTTCTTTTTTTTATAAAGGCGACTATACGTCATTTTCCGCACGACTTCTCGATTATTTGGCTGTTTTGATGTGCTTGGCGGAGGAGCACAATATAGAATACTTGTGGAACGCATTTAAAAATAAGGTACTTTATTTTCAGAGCAGTTCACACCAAGTATTGACTCGGCTAGGCTTAAGAAGCGTAAAAAACCATGGGTGACTAACAGTATTCTGAAAATGATCAAAAAACAAAGGCGAGCGTTTAAAAGAGACAAAAAGAACGTAAAGTTTTTTTACGAAAGGCTATAGGAACTGACACGCGAGTACAAAGAGGTATCAAAAGATGCATAGAAGCAATTCTTGAAACGGTTAAATGAAAGTATGAGAACAAATCCTAAAACCTTTTGGCAATATTAAAAAAAAGGAATGTGGGTCTGATCCTGTTGGAATAAACGAACTTATTTTCAATGGACACACTCTTTCTGAGGATCTAGAAAAAGCCACGTGTCTAAATAATTACTTCCAATCAGTCTTTCGTCCTGAGTGTACGTTAGGCTCACTTTTGACGCATAGTAGTGTTCCTTTTATGCAGCCACTCGAAATTAGTGGCATTGAGGCCTTGCTCGAGAATTTCGATGAAAGTAGAGTCCTGATGGCGTTTCTCCAAGAGTTCTAAAACAGTGCGCTCATCCAATTCCGCTTTACCTTTACTTGATCTTTGAAAAATCTTTGTGTACTGGTCAGTTGCCAAGAGATTGGAAAGTAGCAAATGTAGTCCCAATTCGCAAAGGAGGTTCCAAGAAAGACGTCGTGAAATATAGACCTATTTCGCTTACATCAATATCCTGCAAGATTATTGAACATATAACATACACGGCTATAATGAAGCATTTATTAGATCGTGAATTAATAACAAAAAAACAACACGGTTTTCAAAAAGGTTTTTCGTGTACAACGCAGCTTCTTGAGTTTTTTAACGATCTAGCATCAGAAATAGACTTGGGTGGGCAAACCGACTGCATTTTTCTCGATTACAGCAAGGCTTTTGACGCTGTTTTTCATCCTCTCCTTCATGGAAAAGTACAAGCGCTAAATACAGCCAAAAAAATTTTAATTGGAGTGAAAATTACTTGTTTCAACGCCACCAATGTGTTGTTTTAAATGGCATTAAATTGGATGTTCTTGAAGTCACATTCGGCGTCCCCCAGGAGTCTGTGCTGGGGCCTCTATTATTTATCATTTTTATTAATGACATTATAGTGGACACAGGCTCCAATATTCGGCTATTTGCAGATGATTCCGTTGTTTACAGAAAATTCGAAATGAACATGATGTCAGTGAATTGCAGGCTGACCTTGAACGTGTTTATCAATGGTGTCCTAAGTCGCAAATAAATTTAAGCACTAACAAGTGCGTCCATATGCGTTTTTCAAAGAAAAAAATGATAATGCTAACCACTATTTAAGAGAAAACATGTTAGGTAAAAATGTAGGTACATATATTTGGGTGTATGATTGTCGCACGATTGTTCCTGGAATGCACATGTGGATTATGTGGTTGCCAAGGCTGCAGTGGCATTGAACCTAATTAAAAGGAACTTGAGATGCGCACATTATCAACTTAAAAACACGGCTTACCTTACCTGTACTCGACCAATTCTAGAATATGCTTGTACTCTTTGGGACCCGTCACAAGTAGGTTTGATTAATGAACTACAAAAAAATCAAAACAGAGCAGCCAGGTTTGTCCTGAGTCGGTATGGAAGAAATCACAGTTGTACCGAAATAAAAAAGAATTAAACTGGGAGTCACTTTCATCACGACGTAAAAAAACTACGTTTGATGTTGTTTTATCAGATATTTCGTAATAAAACAGGAATTGCGAAAGACACTTACCTAAAACAGCCAGAGTACATATCTGAACGTATGGATCACATACAAAAGATTAGGTCATACCGGGTCAGGACGAACCTGTACGTGAATTCGCTTTTTGTGAAAACCATCAACGAGTGGAATGGTTAGCTGTCTGAGCAAGTGTGCAGTAACAATGAAGATGTGTTTTTTTTTTTTTCATGTTTGTAACCCCCCTACTGTAACGCCTCCGGGCAAAGCGGGGTTATTTACGAATAAAGAATAAATAATAAAGAATAAACTCATGATTACGGAGTTAGACAAGGAGAGCAGAGAGGTGGGTCTTAAAATTACTATCCAGATGAAGTAATGTACAAAAACATCGGAAGAGAACATCGCTTCGAGATAGGTAATAGTGCACTAGAAGTTGTGAAAGACTACTACCTGTCTACTTAGGACAGGTAATAACCGCGCAGCCGAACCACGAAATTGAAGGAACTAGAAAAATAAAAATGTGGTAGAGACTTGGATACGAAGCAGAGACTTGGATACTTACAAAGGGGGTTCAGCTTAAATTGAGGACGACGCAGCGAGCAATGGAAAAGAAAATGGTAGGTGTAACCTTAAGAAACAAGACAGCAGAGTGGATCAGGAAACAAATTGCGGTTAAAGGTATCATAGTTGACATGAAGAAAAAAAATGGACACGGACCGGGCATGTAGCGCGTAGGCAGGATAACCGTTGGTCATTGAGAGTAACTAACTAGATTCCCAGAGAGGGCAAGTGGGTTAGGGGGAGATAGAAAGTTAGGTGGGCAGTTGAGATTAAGACGTTAGCAGGTATAAAAGCAGCAGGCACAGGACCGAGTTGACTAGCGAAACACGGGAGAGGCCCTTGTGCTGCAGTGAACGCAGTCGTCGTGATGATGATGTTGATTGTGCGCAAGCCACTGCCGCCAAAGAACTCGCGCAGGGAGGATCGATACCACGCACCTTCTGGTGGGATAAGCGTCCACAGAGACAACCAGATGACGAGACTCCGGAAAATTTCGACCACCTGATGTTCTTTCAATCTACGTACATCAAAGCACCGCGGAGGCGACGTGAATCTCGCTATCAGCGTGCGCAGAACAACAAGCTTGTTTGCGGCCTCCTGCAGCTTGCCACAAAACGCAGGGCGTGAGGTCCTAAACGGCTCTAATCCATCCAATTGCAGAACCCCGGCCGGTCTGTGCACCCCTGCGAGGCGCGGGCAGTGCAAGGAGTCGATGATCATTGAGAGCACTTGGGCGGCTTCCTGTCTCTGTGCCAGGCTACGGCTGGCAGCGCTTTTATTCGCGGGTCTGGTCTTCTATTTGTGGAGCTGGCTGGTAGCAAGTGCGGGTCTCACTACCGATCGGACTAAGTTTGCCTCATTATGATGGCGACGTTGTCACATCTTCGCTTCGCCAGAGGCGTGCTGATTCCGGGGGCAATGCAATAGCGGGTGCAGAAAGCGTCAGGATGCGGATGCAGCCATGGCGTTTTCGGTTGTCCTTATCTCACCTTCAGGGAGAGACAACTTTTCTGGAGCACTTGCGGCAAAACATAGCAGGCTGGCGAAATCTATACAGAATCCTCTTTGAAAGAGAGAGACAACTCAGTTCGAAAGATAAATCTCAAGGGGGGACGCTTGCAAGAAGTGCTCCCCCAGCCTGAACACAACAGGGGCCATGATTCTCCGACAAATACCTCCCCCCCCCCCCCCCGCCACGATTCACGCCACTGCGCTGTTGTAAATAGTGAACATCTGCCACGTTCAAATACACGCAAAAATAGTTATCGTTGAAAAAAAAATGCGGCACACAATGAGAACAAAAATAATCGCTCGGAGATCGGGCTATAGGGGGCAGACGTGTCACATTGTAAGTGTGGATAAGCAGCCAGCGGTGCGTTTTCTGAGCGCTGTGAGCCAACTGTCATAAAAATAAAATGATTTGACTGCTGCCTACTGGTAATGATTGATTGATTGATATGTGGGGTTTAACGTCCCAAAACCACTATATGATTATGAGAGACGCCGTAGTGGAGGGCTCCGGAAATTTAGACCACCTGGGGTTCTTTAACGTGCACCCAAATCTGAGCACACGGGCCTACAACATTTCCGCCTCCATCGGAAATGCAGCCGCCGCAGCCGGGATTCGAACCCGCGACCTGCGGGTCAGCAGCCGAGTACCTTAGCCACTAGACCACCACGGCGGGGCGAGCCTACTGGTAATATACATGCCGTCCATTGCTTAACGGATGCACGAAGCTCATTGAACGTTACTATTACTTGTGAAAGCAACGCAGTCTGTCATTAAAAGGGATGTTCGCGCTTGACGACTGTCTGCGCTTTCGCACTGCAGTGTGTCGCGTTTCTTGTTTTTAGGGGCGAAGCTCCTTATAGCGGCACCCGTTCGTCCCCCGTAGTATGTAACAAGTATAACATTTTGACCTCCAAGGTGGTGCCGGTGAGAGACTACTTCTGTGCGTTGTTGAACAAAAAAAAAGATAGTGCTCAATGTACATGTCAATGGCTGCTAATGGGGAATGACAGACAGGAGCATTCGGCTTTTAGTTTACGCGCAGGCTGCGATCACCATTAGCAGCCATTGGCATGTACATTGAGCACTATCTGACAAGAAAGGGTTGCTACGTTATACTCGCTGGGTGTAACCTCCTTAGCTTTAGAAAGGTTTAGCGAGCGTTGAGCCGCAGTGCCATGAATACAATGAACTTGTATATACCATGAATGAACTCGAGGTGGTTAAAAATGGGAAGTAGATACGAAGCGCAAGCCGTAAGAAAGTAAAAGCCGAATTCTCCGCCTCTCATTTCCCATTAGCAGCCATTGGCATGTACATTGAGCACTATCTGACTGAAAAAGTTTGCTACGTCATACTCGCTGGGCGTAACCTCCTTGGTTTTCGAAAGGTTTAGCGAGCGTTCGGCCGCAGTGCCATGAATACAGTGAACTAGTATATACCATGAACTCGAGGTGGTTAAAGGTGGGAAGTGGACCCGAAGCGCAAGCCGTAAGAAAGTGTGCGTGTGCCACCTCTCGTTTAGTCCTTGGAATGTCCGCTGGATGGCGGTACTTCTATATGGGGAATTAAACTCGTCACTGCAAAGTACGAATCCTCAAACTCACTTTTTAAGGAAAAAATAAATAAATATAGTTTTGAGTTAATTAAGTATTACGGCTTGGTGGCGCTAGCCACCGCCCGATCTAAAGGGTACAGCCATATCCATCCATCCATCCATCCATCCATCCATCCATCCATCCATCCATCCATCCATCCATCCATCCATCCATCCATCCATCCATCCATCCATCCATCCATCCATCCATCGAATATATGATGAAAAGATGCGAGATATACTTAGAGTGTTGAATAGATGGACGAACGGACACATAGACAGATGCATGGATGGACGCATGAACGGACGCAGGGGCGGCTGCATGGACGAACGCAGGGACGGACGCACGAACAGACGCACGCACGGACGGGCTGATGGACGCATGGACGGTCACACTGACGGACGCATGGGCGTACGGAAGCAAGAACGAATGGACGGACGAATTCTTCGCCCCACTCTCCATCATTCACTCCGTGGATATGCTGCCTTTTTTTTTTTTATTTTAGGTGTTAAGCTTGTGTCCCGTCTACTATGCACTGCTGTTGCATGACTGAATTCATTCTTCATGCCCATTGGTCATGAATACCAACACCCTCAACCCCTCAAAAAAAGGAAGAAATCCGATATTTTTGGGCGAACCCGAAAATACAGCGATTACTCATCCACATTTTTATCTTAATAATTTCTTCATGGAATAAACATAGGACAGTCGATAAGTTTAGTCAGGAAAGCTACGTGACTTACAGCGCTTAACCACGCTTGTTCTTACTGCTATAGCAGTATCAAAAGCTAACAGTTCAGCCCGCAGCTTTCTTATATCCATCATCTGAATCAAAGTGATAAAAAGGTTCGATTAATCGATGGAACGAAGTTTTTTTTAATGCAAAGCGAACTTTTTTCTTAGCGAACTTCGGCGACATTGAGCGTATCTATCTATCTATCTATCTATCTATCTATCTATCTATCTATCTATCTATCTATCTATCTATCTATCTATCTATCTATCTATCTATCTATCTATCTATCTATCTATTAATCTATCTATCTATCTATCTAGCCACCTACGAAATTTAGCTTTTCTGGCCGTTTCGATAATGATATTGATACCAAACTTGGTATGATATGACATGACTGTATGAAGAACATATCTGACTAGTCATAACATGAAGATCAGGTCATGGATGTCAAGAATATCATGATTTACATTTTATGGTCCAGCAGCTCTTGCGGTGGTTTCGTTCACATGGCATGTTGCAAAACTGGTATGGTACGACATGATTACGTTGCGAACACAAGCGACAGACCCTAACATGAAAATCATGACATGCGTGCCATGTCACAACATGAGTACATGCCATGCTCATGATGCGCTCACGGCCATTTCGCTAGCCGAATTTGGTATTACAGTACGTGAATGGATGACGAATGTATGATACCGGTGCAAACACGATAAACATGAGTTGCGTGTCATGCAACAACATGACGACATGCTACGCTCATGATGCGCTCGCGGCCGTTTCGCTAACTTCACATGTATCAAACTCGGTATTACGCGACGCGAACGGACGACATAGGTAAATGACACATCCAAACACGATAATCACGACATACGTGTCATGTAACAACTTAACTACATGCCACACTGATGCAGCGCTCGCGGCCGTTTCGCAAGCTCCACATATACCAAATTTGGTGTTACATGACGTGAATGAATGACGAAGGTATATGACTGGTGCAAACATGATAATCATGAGACGCGTGTCATGTATGAACATGACATTATACCAAGCTTATAGCGTGCTCGCGGCCGTTTCGTTAGCTCCACATTTACTAAATTTGGCATCACGTGACGTTAAGAGATGACGAATGTAAACGACGCATCCAAACATGATAATCATGACACGGAAGTCGTGTACGGCATAATTTACCTCCACCTCTAAACATTGCGGTGATTTGAAAGTGGCATATCAACCTTCCTCATTCGTGCTTGGCATATCATCGATTTCCACTGTACGTGAGATCTGCCAATTTTTGTCTTGTCGGCTAAAAGCAACACTACACAGTAACACTAACGTTCCTCTTTCTCACCAGAGCTTTAATAAAGCTTGCGCGCATTTGTTTCAAATAAAATAACGAATCTCAGGGCTGTTTCGCAAAACGGTCTTAGCACTGCTCTGCTTTAAGAACAGTTGCATTACTTTTCGAAAACTATTCGAATTATATTATTATTCAACTTGAACAGAAGGCAGGATAGGGCGCTATCTAGCAATTTTTTTGCAAGTGACATGGAGCTATCGGCTTGTATGGTGTAAAATTGGTAGTCACAGATTACCAACTACCTTGAAGCAATGATTTGTCCATTTACGTGGGGCACCTGCTACACGTAAGAAGTAAAAAAAAAAATGAAGGCAACTTAGCACTAGGGTTGCCAAGCCTGAAAGAAATGCGAAGCTGGCCCGTGAGACTTCTTTGCTTTTCTTCGGTTTGTCTTTCAATATTTTCCTACTCTCTTTTTTCCCGCTTTCTGTCTTTTTTCTCGCTTTCTATTATATATTCTTTCCTCTCTTTTATCGATTTATTTCTCTTTTTATTCTTTTTCTCCGTGTTTTCTCCTTTCTTTCTATTCCTATTTCGTGCTTGCTACTTTTTTTCTTGCTATTTTTACACATGATTTTGGCTTCGTTACGCCCAGCGCACTAGTTGTTTTTTTGCTGATGAAGATAAGTATCGTCATCAAGGCGCTCGAAAAGCAAGAGACGTGAGTCCGCATTCAGTGTGATACACATGGAGTGTTACGCACAGTAACGACGACAGTACAGGACAGCGCTTCATATTTTTAGAAATATCTACTTGGAGTGTACCGTGGGATAGACAGGGGTTGTGTCGAGCCAGTTCTGTCGGAGCCTTGAGGAAGGCAAGTCCGCTTGTCGAAACACAGGCCATGTTTTAAATGCCAAGCATTTCTTGGTGAACTTCGGTGACTTTGAGTGTATCTATCTACCTATTTATCAAGCCGCTTACGTTTGGGTGTTTTCGTGATCACCCCCTCAACTTTGCGTGAACCAAAATTAGCATGAAAGGGTAAGACGGTTTGACGAATATGACGCACTGGTCAAGACATGAATAATTTTACAATCCCGTCGCGTACGTCGTCAGATACTTCCCGCCAGACAGTGGCACATACCCACGGGCGGGTATGTGCCACCGGTATGCGGGCGTGTGCCACAGGTGACTGACACTTACCATCTACCCCAGGAATGACAAGAACACACATAAGCACTTTTAAGGCACCAGCGTTAAGAAATACCCGACATCGGTAGGGTCGACCCGACGAATGCAAAGAATAAATGTCAGGGTAACAGCCAGAATCAGACCCAAGGATTCTGCGGGGCAATGAAGCATTTCGCCACAGACCTACGTCAGGTTTCGGTATTAGTTTTCAACTAGACGCTAATCTTCGTGAAGTGTCAATAGTGGTTGCAGTGCTGCCTACCCAATTTTATAAACATTACATATTTACGCCTTTGATACAGCCGTCACGTCGGGTTAACGTCAATTGTGGCTAGTTGCCTGAAGTTGAGTTATGTAGCAGTGTCCAGGGCCAGCATCCTCGCGAGCATCAGCGCTTTATGTCAGCTTCCGGTGTTGCTGATACTGTTCCAGTTGGCATCGTTGTGCAAGAGCAAACGACTGGTTATATAAACATCTGCCACTCTTCAACATATTTCTGTGCGTGCAACATTTGTACATATATTCATGTTATTTCATGACGTGTCGCTGCATAAAAAAATTGCAACACGGTCACCTTCCCTCCGCATTCTTCGCATAACGTCGATTCCGAAGTACGTGGGATCTGCCGAATTTTTTTTCCACCTACCGTTTCTTGAGATTGGCACCAAACGCGGCCGTCCAACGCGCAAGCGTGCGCAGATGTACCCGGCGGCAGCAGGTGATGCGCAAAAGCAAAAAAAAAAAAATGTAAGTAACAACGGGGTCCGCACAATAAGAGCAGTGAATGGGACCGGTTCTTGTGGGCGCTTTTGTTGTCCCTTCTGAAGGTCAACGGCCAGCCGCCGAGGGGCGACGCCGCGCCGTCCGGGAGTGGAAACCTCGGGTTCAGCGAATTCTGAAAGCGGGCACGCATTTTTTTAACAAGTACTAACACGCATATCAATTGTGTTCCAATCATTGCTCAAAAGAAAAGCACAGACGTAGAGAACCTTAAAAAAATGTTGTGTTGCTTGAATATGTATCGAATATACTTGTCGCCTTTGGTTTCGATATCCAGGAACTACCATCGCACTGTGACGTCACGGGGAGACGGAAATTCGCGAAGTACTAACCGCTTGCCGTGCACGTAAACAGGGAATGATTGTTTAGTGAAGTCTGCGATTGATTGATTGATACGTGAGGTTTAACGTCCCAAAACCACCATAAGATTATGAGAGACGCCATAATGGAGGGTTCCCTGAATTTCGACCACCTGGGGTACTTAAACGTGCACTGAAATCTGAGCACACAAGCCTACAGCATTCCCGCCTCCATCGAAAATGCAGCCGTCGCAGGCGGAATTCGATCCCGCGACTTGCGGGTCAGCGGTCGTGTACCTTAGCCACATTAGGAGCGGCTCAAGCTGACCTAGACATGTGTGTTTTATGAGAAGCATTTTGAGGACATCCACGTAAAAGAACCTTTAAAGCTACAGCGGGCGTTCTCGTCAACGAGATCGCCAGAGAGAGACCGCGCCTGAACCCCGACGCACTACCTACGGTATTCGACAACTACCCTGAACACCTTCAGCGTAAGAAGGAACCTAAAAGGAAAGTGTGAAATATATGTCACCATACCATCGATAAGCGGCAAAGTGCAGCGCCGTTACAGATGTCACCAGTGGGTCATCAAGCACGCACTTCAGAGCCTGCGTTGCAGCGTTCAGTCCACCGTACTTCAAGCTCAGCACCCGCTCTGCAAGTTTTCAATCCCTGCGACATGGACTATGTTGACCGAAGCACAAACTCGCTCTATTGCCTACGCGCGCTATTGCGCAGAAAACAACAACGTTGCCGCGCTATTTATTGAAATAATGGTGACGTTTTAAGCTGTGATGCCCTACGCAGCCACACACTGTACTGACCACAGCATATTTTCGTGGAAAGGAAAGTGGCTAGCATGTTCGAGAAATTGATCAAGAAATCTGCATCGCAGATTCTGTGTGACTGATGTGGGCTAAACCTGATTCGAGAAAGTTTGCCGAATTCAGGGAACTGTATTTTCCCGAGAAGTGTCAGCTTGGTGTTGATAGCTGCGCGCAGTGCAAATGTCTACGAAGCCTCGTGCAAAACAGGCGGCGCAAGAAAAAGTGCGCAACACGCTGTCAGTTTTGCACTCAACAATAAGTCAATGTATCTTGTGCGAAAACGAAAATGGCCACTGTGCAGCAGCAAGCGGCTTGCATGAAAGTCCTAAATGGGGCACTGAATAAATCAGCAGTGCAAGAAAGAGTATAGCAACCCCCTCGAAAGCAGCAACTTGCTGTGAAGATCTGCTTTCTTGCTGCCCAACGACAATCTCTGAAAGGCGTGCCGTACGATGAGAGCTGGGTAGTCGAGTGCCTTTTTATACGAATCGCAGCCCGAGACTCTATGAGCAACTGTGCAAGAAAAATATATTTGTTTTGCCGGGACGAGCTTGCTTGCAAAAATACGTGCAGTGGTATAAATTAGATTTAATTCAAATATATCTTCTGCCTTGAAAAACCAGACCAGGGATATGGATTCCTTGAGCCACTACGGGGGCCTTGTCATTGACCAGCCCCGGGCAAACTATCTGTTCGCGATTAACAATTATAGTACCGCATGATCCGACTATCTCGGCACATCGAGGATACACTCAGCATGATGCTGCGCCATACCGAGTGTGATAAGTAGCTAACAAAATAAAATATCACGACGACTGATCGAGCGGTGTGACTAGCAGTTGACTAGATCGAGTTCGAGTTAAATTACTGCGTTGAAAACAAAGCGAAATGGTCGGAATGAAGACTTAAAAAAAAGCAAGCGCTGTTCTTCAGTTCCGTGTGGCGCGGTTTTTAAAGCAGTAAGATGTACCAAGTGAAAGCCAGCTGCGAGAACACCGTTAATCGGAAAAATTTGAGTGCGAACGTTCTTGTGTAGCTGCGAAAAATAGGGAGTTTTATTGTTCGCCATCGAAAATGCCGTGAGCCAATCTTACGACACGATTTCTCGCATGTAATGAGTCAACCTTTACTTATTAGTTTCAAATGTCAGCTTTTGTAAGCTGTAGAACATTTAATGTGGCTCCTCGTATTTGTCCTTATCGTCGTAAGCACGGAATCGCGAAAACAAGCAGATGACTTGAGGTATGTGCATGCGAAACGCTCCACTCTGCTTGTCCTCGTCTTTTTCCCACCCGTGTTTTCTACCGCATAGTATACTTAGATCTTGAAACGTTTCGCCATTTTATCATTCCAAACCAGCAGAGGATTATCTTGGGGCAGTTATTTGGCAGTAAGATCTTTTTCCGTCCGGTCAAGTCTCTTGTCAAGTGTGCTAAAAGCAACAAAGAAGACTGGATTCACTGCAGAAAGTGCTCTGCTACGCTACTCATAGCGCAGGAGCCGCCGACGTGCGGTGGGCCTTAGAGATCGGCAGCGCTATCATGTGGTGACTTTGGGAAGGCATCAGCGCGCCGGCCACACGAGAGCGTTTGATAATGACAACGTTTGGTAATGACGACATGGAAACCATCATGGTGCTAATCACAGCTTTCACTCTGTTAGTAAGTGAAAACTGAAGTTTCGATCTCACTGGGAGAAAATCTTTTCCTGGCTGCTGGTGTATTCCAAATATGAGGGGGGAGCAAGACATGTGTGCTTTTTGGACAACAAAGTTCAGGCAAGGGAACTCACCAAGGTCCTGGTGCAAGCTTGGTCCTCTCTCCGTTCACGCGCCAAAAGAACGCGCTCGAAATCTTCAGAAGCCACAATGAGTGACGGTCACAGGGCCGCCGCTCTATACGCGCCAAATTTTCTAGAAGCACTCAAAGGTGAGTCAATCGCTGAAAAGGTGGAGTCATCAGCGCGAGCACGAAATAAGCTAAACAAGAAAAAAAGGTGACCTCCATCACAGACACTGTGATCTTCTGTGGGCGACAAGGTGATTATGAGATACCATTACGAGAACCACTATATAGTTAAGAGAGACGCCGTAGTGGGGCGCTCCGGAAATTTTACCACTTTGGATCTTTAACATGCACATAAATGAAAGTGCCCGCGCCTCGAGCATTTTCACCTGCACTTTAAAACACGACAGGAATTCTATTCCACGCCCTGCGAGTCAGCAATGGAGCAACATAACTACTGGACCATCGTGGCGGATACTTTGAAAAAAGACGGTTGGGGTGAAATCATTATGCGCTACTTTTCGTCCCGCTGTAAGGGCGCAAGATCACCTGATTAAAGTATATTACTTAAAATAACTTTCGCACAATGGCAGAATAACTCCATTCTTTCCCATTACCTATACTCCTTGCTCTTCGGTGGCACCTTTCACTTGCAGACGTGGTTCGCCAATGCAACGACCCAAGTTTGCATATGAATTCTCGTGAGTTTATTTCATTTTTGCTAAAAATGATTGTACTGCGTATACTGTTCTTAACCTTGCATGATAACATGTCCACGTCCACCCATGTTTCTTCATTCTGTGCATTTACTGTTGTCAGTTATGTCGCTAACTACAGAAATCACTCTGTGTGCCCTTCCAGCCATGTAAATGCAAAGGGACGAGCAGATGAAGCGAATCAATGTAATTTTATTTAATTCGTCGCATATTTTTTTTTCAGATTTATGTTCCTTATTCTTGCACTGTTTGCCAGACTACTGAACAATAAAACTCTTGATTCGTACAACGGCGCAAACGACATTTCTCATGATGCTCCTTTAGATTTATGACCACCATCTTTTTATTGATCAGCTTGGGTTACATGATGGGTATATTAGTAGAGCTTTTTAAGGTTGTGATTGGTCTGCACGTTTGCCTGCGTTGCAAGTTCTCTCTAAACAACACTTCAGAGCGCCTTTAGCAGTTAAGGCACAGCAAAAATATGTCGTGCACGTGCACGTGTGTGTGTGTGTGTGTGTGTGTGTGTGTGTGTGTGTGTGTGTGTGTGTGCGTGTGTGTGCGTGTGTGTGCGTGCGTGCGTGCGTGTGTGTGTGTGTGTGTGTGTGTGTGCGTGTGTGTGCGTGCGTGCGTGCGTGTGTGTGTGTGTGTGTGTGTGTGTGTGTGTGTGTGTGTGTGTGTGTGTGTGTGTGTGTGTGTGTGTGTGTGTGTGTGTGTGTGTGTGTGTGTGTGTGTGTGTGTGTGTGTGTGTGTTCAGATGCTAGCAGAACGTGCGAAGGTTCAACAGAAATGTTAGTCTCCGGCTTGAGTACACCTTAGCATGCGTTCGAAGATTCACTATGTGATGTGCTTGAACGTGGCCTATCACCTTGAAACTGTGCATGGCTTTTACCATGAAAACTCACCTCTGCCGAGTGAAAATTATCGTAATGATTTACTCCGGCGATATCTGCACGTTCCAGCGGGTACAAGTACGACCATTGCTGCAGCACAATTCCCGTCGCCGAGCCGACTGAAAACGCTCGCGGCCGAGATTCTTGCCCGAAATCTCAGAGTGTGAAATCCTTCACAAACACTGCGACGTTTTTTTCGTATGCAGACATTCACTGTAAAAGCGTCCAGGAATTATATTCGTGATAGTAGCACCGCTTAATTTCTAAATCATGTCAGCGCGAAGCTACGAAATAATAAAAGGTGGGTAAGTGGCGGGGGGAGCGGGTTGCGCCCCTCCCACCCTGGTACGCCACTGGTATGAGACCGAACAGTTCGTGCGCATTTTATTTAAGATATGTGTGAAATAAAGAACATTCATTTATTCAAATGAGTGACCTCTTGTTTTTCTTGTCTGTGTAGTTTCGCATTCTTTGAATAGAAATGCTCAGTACAAAAGCAGCCAAATTACTGAGCCAAAGTAGTGGAGATCTGTAGAAGCAATTAGCAGCTGCAATTTTTAAAAAGCTTTAGAATCTATAACTTTAATCGCTCGTATTAAACTATCCCAAGTATTCGTCCAAGCAGTATTTCAGAAACATGGCAGTATTTTCGGAAACTCGTAAAAGGTGTGTGTGACGAAACCAGAGCCTTTTTAAAGAAATGAAAAGAATTAAGTTTACAATTGATAGCCGCGCGGCGTAAGCTTTTGGAAGCGCACCATACTACTTATCACACATAAGTGCGACTTATATGCATCTGATATTATCGCATTATCTCTTGCAAGTTCTGCATGCAGTGTAATCCCGCGTTGTATGAGAGAGTTTGAAAAAAGAAACCAGATCCCGCGCACAGCGGGAATCGATGACATCGAAGCACGAATGAGGAAGGTTGATATTTAACTTTAAAATCAGCACAACGTTACGAGGCGGACGTAAATTATGCCGTACATGACTTTCATGTCATGATTATCATGTTTGCGCCTGGAATTCATGTTCGTCATTCATTCACGTCACGTAATACTAAATTTGGTACATGTCAAGCTATCGAAACGGCCGCGAACGTGCTATGAGCATAGCATTTAGTAACGTTTTACATGACACGCATGTAATATGATTATCATGTTCGGGCGGGTCATTTACCTTCGCCGCCTATTCGCCCCACGTAATACCAAATTGGGTATATGCATGAAGCTAGCGACACGAGAGCATGCATCACGTAGTCATGTTCTTCGCCTCCGTGAGGCAGCGCCCTACATCGAAGTCACTGGTTGCGCCACCACACATGTGACATATGCGACCTCAAGCAGGGGACCCCAGCAAGCCCACTACCCTCAAGGACTACAGAACACCTATATACAACGATTTGTCACACTAAAACTTCTGGAGTAGCGGTAATGCTCCATGGCTGAAGCCAACGCGCCGCCATGGCAGAAAGTGGACGGGCACATTGTATAGCGTACGTGGCTTTCGCGTTGTTTTTGTGCTATGTTGCGTGTGGTGCCTCTTATTTAACGGGAAGATTACGAACACGTCTTGGGTCACTGTTAGTGACGACGGTGGTGGGCTATTGGGTGGCATTTGGCTGCGCGAATCGTGTGAAGCGGACACCGGGCACAACTTTCGATGTGTAAGTAGGCATGCTTCGCTCCCTCGCTTTTCCTCACGTATTTCCGCGACTACGACTGCATTCGCGACTACATAGATTTTCTTTTTGCGTCTGGGTGCAGAAAGACACTTCAAATATTTTTTGTTCGTGTCAGGACTCTAAAGACGTCACTTTGCGCGGCACATGAGAGTGCGCTCTGGCGAGAAGATTAAGCGCCAAAAAAGAATGACGACTTATGTTCAGTGCACATGTTGAAGCAGGCTGCTTCGTTGAGACAGAGTAAATAACGAGACGACGGGCTTGTAACATTACTACCGTGTTTCCATTGTTTCCAGTGCACTCATAAAAGCCCCCGTATGTGAGCGCTTCGTTTTTGAAACGGTAGTCAATATAGTACTGACTCTGCGTTTCTGAGTTTCTTATATTTGCACGAGCACTAATGCGCTCCCAGTGCCAAAATTTCTTATGCTGCGATATGTCTCGTTTTAAGTGGGAGAAAAAAAGAAACGAGATTTTCAGAAATGTCAGGTAAATAAACACTTCCACCTAAAGCAACTCTCATTGATGGAACTATAAAAATCCCGCCACACTCTAACTTCACCCACAAAGGAGTGATACAGGCAAAAAAGTTGAATTAATCGCGAACGAGGTACAATTAGCAGCTGAAAAAGAAGGGTAAGACATCGTAGCAGTACCAACGGGGTCTTTTAAAATATACTGAGGCTTCTCGGAATTTCATTTACCAGATAATGGAACCGAACATATAATCAGATGATGGATCGAAAGTTTTCCAAGCACCTTTTTCTCCAGATATCCAGGAGCTTCTCACACGAGTACGTGAAAAGGCTAATACCTACCTCCCCCCTCCTCCTCTTCCTCCTCTTCCTAATAAAAAGAGTTTGCACACACGCTGCACTGTTATTTGAGAAGGGCTTATAAATTTTATTTTCACTGCATATGTCCTCACTGGTTACTTCTGCTGTGAGGCAACTGTGTTAACATATGATGCGAATTGATATCCCTGAGTACCCTTTTTTGTTTTTTTACAGCGAAAGCTGTTATGAGAGCACGGGTCACGCGGAGCGCCTCAGTTGTCCACCGCAGCGAGTATCGAACGTAAAAAACTCCGTAAAGAAAAAAAAAACACTAATGACACAATAAGATCCAAACCCGGGTCCGTTGCGTGCCAGCCCAGTATTCTACCACTGAGCCGCGACAGTGGTAGGAACTCGTTTTTAAACTGGCCTTAGGCAGGTTTGATGTCGGGAAAGGAATCGCGTTAATATCAGTAACAAAGCGTTTTAGAACATCAAAGGAATAACCGGGCGTCACCGTATGCGAATCGCGCACCGACTGGGTCGCCCAGTGCTCCAACCCATTAGAAAACATCTTCTCGATCACCTATTGACTGTGGCGCATAACCACTTATCGTCATCAGCCACTGCATGAAAAATTGAACAAAAATTTCCAACAAGTGTGTAGCGGATACCGCGCACGCTTCTCCAAAGAATGAAGAAGGATAGCATGGTGAATTCTGGCCTACTACACAAAATTAGACTACATAATTAGGCTAAACTGCACCTGCGCCAGGTGCAGTCTAGCCCGGCCGAGGCAGCATTTAGGGCTAACAGCCATAGAGCGGTATATAGGTGGCGCAGTGTTTGGGTGGTTCGTGATGATGATAATTTTCTGTATACGACTTTCGACACATCTCGACCGTAACAGTTCTGATGTGAAAAGGCTTAAGCCACTCGTTCAACCAACTCCAAGCTTCCTTTCATCTCCTCACGCTTACTTTGAAACTTGGTGCTCACGATTTCGTGAACAACTCCGTAACGTGAATTCGGAAAAACCGCAAGGGCGGACACACGTCTTGACATGGCGGCCATCTTGTGTTTATAAATATTGTAGGTTTAATTTTTTTACCTATATAAAAATTATGAGCATGCCTTCGATCAGATGAAATTCATAAACGAATATGGGTTCCCAACCGGGCAAATGCGTTGTCCTATTCACTCCTTTCTGAAACTGATCAACCGTCCGTAGCGATCTTACACAACTGATGGTGTGGAACACCGGTAAACGCTACAAAACAATAAAAAAGACAGGTATTACAAAAGTTGGACGCGCTATATATAATAGTCAGACTATTCAGATATATGTTTGAAAGAGAAATTTCTAGGGAAGACACTTGCAAGGGTTCGCCCCAACAGCACAAGGCAGCTGACCGTGCAATAATACCTGAATGCATGGAGTCTGCGAAAACATGCATTGATTTCTGTTGTTTCTCAGTATACTCGTGTGTCTAACGAACTCTTCCCACTTTCCTTGCCCAGCTTGGTCAAGTCTCGTTGATACGGAGCCGGAAAATAAAACGTATTATACAAAGGTTGTATTAACCAAAGTGGTTAAAAATGAGAGAGAAAAAAAAGCGCACATTTCATTGACCAACGTTGAAGTAGCTGTGCCTTTCGAGCTACACTTTATTCTCTAGTGGTTCTACGGAAAGGCAAAGCCGAAAAACTGCATTCGCGACGGAGTGTCTTAATTAATCGTGAATAGTTGGAATGCTGTTTGAGCTACCGAAGAATAAACGTGGAATTTCAGGGTCCACTGCCACGGTCATATTTTCCAATCTTGGGCAAAAATATGATGGTATAAAGCGCGCCAAGTTGGCAGGGAATAAAAAGTGAAACGAATCAGGCCGAAAAACGTACTATGCAGAATCCACTACACTAATAAGGTGCCTCATCAAACGCTGTCGTAGGAAGACGCGGCGCGAGGTATGAAAGCCCACATGATCAAAGTGAAAATCAGATTAAGTATTGAGCCTGCCGACTATTCGCCGTCAAAGAAAAGAAGAAAAAAAAACAAAAAAGGGTGTGACAGCGCCCTTTCGAAGGATTACTGACTGTTAATACAGATGTACTAAAATTATCAAATTATGTGACGCCGCAAGTGGTAGCGGTATCACCAAAATAATTTTATCGGAAGTGCCGACTGCGTCCGTGTTCTTGCCTTCACCATTGTTTTCGATCCTTCACGCTTCGGTGTCACGCGGGTACTTTTGATGAAGAGTCTGATCCCGATGGAATTTCACGATCGCGATTGGCTTCCTTACGCTGCAGCCAATCTCTGTTATCCCCATGGGGTTCTATCGCTATCAGTGGTATTAATTAACAAAAACAGATTGCCAGAATGGTGCAGGAGTTGTCGCATGCGCTGCCCGAAACGAGCGTCCACCGAGTTTCAAACAGTGGCAGTACGCGACACAGTGGGGGAAGGGTGCGGACGAGAGAACGTTTTACCTGTTGGAGCAGGACGACACCTGGCGCGTGTTCTTCTCTCAAAGTGCTCTATGCAGATGACGCTTCACTGAATCCATGACGGCAACAGAAGAAGCAACGCTCACCGCAACACACGCAACAGCAACAGCGCAAACCTCGTCCACTTCATCGCGACTCATTCGGTGCGTACCGCCGATGGTGGTTGTTGCATCGTCTGCTCGATGGGCCGCCTCGCTCCGGTCTTCTCGTAAACGGGAACCGACCCAAAAGGCGAAGCGGCCAGAAACGGAACCGAAACTGTAATAGCGAAGAGAACGCTTTATGGAGAGTGGGGAGCAGAGCTGCCGCCACACGCACACCCGCGATCGTGGTTGGCCAACGAAAAAAGGAAAGAAAAAAAACCAAAAGCCGCCGCCGCACCTGCTCTTGTGGCGCGTTTGTTTGTTGTTCGCGTGTTTCCGCATTAAACGTGACCCCACGATGAATGCGTGCGTGCCAGTTCTTGCGGTGTCCGTTTCAGCGCGCCGCGAGGTCAAAGAAAGCAGAAGTGTGCACCTATTCCTTGTAGTCACTTCATTTTAAATGCGAAGCATTTCTTAGCGAATTTCGGCGACTTTGAGCGTATCTATCTATCTATCTATCTATCTATCTATCTATCTATCTATCTATCTATCTATCTATCTATCTATCTATCTATCTATCTATCTATCTATCTATCTATCTATCTATCTATCTATCTTAGCCGCCTTCGAATTTTAGCTCTCCTGGCCGTTTCGATAATGGTATACCTATACCAAAATTGGTATGATATAAAATGACTGTATGGCGAGTATAACTGATTAGTCGTAACATGAAAATCATGATACGTATGTCATGAACGTCGTGATTTACATTTCATGGTCTTGCTGCTCTTGCGGAGGTTTCGTTCACATGGCATGTTGCAAAACTGGTATAGTATGACATGACTGCGTGGCGAACATAAATGACCGACACAAACGTGGAAATAATGACGTGCATGTCATGTGAGTCATGACTACAGGCCACGCTCAAGCAGTGCTGGCGGTCGTTTTGCTAGCTTCACATATACCAAATTTGGTATTACGGCACGTTAATGGACGACTAAGGTATATGACTGGTGCAAACATGATAATCATTGCACGGAAGTCATGTACGGCACCATTTACCTCCACCTCGTAACGTTGTGCTGATATTAAAGTGACATATATCAACATTTCTAATTCGTGCTCATCGATTCCCACTGTACGTAGGATCTGCCTTTTTTATTTCTTTTTAAATTTATTCATAATTATTTCGCATCTACCCACCAGGCCTTATAGCATTTAATTTACGCGCTAATGAGGAAGTAAGTGCGGTTGAGTAAAAAATTGGTGAAGCTTGCCCTGCACTGCATGTGAAGCTTAATTGGTGAAGCTTGCCCTGCGCAAGCCAAAAATCAGCGAAATCGCACGCTTCTAGGCCTTAGGTGATGCGCAGGTTGTTTTTAGGTTGCTCCTGTTTAAGTCGTGGCTGCGTTGATCCTCAGGGCAGAGTTAAGTCACAGACGCGATTCGGGCGCGTCGCGCATGGCCTTCTCGAAGCCGCTGTTGCTTCCAAGGTATTTTATGCACTCGGGCGTCTTTGGCTCACCGCTGCAGTCGCTTCACAGCCATCTTTACTGTTTGCTTCATTTTTTTATTAGAAGTTGCATGTAGAGATATTTGACCTATTTTGTGGCAGATACCTTATTATGATGATGATAGTTTTCCGAAGGGTCACGTAAACTTCTGGGCTACATAACCGTTTGGGGGGTTCAGTGAACTATGTGGGAGGCATGCCCGTCTGTGATGGTGATAGTTTTTTTGGTACGGAGCGGAAAACTCGCTAAACAGCTTCGCTGTTAAAATTTCTTCACAACATGAATACTGCTAACAAATACTGCTGAAGTCACAACGAAAGCTAGAAGAGCGGCCTTTCAGAGCCTTCTCGAAACACTTATTGGGTAACTACTGCAAGCACACTAGCTTGATATCCGCTATAGGGCATTATTAATAAATTTTTTGGTAGTAGGCCAGCATTCCCTGTGTTATTTTTCGTCATTCTTCTGAGAAGCGTGGTATCCGCTTAACGCTTGCATGGAATTTTGTGTCAATTGTTTTTCAGTGGCTGTCGACGATGACGAATTATGGCTGAAGTTTAATAGAGGAACAAAACAAGATTTTCTAATGGGTTGGAGCATTGCACGGCCCACTCGTCACGCTATTCGCATTGTTCGACGACTGATTGTTCTAGAGCGCTTGAATGCCCACAGCGGGGGCGCGCGCATCGAGGCACCCTATAGGTTGTTCTTCCACTGCGTTAAAACGCTTTGTAAGTCGTATTAACATGATTGCTTTCCCGGCATCGAGCCTGTCTAAGGCAAGTTTGCCACGAAATGACAAGCAACGTGTACGATTTTTATCTGTCAGATTTCTCAATGAATATTTGTTTTCAGTGACTCGCAAAAAGTTGTACAACGATGTGTGTGATGCTGTTTTAGCTGAACCTCTGTATCGTGCCATGTGCACTGGAGGGCAAGGGAAAGATGTGTTTAAACAAGTGAAGATAATGCAAGTGGTTTCTGCCGCAAAGTTCTTTTTTTAAGTTTCACACGGGTACATTATCTGTCTGGACATTTGAAGCAGACCATGGTTTTTACCCACCTTGGGGGACAAATCGCCTTATCTGTGAAAAACCGGAAACAATATAGCATGTTTTTTTTTTTTCACATTGTCGGGAGGGAATATATTTTTGGGGTGTAATTCAAAGGACGTTAGAAATGAAATTACCTTTAAATTCTTATGGTATAAAATTACTGCCAATAGTCGACGAAGAGGGAATGCCTTTTGATTTGATTATGCTATGTGGCCTTCACTGTTTATGGCGGGTCTATATGGAACGTTTTTATTGCGATCAGGATGCACGGTCTGCACGAATGTATTTCCGTGAATGTATGGCCAAGTTTGTTGAACTGCAGAAAACTCAGGAGATTGTACCTGAGTGGTTGTCGAGGGCAGAGCCTCTGGCAGCACATAGAGAATTTTAGTTTGTGTCGGACTGTTACTGCTTGTTTTTGTTGTGCTTGTGGTTTGCCTACAAACAGGCAATAAAGCAACAAAAAAAACAGCGTAGCTCAGTGGCAGAATACTGGGCTGGCACCCAGCGGACCTGGGTTCGAGCCCCGGTGTATTATTTGCTAGTTTTTTTTCTGATTTTGCGCGATGTGGTTATGGACACTGGCGGCGGTGGCGGCGGCGGAGGACAACTGCGCGTGACCCGAGTTGTGATCTCATAACAGCTTTCACTGTTGAATGTGTTGCAGAGCCCACCTTATAGGCATAACGAAACCTCTGCTCACTGCAGATTGTGTCCTAGCACCAGAACCAACTCCAATTATTCTTTCTAGATAACTTCTGAGTCCCTGTCGCAAGAGCCAGAACCTTACCAGGAGCGATAGCAGGCTGCTCTGTGCGGGTTGTAACCAGAGCTCCGGACAGTGAACCGGGCCAGAGGGGTCACCGAGGCACAAAAGTCTTTGGTCATATATAGAGCGGCCCCAGGCCCCATCGTTGTCCTGCTTCCACCTTCCACCCCCACACGATTGTTTCATCATCATCATCATCAGCCTGGCTACGCCCCCTGAAGGGCAAAGACTTCTACCATGATTTCCTAATCAACCCAATCTCGTGCTTTCTGCTGTCACTTTAATCTCATAGGCTCACCTAACCTCTTGTCTTCTTCTCGTGCGTTTGCCTTCTCTGGGAATACAGTCAGTTACCTTTAATGAACAGCGGTTATCTTGCCTAGGCGCTACGGGCCCAACCTATGTCCATTTCTTCGTCTGATTCCAACTATGATATCTTTAACCCCTGTTTGTTTCCTGGCCCACTCTGCCCTCTTCCTCTCTCTAAACGTTATACTTATAATTTTCCTTTCCATCGCTCGCTGCGTCGTCTTCAATTTGAAGGGGTCCTGCGACACTTTTGGGGCAGCCTTATTTAGCACCAGAACGCGTGTAGCGATTGTTACTGAGACGAATGCAAGAAGAATTATAGAAATTGGTGCTGATGTAGTCGGGGGTCTGCCCAGAGGATCAGAACCAGTGAGAGTCTCGGGGGGATATCGAAGAGAGGAGTCCGAAGCTGTTACCAGTAACCTTTATTAACATTATTTACAGGTAGCGTGTTACCACATGATGGTGGTCGCATCATGGAAGCTCTCGGTGGAAGCTTGACGGGAGCTTCCGGGAGCTTTTCGGAGTTTCTCGGGAGCGTCTCAGCACTCGCGTTTTATGTCCCGGTCTTCCCAGGATTCCTTACAGAGAAAAACAATGTGGGCCCGGATAGTCCAGTGAAAACTGCCATCGTCATATCCGCCTCCAAAAAGGAAGAGTGAACCACTGCCTCGTTCCCTACCCAGGAGGGAGGGAAGAGGCACGCCAAGTTCGTCCCATGCCGAGGGGGAAAACACTGCACATTGCGCACGACAGGGTACAGCACGGTGGCGTCAGGGGCGTAGCCAGAAACTTTTTCGGGGGTGGGGGGGGGGGGGGGTACAGGCATCAGCTTTTCTCTGTGACGTCTCTATCAGCGGTAGTTTAAACAGATGGTGCACATGTATATAAAGTCATGAGATCCCCCCTCTCCCCATGCGATTGGTGGTGAAGAGTAAGTAAAAGTACTGTAAGAATGATTGAGTGATATGTGGGGTTGAACGTTCCAAAAGCGCTATGTGATTATGAGAGACGCCGCAATGAAGGGATACAGAAACTTAGACCACCTGGGGTTCTTTAACGTGCGTCCAAATCTGAGCACACATGCCTACAGCATTTTCGCCTCCACCGAAAATGCAGCTGCCGCAGCCGGGATTCGATCCCGCGACCTGCGGGTTAGCTAGCAGCCGAGTACTTTAGCCAGTAGACCACGGCGGCAGGGCAGTACTGTGAGAAGTACTCGAAATACAGTAAACGGCAGCTGCAGTGACCGTTTGGAGCAACGGCCTCTCGCCACCCCATTGAATGGACTAGTCTTCGAAAACGCACTATTGCGATCACCCACCCGATCGAAGAAGACATCGTTAATTGTTAATCTTTGTTAAGCGTAGATGCGTAGTGCTCATCGAGGTGAAGTGCGTTTGACAGGTCAAGGAGAGTTCCGCTTATAGCGAGGAATGAGAGGTATGCACAGCACTTTTTTGTACATTCATAATTACATTTTTGTATTGCTTACTTTGCTTAGTAAATTTCTTACTGTCTATGTCTGTGACTTAATCTCTATAGGAATAATTTTTACATTAATCTCTATATTGTCACGGCTAAAGGCCGGGCAAGGAGACAGAGGACGACGAAGTGATGAGCGTGGACAGCACCCACGATTCCTCTGAGAAAGAAGAAGTCGAAGTGGCTGCTCTTTTGTTCTGTTAATACAGACCTCGTTTTTCTGGTCGCACCGTCGTCCTGTACTCTGTTATTTTCACCTAGCGACAATATGTCAAACCACCCTGACGCAGTGGTAGTTTTAGTCAACATTTTTTTTCTTACTTTACTGCGTGCATCTAAACATGCTTGTGATACGCAATAAGTAATTTGTTTAAGATATGCTGCGAGTCGCCAATACCATTTTGCACACGTCATTTTTCGGGGAGACTTTCAGTTGCACTGTGACTGTTGATCTCAATGAAGTACTTTAATCGTAGAGGTTTTATCGTTCAATCTGCAAGGGAAAGGTAATCACTGATGAGAAATGTTCACTTGGTCTCACACCTATTTTTCACCTACTCCCATAAAACTTCGTCGCTGCGCATATGCGCTAAAACACTTGAATACGCGCAAGAACGCGGTATGTTCTCGTTTTTTTTGTTTGTTTTCGTAGCTCTCTTCACTCGGCTCCCTGAAACGATAGCGTTACGGCAAGGTGTCTTCCGTTGTTTGCAAGCGTGTAGCCAGCTTTTCTCTTTACTTGAACAGATTTAGAATTGTACAGAATATTTCACCACGCAGCATACGTGCATCCATGTTTCTAACACTTACACCAGCGTGAACGGGAGCAGCCTCTAACTACACGAAATCTTCAGTGATCGGTTCACCAGTGGTGAAGGAATGAACTCCGGAGTTGCCCAGAGCATAGTGCACCATAATCCATTTCTCAGAACGCGTGAGCACCGGCGAGAACTGCCAGCGCATGCAACACGAGTTTACTTACGCTCTACTGTGCGCCGTCCATATGCCTGTTGGTTTTCTTTTTCGGGCATTCTGATGCGAGTCGCTGGAATTTCACTACTGCCATCCCCTCCTTCACGTTCATCAACGTTTGTGGTATTTCATCACAACGCGACAGAAACTACCAGCCTTCCGTATGGGCGCAATCACAATCGTGAGACATCTCGTGCGCACAGCAAGATACTATAGGCGAGTGCAACCTTGCCAGCACCTGAAGGGAAGCGGAGGAAACGTATACCTGTGAATCTTTCCGCCAGTCGAAAAACAAGCGCCAGTGTTTAAGGCGGAACTTTACCAGGCGACATGCATCGTCACTAAAGTTCTCGTTTCTCGTATTCAGGGTCACTGCCCGAACATTGCTGAGCTCGTTGCCTCCTAGCAATTCGAAGTCACCCCCTTGAAATACGCAGCCTATACGTATTTCTTGGTAGTTCCTGTCCTGGGTCGCTCAGCGCCCTTCTATGAGACCCGATGATCGAGCCGAAACGCCCACGGTATAATGCTTGGTGATTATTTCTCGAAAAGCGACGCTGCTCCCAGTGCACACTTGACAACTGGCAAAAATGAGAATGCCGCTTGTCACAGGCAGGCAGCTTTATCGAAGTAACGTACCAGTGGCTGGTGTGGAAGAGCACTTTAGGCTTTCAGTATTTCTGGCCTTTTCTGGGCTATTTAATAGAACACTTCAATGGGCGCTTTAAAAGGCATCGGCACACCTTGAAGATGCTTTCATCGCTTCTGCCACTCTACCCACTGCTGAGAAGTTTACTGACGTGTATACTCGAACATTATCTCAACTTCAGCATTGCAAGGGGAGTTAGCAGGACGATTATGCGAAATGAAAGCGAGAGCAGCGAGAAACGCTTAACACGTCTGCGATGCAAGCGGTTGCCCATTGCCAAGAGGTATTCTTCCTAAACGTGCATCATCTTCTAAAGATTCCGGCAACTTTGCTGGTGAGCACAGCTGAAGCAGAATGGGTTTCTTCATAGCTGAGGCGGCTGAAGTTGTACCTGAGAGCTACAACAACACATGAAAGATTGTTTGACATCTCTCTCTGAACATCCACCGTGAAATACGTAGAAGTCCGTCCGAAAGACATTCTCTCTGTTCTTTAACGGGAACGTAGTCGGCTTCAGCTGAATGTGTGTGTATTATCAACCATAGGCACCAGCTCAATCAAGGATAACGGTAAATTGAAGTCATTCTTGGATTGAGACGTTTTGAACAGCAGTAAACACGTAGTTGTTAATGATCAATTGATAGGGTTTGACATCTCATGGGCGACTTCAATGCCAAGGTAGGGAAGAAGCAGGCTGGAGACCAGGCAGTAGGAGATTATGGCGTCGTTAATAGAAATGCCAGAGGAGAGCTATCAGGAGAATTCGCAGAACGGAATAATTTACTGATCTTGAATACCTTCTACCGAAAACGAGGGAAACTAAGTGGACATGGAGGAGCCCTAATGGCGAAAGTAAGAACGAAATAGACTTATACTGAGTGCCCACCCAGGCATCGTGCAGGATGTGGAAGTGGTTGGCAAGGTACGTTGCAGTGGACCATCGAATGGTACGGTCTCGAATTCGCCTATACTTGAAAAGGGAACGACAGAAACTGATATGCAAGAAGCCAATAAATGAGCTAGCACTGAGAGGGAAAGTACAGGAATTCAGAGTCTCGCTTCAGAACAGGTACTCGGCTCTTATCAAGGAAACCAGCTTTAGCGTTGGCGCAATGAATTATAATTTCACGAGTATCATTACGGAGTGTGCAGTGAAAGTTGGAGGTACGATAGTTAGACAGGACTCTGGCAAGCTGTCTAAGAAGACGAAGAACCTTCTTAAAAAGCGTCAAAGCATGAAAGCCTCTAATAGAAACAGACAAAATAGAATTGGCAGGGCTTTCGAAGTTCATTAATAAGCGTAAGGTATCCAATGTAAGAAGGTATAACATGGAGAAAATTGAACACGATCTGAAGAACAGAGGACGCGTCAAAGAGCAGAAGAGGAAACTTGGGATAGGCAAAAACCAGATGTATGCACTAAGAGACTAGGAAGGCAAACTACCAATATGGATAGGATAGTTAAAATAGCGGAGGAGTTTTACAGACATCTGTACAATAGCCGAGACAACCACGACCTTAACATAAGAACTAGCAGTAACCCAGACGGCACCCACGAGTAACGATAGAAGTCAGAAAAGCCTTTGAGGGAATGCAAATAGGCAAAGCTGTTGGTGAGGATCCCATGACATCATATATGCTAAAAGACGAATGACAGATTGTGTTACAGAAGCTACCCACCCTGTTTACGAAGTGTCTCCTGACGGGAAGAGTACCAGAATCTTGGAAGAATGGTAACATCACCCTAATACATAAGAAAGGAGGTGACAAGGACTTGAAGCATTACAAACCGGTAAGCTTGCTCTTTATCATATACAAGATATTTAGAAAATTAATTGCTAACAGGATTGAGACAACGTTAGAATTCAATCAACCAAAGGAACAAGCAGGATTTCGAACAGGCTACTCAGCAATCGACCACATTCATACTATCAATAAGGTAATAGACAAATGCTCGATATACAGCCAACCACTACACATAGCCTTCACAGATTACGAGAAGGCGTTTGATTCAGTAGAACTATCAGCAGTCACGCGAACACTGCAGAATCTGGGCATCGACGGAGCATATATAAACATCTTGGAAGAAATATACAGGGGATGAACCGCCATCATAGTGCTCCATAAGAAAGCGACAATATACCAATCAAGAAGGGTGTAAGGCAGGAGGATACAATCTCCCCACTGCTATTTACCACGTGCTTCCAGGAGGTTTTCAGATGCCTAGAAGGGGAAGAGTTAGGGATTAGAGTTACTGGAGAGTACCTTAGAAACCTACGCTTCGCCGACGACATCGCATTGCTGAGTAGTAACTCAAGGGACGTATAGCAACTCATGATCATGGAGTTAGACAAGGAGAGCAGAAAGCTAGGTCTTAAAATTAATCTGCAGAAAACGAAAGTAATGTACGACAACCTCGGAAGAGAACAGCGCTTCGAGATAGGTAATAGTGCACTTGAAGTTGTAAAAGACTATGTCTACTTAGGGCAGGTAATAACCGCAGAGCCTAACCACAAGATTGAAGTAACTAGAAGAATAAGAATGGGGTGGAGCACATTCGGCAAGCACTCTCAAATTATGACAGGTAGATTGCCACTATCCCTCAAGAGGAAGGTATATAACAGCTGTATCTTGCCGGTACTTAGCTGCGGAGCAGAAGCCTGGAGACTTACAAAGAGGGTTCAGCTTAAATTGAGGACGACGCAGCGAGCAATGGAAAGAAAAATGGTAGGTGTAACCTTAAGAGACAAGAAGAGAGCAGAGTGGATTAGGGGACAAACGGGGGTTAAGGATATCATAGTTGAAATAAAGAAGAGGAAATGGACATGGGCCGGGCATGTAGCGCGCAGACAGGATAACCGCTGGTCATTAAGGGTAACTAACTGGATTCCCAGAGAAGGCAAGCGGGTTAGGGGGAGACAGAAGGTTAGGTGGGCAGACGAGATTAAGAAGTTTGCGGGTATAAATTGGCAGCAGCAAGCACAGGACCGGGTTAACTGGCGGAACATGGGAGAGGCCTTTGTCCTGCAGTGGACATGGACATAGTCAGGATGATGATGATGATGATGATGATGATGATGATGATGATGATGATGATGATGATGATGATGATGATCCTCCAAACACCACGATATGACTACGAGAGACGCCGTAGTGGCGTGCTCCGGAAATTTTACCGCTTTGCTTCTTTACCATGCACCTAAATCAAAAGTGCACGGGCCTCAAGCATTTTCGCCTACATCGAAAACACGACAGGGATTCAATCACGCTACCTGCACGTCAGCAATAGATCACCAAAACCACTGGACTGCTCTGGCAGGTATTAAAAAATACGGTTCTGGTAAAATCAGTATGCGGTACAGTTTTCATCCAGCTGTAAGGAAGCATGTTCAACTGTATGAAACATATTGCTGAAAATCACTTTGACAGCATGGAAGAGTGATTCCGTTCTCTCCCATTGCCTACTTCTTGCTTTCCAGTGGCACATTTGACTTCCAGACGGGGTTAGCGGATACGAAAGGTGTGAACGACAATGCAACAACCCTATTTTGCATGTGGCAATTCTTGCAAATTTTGGGTAAGATATGGGCATATAATGTGACATGCAATGCGCAGGATAATCTTTGTGTCTATTGAAAAAGATAATCAACAGTATTACGCTATGTAATCTGTCTGTTTGCGGCATGAGACATTACTTGCACAAAGTTTTTTTTTCATTCATTGTAAAAAATTGTGGTTCCTATGTATATTGCTCGTAATTTCACATAGCACGCCCACCTATGTTTCTCCATTCTGTGCATTTCTTGTCGTGCGTCATGTCGTTAGTTGCATAAATTGCTCGGTGTGCCCTTCTATAGTCATGTCAATGTAAAGAAACGAACTGATGAAGCGAATCAATGTATGCAATTTGTAGTATATTTTTTCAGCCTTATGTTCCTTATTCTTGCGCTGCTTGCCACAGGGCTGAACAATAAAGCTTGTGCTCACTACAGCTGCCCATACTGCATTTTTCATTACACAGCTTTAGGTTTAGGACCCCCATTTTTTTATTTATGAGCTTAAGTTACATTATGAGTATTTTAGCAGGCCTTTCTAAGGCCGTGATTAGCCTGCACGTTTGCCTGTGTTTCACCTTCGTCACTAGACAACACTTCGGAGTGCCTTAACGTTTGGGCATAATAAAGATATGTATAAATATATTGTACACTCGCATACCAACCGAGTTAGGTGTATAAATCGAATATTCTGTCGCGCGCGTGCGTGTGTGTTTAAATGTTAGCAGAACGTGCGAAGGTCAAACAAAAATGTTATTCTTTGGCTCTAGTATATCTGAGCACACGTACGAAGAGTCACACTGTAATATGCTTGAACGTGGCCTGTCAGACCTTGGAACTGCGTCTGGCTATTTCCATTAAAAGAAACATTTCCCCATTGAAAATTATTGTAGTGTTCGACTCCGGTGAGATCTCTTCCGGCGGGTACAAGTATGAGCACAGCTTTAGCAATAATCCTGTGGCCGAGCCAACTTAAAACAGTCGCGGCCGAGATTCCTGCCCAAAATCTCACAGAATGCTAAGCCTTGAGAAACACCGCAACATATTTTACCGTATGCAGACATTATCCATTGTAAAAGTACCCAGCAATGATATTGATAGCAGCGCTTAATTTGTAAGTCATGTCACCGCGAAGCGACAAAAAGAATGAGTTGAGTAAGTGGCAAGGGGGGGGGGGCGGTGTTGGACGAAGAATTTCAGGAAGGTTTCAACCCCCCACCCCCCTTCTCTTGGCTACGCCACTGGATCATGGCGTTGAGTACTGTGGATATCGACTCGGTAGTCCGCTGCAGTGATGAGTACGCGGCGCCGGGTTGGCCACGGTTTGTGGAAACGGCGGCATGGCAGCACCTCGAAAAATGTGAGAACGCACCCGAACAAGGATCTGAGACGCCTGCCCATTTTCCAGGGCTCCCTGAGCACAAAGCAAGTCGCCTCGATAGCCAACAGCTCTTCTTAATCCGTCAATCGGTCAGGCGTGCCCAAAAGGTTTTACGAGGGGCTCCGACGGCCCTGGATAATTCGATGAACGACCTTCGTGCTGTCGCCACTCTTTGCATGTCTAGAAGCCCTGACCCGGAAGGAATAAGGGTGGGCTCAGCCGCAACGTTTCATGCGTCCAAGCGGCGCCAAGCCAGGCAGGCCATCATAACAGTGCACGGAAAGTGAAGTTATGAGTCCTCAAAGTTCAAAACTCGAGCAGACAACGACGAGAAACGTTTTCTTTCGCATTTTACCCGCCTGCTGACGTCAAAGACCGCTTCCAATCATAGCGGGCATCTAGTAAAGACATACCGGAAATGTCACCTCATGGTGGCCTTCCTACAATACCTCGCTACCGCTATTTTTGACGGCATTGTTAGCATGGCTACTACGAACCATGTGCACATGCGTTTAAGGTCCCTAGAAAAAACAAGTTTTTTCCATCTATGGACCGTATACGTGCGTCGGGTAGCAGACGCCCCCACGGTCAAACTACGTAAGATACATACATCCGCTTTGGGTGGGGTCGCTTCTCGACTTGCTTGCAAGATGCGTTCTATGGCAACGCCGGCGCCCCCCGTCTGTCACATTTTGGCTCGCGGCATGCATCCCCACCTTTAGTTGCCTCGTTTGCAGGCTAATTGTTGTGCTCGTAGTTCTGAAAATACGTCATCTAGAAACGGCAATGATTCCCTTCTTAAAAAGTGTAAAAACGTTTTTGTTTTGCTCTTTTTAACATTCACTTGTAAGGCCTAGCTACCGCTATACGAATATTGCACTCTATTTATCGCGTCAAGCCAATAAAAAGCAAACGGTCCTTGTCGACACGTCACACAACAGGTTAAATTTCGGCGTTGGCATTTGCGCAACGATATCGGCGCGTTCCACAGCACCAAAAGAACCGATGAAAAATACATGCTAAAATAGTTTCGCGGGCCCCTTTAAGCTAAACCTTCTTTGTAAGCCTCCAGGATTCTGCTCGGTAGGCAAGTACACCTGTTATATACCTTCCTGTTGAGGGATTATTTCCTCTTTATGAATTGCCGGTCATTATTTGAGAGTGCTTGCAGAATGTGCTCCACCCTATTCTCATTATTTCACTCGATCATGGTACGGCTCCGCGTTTACAATCTGTCTTAAATAGACAACTTCTAGCTTCTCTCAACCTATCGCAAAGCGCTGTTTTCTGCCGAGACTGTTGCACATTACTTCAGTTTTATGCATATTAATTTTCAGACCTACATTCTTATGCTTTCCGTGTCCAGTTCAGTAATCATGAGTTGTAATTCGTCACCTGAGTTACTCATCAAAACAATGTCAGCAACGTTTCGCAGGTTACTAAGATACTCCAATAACTCTTATCCCCAACTCTTCCCAATATCGGGGCCCTGAAATCCTCCTGTTTCTTCCTCCACCGTTCTCTATTAGGATTCTGCCGATTTCTCTATGGAGAACTATGGTGGCTGTGGATTCTCTGTAGATTTCTTCCAGTATGTTTCTGTAGGGTTCTTCGATGCCCTGATTACGTAGTGCCTGCGTTACCACAGAACACCTACCAGTTCTCACGCCTTCTTCTCGTAATCTATGAAAGCTATGTATAGGGGTTGGCTGTATTCAGCGCATTTCTCTATTACCTGAGATTGTGGTTATAAGAGGGAAAAGAAAAGTGAGCACCGTAACTGTCTGCATCAGCGTGCGACACCTCAACAGTAGCTCACAAGGGATGGGAGTGAGGAGGGATTAAAAATTGCCCGCAGCTTCCCTCGGGGGAACACTGAGGAGGATGCGGACCATATAATTGGTTAACGGGGTGTTAAAGTGCGACTTACTTGGGTCAATGGCTAAATTGGTTAACGTGGTTGTGAAATGGGGTGTTAAATTGCGACTTACTTGGGTCGATGGCTAAATTGGTTAACGTGGTTGTAGGAGGGGGTGTTAAATGAGTGAACACGTACACACGTATGCGAAAGGGCGGCGCTGGTCGAAGGGACGTCGATCATTGTGTTTGTGGATTCGTTGGAATTCATTTCACCGCGACCTTGGACGTCGACGCGCCGTACAAACCAACCGACGAGCGGCAACTGAGCGAGCGAGCGCCGACCTTGAGTATATATACAGCTCGACGGCGCATGCCCTGTCAGCTGTTGAATGTTCTCGAAGCGCGACGCCACATGCGCGTCCACTGGAGAATCAGGAGAATTGTAGATGTCGAACGCGGTGTGTAGAGGAGGAAGGGTGCACAGATGGTGGAGGAGTGAAGCGCGCGCGGTGTGTAGAGGAGGAAGGGATGCACAGATGGTGGAAGAGTGGGCGACGGCGCGTCGGCGCATGCGCGCGCGTCAGCTGTCGAATGTTCGAGAAGCGGTGCGGACGGCGCACTATAAGGCGCGAGTATAAGATGCTCCGCATCTAAAAGATAGGATTAAAGGTAGAGAGAGAGAGAGAAGCGCTAAGACAGTGAGCGACGACATAAGAGAGATAGGAAAGATGGAAACACGGTCACAGGAGTCCGAGGACGGGGCACCACTTGCGAGAGCTCTTGTCGGCGCCAGGAGATGGCATAGGGCCAACCCAATCGGCCAGAGCTGCGCTGTTGTCGGAGATCGCGAGGGCACAACCGGTCAGAGCTGCGCTGTCGTAGATACCGGCGGCAGGAGGTGGCGTAGGACCAACCCAGTCGGCCAGAGCTGCGCTGTTGTCGGAGATCACGAGGGCACAACCGGTCGGCACGAAATCCAGCGAGCGAGTCCTGATTTATAGTATGAATATGGTCTATTGTGGAGTAGCCGGTACGAAATCCTGCTTGGTCCTTTGGCTGATTGAACTCTAATATATTCTTAATTCTATTAGATATTATTTTCGTAAATAGTTTGTATAGAGCCGAGAGTAAGTTGATCGGCCTGTAATTTTTCAAGTCCTCGACGTCTCTTTTCTTATGTATTGAGATGACGTTGGTGTTCTTCCAAGATTCTGGTACCCTTACCGTCAAGAGACACTTTTTATATAAGGTGACTAATTTTTATAACACAATTTCTGCGCCATCTTTCAGGAGGTCCGTTGTCACTTTATCCTCACCAGCGGACTATTATCCTCCTGGACTATTATTGTTTCTCACAACATCATCCTGGTTCTTTTGACTTCTGTACAGCTCTCTGTAGAACTCCTCCGCCATCTCGACTACCCTATCCATTTTGGTTATCACATTGCCCTCTTGTTTCTCGATGCATATATCCGATTTTTGTCTATGCACAAGTCTGCCTTCGCAGCTTTTAGGCTTCTGCCACTTTACAGCCTGCTCAATTCTTTTCATGTTATACCTCCTGATGTCGGCTACTTTACGCCTATATATTAACTTTGAAAGCTCCACTAGCTCTATATTGTCGGTTGCATTTGAGGCTTCCATCGTTTGTCGTCTCTTAATAAGATTTTTCGTCTCCTGAGATAGTTTGCCAGGTTCCCGTCTAGTGACTGAACCTCCAACTTCGATTGCACACTCTTTGATGATACGTAAGATTATCGTTCATTGTGTCAGCGCTAATGTAGGTTATCTCATTTAGTGCCTCGAATCGATTCTGATGCGAAACTCTGATTCCTGTATTTTTCCTCTCACCACCAGTTCATTCATTGGCTTTTTGCGTATCAGTTTTTGTCTTTGATTTTTTAAATCTAGGTGAATACGAGCTCTTACCATTCTATGGTCACTGCATCTAATTTTGCCAACTACTTCTACATCCTGTACAATGTCTGGGCGAGCATATAGAGTAAAGTCAATTTCATTTTTTTATTTTCGCCATTAGGACTTCGCCACGTCCACTTAAGGTTAGCCCGTTTTCTGAAGGAGGTATTCATAATCCATGAATTATTACGTTCTGCGAACTCTACTAACTCCCCTCTGGCACTTCTAGAGCCGATGCCATAGTCTCCCACTGCATGGTCTCCTCTTTCTTGCCTACTTTGGCATTTAAATCGCCCACAAGAATAGTATGCTATGTCTTTACTTTATTAATGGCTGACTCTGCGTCTTCATAAAAGCGTTCGACCAAATGATCATCATAGCTCGATGTAGGCGCGTAGGCCTGTACCACAATTCATCTTGTATCTTTTGTTAAACTAAATTATGATACTTACCACCCTCTCACTGATGCCATCCATCCATCAATCCATCAATCCATCCATCCATCCATCCATCCACCCATCCATCCATCCATCCATCCATCCATCCACCCACCCACCCACCCACCCACCCACCCACCCACATGACAACATGCTACGCTCATAGCGCGCCCACGGCCGTTTTGCTAACTCCACATATACCTAATTTGGTATCGGGTGATGTGAGTAGACAATGATGGTAAATGGCACGTTTAAACATGATAATCATGATATGCGTGTCATGTTAAACATGACTGCATGCTACGCTTGTAGCGTGCTCCCGGCCGTTTCGCTAGTTCCACATATACCAAATTTGCTATTACGTGACCCAAATGGACCATGAAGGTGAACGACACGTTCAAACATGATAATCATGACATGACAACATGCCACGCTCATGATGCGCTTGTAGCCGTTTCGCTATCTTCACATATACCAAATTTAGTATTACATGACATGAATGGACCATCAAGGTAAAGGACATGTTCAAACATGATAATCATGACATAAAAGTCATGTACGGCATAATTGACATCCATCTCGTAACCTTGTGCTGATTTTAAAGTGACATATCTACCTCCCTCATTCGTGCTTCTCATATGATCGATTCTCATTGTATGTGGGATCTGTGAATTTTTTTTTCTTTTCGTAGTTTTGTAATGGGAGTGAAAGATTGCAAACTTCGAAAAGACTGTAGTCCCAACTTTTTCAAAGAAGAAACCGCCCTTCATTTACATATGACGGTGCAAGTCCAGTACGTTAGTTTAGGTAGAAATTGTGTAACCCTCACAGCAACTTTAAAATGGCACACGTACGTTGAAACAGTCTGCAGCAAGCGCTTCGAAAACATTGGCATCTTTGTCTCAAGTAAACTCGACAGAAGAAAGCGGATTTACAGTGCGTAAGACTTTGGTCAAACTGGAACACTCGTTGCTAGTTCGGTCACCTCACCGCAAACATGACATAACTATGTTATAATCTGTTATTTTACGGAGGAATATTGCTTATATTTCGTCCCTATGGCCAGCGTTTCTTGCATACTTCTGACGCGCGTACTTTATCGCTGCAGCCCCTAACATTGGCGCACTTGCAATCTAGTCATCCTCCTGCATGAATAAAACAGTTAACACTGCAGTTCTAGTGTTCTAGCACCCATATCCTTCGTTGCATCTTGTGCACACCATGCCCAGTGATTTCATCCTCTAAATACTGCACTCATTAAATAAATTCAGAATTGCTTTTGTTTCCTTTTGTTTGTTTTTTGCTTTCCTGCAGAACGTGCATTTTTGGAATGAGCTAAATGGGTATCTGCAGAGACTAGCTGCTGAGTGATTGGAAAAAAAGAATTGCGTAAATTCTTAAATTGTATTTTTTCAAGATTTTAAACATCTCGAGAACTGAGACTGCTGTATTCGTAAATTAATAACATTAAAACATGCCATTAACTGCTTCATATCTTCGAGGAATCAGATTTTTTTTCAATTTTTTTTTTCAAAGTTTCTATCTCCACCAACTTTTTAATCATGATCCTACCTCTCTCCCCTACTCAGCGCCAGTGACATGCCGCCGCCGTAGGTGGAAACACCGACACAAACGTTTAACACGCACACAGTGTAGGCTTGCTTCGTAAAATAAATTGTTCGTCGGAAGTTACCAAGTTTCTTTTGCACACAATTGCAACGGTTGTCGATTGTTTTTGTACATTTTCACAGAATCTTATTTTCGTCATTTTTTAACCAGCAGTGATAGCTCAGTCTTCAGCTACGATTCTTGTATTGGCATGTAGCTAGCTACATGTGGCAATGTAGGAATGGGTTTTTAAATTTAGTCTTTCTGTAAATTTTTTTCGTTGTGGTGCTGATTGGGCCAAACGATAGTGATGTTGGGAGATTGAACTTCAAATTGCTATAAAATTTGCAATACCCACATTATAAAAAATTATTCCAACGGTTGTGTTCCTTACGCTCGTAGTATCCAGCCATAAGTCGACATTATTATCTGAGCCAGGTCTCTTTTCGACAGTGTTCTCTGAACAACAAATTATAACTTTTCATTGTCTCTACAACCACTTAGCAGACTTTAAAAAGCAATCGTATTATTGAAACCAAAATGAAAAACTGTCCAGTTTACAGCTTTTATTGAATTTAGCACAAAAAAAGGGGGGGGGGGGGTATTTCTAAACACACATACCAAAGCATAATTTTTGTTGCAATCGAAGTGTCATGACTGCCTTTACAGAGTTCTTCACAGGTCACACCTGAAAGAGTCAATTGACAAGTGTTTGTGAGCACAGTAATGGCAAAAATGAGTTGCATAGGTCGATGCCAATGGGCTACATTACAATGAGATCGTGATGGCCACAGCTCCACTTGTTTGTAGCATAGGCGCTTCAATAATGCGGCAGGTTACCGCCATGGCTCCACTGACCCCTGGTGACAATTAATGGGAGGCCATGCACCAAGCCATATTCCTAGACTGGTTCCACGGTGTGTTGTTTGGGATCCTCAGGGCCAGAATATTTGTAAAGTTTGTTGGACACAGAGCGACAACACAATGAACAGATTGTGTTACTCAACATTCATCATGTTTTCTGTTTTGTGCTTCTCCGCTGTTTCCTGTAATGACAACAGAGAGAGAACATCTGTGACTGTACTGTGTTAACTATAATACATGTTTGAGGAATCGCACGTTTTGAATACACACCTCAAACTTCTTCAGCATGTGCTCACTCATCTTGTGCAGGTCTTGTAAGCCTTTTTTCAGTGCTTCAACTGCCGTTATGCCTAATAAATATACCGTGAAATTATGTAATTTCACCATAAATGTAAACCAACACGATACATTAACTATCGCTGCACACTTCCATTTGAAACAAGACATAGAGACAGAATTTATTAGATGATTGGCCTGAGCTTGGGTGCTCTAACACAGGGAAAAAAATGATGATAATAATGGGGACTGGGAGAGCTGACGCATGTGTACAATAACCACGTGATACAGTGCCCTTCTTAATGTCTAGTGTCAAGCTCAGCACTCTCAAGAAAATATAACATAATATGTACGTGAGCATGGAGGCTTGACAAGCACGCAACTTTTGACAATAAAGGCAAATGGACACAAGACAAGCCCTTACTCAACTATCAACTGAACCTAGTTCTGTCCAGTGTTGTGTTTACCAAGCTTGCAAATATGAACACACAGTCTGTAATTTACTCTTCTTTATATTTTATTTATGTTCTGCATTAATATCACCTCTTTTTTGTTAAAAGCTTGTAGGGGTGCTATCATCCCTGTAAAGTCGTGCACCCAGCGGTGAGGCTGGGTGGCCGCACAGAAGACATATGCGAGTCTCTTTGGTGTTAAGGCGGCGATCCGGATGGCAGTCTCTCGCGGCGGATCCGTGGGCGACGGCAGTGCAGGTTGTTTCCCACGAACCTCTTGCGGTGAGTCTAGCATTGGCGATGCCCGCTTAGCATTTCCTTTTGTTTATCATGTTGATTAAGTGTATTGAAATATTGTATTAAGTTGGTTTAGTAACAGTCAATGAACTTTATTCTTTCTTTAGCGTGCCACTAGTGACGTTTTTGAGTAGCCAGACAATATTGTCAATGCAAAAGTAGTTGAATAAATAACCTGTAATGAAGAGGCAGTAGATCAGCACAAGGTCAACAGCATCGTGTGTGCAGCATAGGCACGAGCTAGCGGACTGGGCTCGGAACTGTGCGCGATCAGCCAAAAGCTCCAATCTTCGGTGGAACCGACAAAAACGACATTGAAGCCTGGCTGTCGACTTACGAACGGGTCAGCAATCTGAACAAGTGGGACGACGCGGAGAAGTTAACACGGGTTATCATTCTATCTCGCAAGTGTGGCAAGTCTGTTGTTCAGGAACCACGAGGGCGACACCCGAACGTGGTCATTCTTAAAGACAGCAATCACGTCAGTATTTGATCGACCCGCCGTCAGAAAACTCCGTGCCAAACAGCATTTCCGCTCGCCTGCACAGGACACGAGTGAGACGCTCGTTCACTAATTACATTGAAGACATTGATCTGTGCAGACGCGTCAATGCTGACACGACGGAAACTGACAAAATAAAGCACATAATGAAAGGGATCGATGACGATGCTTTTCAGATGCTTCTGACCGTGTGCTGATCTACCTCCTCTTCATTACAGTACATTTATTCAATTACTTTTACATTGTAGTGTAACTGCATGACAGTGTAATCCACCGTTATGCCGTTCAGACTGTGCAACACACCTGCTACATTTGAAAGAATGATAGACATTGTTCTGCGAGGTCTTAAATGGAACATCTGCCTATGTTACCTCGGTGACAACGTGGTGTTCGCCCCTGATTTTCCAGCACAATTGCGGCGACTTCAGCACGTGCTTACATGCGTAACTAACGCCGCTGTGATGAGATTCCCTAGTGCTGCTAGGACAACGAAGCGGCGGAAAACACACCCAAGTACGGGCACTAAATCAGAAGCGGTTTTCGGCACGTGCCCTTGTGGTACGTGCAAAAGAACAAAGAACAGGACACGTTGGCCGAGCAGATGGAGCCAGAAGCTCAAGAGAAGAAGATGCGTTGGCCTGGCAGAACGACGATGTTCAGGAGGGCAACACTGCCAGAGGTACCTCGTCAGACGTAAACGGCCAAAGGACTCCGTACACGGGACGTTTTCTCCTCCAGCGCCTAGCGGACGCAGCACCTGTGACATCCCGCCTGGCCCTTCTCGCCTGACAGCATCCACGATCTGCGATGCAACCACGACCTTCAAGCCAAGGCCCATAGCAGAGACGAAGCAAGGATCGCAAGTAGTGAAGACACGTTGGCCTGGCCGAGCGTGAATGTACAGGTCAACATCTCTCGGAAGAACCTCGTAGGGCGCCAACGTCCGAGGGACTTCTAAAATGACGTGTCTCCTGTTCCTGGCGCCTAGCAGTCCCGACGCTGATGAACCAGACAGGAACTTCTCTACCGCGTCGCGTCGTACGGGTCTGCGATGGACAACGCTACGACCGCTTCGCCCCATATAAACTGTGAGCTTTCCATGATTTGAACTCTCTTGTAGAGACGTTTCGGGCTTCCAGCTTATGTAGTTAGTGTAGTATGTATCTTGTTAGCTTTCGTGTTTGTGCATTCAAATATACGTTTGTATGCAGAGTACCTGTGTCCTCTTCTTTGCTGCCCTAACCGGCAACTCTCGCACGGCTCGTAAAGCCTGCTCCCCAAACCTTTACTATATAATAGCCAGGTTACAATAAAATCTCAAGAAATGCCGATTCACTGAACGTCAGCTCACCATTCTAGGACATGTGTCCAAGGCCGCATTCTCCCTGATGCTGATAAACTGTGCACCGTTACCAAGCTTCCTAAATCCACTACCATCAAAGAATTTGCAGTTTCATTGGCCTTTGTTTTTATTTCAGGCGATTTATTCGAAACTTGACGTCGATTATATCCCCTCTGATGCAACTTCTTGGTGGCACTCACGATATCGTCATGGTCTCCAGCCTGTGATGAGGCTTTCACAACATTGCGACGTCTGCTCACGACGCCACCCATCATTTGCCACTTTGACCACCAAGCTCCCACTAAGGTCCACCCCGACGCAAGTAGCGTAGGCCTGGGTGCAGTGCTCCCACAGTGTCAACCTGGCCACACAGAATACGTCGTGGCATATGCGAGTCGTGCACTCACCAAGGCTGAAAGCAACTACAGCGTGACAGAAAAGGAGCATTCGGCCATTGTGTGGGCGCTTGGCAAGTTTCGCCCATAATTATATGGCCGCTGTTCTGACATCGTCATCGACCACCATGCGCTGTGTTGGCTTTCGACGTTGAGAGACCCACCCGGCCGCCTTGCCCGTTTGGCCTCAAAGACCCAGGGGTACGACATATGCGTGATTTATCATTCAGGGTGAAAACATTCTGACGCTGACGCGCTTTTCCGCTCACCTCTTGCACTACAACCGACCAATGACCCTGTGTGTGAGCGCACGTTGTCTTCTCTTGACTTTGATAATATTGCTGCGGAACAAAGCAACGACCCCTGGATTACGCCTCTCCTGGATCTTCTCTCGAATACCTCTCAAGTCCCACCATCGCAAACGCTCCCGCGTCAAGTTGCCAGTTTTGCGATTTTTGACAAGCTGCTCTATCGTTGCAACTATGTTCCAGAGAGACACGCATGGTTGCTTGTCATACCACGAGCTTTGAGATCAGAGATCTGCTCCTCCTTCCATACTGACACACAGTGTGGCCACGCGCGAGTTTTCAAGACATATGACAGAATTCAGCACCGATACTACTGACGTGGTCTGTATATCTTCGTTCACAACTTGGTCCACTCTTGCCGAGAATGCCAGCGCCGCAAGTTTCCCCCGCCCATCTCAGCCAGAGAATTACAACCCTTGCCATGCCCGTCCCGACCCTTCAATCATGTCGGTATTGATGTTTATGGGTTCCTTCCCATGACTCCTGCCGGAAAGCGGTGGATAATAGTGGCAGTCGACCACCTAACACGCGATGCCGAGACTGTTACTCTCCAGACTGCTACAGCACAAGAGGTCGCCACTCATACTGCACCGCTTCTTGCTGCGTCACGGAGGTCCTTCAGAATTAATGATGTCCATTAATGACATCACTGACACAATTACTGAGCCCGTTCAAATCAGATTGTTCGCCGATGTTTGTGTGGTGTTCAATGAAATAACTTGCAGAGACGACCAAGCTGCACTTAATTCTAACCTTCAAAATATCGTATCCTGGTGTGGAAAATGGAATATGGAATTAAATGCAGAAAAGTCTGTCTATATGAAAATCACCAAAAAGGTTAAAGAGTTATCCTTTCCATATAATATCGCTTCCAAAGCCCTAATTGAAGTTAATCAATATAAGTACCCAGGTGTTACTATTACTAACAATTTATCCTGGAATATGCATATCTCTAACATCTGCAAGTCGTCTTTCCGTAAGCTCTGCTTTTTGAGGCATAAATTAAAACAGGCTCCCCACAACACTCGTCTAACAGCTTATTACTCGCTAATCCGTCCAAAATTAGAATATGCATGCACTGTGTAGGACCCTTACACCAAACGTAACACTGACGCATTAGAAATGATACAACGCAAAGCAATAAGATTCATTTTCTCCAAATACCGTTCAACTGATTCCCCATCAACCCTAATGCTAACTAATTGCATTCCAACATTACAACTACGGCGTAAAATTCTCAGACTAAAATTTATGTTCTTGCTGAAAAATAACCGTTTATCCCTTAACCCGCAGCCTTTCATAACTCCGCTCGAAGCACGCCAGACAAGGCATCGCCACGCTGAATCCCTAACGCCTTATAGCACTAAAAGCAACGTATTTAAGTATTCATTTTTTCCGCGTACAATAACAGACTGGAACAACTTGCCTTGTGATCAGCTGTCCAATATTGACGCTATTGCTCAGTTAAGATGTTAAGTTTTTTATGCTTTGTATATGCCTTGTGTATGCCTTTTTGTTCTTGCCTTGTATATGCTTTGCATATGCTTAGTTTATATGCCAACTTTTGTATTGTTTCTTTTCCCGTTCCATACTTACAATGTTGTTTCCCTCTGGTTATTATAATTTGTACTTCCCATGCCCCTCCTGCTTGAGCCCTTCCTGGGCCTGCAGTATGTCATAAATAAATAATTGTTCACTGACTGAGGCCGCACCTTTTTATCCGAGGTCATCAAAAAATTGCTTGCTGACTGCGCTATTGTTCATCGCACAGGCACTGCATACCATCTACAGCATACTGCATACCATTCAATGGCACTATAGATTGCGCTTTAATCGAACTCTTGGCGACATGCTTGCTATGTATGTCACACCTGATTACTCTAATTGGGACCTGGCTCTGCCGTTCATAACCTACGCCTACAATACCGTGACGCAAGCCACAACTGGGTTTTCCCCCTCTTATCTCCTTTACGGCCGTCGCCCTACGCACACGATTGACACCATTTTGCCCTATTGAGCAGACGCCTCCAAGCATCCGCCTACACTGGACGCCAGCAGACACATTGAGGAATGTCGCCAGCTGGCCTGCCGCTTTACTTCAGACGACTAAAACTGCCAGAAAGCCATTCACAGTGCCAACATCTTGACTCTTGTTTTTTTGCCCGGTGACTCCATATGGCTGTCAGTGTTGCATCCCCCCCACCCTCCCACACACGGAGACTTGCTTCCAAACTCCTTCCAAAGTACAATGGGCTTTACCGCATCCTCGAAAAAACTTCCCAGTTCAACTATTTCGGAGAACCTCTCACACCACCTTATGCTTTGCGACGTCATAACCACGAGGTTGTACACAATCAAAGGCTCAAGCCGTATTACGGTTCCACAACCACTGATGGCTCCTTCTTCTATGGAGGCCAATTGAAATAAAGAGGATATAGATCAGCACAAGGTCAGCAGCATCATGTCTGCAGCAGAGACACTAGCTAGGGGACTGGGCTCGAAACTGTGCGCAATCAGTTAACAGCTCCAGTGCAATAAATCATCTTTATAGTTCACAATGTTTGGTTTGGCTCGGCCACGACGGTGTTTTTCAAGAGCAACGCTCTCCTCTTAAGACTTCACAAGCTATATTTACTGCAACAATGCCCCCTAGAAAAAACTATGCCTTGGACGTCGCTAGCTTTGCCAATAGACACATGCTGCCGTGCCTTTCGGGCAGGTGCCATGGAGTGGTGCCAGTGATTGTACCGGTGGAGCCAGCGAGAGTGACCGTGTTGGCAACGTTGTGTCGGTGGAGTATAGCAGCCGGCTGCTTTTTGCGGGTGTTTGATTGCACATTTATGGAGCGCGTTAGAGAAGCGCTACTCATTTCCTTTCAGAAAGTTCTGTTAAAGCACATTTCGCAACAGAAGTTTCCTTTCAAGCAGCATTCTTGTCGGTTACTTCTTAGTGCACACAACTGGATTACATGTAGGCGCTAAGTCATCTCTCGAAGTCACTGGTCCCAAAATCTGCTCTCCGAAGATACCTGCAACTCTTTTTCTGAGGCATTCGGGCACGCACAAAAACTGAATTTCTAGGCAAGATGAACACACAGCTCAATAAGACATCACTTTTCTCATGAACACACGAAATCACGGCAAGAAAATCTCCCGAAAGAACGGGTGTTTCAGCTTCTCTCTCGATGTCTGGTTATTTGCACAGTATCATTTCCAACTTGTTTACAACATCGTGTCACTAGTGCGTTCGACATACGTTTTGTCGTGCTCTAGTTTGATCAATTCCTCCATTGGTTTCAACAATGCTGGCATTCTTTCAACCGACTCGATTCGGTACGTCTGCTTGAGTTACCAATAGCGCCGCTGCAAACTGCAACGAGTCGCTACGAGAGGCTTTAGCAACTGTACCAGGTGGAAAGGAGGATAACGGAAAGGGTAAGGCAGTGCTTCCATGACTCATGTCCCAGGGATAGTTTTTTTCTACAGGCATTGACTCCAATGATACTCGTAGGGTATTTTTCATTTATATTACTTCTCATTTTGCTCTCTTATTTTGTAGTGAACCGTCCAGTCCTCCCCCCTCCTGAAAAATGCACTGTATGTACCTTGAAAAAATAAAAATAGGCTGTTGAACTAACAAATATAATGCTTAGGGTCAAGTTTAAGTTTAAAAAATGCTTTACTTTTATTCCAGTTTGGAATTTATTGCCCCTAAAAAAAATTCCAGAACCCACAAAAATGCTGGGTATATGATACGAAAATCAGCTTTGGCAACTGCGAACCAGGACTTTCAACAATCTAGCCAGACAACATGCAATTGAGCCCTTCTCTGACTAGCTGTTGCAGCCAAAAGACCAACCTAGACCCCACAGTATCGGCTTGTCTGAAAACAGTAGCATAGAAGAAATAGAACAGCTCATGTGGGCAGGCTCCCTGTCCAGCTTTGGACTGAGGACTTCGCTGGCCCTCGCTATAAACTTAAGGTCCATTAATCAAGAGTCATCTTAACACCCCATGACCATACACTGGTTTGGTGCACAGTCATCGATTCGTACACACGAGGCATAGGTACAGTTGATCGGACGACAGAATACTGGGTTCTTCACACATGAGATACAGAAACAAATTCTTTCACCCCGACATTGTTACGTAAGTCATTCCTGCACATTGAATAATGTACCATTACAAACGTTTGAAATAATGATAGGACAATGTTTAAGACAACAATACCACTAGCACACATGTTGCTGTCAATCTGCCACCCAAGCTGCTGCTGGTTTTCCTAGTATATATTTGGTAAATACATTTAGCCTCGTGATGATCTGGTGGAGGTGTGGAGTAACAACACAATACAATGGAGCCCTGCAGTGGCTGATCAGCATTCCAGATTCCCTACAACTGCTGTAAATTGAAAGCTGGGAAAAGTGCTTAGAAATGATGAGTGCCCTGCTTGGAAAGTCTTCTGGCAAAAAAAGTCAACAAGGTGCTGGCTCCTCGAGAGCAAACAGAAGAAATCATTCCCGTCTTACATACAGGATACGCTCGCTCTTTCCTCAAAGCGGACGAAAGAATGATATTCAGTGTGTGCGTACAAGTAGGATAGGTTAAGCAATCGAAACAGGCCCAGGACTTCTTTTTTTCAAAATTAAGAGCCTATGCGGGGCACAGCGCTGCAATATTCAGAAAATGTGATCCCCGCAGTATGCTTACGAGTTGGTGAGGTTGTTTGCGGGATGTAAAAAAGATGCAGCCTCCTTTGGCCTTTCAAAAAGTATAGCAGGTGATGTATTCAATCTTCCAATTAGTAAGGTCTGAGACACTGTCAATGCCATCATCTGGAGAGCATGTGTTTTTTGAAACTGCGAAAAGTCAGTATGTTCCCTATCAGTAAGCTCAACTTTTGAATGCAGCAGCAATATAGTTGTACAAAAACATCACAACACCGCAGGTGCTACTAACGGCAAAAAAAGGGCTAAAAATAATCCGTTGTGAACCTAACGCTCCTGCTTCCACGTGTGCCTATGCTTATGACTCTAGCTTACAGATGGTACTGTAGCGTGGCGCTAGTGGCGGCCAGCCGGCTAGAGAAAAAGATGACGAGCACTGGTGGCTTGTGGCAGGAGGTGCCTAGAGCCTTCATTGGCATCTGGCTGGCTGGACGCCACCACCACCACTCTACTTCGGCAGCTTACTTCCTTTCCTGAGTCATCCTTTCATTAAACCAGAACGACAGCACGTCTGCATCAGACGCCGTCACGTCGCTATAGATTGGTGACCACGGACACACGGACAAGCGACCGAGGCTACACAACTGCCACCAAGCTCCGCGACTATGTTCCAGTCGGTGCAAGCCTGGCAGCCTCAATTCGACCCGCCACTGCCACCATTTTGGACCTCTCGCCTAAAATAGCAGTTCGAGGAGTTTGTGGCAGCCTGCCTTGGATTGCAACGACATATGGATCCAAGAGTTCATGTACACGGTATTGAAATATCATCTTCCACATGACTTCGAACGCTGCCTCACATACTTCTCCTGAAGCCCTCGCCCGTAAGATGATCTGCGAGATGCCATGCTCAAGTTTTACAGCATCAAACCTGATATTTCTCCCAAAAGCGACACAACTGCACCTGGCTCATCACCACCCAGGACGCCTCCCGCACCACAGCCAGTTCAGACCGTTCCTCTGCCAACAATAACTGGCCAAACAAGTAACAGAGACCAACCTTCCGTGCCAATCGACTCATTGTTCCAGAGACCCACAGCCCGGAGACCCACAGCCCCGGAGTCCATGGCTGTTGCCTCTCTCAATCACGGATTCAACGCTGGCCCCTTCCCCACGCACCGTCGGATTCACTGCAGAAACCTGCTCAGCTGCACTGTCTGCCTTAAGTGTTTCGACGACCCTAGTCACGCCAGCTCATTCAATTGTAGCGACCACGCCTGTCCCAACACGTGTGTAAGCCTGTGACAAGACGCCCACCACGTAGTCAGAGCCCGCTATTTTGCCCGCTTTCTCAACACACTGGTGCCGGCTGCTGAAGCGCTCGTAGGCTGTCAGCCCGACCGCGAGCTCTCCCTCTACACTTCGAGGGGCAACCAGATTTTCCAGACCTACCTGCGAGGATTTCCTCTAACCTGTCTCACATGAAATCACATGAAGTGCCACAAGCACAGAAAAAGACAGTAATAAGGAAACAGCAAAAAAACCCCGCATTCATACAGGTCTCTAAGGAGTGTGACTAGAACGTACCATGGGTTTCTATACGAAGATGTACCTTCCTTTCCGAGGGGTGTGGTATGGCATACCCACAGAACCTCACTTCTGGGCTGAAAATAAGCAACAACACTGAGGCTAGTGTTACAACACTGTAGCAAGGAAACAAACTTACTTCTTCATTACCATATAGCGCAGAGCATTTCCGAGCGTATGATCTTGGTCATCCAAAACGAACGTCCGGCATTTTTCATTTTCGTTGGGCGACTTGATCTGCCAAGGAGAATCAATCAAATTTGCACATGATTGTTACACCTGCACACCCACTTTTTTTTTTTTTTTTGTGAAGAGCACCAAGACTCATGAGAAAAAAAAAAAGCGAAAAGAAGGAGAAAAAATTTACAAGTGTCCGCGGAGTGAATGCTGATGAGACGAAGCAGTGTGCATCGGATCATGAATAATCGCCTTCTATTTTGTTCTGGATATGCTTTGACTGATGGGTGGTTGAATATCGGTGTTTATCCGGTGCTGTGGCCTTTTGTATTGTTTGCTCTGGTTAACAGTCTTTTGATAACCTTTTTGTTGTTCACAGATGTTTCAGATTCTACATCTGCTGTAGATGCTGGGTGGCTCTTTATAGACAGCAGGACATTGTACGGTGTTAAGCCCCTTTGCCTCTGGAATCATCGATAATCAATCCCAAGCAGCAGGGTGTACACCCACAGTGATAAAAATTATTTTTTACTTTTTGGAGTTTTGGAGCAGTCATAAGTGTTTTTGGAGCAGAAAAAAATGTTAGTTTTGAGCAGCTAATGATGTTTTAGGAGCGGATACAAAATTTGCCATACATCAATTGGAATTGAAAAGATCGACGAAGCATTTCATAAATATTATTATTTAATATAAAATATATTTCACAGACAACAATCAATGCAAATTTCAAAAAGCAAACAATTCAACATATGGCCGGTTGTCAAAAATGTGCTGTGAAATGAGCATTTCAGAAGTAACCAGTCTCACATAACTGTCGTCAAATAAGCGGTTGATAATTGGTATCAGATAGAGGCACTCCTGCTAATTTTCATATTTCACCGTACTAGCCTGCAAGTCTAGCTGGAAAACAACAACAAAAAAGAACTGTCAAATGAGCCATGTGCTTAATATGCCAGTTCTTGTCGCACAAATGAGACCCCCCCCCCAGAGCCGATAATGCTGCACACTAGTCGCATACTGACACGGTAGCATACAGATTATTTTCAGTTGTTTAGGACTTATGGGCTAGTCAAACAGTAAAAGTTCATTATTCTGATTCTCTCAGTGTTATTTCGGAGCAGGTTTAAAGCAGCTATTTATAAAAATTGCTCTTCGAAGCATTATACAGCAGCATTTCTCTTTTGGAGCAGTTTAGAGCAATCGGAGCAGCACTTCCATCACTGAACTCAGCAGCAGAATTCATTCAGACATATCAGCAGCGACCGAAATCGGATAAAACTGCATTACCATGCCATCTGACATTGAGCGCCTGGTGTCGAGACCATGGTCGAGACACTGCATTACGCATGCACATCCTTTCATGTGTGCAGTCATGTCTTTTTAATCACTTGCAGTGGACTAGCTAACAATTTAGCATTTTCGAGTAGGGGCTGCTTTCTTTGTTTAATCTGTCATGTGCTCAGTTCAATGGGGGCACAGTGCCCGTGAAGCGTATGCTGCTTGCCATACCTTCATTTATGAGATAATATGTCGTCTCAGTGACCAACTGGTGCCACATACAGCATTATTTTCCTTTTTTGCACATTCTTTTTGGTCAACTGACATGCGACACTGACACTGCTAAAAAATTCATCAGTTTACTAACAAGAGTAAAAACGAGGAGATCCGGCTGCTGTGTGTAATCTGTCTGATAAGAGCAAAGCAAGTCTCATACACTTCGCTGAAACAGTGCTCACATTGAACTGAGTGAATGCGTGACGGATTGAGCAATGAAAGGAACCCGTGCTGCAACACACTACATGTTATCACCTAGACAACTGCAAGCAAGTAAAAATACAAAGCTGCGAGCATGAAAGGACATGCACTGCACTGGCTCAGCAGAAGGCACGCTCTGTGACATAGCATGGCGATGCAGTTTTATCAGACTGTGGTCGCTGCTTGCGCGTCTACACTTAGTTTCCTGACGGGTGTACATACAAAAAATCTACTGTACAGTACTCACAGATTAAAATGGGAAACACTGAGCACGTGGTTTATGCAGTGCCAATAGTGGGTGCTCACGGAACCAAGGTGACAAAAATGAGGGTGAGAGAAGAGAATATTTACACAACAGAATAGCTCCTGGCCAGGTAGCCTGCCACACTGCCTGCGTGGTGTTGCAAGGCTTTCGTATGCCAACTAATATGGCTCACCTGTGCACACTTGCTATAGTTTAGTACGAGCAGGAAAGGCTTTGTAACACACACTTTGGCGATGTGGCCCACAAGATGTGCAAGGAAGACTCAAGGTTCAGATTGCACTGTACAGTGTGCACGTAAGTAGTGCCTTCTACTAACAACTAAAGAGACACTAAAAATGATCTTTCACGTATCAGTAAAGCACAATTTCACAATCCCGAAAACACCACTCTCACTGCCACATGATGCTTGGCAAGCGAGAAAACGCACGGAAAGAAGATGTGGGCGGAGACGCCATCATGAGATTCCCGCACCACAGTGACTTAGTCAATTTTGAAGAAGTCTTCTGGGTCCTGCATAGCTTCTACTCCATAAAAATAAAGTAAATCGTCATCTGCGTATACCAAAGACCCAGCATACAAAGTTAAGAAAAATTTCATCGAGCTAATGTTGCTAAATTACGAAAAATACATTTTGTAACTCCCTAAATCATTTGCGAAGATTTCAGTGTGAAATTTAAAAATTAAACTTGAACCTTTAATATTTTTTTGCTAAAAATGAACTTATGACAGTGAAACTTATGGCATTAGATTTCTCAGAGTGCAGTCAATCAATCTAACCCAAGTTACTGTTTCTCTTTAGTGTCTCTGTAAGTGTAGGGCTTGCCATTGTCACAGTTATTATTCGCAACAAAAAATCACATTCACATAAAAAGTAATGTGTATTCAACCACTTCCTTCGCCGATATTCAACGCACTTCGTGTAATCTTGCATCAACTTGCAATCAGTGGCCGATGTAGTGTCAAAGAACACATGTAAGGCACAACCTCTAGACTGAATATTTTTCCTTGCTCGCACGCACAGCACGTGTGCCTTATTGCACAAGTTTGTGTAACAAGAGCATCCACTGTTTACGCCACGAATAGGAGTCATTTCAGCCGGCGTACAGAAGAGCACAACACAAGCCTTGCAACACCATCCGGGCTGTGTGGTGAACTGCAGACCAGCTCATGGGTGACCAGAAGGCACATATCTTTTGCGTAGATGTTACCTCCTTCAATTTATGCCACAATGCAATACCTTGGTTCCACAAGCACCCACGAGCAGCAGTGCATGTCGTGGTGGCCAAAAGCTCAGAGTGTCCCATTTCAAACAACGAGTATTGTACTAAGCTCGGAAACTAAGTCCGGCCCGTCCAGGTTTGGTGAATGCTTAATGCTGTTTTCTAGAAAGCACTGAAGTTGAAATGAGATGAGAGGGCTACGTTACGAGACGGTGTTTTATAACTGCCGTTCTAAGATATGGAGTTGCAACCACGAGGCTAATGGCTGAAGCAGCAACGACGGCAAGTTTTTAAATGACAAGTTGGCTGCAAAAATCAATCTCTGTTCAATACCGTGCCCCCATTCTGTAACTGCTAAGATACGTTTTGTACCAACTCAGGGGCGTAGCAAGAAACTTTTGTTCAGGAGGGTGGGGGTCGACCATGCCTTATGTACCGTACAGCCCATTGTCAGAGGAAACACGCGAGCTCCTGACTGATGGGCAGTGCAGCACTAACTGGCAGCAAGAGTTGTAAACCCGCCGCATGTACATAACATCGTAACGGCGACGCACGCCCAGTTTCGTTGGCTACTTTCCCTCCCCGCCTGTGTGCATGAAAGCATTAAAAAGTGCTTCTGTATTCTTTAGGACGAAGTTTATCTAGCTGTGACTCTGCCTGCTGCTCGTTGGATTTCCAATAAGCCCAAAAATGTGTGGTTTTATTTATTGTAGCTATTTTTCGCAGGCTCTCACTGTTAAAGGGGTACTAACACAAAAAATTTGACCTTGCATTTTTTTGCTGCTATGTGATGCTGGAGGCCTGTTAGTCATAACACGGCACATGGTATGCTGCGGCATGTGACAGATAATTAATTACAGGCTAATTAATTTCGGTCAGCATCAAGAAGTCCTTTTGAACACGAAATGGGACAGCAGTGTCACCAAGCACGAAACTTTCAACCCATGCGCCGCGACCACCGACTCGGTGCAGCTGCCGAGTAATAGTCTGCTGGTTCCAATGCAGCGAAGAAAAATTACAGCTATGACATCATGACTTGATGCAGTGCGGTCACGGGAGAGAAGTAGGGGGGGCTCACCGAGGGTTACCTCTGAAGGTGTCAATAGCTCAAAGAAGTTGATTGATCCTGCAAATTAAAAGTTATTGAAAAAATACCTTCTAGGCCATATTCGGTGTTGATATTTAAAGATGATATATGTATGTTAACGGGAATTGATCTTGCTGGCTATCTTGACCGCAAAATTTTGTGTCGGTACCACTTTAATAGAACTGACAAGCAGTTTTTATGGTAACTTTTTTTCTTTAGCACAAATGAATGCTTACCAGTCAGCAAGTCTAATCACAAAATTGTTGAAAACGCCGTGATAATCAGAACTTTTCCATCTGCAGCAAATATGAAGTTACATGCTGCAAACAGTGAGCTGAGCACAGGAGCAGTTTCTGATCGAGCACGGTGGTTTACTGTATGCACTCCACGCACATGCGCCGTGACTTGATTTGGTTTACTGGCGGCCATGACGGCAGTGCCGCTTCTGACCGTGCAACTCCTTTTACGTCTACACGACTAGGTACAGCAAAGTGATTAACTCCATATTCAATAATCAAGTTTCACGGCATTTTGGCTAGGCTGTGCGACATAACTGTTTTTGCTACTTTTGAGCACGATTTAAAAATATCAGTCCTAGTCAAAATGTGAAAAGAATGCTGGAATTTGTCACTATATTTCATGGTCTTTTCATTCCTTTTAGGATTTAATCACACGTGCTGGCCAGTTGTTGGTCCCCTCCTTAAGCTCATCATATTTTCACATACTTCTCTGCAACTGGCCGCTCTTGGTAGCAGATAAAGCTATTGTAAACCTGCCAGCCTAGCACCATGATGATTTGAGAGACCACAGCGAGGAGGGGGGGGGGGGGGTGACATACACATATATATATATATATATATATATATATATATATATAATTTGCATATCAAATATAACTGAGACTAAGACATTTGCAACACGCTATTGTTGCTTCCACACATTGCTACTAAAAAAACCCAACGATTTAGAGTCTCCATGCATTATTCTTCTGGCATCTGCAGCCACTTCCCCGCCAATGGAATGGCAGTTGTTCTTGTATGTCTGCACCCATACCGCCTTGCGTCCTCGCACTTCGGGACCATTTTTTAAAACAGCAATCCGGCATGATAACTTTGGCATAGCGGTAAGTTGTGCTCCACAGGAAATTCCGTTAATAGGCATTTTGGGCGGATCGCATTGTCCTAGCAACTCTTTTGAAAGAAACTTCTCATGTTGTCCTGCCCTTCCGCAGCATGAACATAGTTATGATGCTCTTGTGAAGTGATACGTCGGCCCAGCCACTGTGCAAAGCGCTTACAGCACAGGCAAGTGGTACAGAATCCGTACTTGCCACTTTTCTGCGAGGTTACAAAGTATTAAAACTCAGTTGTGTACGAGTCCAGAAACACTTGCACGTACTCCTTTGCTTTTGACCCCACAATCGACCTTCCATCTGAACTCGGAGAAACACGCCCCCTCAAAACCATGTAAGAATCACAACTGACGTCGAGGCCTCGCGTACAAAACACTGGGTCAAAGCAGACAGATGCAAAAGTTCTGGTACCTTTTCCCTTTCCTCCTTTCCATTGGGTGGTGAGCAGGTGTCACAACCACAGGCCTTTGCCCAGAAGTACGGTATTACAATGCCTAGAAAATACCTAACGGTACTCTATAATTTCATTACAAGAACTAGAAGTGCAGTGGCAAGAGCTTTTCTGTAGCAATGCAACTGTCGCAGCAGTAAAGGCCGACGAACACATGTGATAAAAAAAATCCCTCTGCTATGACGGCCACTTTTCAGGAGATTACTCGAGATAGCATTCATACAATCGGGAAATTAGGTCAAGATTCGGCAATCTCCCAGACAATTCGGCAGAGTTGGCGGGTGTGGTATTGAAGTCTGATGCAGTGAACATTCTAAGCTTATCTTCGCTCCCATGAAATATCGGCTTATTAAAGTATCGGTTGATGTACAGTGCGAAAACGAAAAGCGCGAAGGGTTTGCTAGCATGTGCTAAGTGCATCGCATGCACCACCTTCATGAACCAACATGCATGCTCCGCATTTGGCATTCCATCTAGTATTGCCACGTTTGGCTATATATAGCCAAATCGGCTAGAGAAAAAAAATTTGTCTTCATCTTGGGCGACTTGGCTATGTGGTTATACTTGGGCTACTTAAATTCGAAGACTTGGCTTTTTTTCGGGCTTTAAGTCACACCGTCGTAATTAATGCTCAAGTAGGATTCTCATAGAGTGGACACAAATCTCTAAGGACTCATTCACATTTCGCCTTAAAGCCAAAAATGCCAAAATTTACCAAACACCTGCACAGTTTGTCGCTTAAAGTGAGCAAAAAAACCGTGCGACGAGCACCAGCGGTCTATGTCCATCTTAGTCCGAGTGTCTGTGGAACGCCTTTCCACCCATCTGGAAGCCATGCTTTGACTTTACTGGCATGTGAACCATGTGAATTCAAGCTGCGAATCCAGGCTGGAAGCCAAAGAGATGGATGTGTATTTGTATTTAGCTACAAACAGACTTTAGTTAATCAGAATCTTCTGTAATTTCATCGATTGCGTGGCAATTAGTGGGCTAGTTGTTACGGGGCTTGACTGCCGACTGAAGGTTCCAGGATTGAATTCCGGCCATGGCAGATGCATTTCCATAAAGGCATAATACTGCAGAGGGCTGCTTGCTTTTAAAGAACTCTAGGAGATCATGATCTCCTAATCCCTCTAGCGTGGCGTCTCTCATAATCATGTCGTTTTGGGACATGAAACTTTGGATATTATATCTACTGCATCCGCTGCTCTATCTCCTTCAGTGCCCCAACAATATTAATGCATTCATTGAAAGCAAAAAATCTGTAACTTTAGCCTATTTTAGACATCGATAAGCAGTGTCATAGCCAGGGTACGTGCGGCATACTAGGCTCATGCCACCTACACCACCAAAAAAAAAAAAATGTTTCTCGTCATGGCACATACACCGAGCCAAAAATGACTATCTCAAATAGGTCCCCCCCCCCCCCCAAAAAAAAACATTTCGCCTACACTCCTGTTCATAAGTGAACATTTCTGTTATTTCGTGGCATTAAAACTGAATTTGATGCATCAACTGAATATTCACAGGGACGGCTGCAAAGGCTGGTGTCTATAATCATAAAATTTGGCAAAAATAATCCTTGCCCAAGGTTTGCTTCATGTGTAGAATAATGCAGAGTTGGTGATGGCTGGCGATTCTATGGAACACCTCATTTTGGAAGATAACTTTTGAACAGTAATGGGCAGGTGAGATGCGGCTAGCAGAATTTTGTTTTTGTTCACTTTTTTCTTAAATTTTTGTTTACGCCATCAGCACTAATCTTGAGAAGTCAAGGAAGCTCACAGTGAAAGTAGGTAGCGGGGACGACTATGCCGTTATCGACGACAACAGTATGTGGCACAAGAGCTATAATTGCATCAGCGCTGTTGTCTCCCTCGATACTGGACTTTGTCTAGATTTTTAAGTCCTGTGGAACTTCTCCCTAGCTTGCAGTCGGCACAAAGCTCTGCCAGCTGGAGCGGAAAAAGTTTGGCAAGCATTTCATGATGCCGTCTGTGAGCGAAATGTCTGTGAGGAGTAGGCCTAAAAGAGCCGCGAGGGACAAACTTTTGCTGCAGGCGCATTTTAGTGGCAGTGGCCACTATAAGACAAATTGTTCTTTTTGGTGTGGCATCGCATTTAATGACATCTTTCATAAATAAACATTCAATTTCAACTTGAAAACTCTTTTTTCTCAAAACACAGATTTTGCTTTTTTTTTCCATGTGGCCCCCCTTTTTGAGATACTTCTGGTACTCGGATCTGCATAAAATTTAGCTCCAATTTTTCTTCAAAGTATGAGAAATGCTTTCTAAACTTCAATATTTTTATTATACAATAAAAATTATTTTATTGGTGTAGAAGAAATATGGACTTTTTCCCGTCTATTATTTTGATGTCTGTTACATATTTTGTATGCACTTCCTATTAGTTTTCTGCATCATTTAAAACATTATGAACTATCAATGGTAAAGAATTATGAAAGTTTTTATGTAAGTTTAGTGATGGACAGAGGGGGGCGGGAGCTTAAAGGAATACAGACACAAAAAACTTTGGCCTCACATTTTTCTGCTGCAATGTGTTGCTGGAGGCATGTTATATAACATGACACATTGTTTGCTGTAGCACATGAGAGATAATTCATTTCAGGCCCCTTATTATCAACCAGTTTCAGTTAGCTCCAAAAACGAGGAGCCGCTGGGTTTAACTACACCACCTAGTGCGTGCAGCTCTCGACCACGACAGCACACAGAACTGTGACACACTTCCACACTGTCCATATCAAAAATTACTTTCGGATACGAAACGAGACAGCAGTGCCTCTAAACCAAAACTTTCAAAGCGTGCGCCACGACCACGCACTCGCGACTATTCGCCGAAAAGTATACACCGCGGGAACAAACAGGAAAAAAGAAAAATGGTGGCTATAACGACATCATAACTTGTTCTATTACTACAGCGTGGTGACGTGAGGGAAGTAAGCGGTCCCTAAGGGGTCTCTTTCAAGGGTGTCAATGGCACAACTGAGTCAAGCGATCATGCAAACTTTAAAATTAATTTAAAATGCCTTCCAAGCTATATTTTCTTTTGATATTTTGCTGATGATATACAAATGTTCAGGGGAATTGACCCCACAGGCTATCTCTGCTGCAAAATTTTGTGTCAGTACCGCTTTAAGGTTTTCACTTTGTCATGCTGAAAAACTAAAAGTATGCAACTTGTAAGAAAACAAATTGTTTATTTGAAATCAGCGTAAAATTTTCTATAAACTGCTCAGGTTTCATTGCTCTAAAGTAAATATTGTGACGGAGGCTAGATCGAGGTTTATTCAAACAGCTGATCGTCAGCCAGACGATATGGCCGAAGAGTACCCAGCGCCAGCTCCACATTTTCTCGTCGTCTTCATCTTCGGCAACCACTACACTGGTTCATGTCTATGTCGCACCATAACATTACCCTCTCGTGGCGGAAGCGCCGTCGCGGCGCTTTCTAAGGCGATGAAGAGCTAGCAGGGTAATATGGCGTCAGTCCAGAAACGTGTACAATGCCTGTTTGGGGTGACCTGGGCAAAGCTGAGTCGAGAGGTGCGATCTCATAATTGACGTCGCTGAGTCGGCGGAGTATTCTATAGGGGCCGTTGTAACGGGAAGATAAGCCGACTTGGCGGCAGGGTGACCAAAGGAGTACCAGAAATCCCGGAGTGAAGTGGACGCTTCGATGTCAACTATAGTAACGACCTTTTTGCTGTGCTTGCGACAAAGATAGTCAGTCATAGGCGACTTGTCGAGCTTTATGTGCTCGAACAATGACATCGCTGGCGTATGTAGTAGACAAGGGTCTGGTCAAAGGAAGGAGGGTCTCAAATGGTAACACTGGATGGCAACCGAATAGCAAATAGAATGGTGAATAACCTGCTGTATCATGTCGTGAAGCAAAGGTGACAAATGGCAGTTCACTGTCCCAGTCAGGGTGACCAGACGAAACGTACATTGACAGCATCTGAGTAAGCGTTCGATTGAGACGCTCGGTCAATCCATTTGTCTGGGGATGATAGGCTGTGGTAAGCTTGTGCTGAGTGGAGCAAGTACGGAGAATGTTGCCGACGATATGTGAAAGGAAGTACCTTGCTCGATCGGTAAGCAGCTGTCGAGGAGTGCCATGACGTAGAATGACGTCGTACAAAAGAAAGTCGCGGACTCGTCGGCAGTGCTCGAGTGATGGCAAAGCATGTGTTATAATCCGTGGCAACAGCAACCTATTTATTACCAGAGGTGGACGTAGGAAAAGGACCTAGCAGGTCAAGTCCAACACTAAAGAATGGCTCCATAGGTATGTAGATAGGGTGTAGGTGGCCAGAAGGCTGTACCGAGGGGCGCTTTCGTTGTTGGCAGTCGTCACATGAGGTGACGTAACGGTACGATATGTGGTGGTACGATACGCACCAGCCCAGAAAGAGGGACGTCGCACTCGATCGTATGTACGAGAGACACCAAGGTGACCGGCAGTTGGTACATGATGAAGTTGTTTCAGGACACTGTTGCATAGATGGCAGGGTAGCACAAGTAGTATATACGGGCCATTAGCATTGAAGCTGTGACGATACAGAATGTTGTCATTCAGCTCGAACAGACGGACAGGCAGGTCGGATGATGGGCACGTTAGATGGTCAATAATAGCCACTAACGATGGGTTCCGTCGCTGTTCATTGGCGATGTCAAGCAAAGCACCGATGAACAGCACGCAGGGGTTCGAGTCAAGGTCTTGTAGTTTGTGCTCTTCAACTGGATAACGTGACGAACAGTCTGCGTCTGTGTGAAGTCGCCCGAACTTGTAATGTACCTCAAATAAATATTCTTCAAGATGTAGTGCCCAGCGACCGAGACATCCAGACAGGACCTTTAGTGATGAGAGTTAGCAGAGAGCTTGATGGTCTGTGACAACGGAAAACGTTCGCCCATATAGATAGGACCTGAATTTGGTCACAGCCCACACTAACACTAGGCATTCACGCTCAGTGATGGAGAATTTCTGCTCAGTGGGCGAAAGGACACGACTGGTGTAAGAAATTACTTGATCCTTGCCGCCCTGTCGTTGATCGAGGACGGCCTCAATTTCGTGGCCGTTGTCATCGGTCCGAAGCTCTGTATGCGAAGCAAGGTCAAAATGGGCCAGTATTGGTGACGTAGTCAGCAGATGGATAAGGGTAGAAAAGGAGTCAGCTTGCTTAGCACCCCACGTGAAAGAAGCGTCCTTTTTTAAGAGATCAGTAAGAGGTCGGGCAATGTGAGCGAAATTGCGGACGAAGCGACGAAAACAGGAACATAATCCTACAAAACTGTGGACGTCCTTGGTTGAGCACGGTACCGCGAATTCTTGCACTGCCCACACCTTATCGGGGTCCGGTTGTACGCCGGCAGCACTTACAAGGTGACAGAGTATAGTGATTTCACGCCATCCAGAACAGCACTTTTCAGAATTCAGTTGAAGAGTGGTTCTGCGAAAAACATCCAGAACTGCCTTTGGTTGACATCCAGAACATCCTTTGGTTGATTGAACTCGCCCTAATTGTATTAGCTATTATTTTTGTAAATAGTTTGTAGGGAACGAACAGTAAGCTGATCGGCCTGTAATTTTTCAAGTGCTTGATGTCTCCTTTCTTATGGTTTAAGATGATCTTGACGTTCTTCCAAGGTTCTGGAACCCTCCCTGTAAAGAGATACTTCATATATAAGGTGGCCAGCTTTTCTTATACATTTTCTCCACCATCTTTCAGGAGGTCCGTTGTTACCTTATTCTCACCAGCAGCTATGCCTCCTAGCATTCCCTCTAGGGCTTTCCTTACTTTTCCTGTCATTACTGGTAGTATGTGGAACTTCTCTGGCTATTATTGTTTGTCACGGTATCATCCTGGTTGTTCTGGCTTCTGTACAGCTCTCTGCCACCTCGACTATCCTATACGTAGTGTGCACGTGCGTCACGCAGCGCCCCTTCATCACTTCCGAAATGCGCCACCGACATGCCCAGGTACCTACCAACTCCGTCGCCTACCGCTGCCGTGTTGTCTTCTCGTGCTTGCGCCCGTTTAGTTTTGCCTCACGATGCAAGTTTGAGGGCTGTTAGTGAGGCAAGTTGATTTAGTAGCCCCCAAAGAGGGAGCAGAGCTTCGGGGTGTTTCTTCGCCAAAAGTTATTGCCTAAAATTGAGAATGCACATTGCGATTTTTCGAAAAGTACCAGCGTGATTGGCTGGCGCGGATTAACAAGAAAACTACTTGAAGAAACTCGGTGATTGTTTGCGTCTTCAGGTGCAACTTCATTCCGGGTAAGTGCCATAGCCAACACTTACCTGCAAACAGAGATAGCTTACCAAGATACTGTACATACAAATTTGTCCGCAACCACTGCGTTCACTATAAGCGTGTCAGGGAGGCGGTTAAAATCGTGATGGCGATCGCGTAAATTCAGGTATTGCATTGAAACTAACTGTGAAAATGGATGCAAAACAATATTACTTCACTTTGAAGTATAGCCGATCGGTTCGAGTTGGGGGTGGTCAGGATTTTGAAAAATTGATCTATTAATTACCTAAGACTGTCTCCATCATTTTCAAGGACTCCAATGTACATTAGCATACAAAAAAGTAAAATACAAGGTTAAAAATGTGTCGAAACATACACAAGAAAAAGTGATGATCGGCATTACCACGGCACGCACCACACAAAGTCTTTATCGGCCTCACACAATACTTTCCTCGGCTGTTTCCACAGATTTCAATCAAGGAGGCTCGACATCAGCACTGTTTAAAATACTTAGGGGGGGGAGGGGCGCTGGCCGCAGCAATACATTAATATTATATCTATTGTAAACTTGCCTAGCTCTGCACGACTCGTTCTCGATGGGAGCTGCTGCTCTTCGCTCAGCCACTCTTAAAATTGCGGCTCGAGAGACTTTGGGTTTTCACTTGTTCTTGCGCTATGCAATTGGTAGTGCTTGTAGTGAAAGCGGGATACTGGGCCCTCGTAGGTCGTAGCTGGCAGCCGGTGTACGTGGTGGCTGGTATATGTGTCGCATATCTTGATTTTCTCGTCTTGTATCGAGTGAACAAACGAGGCCTTCCTGATACGATGAGCTCGTTAAAGTACGACAACAAAAAACCACAATGCTTCCCTTTCAACATGGTACACAGCAACAGATGACGAGCCCCCAACAGACCGTGCTGCAGCACGCGAACTGCCATAGGTACCCAGGGAGGCACCTGGGCATGGCGGGAGAGGGCGACAAAGGCGGAAGTGTCATCACATGAACACTGTGTATTCCAATTGGTTATGAGTGACATCGCCTTCCTTATTGCTCAATGCATATTCATATTTTTGCTTATGCACAAGTTGGCCTTTGCAGCTTTTAGGCTTCTGCCACTTTTTACAGCCCGCTCAATTCTCTTCATGTTATACCTTCTGATGTCGGCTATCTTACACCTATAGAATAACTTCGAAAGCTCCACTAGCTCTTCATAGTTTGTCGTCTGTTAATAAGATTTTTCGTCTCTTGAGATAGTTGGCCCGTGTCCTTTATAGTGACTGTACCTCCGACTTCCATTACACTCTTTGATGATACTAGTAAGATTATCGTTCACTGTGTGAACGCTAATGTCGATTACCTCATAGTGTCTCAAATGTATCCTGAAGCAAAACTATGAATTTATGAACTTTCCCCCTCACCGCTAGTTCAGTAATGGCTTCTTATGAATCAGTTTTTGTCTTTGCTTTTTTAAATCTCGGTGAATACCTAAACAAAATCGAAAAGTTTAAAGAAAAGGGGTTCCTTTCTCTCCCCCCCCCCTCCCATCTGGCCATGCCCGTGCAGTAACTGGTGATTGGACTTGCGCATCTTGGCAAACGTAACGGATCGAACAGAGATAGGAGAGAAACGCCTAAATAGGACGGACGCGAATCCTGCTTATGCGTCTCTACTGTACGGATTCGCGCCTCTTAATAAGCACAAGTTTGACACCTCACAACTAGCGTAAGTGATGGGAAATGAAATTGGAAAGTAAACGCCACGGCAGCCACGCCGTCGCTGCTGTGACGACGAACCCCGTCAGAACTACGTTGGCCTCATTCCATGTTCGGCTACAACTGATCACTTCGTACCACTACGATGAAATACTTCATTGCTGAAAAAGAAATTCTTGACACACGCTCCCAGCATACATAACTGCCGGACACAGCATGTTGAGCTTGACGTGTAGGAGACAAATACTCACCACCTTCAAACACCCCACCATGCTTGTTTAGAGAAGTCGGAAAACACCTGAGAAGTTCTGTGCTGCTACACTGTAGCGGTCATAGCCTCCTAGATTTCTTTTGCCTGCCGGATGAGCGCGAAACGCCCGTCATCTATTGTGGCGCTACCTACGTAGGGGTAAAGGTCTTTGTACTTGGCCTTTGAGGTAAGCAATTTTGGCGTTTGCTAATTTCAGAGGCTTTGCCTTGTATTGAAAAGGTTGCCTGCTGAATGAGCGCAAAATGCTTGTCATTTATAGCAACGGCACTTACGTAATGTTTTTTATAATTAAGTTCACGCCTTCTTAAAACTTTTTGCATTATTTTTATTGCATATAAGCTTTAAAAACGTAAAAGCTTATTTGAAGAGGCCCCTACTTAAGTAGCGTCACTACCATAGTTCCACCGACGGCCGTTTCCCAAGTGACCGCCGATGGCAGGCAAGGTAAATCTAGGAGGCTATGGTAGCGGTAGTAGCGGCATAGACCTAACATACAGACTCTAGAGAAAAAGCTCCCCATAGGGTTCATGCATTAAAAACATTCCTCCATGATTAAAACCCATAACAACCCATAACTACAATACACTAGGAGGGGGCAGTGGAGTGAACGAGGCGGCCGCACCGTATCTCGGCTGATTCTCCAGCGGGTGACATTAGCGGCGGCGCTAGAGTCGCAGGGTACTGAAGATCTCAAAAGCGTCCGCATTGGGAGCGCGTGCGAGTAGCCCGTGAAAGCATATATTTGCTTGTTTTAGCGCGTCTAATGCATTTCAGAGCCTTTATCAGTGTATGCACACTTGCTAAGCGCAATAGTGCATGATTAAACCTGCAGTCACGCAGAAATTGCGTCGGGACATTCACTGTTTGAGAGCCTGCCTACAAAAAAAAAAAAAAAAAGACATGCACAATCAGAATTTGCACGCATCCGCCTAGCTCTTCACTCAAGCATTGCTTTGAGTGGCGCTACATCATAAGTGGCTACTGGCGTGCTACAAAAAGAGAGAAGTATCAGAACCACGCTCGTATAAGTCCCCATATAGGTCCACATGCGCTTGATTGTTTCATGAGGAACCCGATTGTAATTAAGTAATAACGTCAGAACATTTATATCGGTGACGATTTAGTTTTATTATCCCAGTTGTTACAATATTGGTTTAAATGCAGCGCCCCTACGCGGCGCTGATAGTTGTGTTGAGCTGTGCAAACCGGGCACAGCAGCGGGGTGGCCGTTTTGGAAAATAATAAAACAGTTCGTTCTGGGCTAATGGCTCAAGATGTTCTCGTGTTCTTCGCGGGCCTAATGGCCTACTGTTCACGGTTGTCACTACCGCCTGGCCATCAGTTAATCTACACATGTAACACCAGTTTTGTGGAAAATAATATTTATTGCTTTCTGAAAGGATTTCTTGTTTCAACCGCGTGCTTTCACACTCAATTTGCTTCTTTTATGCAAGCTCCAGGAGGCCGAGCCAGTGAGCCAATCTGAAAGAACGCCTGTACCTCCCAGTCAAGAACTCTGTGCTAAAGAGGTTATCTTAAACATATTAAAGAGTGCCAGTTGTATAGTATACAAAGCTAGTTTGTTAATTACTCTGCGTAAACTCACTGTAATCAGTTCTCATTTTGTATCGACAGCTTAAACTTTACTGCTTTCCCAACATTATATATGCGTAACGCCATTTCAAGCGAGAAAATGTATGGCGATGTTTAGTATCATAGATGTAGTTCTTTTATTAAGTGTCAAAAGTGTAGGCAGGCATTAGGGAAACATTTTAGGCGTTGGTGAAACAAAAAGTGAAACATATTGCCGCTTACTCGCATCCCGAGTAAGCGGCAGTATGTTTCACTTTTTCCTTGGTCGCTTCCTCGGGCGGCGCGTCGACCCCTAGTTACCGGCGGCTCTCCTTCGCTCCTTTCTTCTTCTTCGTCTTCTTGTTGTCGGTCGCTTGCCTCGTTAACCGATTCGTTTTTTCTTTTCTTGTTTTCCTTTTCGCTTCGGGGTCTTCTAAACAGTGAGGGTGGCCTTCTGCTACGGAACTTGTATCATTTCGCTTAGATTTTCCGAAGAAGGCTGGTCCACCAGCCGAAACTGATAAGAATAAATAAATAAATTATTGTTTTGTACACTATACTGCACTATTCTCGAAGTTTATCATTTTTATTACGGTTATCAGAAGATACTCTGATCATCTATGCCAACTATATGTATTGTGATGTAACGGTGAAGGCAACCTTTATTAGGCCCAGAAGACACGATGAAGTGACCACGCCCAAGGCACGGAACTCAGAAAAACCAAGTCCCCACAGCAGATGAAGATGACGACCACTCATGATGATGAATATGTGTAAAGATAGTAGATGTGCTTAATGAGTGCCTACACTAACTCCCCCCCCCCCCCCCACGTGAAAGCGGTCATCCTGACCGCAGTTCTTGGCCGCAGTCTAAAGCGAAGAAAAACGCCGTATGAAAGGCTTCATGCGGGATACGTGGGCTATTTCCGCTGCCCTGTAGCGGTGGTCCGTCGGAAGAAGAACGGGTGCCACGCGATAATTCACAAGATTTCAATTTAATTCACTTCGCGATAATTCACATGCTTTTTTCTGACTGACTCGTATGTGTACACTGTCCTTTCTTGTTTTTTGTTTTTCTTTTTTTTCTTCCTTTTTTTTTCCAAATGCACATACAAAGTGTTTACGTTCGCCTACCACTTGATGACCATTGAAGGGAAACGGACGAAGATTAAAGTTAAATAGCCGACCGACCCATTAACGGGAAACCCTTCCTTTACGCACGCCGCACGCCGACCGACCCATTACGGGGAAACCCTTTCTTTACGCACGCCGTCACGGACCCTCCCGGCACTGCGGCGACAATCTTGGGTGGCCCGACACACGTCGAGAACTGAACAGCACGTGATATGAACCGTATGTGGACGTACACGGACAGTTGGTTTCGTTCTCAGTGTTGACAGTGGTTCTTCTTTTTTACTTTCTTTCTTTTCTTTCTTTTTCGTCTTTTCCCCCCTTTTTTGTTTTCTTTCCTTTTTTTAGTTCCCTCTCACTCTCGCAAACATCTTTCAAGGCGAGAGGGACGCAGCAGCAACGAAGTTTGGAAGTTCATGTCAGTATAACTCATCCCCTGATGAAGGGAGGACCCCTCCCGAAACTGTTGGGAAATAAATATATTTATCCTTGTTGACAACGCTCCCGTTGTGCCATATCCCATACCTTCACGAAGACTAACTGGCCCATTGAATTATTACTCCTATATATATATATATATATATATATATATATATATATATATATATATATATATATATATATATATATATATATATATATATATATATATATATATATATATATATATATATATATATATATATATATATATATACAGTGCCACTTAGAGCAGCCGCTATTTTTACACCGTGCATTTTTTTTGTCCAATTAAGTTAGACATGAACTAGTTTTGAGACCTTATACTGTCGAAAAGGTGAAATTTACGGTGCGCATTAGTACAGAGGCACGCTATATTCAGCTTCACCAACTGTAAACGTTTGCCGCAAGACTGCTCGGGATTTTTCTCTTTTTTCAGGGGGGGGGGGGGGGGAGGTGCAGCAGAACGACTAACTTTGGAAATTGGTGGTCGCTGTGAATACGTGTAAATATTTTAGTATACCGTGAAAAGTTAAATTACGAAACATTTCCCGGTGTAGGGAGTTAAGATTCCCTTCCTCACCCCTCTCTACTTACGGCCTCCTGGTTCTGCGTGCGTTCGACACGGTATTTTTTTTTTCATTTCACAGCTTTCTGAGCGCAGCTAACTTCCAATAAATCGACTCAGTTATATTTAATATTGTAGACGCCTGCTCAACGAAAAAGATTTGAGAGAAAAAATCAGAATAAGACACGCCCTTTCTAAATAATTTTCGATCTCTCACACGGACATTTATGGAGCTCAAATTCGGTAGATTGACGTGTAATACTTCAAAGGTTATGACATCTAGAGCTAGACATGAATGATGGGCAGGTACGAAGAAATCTGCATCAAAAAAGCGCACCGGAGACGCTGGAGCGCCTAGCAGTTCCAGCGCGTGGCTCTTTCAGTGCTATTCGACTGCAGCGCTGCCGCTACGGGCAACGCGGAAAGCGTCAGGTGGCGAGGCGCGGTCACGCCACTCAACACTTCTAGTACACTCTACCATAACCACTAGGGTGCCGCCATGATGGAACGATACTCTGCTTTCAGGTGACGTTTACGCACAGTCACTACTGCATCCTGAAATTACACCCGACATTTTCTCTGTTTCGTGGATCTCTGTTACGTCGCAGTGAGAGACTGTCACATGAAGTCGAGTTTTTGGGGCATGGCAACAAAAAACACGGACGCCGATTCGCCCAGCGTGCAAGCTAGCCGGTGCAATCGGCCACACGCCACGTCACACAGCTAGAGTGTACTTCTAGTACACTGTAGCCACGCCATAAAACACGGAGCCATAAAACATCTACCACGAAAATAAATGGATTGATGTGGCTCTACCCTTTAGATCGGACGGCGGCTAATGCCACCTAGCCGTAATACTTAGTGAACCAACAACTAAATTTATCTTTTTTTCCCTTTAAATAGTGAGGTTGAGGACTGGTACTTTGCAGTGAAGGGTTTAATTTTCACTCGTGCCTTGACTTTAGCCACCAATCAGATAACCTCCTTCTAGTTAATTCTACCCGCATAAAGTCTATTTTGCCCTCCTTGTCCCTAAACCCCAGTGCTTTAAAGAACTCTGCGCCATCATCCTGAACTATAGGGTGAAGCCCTTTACAGAACATTATCAAGTGTTCGGCACTTTCCTCTTTTTTTCTACACGCACTGCATACCGTGTCTACCCCTTTGTATTTGGTCCGATAAGTCATGGTTCGCAATACTCCCGTCCTGGCCTCAAGCAGTAGAGAACTACCCCGAGTATTATCATAGATCCTTTCCTTAGCTGTTTCCTGCTTAAAAGTTTGATAGATCTCTAGTGCGGACTGCTTAATCATGCCAATTCTCCACATGTCGGCCTCCGTTTTCTTCCCCTTCTTCTTAACCAATAGTTCTTTTTGGTTTGGCCCCCTGCTCTTTTCTAAGTATTTAGCCGTCAGTTTTCTGGCACGCTTCCTCCATTTTGTATCGACATTCCTCGTGTACAAGTAGCTGAAACCTTTATAGCCCAACGCTCCTTTCCCGTTTCCCTCAATCGCTTCTCAAATTTTATCTTGCTGCTAGCTACCCTGCCCTCGAATGATGTCCATCCCATATATCACCCTGTACTCCCTGATTTGGTCTATTCCCGTGAGCTCCTAAAGCAATCCTATATACCTATATTTCACCTTGCTTAATTTCTAATTTAGCTTGAACTTCTGATCTCATGCATGCACAAGACCGCATTGCCGAACGTCAGACCAGGACCCATGACCCCTTTCCAAATTCATCTCACAACCTCTTACCAATTGTAATTCCTCAGTGCCCTATTTTTCATCACCGCTGCATTCATGTTACCTTTACCCGTTACGTATATTTCATGTTCCCTTATAAATACTCGGGCCAATTGCTTATCCATACGCCCAGATATTTGTATTTATCAGTTATCTCTACAGCGTGGCCTCCTGTATCCTAAGCTCACTACCTTCGTTATCATTAAAAATCATGACTGTTGATTTTTTTACTGAGTCACCAATCTAACTTATCTCCCTCATTACTGCGGATGCCTTGTTGTAGGTCATTATTTTGTACATCAATGCTGGTAGTGCCTGTGCAATGAGTTTTCCTTGTTTGAAGAAAGAGAGGCTGAAGCCAAATCCTCTCCCCACTAATTTGGCTTCTAATCCTTGTAGGTACATCATGAATAACAAGGATGACAGATGACACCCCTGCCTAAGCCCCCATTTTATCTCTGTGGGCTCGGATACCTGCCATCTTGGAGGCAGCCTGGCGGCCGTGGGAGAGCCTCTGTTATAGAACTAAAACTTGCCTGGTGACCACGTGCTTTGTCGTCGTCGTGTCCTACAACTTCTTGCGCGCGCGGGAACTGAAGCACCATAGATTTTGTTGGTGCAACTCTGTGGAACCTTTGAACTTCAATAACAGGCGAATAATGTACAAGAGGAATCGCGTGTGCTGCAGGCTGCAATGCTTTAACATCACCGTGAAAGGCGTCATAAGCGTGTTTGGTTTTCCTTTGAGCTGGCGACGGGAAAAGCCATGGGCTATCGAACTGCATATCTTGAAAGTTGTCATAATAAAGATGTGGTTACCAGCATGCACTTGAAGTTGACTTACTTTCAGGACGGAAGAGGATTGGTGAGATTTCATTTACAAGAACCCCGATATGATGAGTGATGAAACGTTGTTGTAAAAACTTCGAGATTCGTTTCGACCACTTGGTATTCTTTAAAGGGCTGTTCGATTTTAGCACGTAGTTCTTGTCTTGCATTTATCCCTAACGAAATTCCAACGCCATGGCCGGCAAGCGAGCCCGTGCCATTGAACTCGGCAGCATGGCGGGCTGTGCAACCATGGTGTGTAATCCTGAGACACAACAGGCAAGTTTTTTTTGGGGGGGGGGGGGATTTACACAATATAACACGCTAAATACAACTATGCTTTCGCGAATGTAAGACACGCGACAACCGCTCGCCGACTAACACATGCGAGCAGCAGTTGGGCAGATGCCGCCGCCGTCCACGATCGCGCGCAAGCAACATTTCTAGCCTGAATGTAAAACATTCGACAGAAGTCTGTCTGGTTGGGTATGAAACTGGGAGATGATTTAGACTGCGATTTCTAGCCTGCGTCGAGATGCGCAAGCAGTTTTCTCGACAACATCGATTGGAAGGTTGTCGCTAGATCGAAGCAAAGTGAACCGGTTCGGCACATGTAGTGTCGCTTGTTTGGCTGATAAATGCCGAAGCATCGTGGTTCCCGATCTCAGCTTTTATATATAGCCTTTAAGCTGGCGCTGTTCTGAATGAGTGGCACACTGGAGCACCAGTTTATTGGATTAGGCATATAGTTCACGTAATGAAACCATTGTAGCCAATCATTTTCATGAGAACGCTAGCATATGAAACGAATAATAAAAAACCGGTATATATCCTCGGTCAAAATGATCAGAATGGTAAAAAAAAAACAACCGGTAGCACAAGCGGGTCTACGTCCCCTGTCTTCCACACTGTTTACCGTTGTGGATATACGGCTGTGCGTTCACCGGACCCAGCAGATGACAAAAATTTGCTAATTTCAACGTACGCTCGATGCCCGATCCGGCAGCGCAGTGTGACGGAACGTCGCCGAATCGGCTGCTGCACGAGCGCCTCGCGAACGTCAAATCCGGTGAAAGATCACACAGCGTGTTCCACTCTTAGCGCACTCCAGCATGAGCCGTTTCTATAATGAGAATTTCAATGCCATGAAAAATTATCCTAGCCGCTAGCGGCACCAATCATGCACTGCACGGCTCCACCATAGCTCCGTGCATGCAGGTTACAGTGTACTAGAACAACGCCTCTTCTACCCAATAAAGGAGGCGTTGACTAGAATGAGGCAGTGTGCTCACTGAGGGGCGGAGAGTGAGGGGTGGACAGGTGGCGTAAGGTCCCTAGATGAAACAAGTTTCCGAGGTAGCGAAACCTTTCCCTTTTTTCTTCGCTTATTAAGGTCCCTAGGTGAAGCGGCGCGGCTCGCAGCGTCACCTGAACGTTCCCGGCGGGTTGAAAGGCGTGGCTTTTGCCCGTTGCTCTTTTGCGCGTAAGAAAAATCAATGTTACAGCATGTGAGCAACATTTCTGTGTGTTGTGAAATAAATTACTTCCATTGCAACTGATTTACGGAGAGTGGATAATGTTTTAAAGGGACACTAAAGTCAAATCACAATTTACGTCAGAGTGAAAGCTCAATGTATGACAACATCTAAAACGACAATATTATCAACAACAGTGCCCTACTTACGGAGACATTGTGAGTGTACAAGAACACAAGCGCCACAGTAGGACATTTTCAAAATGATCCCAATGAAATCAGATGGACCGCCTACAGTTATTCACTAGTTATGGATCTAACTCCACTAAATAAAGAACCTTCCGTGCATCAAGAGACGTAATAAAATGCTACTTGTTCGTTTCTGTTTGATTCATGAAAAAAAGAACCGCTGGACGTTACTATGGGGAATGGCGCTAGTGGTTCAACAATTGCAATTTTCGCATGATGCCGTTTAGTGGGGCCAGTTGAAACAAAAGCGTCTGCAATCTCGAAGCCAATGGTGGGAAATTGATCAATGGCGGTTGTTGCTGCTGTGGCTCCCGCTGCTTTCGGTCTGCTGCTAATAGCGCAGTAAAGCCGGGGAACATTGTGCACGGGAACAGTGACGTGAGACGGTCCGGTTGGTCCGCTTCTTGAGGCGAGTAATTTGAAGTGCGCTAACCTGATGCGGAGCACTAAAACGTGATTTTATTTCAAAATAAGCCCTTCCTTGGCACGAAAGTAACCCTACGAGGTTTCTGGACCGCCATTTCAACATAAACGTCGACTTATTTGTTGGCTTTAGTGTTCCTTTAAAGGGCCACTCACCAGGCCCCATGCCAAATTTTAGTTAGACAGTGGAAGTTGTTGGGTGTCCGATAAAGAACAATTTGCCACAAAAATTTTTCGAATTGGTTTATCACGGGCGGAGAAAACAGGTTTTTTGAAGCGGCGCGAAACGAAGATGAGAGGAGGCGAGCTCGAAACCCTTGCCGCTCCTCCACGTAGCCTTCGCAAGCCAAAGCTCTTTCCCACCCTTTCCAGCACCCGACCAAGAGGTGACGTGCGCATGATGTGCTCAAACAAGTCCATCCCCCGAGCACGCGAGCAGCGTTGCTTTGTTGACCATCATTATTTTGTGGTCTCCTGCCTGTTTCTGCGGGATGGTCTGAATACGCTAGCTTAGACGCGGTAGAGTAGATGAGCACAATAAGTGCACGAACGCGCAGGAGCGTTCCATGGCGGTCGTCTGCTCAATCAACACCACCTAGACTGACCACGGGGACACGAACGCATGCGAAACGCTGGCACATTAGCCCCGCATCTCGTAGCATTTCATGGGAAATAATGAAATAAGAACGCGCACAATTTTTATTGCGTCTCATTATTTATGCCAAGTTTTATTAACCTCTTACAGCAACAAATACATAAGCTACGCATGTTATGTTAAATATTTTTTGCCATGTCACGTGGTATACTGCTGACAACGTCAGAGCAGAGTCGTCTACGTAGATGACCAACGTCACTGCATTGCCGTGTACGTAGGGCCATTCATACGTCCACGTCATGCCCTCATTCTCTAGGCGTGCACCGGCAGAGGGGAGGGGGAGCAGTGGATTGGATTGGATAAACTTTTATTTGGTCCTCCAAAACACAGATCACTGTGTTGCGGGCAGCTCCCACGTGGGGACTGAGATGCCAAGCTCCTCAGCCGCCTCGCGGGCTTGGTGGACAGCCCAGAGCTGATCTGCCAAGGATGAGCTGCGGATTGCCGCCTCCCACCTGGCAGAGGTGATGTGCGATAAATGAGCGAATTGGGTGCACTGCCAGAGCATGTGTTCTAATGAAGCTATTTTCCCACAATGTGGACAAAGATTACTTGGGTATAGGTCAGGGTACACGGAGGAAGGAAAAAGGTAAGGAGAGGGCATGCCCAGCCGGCGCAGGGCGTAAAAAGTGTGGCGGAAATGACATCATGGCGGCCATATTCAGACGGCACAATGGCGGCGTTGCTATGGTTACGTGTTGAGCAGTGGAGCTGGTCTAGCAGTGAGCGGCCGCGGCTGGCGGCGGAATGTGTGCCTCCCCAGGTCTCGTTCTGAGCTGTGGCGGACAATATCTGTGCTCTGCGCCGCGTTATTGGTTACGCAGTGTTCTCTTGGCTGTTACATTACTCTTAGCAACGTTTACAAATCCCTTTGTCCATCACGGGGTTTCAACAGTGCGTAGAACAAGTGCATATCAATGTGTCGTGCGGCGGATGACGCGGATGAAGCAGTTAGTGTTCAGCGAAATTGCGTTGGGCACCATGACGAAGCTGAATGACGACGAACGCCTTGCAGGTCAGTGACGGTTGAGCAGTGCTCCTGCTTGTGACAACGGACGACGCTGTTGAGCCCAGCAAGACGCCGTGAGGACCATGTGCACATACGTAGTTTCGTGTTGTGTGTGTACAGTAACAACTTGCATGTGCGTATTAAAACACCTTTTCTGTTCCGCTTGGTACACTCTCCACCAGCACTGCATGTAATCTCAACGTAAGAGCAACCACGTTCAACTGTCACTAGCACCGTGCTCAGTCACCACGGTCGCAGAATGCTGACGCCGGTGATTTTCACGCGGAACACGGACACAGTGGCAGGACGCTGCGTCGGCCGCGCGGCGGAATGCAACCGTAGAAGGCGCACGACCGATCGTGTTGTCTGTACAGTTGCTGAATTAATGACGTGAAAGCACTCGCCGTTGTCAGTGCATCTAGCGCGCGTTCTCTCGTAGTTGCTTCGTTGTCGGCGAGCTGTTATTCCCTGTTATTACTCGGACGAAGCGATTTCATTGAACCTGTCCCGCTGGCTCTGAGTGATGAGCTCAGTTCCATTAGTTTCGGATCGTCACGACACACGCGCTGCGCAGCCCACGTGCTTTCCGAGCCGGAGAGGGAGTCGCGCCTTCTGCTTCGCATTCATATGTAAACAAGAGAGGAGAATTTGCCTACTCAATATGGCCGACTTCCGGCTTCATCGCGGCTTCACAACGAGTGACGTCAGGGCCTCTCCTTACCTTTTCCTTCCTCCGTGTCAGGGTACATGATGTGTAACATTTTCAAAGTAGGGTACATCCGCGTTTGCAAAAGCCTTAATGTAAGTGCTTGGGGCCGGGTTAGATTTTTGTGAGGTGGAGGGAAAATTCTTCTAGACAGGTAGAAATGTTTAGTGAGCTCGTTATATGTTGTAAGAATTTCCCGGTTATCCCCTTCACCGGTAGAACGCATCCCCGGGGAGGCGCGGTTAGAGAGTTCTCGCGCCGCCTCGTGTGCTGCTTCGTTGAGATTGGGAGGGGAATCATTGATTTGTCCAAGGTGAGCTGGGAACCAACTCAGAAGATGATGTGTTATGTTCTTGCCTTGCAGTATTTTCAGCGTTTGTTCACAGACCGTCCCCTTGGCGAACGCCCGTAGTGCTGCCATGGAATCACTGTAGACCACTTCAATGTTATCCATCTTGAGTGCTAAGGCGATGGCCACTTGTTCCGCAATGATTGGGTCTTTCGTCCTGACCGTCGCTGAGTTGATGACATGGCCAGCCCCATCGACTAGCACTGCCACAAACGCTTTCCCATTGGCGTAGGAAGCCGCGTCAACAAATACGACCCCTCGTTCCTCGTTTGAGACTTGACGAAGTATAGTCCTGGCCCTCGCTACTCTTCTTCCGACGTTGTGTTCTGGATGCATGTTTCTCGGTATAGGAGATACCGTGATAGTCTCCCTGATGTTGTCAGGGATATCATTGTAATTGCGTCTGATTGCTATTGGGTTTTGGCCCAGCTCCTGCAGGATCATTCTCCCCGACCTTGTAGTAGATAACCTTGCAAACTGTGCTCTCTCTTGGGCTTCTGCTATTTCTTCGAGCGTGTTGTGTATGCCAAGCTCAAGCAGACGCTCGGTGCTGGTATGTATGGGTAGGCCCAGGACCTTCTTGATAACTTTCCTGAGGAGCACATTCAGTGCCTCGGACTCTGCTCTTGACCAGTTGTGCATTGCTGCCTCGTATGTGAAGTGACTTAGAACAAACGCATGCATCAACCTGATGAGGTTGTCTTCCTTGATCCCATTTCTTTTGTTGGCCACTCTGCGTATGAGGTGCACCGCACTGTCTGTTTTCCGAGTTAACTTGGCTATAGATTTGCTGTTGGCGCCGGTAGACTCTATCAGCATTCCCAGGACTTTAATGGAGTCGACCCTCTGGATGGCATCCCCTTGATTTGTACGGAGATGGATGTCTATCTGGTTTAAGGGCTTCCATCCTCTGGGCTTCGGTCCCCGGCGTGCAGTCCGATAAAGCAAAAGTTCTGACTTACTCGAGGAGCACTTGAGCCCGGAAGGGCGAAGGTAGTCTTCTACGGTGTCAATAGCCTCTTGCAGAGCGCTCTCAATCTGCCCCTCGCTTCCACCTGTGCACCAGATGGTAATGTCATCTGCGTAGATGCTGTTCTTTAATCCTTCAATGCTCGATAATTTCTTTGACAGTCCAATCATGGCAATGTTGAACAGATTTTGGTGAAATCACTGCCCCTTGTGGCGTGCCCCTTGCTTCTAGTTCGATTTCTGTGGTCTCGATATCTGCAATCTTCATCACGGCTTTCCGATCTGTAAGAAAGGACCATACGTAGTCATAGAACGCTTTCCCTAGACCAAGCTTGGAAATTGCTTCGAGTATGAATGAGTGGTGGATGTTGTCAAACGCTTTTTCTAGATCTAGGCACAGAATGGCTCTCACGTCTCTGGTTTCATTGTCAATGACCTGGTGTTTGATAAGCTTCAATGCATCTTGTGTGGATAGCCCTGCCCTGAATCCAACCATATTGTGTGTATATATGTTGTTATCTTTCAAGTACTTGTTTATCCTGTGCAGTATGGCATGTTCTGCGACCTTGCCGATACATGATGTCAAGGATATTGGCCTCATGTTGTCCAAGTTAGGGGGCTTTCCTGGCTTAGGAATAAGGATCGTGCTGGCCAGCTTCCACTGCTCTGGCACCCTGCCTTCTTTCCATGCTGAATTGATCATATCCCTCAGGGTTTCAATTGAATCGTCATCAAGGTTACGCAGGGCCTTGTTTTATATACCGTCCGGGCCAGGGGCCGACCTGCCGTTGAGATCATGCAAGGCTCTTCTGATCTCCTCGATGTTAAAGTCGCCCTCAAGACCTGGATTTGGCGTGCCCTGGTACTGTCTACTTGGTGGTGCCAATCCTCTTTTGATTGGGAGGTACTTATGCACGAGCTGCTGGACAACTTGCTGTTCTGTAGTGCGCCCTATCTCTTTATGCAAAATTCGAGCGATAACATGCTTTTGATTTGTTTTGGTGGTGTTTTCGTTGAGGAGATGCTTTAACATATTCCATGTCTTGCCATTGCGCATCTGACCATCGACGGAGTTGCAGATTTCGTCCCATTGCTGCCTCGATAGTGCGCGACAATGTTCCTCGACTGATCTGTTTACCTCAGCTATCTTCTTCCTCAGTCTTCGGTTCAGGCGCTGACCCTTCCAACGGTTCAGTAGTGCTTGCTTTGCCTCAAGAAGATGAGCAAGCCGGCTATCCATTCTTTCAACCGGAAGATCTGTGGTAATGGTGGAGGAGACGGATTTAATGTCATCTTTAATCTGTTTGACCCACTGCTCCAAGCCTTGTCTGTGGCCATCTTGTTCCCTTTCCATCCTTATCTTCCTGAACTTATCCCAGTCTGTGAAGTGGGATTCTCTCTGCTTTTTACGCTCCACGGAGAAGGTAGTGGCAAGAATGCAGTGGTCACTCCCTAGGTCTACAGCAAGGTTCATCCACTGGGCCTTCTTGATGTTCCTTACATATGTAAGGTCCGGGGTGGAATCCCTGCAGCAAGATGTACCAAGCCTTGTTGGTAGGCTGGGGTCGGTGGTTAGGGTGAGATCAAGTTCACTGGCACTTTGCCAAAGTCGATTTCCTTTCCCAGTGTTGTACTTGTAACCCCATGTATGATGAGGGGCGTTGAAATCACCTGCTATGACGAGTGGACATTCCCCGGCGATATTAACAGCTTTCTTTAGAACCGTCTTGAACCCTTGCTTTTGTTCCTTTGGACTGCTGTATATATTAAGAATGAAAATGCTCTGACGGTTGCTGGTACCCGGCACGATCTCTACCAAGACGTGTTCCAATCGGCCTGCTTCTATCTTGAGGTCATGGGTTACGTGCGTTAGTTTGTTGCATACGAAGGTGCAGACTCCCCTCCCTTCAGTATCCCCTATTACAGGCCGGAATCCACGTAACGTTGCTTGCGGTGAAAGGGTCTCTTGTAATAATATAATATGAGGCTTTTCTTGGCTGCTCCTGATATACTGCTGCAGAGTTGCCTTCTTTTTAAGGTAACCTCTACAGTTCCATTGCCAGATACGAAATGCTTCACGTAGCGCTGCCATCATGGTTATTACATGGGTGGCCAGAGCCTGATGCTGCACCTGTCGACAGGTTTGGTACCACTAGTATTCGTGGCCGAAGGGGTGAGCTTGGTGCATGAGGAGGCCTTGCTGTGTTGTGCAGATATGCTTCGACCTTTGTAATGCGCAAAGTCATATGCTCTTCCAGTGCCGCCACGCTTGATTGTAGCCTACCCATCTGCTCGCTAAGATTGGCTACTACTTTGCTGAGCGTGTCAAACACCTCTTTCATATCTGACATGGTCGTTTGGTTGGCTTCCACGTGTTCTGCCATGACTGCCCTCTTTTTCGCGGTTCTCGAGTCCCCCACGTTTTCAGCCACAGGGACATCAACTGGCTGAGGCATTGGCTGTGAAGATTGCGCGCTGGTTAGCTTAGTCAGAAGAATTTTTATTTCCTTTAACTCAGCTGATAGCCTCTCATTTGATTTTGTAAGTCTCGCGTTTTCTTGCTCTAGCTGTGCAATTCTATCATGCTCTGGCAGCTTTCCTGTCATCACCTCTGCCCCGCCGTTGCGCACTCGCTCAGCCCAGCTGCCTTTCGAAGTAACTGCAGGCGTCCTCCCCGGGTGTGAAGCCGTGATCTCGAACTGAACGCCAGGTAGCTGGCCATTCGGGTGCCGCCCAGGCTGATCCTGACCCTGATGGTGACCTTGAGAACTCGAGCGCCCCCGTGATTGGGAGCGGGCCTTGGGTCTAGAACCTCTTCTGGAACGCGACCTCTCCCTGGAGTGGGGCCGCCTTTCCTGTTCTTGTGTAGTCTGGATGCTCTGGGTCCCGTAGGCTGGAATAAGCTGCTTGCCATTGATGTCTGGACTCGATGTGATTGATGCGTCCCGGGCTTCTGCGGCTGCTCGCGATCTTTCCCAACGTCTGCGTCTGACGACGTATGGCACTAAGAACCTGTTCTTGCACTCCTTGTCTGCCGTGGGATGGTGACCGTCGCACAGCCTGCATCTTGGATTGCACTGGTGCAGGCTATCTGGGTTCTTGATTTCGCAGCCTCTGCAGATTGTTTCAGCTGGGTTCGGACAGACGTCAGCCCGATGTCCCAGCTTTCCGCAGACGTAACAAATATCGATGTTCTTGCGGTAAAGGGAGCACTGCAAAAGTGAAGGTCCATATCTCACGAATCTGGGCACCTTGTGTCCTTCGAACGCTATGATGATTGTCCCGGTGTTCTTGATTCTCTTGGCCTGCAGCGCGAGCGGGTTGTTCGCGTTCACAATCTTTCGGGTCAAAATGTCCTGAGTATCGCTCACGGGGATCCCGCGAATCACTCCTTTACAAGTGTCGTGGGGTGCCGCGGCGTACGCGCTAACCTCGAAAACTTTGCCTACAATGTCAATTTGCTTGACCTTGAGGTATCTTGAAGCTCTGTCTTGGTCCGGAGTGCTTGCCACCATAATGTTCTGCTGCAAGTTGGAACAGATGATGTCCTGCATGGCCTCTTCCTCTTTGACGCCGGCCGCCAGTACTATCGCGTCTGCCACGGCTCCAGTGCCAATTCTCGAGATATTTAATCCTCCACGTGGTCGTAGCACAATTTTGCTGAAGTCCTTAGGTAGTGGCGGCATGCGTCCAGCTCGCACGATTGTATGCCTTGTGTCATACCTACTACGACTGGCTCGAGCGTCTCCCGCAACGCCGGCCTCAGTCGAACCCTTGGCAGCAGGAACGCTAACCGCGGCTTGCTTATTCCTTGAGCGTCTCGTTTCGGCTTCCTTCCAACCCATTTCTTCCGTGCAATCCTCTGGAGAGATGTCCTCTCCATCTACTTGGTATTCCATTCTCAGTTGCAGATACTGGAACGCGCAGAGCGTTGAGTCGCGTTGGCGCCGGGCCGGCGCATCGGCGACAATCGCCTCCTTGGTTAGGCCTAAAGCCCCCGGTGGCGTTGCTGTGTAAAAATGTCCCCCCCCCCCCCCCAAAAAAAACGGTTTAAATGTCCACTCACCGGCGCAAAGGTGGTATCTGCTGATTTCTTAAGAACTTAGGCACACGATGAGAGTAAAAACTCGGCGACAAATTCGTGAATACCACAGGAAAGCATTCTTGAAAGTAGGAGCCGATCTTCGCGCGTCCGCACTGGTCGGCACCTAGAGCGTCCTCCGAGGGGGAGCAGTGTTCATCTTGAATTTTTACCCATTTCCGCGGCGCGTAGCGTTGCAAATTTTGGCAGGCGTGATCATGAACGCCTCGTCTACGCATTGCACTTGTCAGCTCAAAATTGTCAAACCTGGTGAGTGGCCCTTTAAAGGAGCACTGACATCAAATTTACTCATGCCAAGATTTTTGCATCAGCGAGTAGCTATAGACCCCGTAGCAGCAATTTGCGACCTAAAACGCAACTGAGGGATGAATAACTATCAATTTTATTGATTTGTATCACTGGCATTCAGCAGTTTTCAAAACGGCCGGCAATCCCGCCATTTTTAGCGCTGGGCGCACCAGCAGTGGCGCTATCTTGTGGTCACCACAGTACACCTACCAGCCATATATTTTGTCATCCATTGATGTCACGTAACAACAAACTTGGTATATGCAGAGCTAGCAAAACGGCCGCGAGCGCATCATGAAGGGCCCAATTATATTCTCCTATGTAACGTTGACGCACGCGCTTGCTGTGTACAGCGACGTTGCGTTAGCAAAACGTGAGCACTCTATAGTCTGACGCCAGGCGTGATCAGCGTCCGTCACCGTGACCCGACGGCAACCGGTGCGAATTTCGCGCCAAGGATGCATAACCAGACAACACTGCGTCTTCCTATTTTTGTGAAAGAAGGACGCAGGACGCGCTGAAAGGTGCATGCGTCAGAGCAACGCAGCGCGGAGCACGCCTGCGAATATATGGCAGGACTGGTGGCTGGCGTGGCAACGCCGGCGTCACGCGACAAAATGAACGCTGGAGAGCACGCGCACCACGTCACATCGAATTTCCGCCTTGACTGTGGCTTGTAGTTATGTTAATTCTCACATGACACGCATCTCATGATTATCATGTTTGCACCAGTCGCATACCTTCGTCATCCATTGACGTCACGTTATACCAAATTCGGCATATGTGAAGCTAGCGATACGGACGCTAGCGCATCATGAGTGGGGCATGTAGTCATGTTGTTACATGACACGCATATCTTGATTATTATGTTTGGATGTGTCATTTACCTATGTCGTCCGTTCGCGTCGCGTAGTACCGAGTTTGGTACATGTGAAGCTAGTGAAACGGCTGTGAGCGCATCGTGAGCGTAACATGTAGTCATGTTGTTACAAGACACGCACTCATGTTTATGATGTTTGCACAAGTATCATACCTTCGTCATCCATTCACGTCCCGTAGTACCAAATTTGGTATAAAAGAACCTAGCGAAACGGCCACCAGTTCATCACGAGCGTGGCATGTAGTCATGTTGTTACATGGCACGCATCTAATGATTATCATGTTTGCACCAGTCGCATATCTTCATCAACCATTAACGTACCGTGATATCAAATTTGGTATATATGACTCTAGTGAAATGGCCGCGAGCGCATCATGTGCGTGGCATGTAGTCATGTTGTTACAGGACACGCATGTCATGATTTTCATGTTAGGGTCTGTCGCTTGTGTTCGCCATGCAATCATGTCATATCGTACCAGTTTTGCAACATGCCATGTGAACGAAACCACCGCAAGAGCTGCTGGACTATAAAATGTAAATCATGATATTCATGACATCCATGACATGATTTCCGTGTTATGACTAGTCAGATATGTTCTTCATACAGTCATGTCATGTCATACCAAGGTTGGTATCAATATCATTATCGAAACGGCCAGGAGAGCTAAATTTCGTAGGTGGCTAGATAGATAGATAGATAGATAGATAGATAGATAGATAGATAGATAGATAGATAGATAGATAGATAGATAGATAGACACGCTCAATGTTGCCGAAGTTCGCTAAAAATGCTTCGCATTTAATAGCTTTCAGGCCACGGATGCCGTTCAAATTTGGCCAAGAAGAACTAAGCCCACCAAACGATCAGATGATGGGCACATCTCGATCTTGAAATTTAATGTCAGTGCTCCTTTTAGCGGCTATTGCATGGATGAATGCTGCTCCATACAGCCACTGCAGTAACGGGACGTGTAGTTGAAAGCATTGAGGCTTTTAGGAGCGAAGCTCCTTAAGGCGTGGGCTGTGCGTCCCCTGTATGTAGCCACCTCTCGTTCAGTTCTAAGTATTACGCTAGCCACCGCTCGATCTAAAGGGTACAGCCATATCCATCCGTCCATCCATCCATCCATCCATCCATCCATCCATCCATCCATCCATCCATCCATCCGTCCGTCCGTCCATCCGTCCGTCCGTCCATCCGTCCGTCCATCCATCCGTCCATCCATCCATCCATCCGTCCGTCAGTCCATCCATCCGTCCGTCCGTCCGTCCGTCCGTCCGTCCGTCCAAAAGATGCAAGATGTTATAAACTAGACGGCGGTACGTGTAGTTGATTATGAAAGATGCGAGGTGTTATAAAATAGGAATGATGCCACATATGGCGCGTGTCATCGTTCGATATAGTGCGGCGACGTACGCTAGGGGAGCGTTGCAATAAAATCGAGTGGGCAAAATGTACGGAGGATTCATGGTTTACCAGGTTTACCTCCGGAGCTTCGCCCACTCATCATCATTCACTTCGTGGATATGGCGGCATTTTTTTTAATTTGCTTGCTAATCGATATGCTATTTCGCAACTGTAGCAATAATATCTTCACTCTCGCCAATTGAGCCCCACTGTGCAGACACAAACAATGCCTCATTTTTGCTATTCTTTCTTTTCGCATATAAGTGGGTCTAATTGTAACTATAACCTATTAAATGCGAATCATTTCTTAGAGAACTTCGGCGAGTTAAGCGTATCTATCTATCTAGAAATGGACATGGGCTGGGCATGTAGCGCGTAGACAGGATAACCGCTGGTCGTTAAGGGTAACTAACTGGATTCCCAGAGAAGGCAAGCGGGTTAGGGGGAGACAGAAGGCTAGGTGGGCAGATGAGATTAAGAAGTTTGCGGGTATAAATTGGCAGCAGCAAGCACAGGACCGGGTTAACTGGCGGAACATGGGAGAGGCCTTTGTCCTGCAGTGGACGTAGTCAGGCTGATGATGATGATGATCTATCTAGCCACTTATGTTTGGGTGCTCTCGTGGGCACCCTCATAACTTGGCGTATATACCAAAATTAGCATGGGAGAATAAGATGATTTGACGAACATGACGCGCTAGTCAAGACATGAATAATGTCACCATCCCGTCGTGTAAGTCGTCAAACACCTTCCGCCAGACAGTGGCACATACCCACGGGGGGGGGGGGGTATGTGCCACTGCTATGCGGGTATGTGCCACATGTGATTGGCCCTTAGTATGTATACACAGGAACGACGAGAACACACGCGAGCAATTGTAACACGCAAGCGTTAAGAAATACCCGAGATCGGTAGCGTCTACCCGACGAATGTAGAAATAATGCTAGGGTCCCATTTGGAATCAAACCCAAGCATTCTGCGTGACAGTGAAGCATTTTACCACAGAGCTACGCCATATCTTACAACTTCTTTTCAAATAGACACTAATCTTCATGAAACGTCAATAGTGGCTGCAGTGCTGCCTACCCAATTTTTGAACATATTACATATGTGCTATTTTGAAACTGTCGTCACGTCGGGTTAACGTCAATTGTGGTTAGTTGCCATCCGCTCAAGTTGGTTTCAGCGCTTCATATCAGCTTCTGGTGTTGCCAATACACATGTTCTAGTAACAGCATTGCGCAAGTGACGACAACCGATTATGTAAACATCTGCAACTCTTGAACATATGTATGTGCATTAAATGTACATATATTAGCGTCACTTTAGGACGTGTCGTTCAAAAAAAAAAATTGCAACACGGTTACCTTTCCTCCGCATGCTTCGCATAACGTCGACTCCCAGGTACATGGGGATCTGCCAAACTTTTGATGCTTTTTTTCGCGAATCATTCATGGGCGGAATTACCTGGCTTTGTGATACATGTATCGCATCGTGATCTTAACAAACTTTTCAATTACAATTAATTACAGACGTAGATCACAGAAGGTTTTCAAGGCCGGTTGGCGCGTAGGCGAATGTAGTACTTACAGATCCATAATAAATAATATATATGCATGGTTACATAAGAAGTAATACACAACCTGCGAGTACACATGTTTTCACTACTTCGTAGAATTAAACTGCTCCAGTTCTTCAGCAGCGTGAATACAACAGTACACGAAGAAATACTCGACGGCATCATGGCCTGACGAAACCATTTTATTTGCACAACCCCATGTGTATACGTATGCGCAAATCGTTGCTATATCACAATATTGAGTAAAAATGCAGAAATTGTCACTCGTGGTGAAAGATAAAAAGATGCAAAAAACGCGAATAAACATATGCTAATCGAGCACAAGATGAAAAGAAAAGAGATATTAAAGGAGTACTGAATGTTAATCAAAGGATGATGGCGCAGAGTTTTTCAAAGCACTGGGGTTTAGAAACAGTGAGGGCAAAATAGACTTCAACTGGTAGACTTAACTAGAAGGAGGTTATCTGATTGGTGGCTAAAGTCAAGGCACAAGTGAAAATTAAACCCTTCACTGCAAAGTACGAATCCTCAACCTCTTTATTAAAAAAAAAAGATAAATCTAATGGTTAGTTCACTAAGTATTACGGCTAGGTAGCGATAGCCGCCGCTCAATCTAAAGGGTACAGCCACATCCATTCATCCATCCATCCATCTGCGACCGTGTGCGTCTTTTCTATATTCTCCTTACTTCCATATGTGGTTGTGCCTGCACCTCGCTCTATCTCTCTGTCTTTTAATCCTATCCTTTGAATCCACGGAGGAAGTGTTTGAATCCCTCCTTACCCCCATCCCTCGTGAGTTACTTGTAAAGTGTCCTCCTTCTAAAATACAGTTACGGGGCTCACTTTGATCTTTTCATTTAAGAATCACTTCCCCCTCCCAACGCACGTGGCTCAACGCCATGTTCAGCGCAGTATCAAGAAACGCAGTGGATAAGAGAAAACCAAGCTTCATTTTCTTGATGTTTAGCCAAATACAGTACGCATGATGAATGAGCCTTGAACGCGGTGTACCAACAGAGGCAGTATTTAAACATGCGCGCTATGGTTGTCGCCGTTTGAAGGACCCGCATCATTGATCGTAGCTTTGACGTCACCACCAAGGTCACGTGACGCGTTATCCCATGTGACCAACGGGGAGGCGTCGTTTCATCGTAGAAGTAAACTTCGGAGCAAGAGTCAACACACGACGTATGTATTTGTTATTTGCCGTTAGTTTTCAGTTCGTCAGTAGTGTATTAGAAAAAACGAACGACAGCCTTCACGTGCATTTGGTGCGCGATTAGATATAATTGCAACGAGCTCTTCGAGGTGTGGGTAGAAGACCAACGTCAAATCAATCGGAACCGGTGCAGCTGACAGCTCTATTTTGGAGCTTGGTTTGCGCCTTGCTGCTCTGTGGTGCATGTTTTGCGTATCGAATGCGTCGCTGGCGAGTTCGTTCGTTTATACGTCGCCCTCAAATTATGCTCTTTTTGTTTCCGCAGAAATACTCAGTTTATGCACCGGACGTTCTATGTATCGCTTCAAGAGCTCCAAGTACAAAAATGCCACACCTAAGGTGCCAAAGAAAGGCGAGGTGAGTGCTTCCACGTTCGGCTTTTGCCATGGTTTCGTAACGGCGCGTCAACACCGCGCGGCCGGCTTTGCATTTCAGGGCTGGGTCCTGGACATATCTGTCGGCGCACCGCAGTCATTCGGCAACCACATAAAGGCCAGCGCTTTGCACAAGGTCTTCAGTGTTGACAACCGAGGTTGGTCACAAATGGTGAGAATTTCCCCGCTTCTCATGATTGACGACGTTATGCAGGAGGTGGAAGCCTGGGCGTCTTGCCGCTGGATGACACGGGAAAAAAGAGCAGGAACTGCCCGTTACTTCATGCACATTCCGGTTGGTACCTTGTTCCCTGATGAAAATTTTGCTACAGGTTTCTGCTGGTCCCAGTTCTGGTGGTTTATTAGCCAGTGGTTGCTGGCACCACAGGGCGCCCGCAACCATTACAAATTAAGTAGACATTCAGTAAATATCAACTATAAGATATCCAGTATGTATTTGTCCGTTTTAGGTTGTTCACAGCAGTTACGCACATTACATTGATGTAATATCAAATGGTCCATATTTTTATTGTGAGGATGCACTACCAGATCTGTCTCAACCATTATCAGATTTGCAGTGTGTGTTATGACTAGCATCTTGTGCTTTCAAAGAACTAGACCTTTATTGAGCGATATCGCCGCCGAGGCATGGTCCGACGGAGACAAATGGGCACGTTAGTGTCAGAGTGCTGTGAGGAATGTCACGCTAGGCCGAGAACCAGGAGGGAACTGTTTATTCAGAGAGCGCACATTGTCACATGACAATGGTTACCAATATAGCTGTTGTGTGGCACCATGCGACACATCCCATTGAAACTGAAAGTGATCTAAGGTCCATGAAATGCCAGACACCACATCATCTCCCCCTAAAAAGGAAAGGAGATGTAAATTATTGCATACTTGTACAACAGAACGCAAGTTATACAAAACTAGCACCACAGTATGCAATCACAGTTGTTTAGAACATTATACAGCAGCAAGGCACTGAAATAATGACATACAGTAACATGTGTAAGATGTACTGGTAAAAATGCCATAAATCTTTGGTGTACATGACAATTTGGCATAACAGTTAAAAATATTTTGCAGAAAATTGTAAAATAAAACATTATACAGTAGTAATCACATGAAATGTAGGAGTGTGCTCAACAAACATAATCCTTGTAACGCACCGTTTTTTGCGGTGTCGCTAGGGACAATGGCATGCAGGAGAATGACGTAAAGTATTCATCAATAGAGCCTTATCTATTTCAGAAGACTTTGAGCCTTGGGGCTCACCTACAGGGTCATCGTCGGAGAGCGGTAGCGATTCTGGAATGTCCGTACATGACACACCCGTTCCTGAGACATCTTTCCCCCCTTCGAAACAGTCTGCACTGGGGCTGGGCACATCAGCCGTTTCTTGTGAAGGGGCCTGTAAGGTGGTTTGTGGAAGTGTCACTAACTTGAGCATTGCAGAAGAACGTGGAGGTGGGGAGTAAATCTGTTGCATGAATGAAGAGTTAGCAGAGGAAGTGAATTATGCTTTAAAGTTGAGTTTTGCTCTGCATGAATCAGTACGAGCTTTGAAGCATTCCATACATTGTCATCACTTGGGCGGAATGAATTCAGTTGAAGTTGTCTAATAATTGTATATGGACCTTTGTACTTAATCTGCTTGTCTGGAAGACAAACTTTAACCCTGGGGCCCACCTGTAACTTGGGAGGTTTAGCTCTGCGCTTAAAGGGCCCGTAAACCACCCAGGGTTCAAAATTCAGTTGTGGAAAAATTGTGCACAGCCGTACGATAACAAGGAGTCGTAAGGTCATTTCGAAACAGTGCAATAATAGAGGAGTTCAACACATATTATCAGAACGGTGACGACCACACCTTTCACTCTCTACTGCACTTCCTTCCCTAGTATCCTCTCCCATGCCGCTCCCAATCTCACGTGGCATACGTCATCGCTGACGTGCTGTTTGAAACGCAGTCTACTTCCGGTTGCCGCGATTCCGTCAGTTGCGTGCTTGAACCGTGGCTGCCATAATTGTTCCGGTATGGAACCTGCATTGTGGGCATGCCTTTGAAGGATTGCCAGTGCGATGGACCCGTCCGGGGACACGCCCTGCTCTGCATGTGTTACATGCATGCGGGCAATGCGACGAACAACAAGCAGCGCGGGCAGCTGATTGCAGACTGACCAGAAGTCGTAGGCTCTTGCTCGAACACTCACAGCATATAGAGATGTCGCACAGAGCGTCGCGTGGAGGCCTGAAAGGCCCTGCAAGAAGGAGGGATTGTTTCTTGGAATTTGTGGTGCGCCGGCGGCTCGTAGCGCTGCCACGTGCGGAATTGTTGATCGCGACATTCTGCACAGGATGCGCGCATTTACTTGAAATGCTTGAAAAAATATCAGAGGTGGCTTACGAGCCCTTTAAATCAATGTGTTGCTTAGTTTCCTGTTGCTTATTGAATACTCGTGTTCTCACAGGATCCAACGTTGGCAAAGGAGCAGAAGACTTTGGGTGTAACCCTGCAATGACAATTGCAGAACGCACATGGCGATTATGCAAAAGTTGTACAGACGAAAAGCCTGTAGTTGCTTGAGGTGAAAAGCGATACGTGCCTAAGAACTCTGTAACAGCATGTTTCAGTGGGCGGCATTCAAGTTGAGTGAGCGGAACTCGCTCTTTCAGAACTGTGTTGAAACGTTCAACTTTGCCTTGTAGATAGTAGTTTGATGAGCAAAGATGCTGAATGCCTCTTTCTGAGAGGAAAGTTTCAAATAGTTGCCACCTGAACTGAGGACCGCTGTCCGTAGCGATTGCTTCAGGGAAGCCTTCCCTACTGAAAAGTGCTGTCAAGAATGTAATTACCGTTTCGGAAGTGACTGCATAAGTAAAAAAAATATCCGACCACTTAGAGTGGTAGTCAATGAATGTAATTGCAAATCTGCAGTTGTATGGAGCACGTTCGAGTGGACAGACAATGTCTATACCTAGCTTTTCCCACGGTTTGCTTGGCCACGGGAAAGGCTGGAGAGGTTCAAAAAGAGGTTTAGCAGATTTATCAGCGGTTGGACATACAATGCAGTTGGGAACTGCACGTTCAACTGGACTATTCAAGCCAAACCACCTGAACCTTTCTCTAAACCGTTGCTTCGTCCTGACAATGCTTGGGTGGCTTTCACGAGCCAATTGCACAAGTCTGTCACACATTGGTGTAGGAACGGTGAGTCTTATCTGCACAGGAAACTAAGTTTTTACACAAGACAGCTCAAGTCTGACTGCAAAGTAGGGCAGTAATTCTGGTGGCAATGATTTCTTATCTGGCCAGCCATTAGCAATGAATGTAAGCACATGTTGTAATGTAGCATCTCCGGCAGTTGCTGCCTTTGCATCAGCTTTACTTATGCAAGGAGTAACGAGAGAGATTATTTCGTCTTTTAGTTCTGGACAGACTGGAAGCTGTAAAGGTAAACAAGAAAGTGAATCTGCCGCAATGTTATGTGAACCCTTGGAGTACTATACAGTGAAGTTGTAGTATAACAGTCCAGCACACCAGTGTGAAATGCATAATGGGCGTCGGCCCTCTGATCCAGCAGAAAGTAACGTAACAAGAGCTTGGTGATCAGTGCGTAATGTAAAATGTCTACCCCATAAGTGCACATGCCATTTCTCACAAGCAAAGAGGCAGGCTAGGGCTTCACGCTCACCAGCAGAGTATCTGCGTTCAGCAGGAGACAAAGCTCTCGAAGCAAAAGCAATTGTGATTAACTGGTCACCTTTGAGTATCTGCGTTCAGCAGGAGACAAAGCTCTCGAAGCAAAAGCAATTGTGATTAACTGGTCACCTTTGAGTTGTTGAAACACTGCACCCAATCCTATGTTGGAACCATCAGTTGTAATGACTATTGGAAGCTTCTCGTCAAAGACTTGAATGAATGGGTTGGCAGCTAGTATTTCTTTGATATTGTTGAAAGCCGAATTAGCTTCCTTGGATCAATTGAATGTTTGGCCTTTACACAACATGGGACAGAGTGGTTCAACATCATCATCATAATGGGGAATGAACTTTGAGTAATAGCCAGCGAGACCAAGAAATAAATACAAGGTCTTAGAATATGCAGGTACAGGTGCATTAACAATAGCATGCACTTTTGATTAAAAAGGAGACAATCCTCTGGCACTGACATTGTCCTAAAAATTAAATTTGCTCGATGGCAAGGACACATTTGTCGTTCAGTTTGATTCCTGTGTTGCTTATGTGTCTTAGTACAATTTGTAAATTAGCATCATGCTTAGCACACATTCGACCCCAGACCAAAATGTCATCTAAGTAGCACAGTACTCCAGAGCAATTTTTCAAAATGTCTGACATCATTTTCTGAAAAACAGCAGGGGCAGATCCAAGCCCAAAGCAATCTCTACGGAATCTGAATAAACCATGATGTGTGACAAAAGTAGTTAAGTCTCTACTTGATTCTGACAAGTTAACCTGATGGTACGCTGATGCAAGATCTAGCTTTGAAAAGTAAACAGCATTTGTACGTTGCTGGAGAAGTTCTTTCATGTGAGGCAGGGGAAACCTATCAACCACGATAGCTTTGTTTGGTTCACGCAAGTCCACACAAAGTCTTAAGGAACCGTTTTTTATCTTCCCCACGACCAGTGGAGAGACTGAATCTTATGCTGAAACTCTTTCGATGACTCCTGTTTTGTTCAAGACGAGAAAGTTCATCGGAGACTTGTTGTCGAAGCAGGAATGGCAATCTGCAAAGTTTGGCAGCGACTGGCGGCACACCTAGATGACGTTTCACTTCGTGCATATAGCCTTTCACCAGTTCGAGTTCCTCGGTGAAGAGGTGATAAAATTCAGAAAGAGCATTCTCGGGAATTTTCGAAGTTTCTGAACCTGAAACTTGTGAGCAGGACAATGTTGCACCTTCGATGGTTATGAGGAGGCTTTGAATGGCATCTAATCCAAGAAATGAAGAACCCTCTTTCGTCGCGTAAAATGTGACAGCAGCAGTGGTATCATTGTACCGAACGTTTGTAGAGAGATATCTGAGGTTGGGAATGCATTTCTTCGAATAGTCCTAAGGAACAACGTACGAGTCAAGCAGTCTGGTCCTCAAAAAGTACTTCCTGAAATATTGTAAGTTAATGATACGGTCGCACCAATGTCAATGAGGAATGTTAACTTGACCAACTTGAACAGTAATTTTCAGTGGCGAAGGACGGCTGGAGCGTTCATCAATGTTTAGAATTGTAATTGTGTTTGTTACTGAAGTATCTCATACTTAACTATCTCATACTTAACTTTGTTCTGCTGAGACGTGCTGACATTTGATGAGCGGCGCACAGCTCTGTAGTGACCTCGTTTCCCACAGGCAGAACAAGTGCGATTGAGGGCTGGACAATTGGGAAAATTCGTGCAGTGTTGATGAGGTCTGCATCTGTTGCAGACACCCGATTCAGATCGGTGTGGTCCATCCTGATGGCTTGAAAAATTTGATGTAGTAGGATAAGAGTCGTGATGCCTGCAGCCATGTTAGCTTCCTGCTAAGTTCTGTCAGGGAGGCCGTCGGCCATACTTTTGTTTTTGGCGGCCATTTTGCACACCTGGATGTAACCCGATCTTCTCAACCTGTGCGTTTGCGAATTCCTGCATTTTGAGTTCTATACACTCCTCTTCTTTGACAATTTGAACTGCTTGCTGTAAAGTAAGGGTAGGACCCAGTTGCAAGAGTCGTCTTCGCACATTTGGTGCGGTTATTCCGCTGAACAGCTGATTGCAGACCATGGAATTGGCGGAGGCACTGAAGTTGCATTTTCTCGCCATTGTCTGTAAAGCAGAAACGTAGTCAGTAACTGATTCCCCCGGCATATGTTTGAGCATTTTGAAGTAATGACGCTCTAGGACTTCATTGCGTGGAGCCTTGAAACTGTTCTCTAGTAGTGTGAGTGCTGCGATGTATTCATCCTTCGTGCCTTTGTCCAGAGTCCCGTCTCCGCCTTCTGCCTGGTCCTGTGCATTTTGTAGCGTTCAGTAGACATCAAGGCCCTCAACTCTGAGTGCGTTAAGTAGTAGACCCTTCTTGAGAGCGGGTCGGGCGGTGTCTTTGGAAGCGACTTCGACGTATGCCCAAGGCACGGTAAGGGCACCCGGAGTTTGCAAGAATGGTGGAGGAGCAATCGCGGAAGTCGTGCTGGAACGTTGAGGCACTGAGAAGTCCCAGACGCCAGTATACGTTGGCGAGTCACTGATGGCAGCAAGTATTGGCCGAACGTGCAGGGGTGGCTGCAGTAGTGCAGTATGCCTAATGCATTTGCAGCGTGCAAGTAGAGCGGTGCCCTGTAAATGCGGCCAAAAAGGTGGCGATTCGCGTAGGAAATCGGTGAAGGATGCCGACAAAGTATGTAAGCTGCTTACTTGTTCATCTTGTCACCAGTTTGTTGCATCGCCGCCGAGGCACTGTTCGATGCACACAATGGGTGCGTTAGCGCCGGAGCGCTGTGAAAAATTTCATGCTAGGCCAGAACCAGGAGGGAACTATTTATTCAGAGAGCGAGCATTGGTGTGTAACAACGGTTATCATTATAGCCATTGTGTGGCACCTTGCGACACATCCCATCAAAACCGAAACTGATCGGAGGTGCATGAAATGCCCGGCACCACAACTAGCTTTTGTAGGGATCGAGGGATCACGTCTCAATGTGGTAAGCGTCATGCTATAGCATTTATTCCCCCAACTCAACTCGTGAAGTTCTTGTGCTGCTTGAACCAGTCTGGTGGCTTGCACGGGCGGATGCTTCTGTGAAGTGGCGCAGCCTTCGCCGGATCAGAACTGTTGGCAGCAATGGGGGTGCTGACTTCAGAATAGGTTGTAGGGAGGAACTGATGCATTCAATCGTAGGGACTGCATTGTCCTCCTGAAAGGCTTGACGAGTAGCGGGTGGTGACATTTTCAGTCAGTGAAGCTACACAGTTTCAGCTGGAGGCAGATGCTGAAGTTGGGTCAGCATGGTGGTCGTGGATCGATCCTGTCCTTGCATTTTTATTTTATTTGAGCATACTGTTAACCAACATTTGTGGGTCATTACAGCAGGGAGTACATAAAAGTAACAATTTGTATATAAAAACGCTCAAGTAGTGTCAACTGTTAATGATAACAAGAAAGAAAATAAACATTGGCATAACAAAAAGAAAGCAAAGCATCCACGCATCACCGACCGGTTTTTAGGTAACACAGCTTTCAAGCAAGTCTTCAAAAGCATTTGCATCGGTGCGCTCAGCATTATGTGCAGGTAGTGCATTCCAGTTCTCAACTTCCACAATATGTCACTGCACTGGCCACCTGTCGCACTACACCTTCCTCCCAGAGGGCAAGTTCCTCTTCTTGCACTGGAATTGAAAGCTGGGCTAGTCAGTAGTTCATACTCTGTTAGTGAACAGTGGAAGAACTGCCCAGCTGAAGCCCTCTGCTGTGTAATTCTTTCTCTGTCTCTTGTGTTGCACTCCCAGTTCTCTGAACGAATGTAAACCCTTTGCACTGTTTTAACATACACACGATCATCTACACCAAGCACATGCTCGGAGCCACCCATAAAATCATTTTCTTTTTCATTGTGTTGTTTTTCTTGCATCGCATCGATAAATCTAGGTTTGATGTTGAAGCTAAAGCCCTGCAATTATATTGCGGGTATTTCTTTTTCTCAGCTGTCACTATGCGAAAGGCAAAAGGTTCACTTAATTTGTCTCAAGAAATATAACTGCAGTGATTCAACAGTGGTTCAAAAGGCAAAGCATTCACACACAGTCCAAAGACCTTTAGGGAACACGGTTTTCAAGCAAAGGTTCAAAAGCATTTGCATGGAAATTACTCGCATGTAGTTGGGCCTTAAATGGACACTAAAGGCAACTATTAAATCGACGTTGTTTGTTGAAATAGCGGTCCAGAAACCTCGTAGTGTTACTTTTGTTCCAAAGAAGGGCTCATTTTGAAATAAAATCATGTTTTAGTGGCCCACATCGGGTTAGTGCACTTCAAATTACCCACCTCAAAAAGCGGACTATCTTACGTCACTGTTGCCGTGCTTAACCTTGCCCGCCTTTACTGCGTGGTCACCGACACTACTAGGCAGAAGGAAAGCAGCAGGAGCCACAGGAGCAACAACACCCATTCATAATTTTCGTGCCATTGGCTCAGAGATGGCAGGCGTGTTTTGGTTCAACTGCTTTGTTTTGGTTTACCAGATGGCCCGACCTGTTCATTGTAACCACGCGGAAATTGCATTTTTCGTACCACTCGTACCACTCCCCATAGTAACGTCTGGCAGTTGTTTTCGCCATGAGTCAAACAAACGAACAAGGAGCATTTTATTGCGTCTCTTGATGCACGGAAGGTTTTTTTATTTAATGCAGTTAGATTGATTACTAGTGATCAATTGTAGGTGGTTCGTCTGATATCATCTGTATCACTTTGGGAATGTCCTACTGCGGCGCATGTGTTATTGCGCATTTACCTTAACTTCTCGGTAATTAGGGCACTGCTGTTGATAATATTGTCATTTTAGATGTTGACATATATTGCGCTTTCAATCTGATGTAAATTGTTATTTGAGTTTAGTGTCCCTTTAAAGTTTCGTATTTGCAGGAAGTGACCGTGGGTTGGTACGGGCAGTTTCGTGACCTTCACTAGCTGTGTGCTTATCAAGTGCAATGTATCTATACTAGCATCATTCGTGAACCCCACTGTGGCTCACGGATAATTAAAAAAGATGGGAGACACACACATAGAAATACAATACTGCAGTGGTTAAAGGAGGGAAGGCAGCGAGCCGAGGGGGGGTCGGCATAAAAAACGAGAGATCCAATAGGCAAGAAGGTGTCGGTTAGCGTGACTGCAGCGGATGAATCTAGGAGGTGCGTTTATTATGCGAGTACGTTCATTATATTAGTGAATACAGTATTAGCAAGCGCCGTCAGCTCAAGAACAAGTTCGTTCATAGCGTCACTGTAAAGGTGCAAGTCTATCATTGCTCAGTTGTAAGCGAACATGGTGGCAACGTGGCGTCCTTTATGGTGGCCTCTTAGAAAATAGAAAGAGAAAGGTAACACAGTTATCTGTAGGTGGATTGTGGCAGGTGATGGTGAATGTTGAAAGCAAATCTCTTTTGTGCAGAGAAGGAATCTCTATGCTTTACACATGTGGTATTTGTGCGATGGATCAGCATGACCAAATTGAGCTAGCTCCTTGCTGGACATCTACAGTAGCAATCTTTGTAATGATGGGTCGATTGAACACATGTCTACTGCAAAGGTCGAATCGGTGTTTATTATTTTTTTTTTTTGCCATCAATGTTCTGGTGTGAAGCCACTTGTTTTCATGATCGGGGCGATGCCACTTGGAACATGGCCAGGGTAGTTCTATAGATTATATGAGCCTTGTTTGTGTAGGTGCTGTGATGCATTACATAAGAATGCACGGTTGAAAGTGTTCAATGGTTATTCTATAGCCCTATTTAAAATATGTTAGTGAAATAACGGTCGCAAATATTTCAGTGTACACTATTTGATGTTTAAATTTAGTAGTTCATATCCACAAATAACATTTCATGTCACCCTCATTATTTTAAATACTCGTATGTTTTACCTGCCGTAGGGCGGGTAGTTCTAGGCCCCTGTACAGCCACATAATAGCCTCATAGTTCGCATCTCCAACATTGTCACCACAAACCACACATCATTGCTATTTTATTGTAATTTTTTCCTGGCGCTCTTTGGCCAAGTATGGCCTTGCACCAATAAAAAACCACATATCATTTTATCCACTAATAACATGTAACAGTTGATACCTTTAGTGCATGTCATTAAAATAGTTGCGCATATACGAACCTTGTCCCTCGTTTGGATCACTTCGTACTCTGTCAGTGGGGCAGTCGCCTTTGCTAGTACTCATAGCTCGGCACACTCCCTCATGAGTACTCACACACACTCATTTGAACGTCGTGAGTATGAACATGAGTGAGTACTCATGAGTATCGGTAGTCGCGAGTATGAACATGAGTGAATATTCAAGAGTGTGAGTAGGCGTGAGTAGGAACATGAGTGAAGACCTATGAGTGTCAATAGGCGAGAGTGCAAAAGGGCGAAAAAATTGTGGTGAATGAGTCGTCTCTCAAAGTGCCGACCTACACAACAGCCCTAACAACAAGCTGCGACCCCCTATCTTGCTGTTTGAGTTGAGTTGCCTCCACAATGGGTTCCAGGCCGATGAAAAACAGGGACGAGTTTTAACTGAAAGTGTTCATTCACCTCAGTTACACGTCTGCCAATTGCGTGCAATACAGTAGCACATCTAAAATAACACCTCAGCGGCAGAGCGTTCTGCACTACTGGGGGAAAACGACTTAACGCATAGTAAGCTTATGTCTTGGGAATGATGTTACTGTTCATCTGACCGTGCATGGTGCATTTGCACTCTGGTACAGCGCAGTAGTTTGCACCATGGTTAGGGCACTGCGGGGGCTGATGGCGGCGGCGGCGCTCTTGGCTTGAATAAGATGCGGTCAGTCGCACCTCCCAAGACCAGGCTCCCGAGAAAGTGATGTGTGTCCTTGGATCGAGAGGAGGAATCTTCCCCAAAAGGGGCAAGAGGGAACAAGGCATCTCGAGGAGGCAAAATGCCCACTTCAGTGCAGACCTTTCCGCCACTGCGCATGTAATCGTATCATCAGCCGAGCCACCACATTGCAGACACTGGATTGCGCATGCTATCCTGAACAATTTAGTGGCAAAGAGAGAACTCTGTATTGACACTGGGCGATTGGACCTTTGAGGCCCCCCCCGCCGAAGACAACACACCCGTTTGGCCCCGGCTTCATGCAGGCAGCTAGCTCATTTGGGCTGACCAACCCAGGTGAAATCAGCAGTTGCCTTTTCCTATCTCTCTTTCCCGACATCTTCGTCTTGATCTCCAACATTTTATTTGTCCTGTCGCCTTCTCTTTTCTGTTTACTTATAAATTTCCTGGCGGCTAGGGCTAACCCTGTGTCATTGCTCAAACCTGGGTAGTTATGTATGGTTATAGTGGCGATGCATGGCTGGTGTCTTCAAGTGTTCTACCTTGCAGCGTCCCCTTGTTGGGCTCTGTGGTTGGTGACCACCATCGCCGCCGAAAATAATATTCCCTGTATAGAACTTTTTTTTCCCGCTCCTTGATCATCGCCCGAAAAGGTTGCACACGGAAGAACTCTTCTTATTCTCAAAACCAAAGCAATCCTTCGCCAAATATCATGTTGTACATAGCCAGAGAGAAAATACAGTCCGATCAGTTTCTCTTGTATCGAAAACCCTAACAAAAGCAATTGGCCCAGGATTTAATGTCCCCAAGATGGGAAGCGGCGACCTGCTTCTGGAGGTCCACAACAAGCTTCAGTATGACAATCTCTCTAAATTTGTTGCATTCGGGGATGTCCCAGTATCATTAGGCCCACTTAGATCCATGAACACAGCCCGCAGCGTCATCTCTGATGATCTTTTTGAATTCTCAAAAAGTGAACCATTAGAAGGTTGGCAAAACCAAAATGTACTCTGCATACCACTAATTACCACTCAGTATAGAGATCCGCGACCTTACCACCCTCATGACGCACTTTTTCGTTTCAAGAGGGTTTGTTTCGAACTGGCATCGGCGCCCTCGGCATTTCAAAAAATGACGCATATGATAAAAGGGTGCAAATGCGTCTTGTTTTACATTGACGATATAATTGTGCATTGATGCTCCCGAGAGGATTATCTGTGCAATTTGTATGCTGTTTTGAAACGGCTCTCTGATGCAGGCCTCAGGCTCAATCACAAGTGTGTTTTTGACGTCATAGAGTTGACTTTCCTTGGTCATGTTCTCAGTGCTAGAGGATTATTTTCACCAATGTCACCCATTGAGGCAATAACCAAGGCGCCTTCATCTAAAAACATCGACCAACTGCGTTAAATCTTGGCACTTGCAGGTTTTTACTCTAAGCTCATTCCGCATTTTTCTGATGTTGGGGAGCCAATGTGTGCCTTTCTTCGAGAAAATGCGCCTTTCGTTTGGACTGCAGCAGCACAAAGCAGTTTGGAGCAACTGAAAGCCCTGCCAACATCTTGTGGAGTTCATCTCTTCGATCCTCATCTACGTGTGCATGTTACGACAGATGCCTCAGGATATGGATTAGGTGCAATGCTTTAGCAGGATAATGGAACCTCACTGCAAACTGCCGTGTTCACCCCGTGTACTCTGCAACTACAGGAACTGCAGTACTCAGTAGGCGAACGTGAGGCTCTTCTCTGCGTCTGGTCTTGCGAACATTGGCACATTTACCTGTGAAGCAGGCCATTCATCCTACTGACTGATCATGCGGCGTTGGTTACGCTCCTCTCAGCGAAAGGTACAGGTTCATTAAGGATAGTGCGCTGGTCTTCCCGGTTGCTTTGCTACAATTACACCATGGAATACAGGAAGGGCAGCAAAAACCTTGTGGCTGACGCTCTCTCCCGGCTGCCCAGAGTTTACTCTACGGTGCACCTGAAGAATTCGTATGCCTTTTGTCTCCAGTTGTGACCATGCAAGAACTTTAAGAAGCAAGTGCCGATGATTAGGTTGTCTGTCCAGTTAAGCACTTCACGACTGCTTCTTGGCGTGACAAAAAATCCCTGTCAAAGGTGTTGCTTCCTTACTTTTATGTGAAGTCTGAACTGTATGTTGTGACATTCTATACCGCGGTGACAGTATTGTCATGCCGGCGACTTCGACACACAGTCTTACGGATCTGGCCCACGATTCACACCCAGGCATTAGTTGTACCAAAGCTCGGCTTTGAGATTCTTAATGATGCCCGTGCATGGATAGCCACATTGAAGAACTGGTGTGCAGATACGTGATTTGCCAGTCTTGTGACAGGTATGCATGTAGCTTTGGAGCACCACTGCAACTTGTTCCTCTTCCTGACGCAGCGGGGGAAAAAATTGCCATAGACATTGTGGGACCTTTTACACAAGCTTTGGCCAGCTACCATCCTGCAATTACTGTTAATGACTATTATAGCAAGTGGCCTGAAGTGGCTTTCGTACGAGATGCGATCACGTCTACAGTGAAGAAGTTTCTACTTGAACTTTTTGCGCGAGAAGGATACCCACTTGGTATTGTATCCGATCATGGACCACAGTTTTCTTCAGCAAGCTTTGACGAATTTTTCACAGAGCATGGATTAACGCATTAAAGCTCTTCTGTGTATTACCCACTAGCTAACAGCTTGGTGGAAAGATATAATAGGGTGATAAAGTCGTATATTCAACTAGCTCTGTTTCGAACGTCGTGATATGCAAACAGCCATGCTTGATCACCTGCAAGTATATCGCTGTACACCTCACGCGACTAATGGTGCGGCACCCACAGTTCTTCGATGCGAGCCTTGCACTAGACTTGACATAGTGGGATTGCCCGACAGATGTTTCAGCACGGACCCATCAAGAGCGGTATCGCAGTTGCGAAAGCGTGTAAAAAACAAGCAAAGGATCTGGAAGAGCTACGCCAATGAAAAACATGGAGCAAAGGAACCCAGCTTTGCCATTGGGGATTATGTGCATGTTAAGATGCCTGCAGTTCACGGCAAGCTGTCTCCACAATTCTCTGTGCCCAAGAAGATTGGAAAACATTGATTGACCTCGTACCTCTTGGAAGAGGGGCATGTGGGGAACGCATCTACGTTAGATGTTAGTCGCAGTTCACTCTGAGCAGTCAACAAAATGATATCGGGCACCTGTGCTGTTATGACCTGGCCACCTGCATCTAATCAGTCATCTAGTGCACCACAACCGGACATATCCTGAGTGGATGGCCATGAAAATGCATACCCTTGATCATTTGCTGCAGAGGGCATGCAAGTTTCAACCAGTCTCTCAGGATTTGATGCACCCATAAGAAACTAGCAAGAAAAGAATACCCCAAAGGAATTAAGGGACTTTGTAAGGAAGTAAAAAGAAACTGTTTTTTGTGTGCTTTTATTTGTTATTATTATATATATATATATATATTTTTTTTTGCAAAAGGGGTTATGTGATATAAGGCCTTGCTACCGACTACAGCCCTGTGCGATGGCATGCGCTCGGCAGCGGTCACTCAGAGGAGAAAGAAGATGGAATAAACAGGATGTTTCCATTTAGGTTATATGTTTATTATGTACGATGTAATACTGGCGATAGAAAATTGCGAAGCGGCATGACATGATTTACCAGCCTCCTAGAGACCACTGACACTGCACAACTTTCCCAAATGTTCGTATAACCGCACCTGTCGTTGATTCACTCTATAGTGCACATTGCATTGTTTTATTCTCTTTGTTGTCTCTACAATTTTCTTTCTGCATTACAGACTTCATAACTGACTTTGAATTTTGTCCGTACGATGACGGCCTCCTGGCTACCTGCTCCCACGACGCCACCGTAAGCTGCTCTTATCTCTCAGTGTGAATTGTGCTTGACATAGTTGTCTTCTGCAGATCAAAATCTGGAGGATTCCGGATGGCGGTGTTGTACCCAACGTGCCCCAAAATTCTGAACTTGTGCTTCAACCTGGCAAGTCTCGCATTGAGAACTTGTCTTTTAATCCAGCTGTGGACTGCCTCCTGGCTGCAGCCACAGACAGTGCTCTGCAAATCTGGGACCTAGTCAACCAATCCGAGCTTGGCAGTAAGTGTGGGAATTTTCAGTATTGTGCTTGGCTTGGCATGGTAAACTTGTTTATACAGTCGAGCCCGCTTATAACGAACCTGATCGTGACGTGGCATCCGTTCGCTGTATCCCGAAGTTCGTAGTAAATGAAACACAGCTTTTACAAAAAGTTGGGAGTGAAAACACAACTTTTTTTGCCCCAAAAAGTCCGTGATGCACGTGTTTCGAAGAACAGAAACGATAAGGGTGGTCTCGGGTTCCTTTAAAACAGCAGTGTGCTTGTTCGCCAAGGCCCGTGGCATAAGCTGCAACCAATCAGCCGCGCTCGGAGACGTTCGTTGTAAGTGCGATTTTTGTGCCATTGAACCAATGTATATTTTCACGATCATGCGGATATTGTTCGTTTTAAGCAAAAGTTCGTTTTAAGAGGGGCTGTTGTATGTGGGCTCGACTGTATTTCTGTGGATAATTTACTTGAGACTAAATAGAATTTTCGATTGATGAGATAAAAAAATCCTCGAACAGGGGCTGTCACTGAAGCCAATGTTCTGACAGGTGGTCTAGCTTCTTTAACCCTTTGGCTTCTGTGCTCTGCGTAGCTGTGCCTGCCCTGTATTCTGTGGGAAAATTTTTGCAGCCACAGGCGGCACGGGTTGGTGCATACAAATCACGACAAAATCTGCAAAAAAATGTTGTAGAATAACAAATCTTGTTTTGTTCTGTCAGCAATGCTTCACTGCATCGACTGTACATTGAAAATACTGTCCCCGAGACAGAATAGATAAGCCGTGGTTACAGCGTTCTGAGGCAGATGGCGGGATGCACATAGCAGTCAGGTATAGGATGAAGCAGTAGCCTCTGCGAAAATCCAGAAAAGTTGATTAGATAGCATGCATACATCGCCGCTGCCAAAAGCATGCATACATTGCCGCTGCCAAAGTGAAATAATGAAGAGAAGTTGCCTGCAAGAAAATAACTATATGAAACATGGAAATTCATAGCCTGAAGAAGTGAATGAAAGCTTCATCGAGGAGACATAAGTCGAATCATCACGAACATTTGGGCCGACGGTTTCTGTCACATTGTCTCTTTGTGTGAATTCATCTGGATAGTAAGCGTGGTCTTTACTAGCATGTTGACGAATGACCTCAATATTTTGGGGTAATCCTCTTGTGGACGCTCACTGCCCATTCGCGACACCAACCGAAATGGGCATCTATGATGTCCTGTCTATGACATGGACAGACGTCGTAGAGAGCGGTGATAGACAAACTTTTATGCTATGCCATACGTTGACTCTGAGAGTGAATTGACCTAAATGCAAGCAGTATGACTCCAATGACTGGCCGGTAATATAATATAGGCAGTGGTGTGAAACCTTGTACCTCTGCGCCAGGGGCTGCCAGTCTATTCACACGTCTCGGCGGTCAGCAATAGTAAAAGAGGTGGCATGGGAACTTGAGCCAAGCTCATCTGGACCATGTGAAGTGCACCCTTTTCTCCCACTCCGCTCCACGTGCTCGTTTTAATACTAGCAGTCTTTGTGCCTGTGCAATATCGGCACTTCTGGCACCCTGCCTCCTGGAAGCGGTCACATCACCAGCGACATATGAAGAAACTACCCTGTTTACTCGCGTGATTAATGTACTCGCATAATAAACCTACTTCCAATTTCAGTCGTCATAATTTGGATATTTTCCCCCTCGCCTAATAAATACGCCCCCTCCTTTCACCTGCTGCTGTCCCGCTAACAGACACCTGGTGTCTCCTTACCCATTGGATGTCTTCTGTTGGATATCCTCGGCCACCTTGGCTCGCTCCCTTCGCTTGTTGCTGCGTGCCGTATTGTTTTCCTTGCTATCTGTGTGTGGCAGGTTCCCCGCCTTTTTTATTTGTGTGCCACAGAGGGGTTCACGAACAGTGCGAGTGTGCGGACGTCGCAGCTGATAAGCACACAGCGAGCAAAGGTCACCGCACTTCCCGCGCTAACCATCGGTCGTTTCCTGCAAATACGAAACTTTAAGGCCTGATGACGTGCACTCGATTTTCGTGCGACGACAGGATTTGCTGCTGCGAAAAGTCGTTTGTCGCTCTCGCTTCGCAGGTTTCTGGACAACCAGAAAAAATCGCTTGTCACCCAGAAAAGATGGTGACGATTTCCGCAACATGGTAGAACTCCCCATTCTCACTTTGCTTGTTCTCCACGCGTACAGGAACTTCTCATGTGGAAGTGAGGTGGCGGCTGTATATTGTCGTTAATCTTGTTAAATCTTGTTTCGACGGTTTGTTTCGATGCTTCGGGGGTTGCTTGCTGCAATGTTGGTTGCTTGCTACAATGTGAACGGCATCATCGCGGCCGTCGTGGGATGTTGGGACAAAGTTGGCTAAGTGCATCGTAGCGCACACTTCTGGGCGCTCCTCGAGATGACTGCAGACACCACTGTTGCAGTTAAATGATTGCGGGAAAAGATAGCCGCATTACGCTTTTATGGTGCATGCGAGCTACACAGAGACAGCTTGCAGAAGATAGTGTCATCAACCACCGAAGATGAGTAAAGTGCAACAAAGTAGCTGTTTTCAAACAGTGTACGCGTATGTCAATTGCAAACGGCTAAATGACCTAACTTTTTTTTTTGCATTACTGCATTTCTTGCTCATCCCGAAAATGTTTTAATAAAATTTGTCCCGCATAGGGAACGCACCCCCCACTTTGCTTCAATTTTTTTTAGAAAAAAAGTGCGTTCATTACGCGAGTAAATGTGGTATTTACAAATATATACAACTGAGTTACTCCACAGTACGTTTGAATCTCTTCAGCCCACCGTTAAAACAAAATTAAGGACATCTCCAAATTCCAGATGAAGAGGGCTGGTGCTTCCCACGGCTGGCTTTCTGCCAGGACAGTTTCCCTGTCATCGCCTCGGGGTTGCAGGGATGCGTCCCTTTCGACTTACGGGACGGGTGGGGGGGCCTGAGGCGCCTGCCTATTGGTGAACTGGACTCGTTTTAAGGCCCCTCTTGGTCCGCTTGGCGGTTTTTGCGCCGTTTTTGCACGTTAGTTGGCATGTGCTGAAATCATTACCAGCAGCGACACGGGTGCGAAACAGTGCGTCATCTATTACGCAGTTATGAGCTTTGAGCAAGAAAAGCGTAGAGGCGCTGAGAAAGTTTATTGGACTCACCAAATCGCTGAATCAGAAACAGAACGAGGGGGTAAGTCTCCCAGAAACGGCATTATGAGGATCTCAGGTTATCCAATGAACCCCCGCAATAAAGATCGAATGTTGTATCTCGGTGAAATCTTGCAGCACGCCTTTTCTGGTTTGTGCTTCGCAGCCAAAACATTGAAGCGGGTGCTCAATACTTCTGGTAAAGTGGCACTTGCCTCTTCCGATATCACAATACGTCAACGGAGACCTGGCCTAGGGTAGTTTATGCTCTAACAACCAATAATACAGGCAACTCTCAAGAGAGCGGTGGATAGATGCAAAGGAAAAAAAAAATGAAGAAAGAGATATGAACGCGCACTGGGAGAGACGGCTTTTGTTTGGACAAAACGCACTAAACTACTGGACAACCTTACTCCATTCCACTAAGAGCTCGGTCTTTCAGCGACCAGAGGCTAATTAGGCCCCTGGCTCGATGTTGTGTGCCAGAAAGAGGGTGTTGTTGGTTTGTTCGTTGGCGTCTTTTGTTCTATTTGTCGCCTTTTGATGATAATTTACCCGTACCGACCACCAGCCATGCACAGGCTCTCTATCCTCACAGCTCTACACGCCGAACACCACCGTGCATCCGAGCATTGCGAGCTCCATTCAGGGTGCTGCTTTTTTGTTCTTCTTGTCTCATTACGCTGTGTACCATCCATACTGCCGCGCATGCGAGCTCGGACCATCACCACGAATGGACGGTGAGCTCGCACGCGCAATGAGGGAGACCCTTGATGACGCTCTCCCAATGGCTGGTTTATTACTGAGAATGTTGTACAAAGACATCAGTCATTCAGTACAACCAACCGTAATTGACATAATTATACAGGACACCAAATAACAAATACAAGTTATCAGATATATTGAATAGTTGCCACAAATTGAGCACACATAAAACAAAGAACCAAGATGGAGGCGCGAACCTACCCTTCGGTCAGCGCTATTGCGATCACGCACCCCAGAACAGAATAAGCAGAACAGACATAGGAACAGTTAAAAGAAACATACGGTGCACAATCGCAAGGTGCTGTGTCAGGACTTCGAGACTGCAAAAAAGAGCGCGCACCAGCTGAAGCCAGAGCCCCGACAAGATAACGTAACCACCGGCTGGCGACGAAAGACAAGGGGACAAAGAGCCGCCGGCTGGAGAGGCTAAAAGCATACGCACTCTCCAAGGTCCCGAAGTGGTCTCCCGAACCCTGTCTTGTGCCCCCGCTTGTAGGGAGCCTGAGCAAGGCCTGAACCCCTCCGAAAATAAGCCAATGGGACACCATTTTAAACTTCAGAAGAATGGTAAGTTGGGCTAGTTGGTACTGATCCATAAGGTATGTAACTGCGCAAAAAACTGACGGAAACAAGAAGGAGAGAAAAAGGACAGACAAGCGCAGACTATCAACTGACGCTTTATTGCAAGAACGAGGCAATATATATAATAGGCAGAAAAAAGCAAGAGGGGGCAAAGGGGGAGGAGAAAAAACACGAGGGACCAAATCACCAACCTTAGGCACATCAAGCATAGCACACCCGTCATACAAAACCAAGATAGCTTAACTCCTTATCATGTATGGCCACAGAGGGAACACTAACACAAGACACAGATTTCTTGTGAATATGCGCAGCCTCAATAAGTTCGCGCACTCTTTGGTTCTTATGCCGGAACAACACAGAAGTATCACCGAACAGCGGAGCGCAACCGCATTTCTTACAGTGGGCTGCCAGATGAAGGCCGGAGTGGCCTTTTAAAGAATTAAAATGTTCTCGAAGTCTAACATTTAGACAGCGACCTGTTTGTCCCACGTACACACGACCGCATGACAAGGGTATGGAGTAGACAACACCGGTGATACAAGATACATAATTATGAATATGACTAACATTGCATGTGTGTTGCTGGACATTTCGCTGATTCGCGACTCGTCTATCTACTTTGGCACATAAAGTGGATAACTTGTTCCTGGCAGAAATAACCACTTGGACATCATATCTTGATGCAACCTTTTTCAGGCGGTGGGTAAAACCATGAATATAAGGAAGAACAGCAAAAATTTTATGCTGCGCCTTCTCATCCAGGTCACAACCATTACCTGGACCTCCTTTATACTTCTTAATCAACTTCTCGCAGACCTTTACCAATAAGTCCCGTGGATATCCTGCCTGTCTCAGTTTTTGCACCTGCCCAGAAAAACTGTTACCGACTAAATGAGTGCAGGATTTCTTCAGTGCAGAGCTAAAACATGAGAGTGCAATGGCATTTTTAACCAGTTTCGTATGGCCGGATTTGTAGTTCAGCACAGGTTTTACGGACCTAGGGGCATAGCACCAACACACATGGGTGGGCGAGAACTGCAGCTGCAGATCCAAAAATTGGATACACTGGTCCTTTAGGTATTCTGAAGTAAACTTCAGGCCAAGACCACACTGCTCAAACCTCTTTAGAATACCTGCCGACATATCTTCAGTTCCCTTACGGAAAAACACAATGTAGTCATCGACATAACGAAAAACTCTGATTACAGAAGCCTGCAAGACCGGTTGGAGCGCCCGATCAACTCTACTTAGAAAAATATCACTTAAAACCGGTGCCACCCTAGACCCTATACAAACACCCTTCCTCTGCAGGTACACCTCACCTTGGAAAAAAATGAATAAAGACCCCAGGTAAAAGAACAAAAGTTCCGTGAAAGATTCAACTGACATACCACTTAAACCTATGAAGGCAGGTTCATCATTGTGATACGTAATGCATTCTTTCACTGCGGTCAAAAGGTGATTATGGGGTAGAGAATAAAAAAGGTCCTCTACGTCAATGCTCACAGCGTCACAATCAACGGGGTTGTCATCACGTAGGAACTGGACAATCGTTTCCGAGTTAGGTGCAATGTACGGGTCGTCTATATATAGAGACGTTAAGCATGTTTGTAAGAAACCAGACACACAATACTGCCACGTGTCGCGTTCCGTGATTATTGCGCGAAAAGGCATCCCAATCTTATGCGTTTTTGCAGTGTAAAATACTTCAAGCTGCAATTTATCCGCCTTTTTTACAGACTGCGCAAGTTTCTGCAAGTTCATATCGAGCAACAAGGCTACAGCTTGTTTTTTCCTTTCCGCTGGCTTGACTGACGTGGTCCGGAAATTCTTTTGCACAGCTTGTAATGCCTTCTCGCAATACATGCCTTCCGGCAGAACAACGAACTGACCTTCTTTGTCAGAAACAAGTAATCTAAGTTCGTTGTTAGCTATAAAATCAACCATTCCTTTCCAGTTGAAAGTCGGCCCTATAGGCCTGCCTGGCGGCACACCCATAGCATCCATGCAGTCTCCAATACAACGTTGTTTTTCACACTCCGGTACATGGCGGGAAATATCGTGCACCAGACTGACCTTTTCAACATTCGACAGACGAGGCTCGAAAGCAAACTTGGGACCTAGCTCAAGAACCTGCCTGTGTTGGTCCGGAAGATGCACATTCCCCAACGTAACAACGTGTCCTTTTGAAGCAGAAGTCCTTTCACGAGGAGGCAATGTCGGGCGGACTAAATTCCAGAGCGCCTCAGTAGCGAGGTCGGCGGTAGCACACCAATGTCTGTGGAGTCGATTCCTGTAGAACTGGTGGGTCGGCGTACCACTCCTTACTCTACACCATACACTCAGGCAATCCTTGTAGTACCGGACCTGACGCCACCACTCCGAGCGCAAGATGCGGCAAAGCCGCCTCGAGTGGCCTGGGGACGGCTGCATCCACCCACACCAGGCTTGAAGCTCGGTAGGGCACGTGCCATGTCTGATGTGCCAAGAAGCCGTGCGAGCCTTCACAACACCGACGGCGATGAGCGAGGTCAGAACGGCCGGGTCATTAACAGGAAAATTAACACAAGGAAAAGAGCCCGATGTACAAGAAATGAACTTCAGAAGAATGGTAAGTTGGGCTAGTTGGTACTGATCCATAAGGTATGTAACTGCGCAAAAAACTGACGGAAACAAGAAGGAGAGAAAAAGGACAGACAAGCGCAGACTATCAACTGACGCTTTATTGCAAGAACGAGTGCGCGAACTTATTCGCGCACTCGTTGCAAGAGTATTGCAAGAGAGTGCGCGAACTTATTGAGGCTGCGCATATTCACAAGAAATCTGTGTCTTGTGTTAGTGTTCCCTCTGTGGCCATACATGATAAGGAGTTAAGCTATCTTGGTTTTGTATGACGGGTGTGCTATGCTTGATGTGCCTAAGGTTGGTGATTTGGTCCCTCGTGTTTTTTCTCCTCCCCCTTTGCCCCCTCTTGCTTTTTTCTGCCTATTATATATATTGCCTCGTTCTTGCAATAAAGCGTCAGTTGATAGTCTGCGCTTGTCTGTCCTTTTTCTCTCCTTCTTGTTTCCGTCAGTTTTTTGCGCAGTTACATACCTTATGGATCAGTACCAACTAGCCCAACTTACCATTCTTCTGAAGTTCATTTCTTGTACATCGGGCTCTTTTCCTTGTGTTAATTTTCCTGTTAATGACCCGGCCGTTCTGACCTCGCTCATCGCCGTCGGTGTTGTGAAGGCTCGCACGGCTTCTTGGCACATCAGACATGGCACGTGCCCTACCGAGCTTCAAGCCTGGTGTGGGTGGATGCAGCCGTCCCCAGGCCACTCGAGGCGGCTTTGCCGCATCTTGCGCTCGGAGTGGTGGCGTCAGGTCCGGTACTACAAGGATTGCCTGAGTGTATGGTGTAGAGTAAGGAGTGGTACGCCGACCCACCAGTTCTACAGGAATCGACTCCACAGACATTGGTGTGCTACCGCCGACCTCGCTACTGAGGCGCTCTGGAATTTAGTCCGCCCGACATTGCCTCCTCGTGAAAGGACTTCTGCTTCAAAAGGACACGTTGTTACGTTGGGGAATGTGCATCTTCCGGACCAACACAGGCAGGTTCTTGAGCTAGGTCCCAAGTTTGCTTTCGAGCCTCGTCTGTCGAATGTTGAAAAGGTCAGTCTGGTGCACGATATTTCCCGCCATGTACCGGAGTGTGAAAAACAACGTTGTATTGGAGACTGCATGGATGCTATGGGTGTGCCGCCAGGCAGGCCTATAGGGCCGACTTTCAACTGGAAAGGAATGGTTGATTTTATAGCTAACAACGAACTTAGATTACTTGTTTCTGACAAAGAAGGTCAGTTCGTTGTTCTGCCGGAAGGCATGTATTGCGAGAAGGCATTACAAGCTGTGCAAAAGAATTTCCGGACCACGTCAGTCAAGCCAGCGGAAAGGAAAAAACAAGCTGTAGCCTTGTTGCTCGATATGAACTTGCAGAAACTTGCGCAGTCTGTAAAAAAGGCGGATAAATTGCAGCTTGAAGTATTTTACACTGCAAAAACGCATAAGATTGGGATGCCTTTTCGCGCAATAATCACGGAACGCGACACGTGGCAGTATTGTGTGTCTGGTTTCTTACAAACATGCTTAACGTCTCTATATATAGACGACCCGTACATTGCACCTAACTCGGAAACGATTGTCCAGTTCCTACGTGATGACAACCCCGTTGATTGTGACGCTGTGAGCATTGACGTAGAGGACCTTTTTTATTCTCTACCCCATAATCACCTTTTGACCGCAGTGAAAGAATGCGTTACGTATCACAATGATGAACCTGCCTTCATAGGTTTAAGTGGTATGTCAGTTGAATCTTTCACGGAACTTTTGTTCTTTTACCTGGGGTCTTTATTCATTTTTTTCCAAGGTGAGGTGTACCTGCAGAGGAAGGGTGTTTGTATAGGGTCTAGGGTGGCACCGGTTTTAAGTGATATTTTTCTAAGTAGAGTTGATCGGGCGCTCCAACCGGTCTTGCAGGCTTCTGTAATCAGAGTTTTTCGTTATGTCGATGACTACATTGTGTTTTTCCGTAAGGGAACTGAAGATATGTCGGCAGGTATTCTAAAGAGGTTTGAGCAGTGTGGTCTTGGCCTGAAGTTTACTTCAGAATACCTAAAGGACCAGTGTATCCAATTTTTGGATCTGCAGCTGCAGTTCTCGCCCACCCATGTGTGTTGGTGCTATGCCCCTAGGTCCGTAAAACCTGTGCTGAACTACAAATCCGGCCATACGAAACTGGTTAAAAATGCCATTGCACTCTCATGTTTTAGCTCTGCACTGAAGAAATCCTGCACTCATTTAGTCGGTAACAGTTTTTCTGGGCAGGTGCAAAAACTGAGACAGGCAGGATATCCACGGGACTTATTGGTAAAGGTCTGCGAGAAGTTGATTAAGAAGTATAAAGGAGGTCCAGGTAATGGTTGTGACCTGGATGAGAAGGCGCAGCATAAAATTTTTGCTGTTCTTCCTTATATTCATGGTTTTACCCACCGCCTGAAAAAGGTTGCATCAAGATATGATGTCCAAGTGGTTATTTCTGCCAGGAACAAGTTATCCACTTTATGTGCCAAAGTAGATAGACGAGTCGCGAATCAGCGAAATGTCCAGCAACACACATGCAATGTTAGTCATATTCATAATTATGTATCTTGTATCACCGGTGTTGTCTACTCCATACCCTTGTCATGCGGTCGTGTGTACGTGGGACAAACAGGTCGCTGTCTAAATGTTAGACTTCGAGAACATTTTAATTCTTTAAAAGGCCACTCCGGCCTTCATCTGGCAGCCCACTGTAAGAAATGCGGTTGCGCTCCGCTGTTCGGTGATACTTCTGTGTTGTTCCGGCATAAGAACCAAAGAGTGCGCGAACTTATTGAGGCTGCGCATATTCACAAGAAATCTGTGTCTTGTGTTAGTGTTCCCTCTGTGGCCATACATGATAAGGAGTTAAGCTATCTTGGTTTTGTATGACGGGTGTGCTATGCTTGATGTGCCTAAGGTTGGTGATTTGGTCCCTCGTGTTTTTTCTCCTCCCCCTTTGCCCCCTCTTGCTTTTTTCTGCCTATTATATATATTGCCTCGTTCTTGCAATAAAGCGTCAGTTGATAGTCTGCGCTTGTCTGTCCTTTTTTTCTCTCCTTCTTGTTTCCGTCAGTTTTTTGCGCAGTTACATACCTTATGGATCAGTACCAACTAGCCCAACTTACCATTCTTCTGAAGTTCATTTCTTGTACATCGGGCTCTTTTCCTTGTGTTAATTTTCCTGTTAATGACCCGGCCGTTCTGACCTCGCTCATCGCCGTCGGTGTTGTGAAGGCTCGCACGGCTTCTTGGCACATCAGACATGGCACGTGCCCTACCGAGCTTCAAGCCTGGTGTGGGTGGATGCAGCCGTCCCCAGGCCACTCGAGGCGGCTTTGCCGCATCTTGCGCTCGGAGTGGTGGCGTCAGGTCCGGTACTACAAGGATTGCCTGAGTGTATGGTGTAGAGTAAGGAGTGGTACGCCGACCCACCAGTTCTACAGGAATCGACTCCACAGACATTGGTGTGCTACCGCCGACCTCGCTACTGAGGCGCTCTGGAATTTAGTCCGCCCGACATTGCCTCCTCGTGAAAGGACTTCTGCTTCAAAAGGACACGTTGTTACGTTGGGGAATGTGCATCTTCCGGACCAACACAGGCAGGTTCTTGAGCTAGGTCCCAAGTTTGCTTTCGAGCCTCGTCTGTCGAATGTTGAAAAGGTCAGTCTGGTGCACGATATTTCCCGCCATGTACCGGAGTGTGAAAAACAACGTTGTATTGGAGACTGCATGGATGCTATGGGTGTGCCGCCAGGCAGGCCTATAGGGCCGACTTTCAACTGGAAAGGAATGGTTGATTTTATAGCTAACAACGAACTTAGATTACTTGTTTCTGACAAAGAAGGTCAGTTCGTTGTTCTGCCGGAAGGCATGTATTGCGAGAAGGCATTACAAGCTGTGCAAAAGAATTTCCGGACCACGTCAGTCAAGCCAGCGGAAAGGAAAAAACAAGCTGTAGCCTTGTTGCTCGATATGAACTTGCAGAAACTTGCGCAGTCTGTAAAAAAGGCGGATAAATTGCAGCTTGAAGTATTTTACACTGCAAAAACGCATAAGATTGGGATGCCTTTTCGCGCAATAATCACGGAACGCGACACGTGGCAGTATTGTGTGTCTGGTTTCTTACAAACATGCTTAACGTCTCTATATATAGACGACCCGTACATTGCACCTAACTCGGAAACGATTGTCCAGTTCCTACGTGATGACAACCCCGTTGATTGTGACGCTGTGAGCATTGACGTAGAGGACCTTTTTTATTCTCTACCCCATAATCACCTTTTGACCGCAGTGAAAGAATGCATTACGTATCACAATGATGAACCTGCCTTCATAGGTTTAAGTGGTATGTCAGTTGAATCTTTCACGGAACTTTTGTTCTTTTACCTGGGGTCTTTATTCATTTTTTTCCAAGGTGAGGTGTACCTGCAGAGGAAGGGTGTTTGTATAGGGTCTAGGGTGGCACCGGTTTTAAGTGATATTTTTCTAAGTAGAGTTGATCGGGCGCTCCAACCGGTCTTGCAGGCTTCTGTAATCAGAGTTTTTCGTTATGTCGATGACTACATTGTGTTTTTCCGTAAGGGAACTGAAGATATGTCGGCAGGTATTCTAAAGAGGTTTGAGCAGTGTGGTCTTGGCCTGAAGTTTACTTCAGAATACCTAAAGGACCAGTGTATCCAATTTTTGGATCTGCAGCTGCAGTTCTCGCCCACCCATGTGTGTTGGTGCTATGCCCCTAGGTCCGTAAAACCTGTGCTGAACTACAAATCCGGCCATACGAAACTGGTTAAAAATGCCATTGCACTCTCATGTTTTAGCTCTGCACTGAAGAAATCCTGCACTCATTTAGTCGGTAACAGTTTTTCTGGGCAGGTGCAAAAACTGAGACAGGCAGGATATCCACGGGACTTATTGGTAAAGGTCTGCGAGAAGTTGATTAAGAAGTATAAAGGAGGTCCAGGTAATGGTTGTGACCTGGATGAGAAGGCGCAGCATAAAATTTTTGCTGTTCTTCCTTATATTCATGGTTTTACCCACCGCCTGAAAAAGGTTGCATCAAGATATGATGTCCAAGTGGTTATTTCTGCCAGGAACAAGTTATCCACTTTATGTGCCAAAGTAGATAGACGAGTCGCGAATCAGCGAAATGTCCAGCAACACACATGCAATGTTAGTCATATTCATAATTATGTATCTTGTATCACCGGTGTTGTCTACTCCATACCCTTGTCATGCGGTCGTGTGTACGTGGGACAAACAGGTCGCTGTCTAAATGTTAGACTTCGAGAACATTTTAATTCTTTAAAAGGCCACTCCGGCCTTCATCTGGCAGCCCACTGTAAGAAATGCGGTTGCGCTCCGCTGTTCGGTGATACTTCTGTGTTGTTCCGGCATAAGAACCAAAGAGTGCGCGAACTTATTGAGGCTGCGCATATTCACAAGAAATCTGTGTCTTGTGTTAGTGTTCCCTCTGTGGCCATACATGATAAGGAGTTAAGCTATCTTGGTTTTGTATGACGGGTGTGCTATGCTTGATGTGCCTAAGGTTGGTGATTTGGTCCCTCGTGTTTTTTCTCCTCCCCCTTTGCCCCCTCTTGCTTTTTTCTGCCTATTATATATATTGCCTCGTTCTTGCAATAAAGCGTCAGTTGATAGTCTGCGCTTGTCTGTCCTTTTTCTCTCCTTCTTGTTTCCGTCAGTTTTTTGCGCAGTTACATACCTTATGGACCATTTTAAACGTTTGAGGGGCAGAGTGTCAACAAAGTGACGGCAATATATGACCAGCTGGCATCCGTCCAGTTAGGAGGAGAGCGACGAGAGAACTCTCCAAGGGAAAATGGCATAGAGAGACTGGTGCGGGTGCCTAATTCCCCTAGCTGCATATACTCATTCCTAAACAAAAGAAAAAAGCGGGGAAGGCATTCTTTTTTAGTAGAGGAAGTGTGCGTGAAGCATACGGATACAAGTAGGCAGTTGCAACATAGAAGACCACTCGTCGAGACATTGGCTCTTGTTCAAGGATTTTTCATCTCTTGGAGGTACCATACACTAATGTATTTGGTTAATATGGGTTGCTTTTAATCCGCTAGTGTGATGCGAGATGCCAGAGGTCTCTTAGCCATGCGGTGCCTTTTGCGTTTGGCTCCTGTCACAGTGGTACCCACGTTGTCATCATTTGAACGGAAATACATGTGCCACATGCAAAATAAGTTTCAAGACTTAATATCGCCCCTTATATTCATCAAGGATAGTTGGGACCATAGCCTTCTCAATTACGTCTATTGTGATAAACGCACCTTATTATATTTGGAAACAACCTTTCTTGGAACTTACAGAACTGAACCACATATGTGCTACCATGCCAATAAATAGTACTCAAGTTTTCTGATAATTTTCCTATTTGCCTTGCTGAAATAAATACTGCTTTATTTATTATATGATAAAACAGTTGCAGGAAGTTGTAGGTAAAATATACCTTCCTTTCCATTTTTTAAGCACCAGCACATTTTAAGTACACCTGTTTTTCAATGTAAACGACATCCATGAAGTACAGTCGAGCCTGCTTATAACGAACCTGAGCCTGACGCTGTATCCCGCAGTTTGCAGTGAATGAAACACAGCTTTTAAAAAAGTTGCGAGGCAAAACACAAGCTTTTTTTGATGCACGTGTATGATGCACATGTATCGAAAAGCAAAAGTGATAAGGGCGGTCTCGAGTTCATTTAAAACGGCAGGGTGCTCGTTCGCCGAGACGTGTGGCATAAGCTGCATGAGGCACTGGCTCTCCTAATCCGAGTCTTCCAAATCCCTCTCGCCATCTACTTCATTCACAATGCCCTAATCCGTTCACAGTTCCGCAGTGTCGGCATCATCATCGGCCATAATTAAACCATCGCAACAGATGTCCCACCCGCTCTCCCAGGGCGGAGTTGACGACGTGCTGCCACAAATTGCTGCCAGAGTGATTCTGTTCGGAAGATTCAGGCTCGGCATTGGGCCCGACGTCGACGAAGTCGGCCTCGCGAAAACGGTTTTGTGTGGATGTAGTCGTCACCGCTTTCCACGAAATATTCACTATCTCCGCTGCTGAATACTGACACCCCCGAAGCAGCAAGTTGGCTGCCAGGCGGTCAACAGCTATGAGCAAGCGCTCCGCAACGCGGCACCTAACGTGTGGATTATGCTCAAGCCAAGTGATCACACTTTCGACGTTTTGTTGAGCAGCAGGAAAAAGCGTGCGAGTCCTCCCGTCTGCCATCCTGACCACACACGCACACCAAGAGCGAGCAAGACGCGCACATGCGACACTCATGCCAAAATGCGTGGAACAGCTCTGGGCTCGTTTATAGTCGAAAAACGAAACTAATTCGAGCCAGCGTGGCTGGTGTCGCGGAGCGGTGGAGAAGGGCGAAGTGGTTGTGATCAAGAGAGGACAGCAGATTTGCGAGAGAAGGGCAAGCAGTTGAGATGAAGAGGGGAGGATGCGGTGGGAGGTGGACCTTGAAAACCAAAACACACGGGAAGGAGGCAGGTTGGGTAGCTTGCTTGAAAGGTCCACGAAACGCGCAACTCGCACGTAGAAAAACTTGAGAAAGAGTTTTTGAGTGGAAACCTGCACCGGCGGGTTTGCATGGCATTATCAACTTCGATATTTCGTGATTTGTTTCGCGCAAATTAACAGCCGTTCTCGCTTTTCCGGAAAAGCACGCATGTGGAGGGCATGCTGAACAGAGTGTGAAGTGAGCAAGAACAAGTCCTAAACACGAAACAAATCGCAAATTATCAGAGTCGGTGGGGTTGCATACGCGCGTGCACTAGGTGCAGATGATCGGATACAGTCAGTGGCTGGCTATGTTGGCAAACGGTCTCGTCCAGGCTGGCGATGCCAATGACAGTACCAGTGATCAAAAAGAGGGTAGATGGCCGACCAGTCTTCGAAAGATCTGTGGCAGTGTGAAAACACGGGCCTCGTCGAGGGGGGGGGGGGGTGGGGGGGCAAAGGACGGAGGGGTGCGTAACAAAAAGCGGCGGTCGGGAAGAGCAGAAACTAGAGGGGTGCGAAGGCAGGGTTGGCGTTTAGCAATAAGAATGTATGGGCACCTTGCCGATGCCTGATCCGTGGTCGAAAGTGGTTTCCCGGGAAGTCGGCACACCGCTCGCTCCGTTCGCTGTAACCGATCAGCGGTGCTCAGAGACGTTCGTTGTAAGTGCGATTTTGTGCCATTGAACCAATGTATATTTTCACGGCGTGGGGACCTGAGGCGCGCCCGCGACCATTTTGCGGGCATTCCGCCACACGGCCACACCCTTTTGCTTTTCTGCTCTGATAGTGGTGATAGATGGCGCCACGTGCGGGCGGCATGGGTTGTCAACCCGTGCCGCCCGCACTGGTTGACAAGCGGTTGTCAACGCAAGAGCGGCTGTCAACGCAAACGAAGAGATATGGCGGATGAGTTGACAAAAGGCTTTGAGGTGGTGGAAATAAACATAGAGGTGCATAGGTGGGGTGGTTTTCAACGAGACAGTATTCACTTCGATGGGCGGCTAGGTCATGAGGTGGGTTGGCGACTTGCAGGACGCGCAGTAGCTTTTTTGGGGGGCAAGCGGGCCCTTCGGGGTGTAGGATAGCTGGTAACTAGAAAAACAACCAGGGAGACTCTTTGATAGGTGGTATGGACAGATACGATTCCAAAGTGGCACCAGTATCTAAGATAGGTAGAGTCCGGGGAAGAAATAAACGTAGCCACGAGCGCCGAGCCAATTCAGACATAGGGTATATTAACATGCGTGGCGGTAGAAACAGGCTGAAGTGGGAAGAGATAGAAGAACAGCTAAGGGAGGAGAGGCCGATGGTATACGGTTTTGTAGAAACACATCTCAGGGACATGGAACAACCTCCTAACAATGCGGACTACGCGTGGGATAATTGTAATAGAACAGAAAGCAGCAGAAAGGGGGGTGGTATTGGGGCATTCATTCATAAAAGTACAGACTGGCAAAGGGTCAAACAGGAGTGCAAGGAACATTTATGGCTAAAAGGGAAAGTGGCAGGGCAAATTACACTCCTTGGTTTCGTGTACTTGTGGATGGGAGCAAAGGCCAGAGAGGAAAACCAGGCAATGGTAGAGTGTATATCAAAGGACATTCAGGAGTTAGGAGGAGAGTGCGAGATAATTATACTAGGAGATATGAATGCACACATAGAAGATATAGATGGGTATACTGACCCGACAGGCAAAATGATCATGGATATGTGTGAAAGGCTGGATTTGATCATTTGCAACAGTACCGAGAAGTGTGAAGGGCAAATAACATAGGAGGTAGGAAGGCTGCAGTCAATGATAGATTACGCACTGATGTCACATAAGATGTATGATAAGCTCAGGGGAATGCACATAGATGAGGGTGGCTCCAGAAGTCTGGGTAGTGATCACAAACGTATCAAGCTAAGTTTTGGAAGAGCAGTGAAAGTGGGAAGGAGACAAGATGAGCAACTGCAGGAAAATTTTTATTCAGAAAGGCAAATTGAGAAAGTAATCACTGAGGATAATAAAACAGTGTGGACATACACGAATCTAATTGGACTGTTTGAGCTAGAGCTTGCTAAGGCACGAGACAAGTCACCCCGGAAAAGAAGACACAGACCCAAAAATTGGTGGGATGAGGAAGTTAAGAGAGCCATAGCAAAACGTCGGGAAGCCTCTAGGGAACACAGACATGCTAAGCAGCGGGGTGAACCGACAGATGATGTTGAAAGAAAATGGAAAATCTTTCTAAGCTGTAGAAGGGATGCATCCCTTCTGATCAATGATAAGATTAGAAGAAAGGGAGCCCAGTGGCTGGCAGAAGTACATAAAAAAGATAGAAAGGCAGCTGCGAAATTTCGGAACCATCTAAACTCCCTAAGAATTGAGACGAGTCTAGAGCAGAGGTTTATAACTACAGGTCAAGGTGCTAGGCTAGAAGGGGACAAAGATGAATATATAAGAACAAGGGTGACAGAAAAATTTCAACACAGAAGTGCTTTATGCACCACAATAGAAAAGGATGAATCAAGTGGTGCAATGGCTCCATTTTCGCAACAAAAGTGGGAAAGAGCTGAGAAAAGGGTTCCTAGTAGTACATCAACAGGTCCAGATGGCATTCCAATTACTCTGATAAAGACATTAGGTCCGAAGTCTAAGCAGGCTTTGAGAGAGGCAGTGAGCAAAATAATAGATGAAGTTCCCGATGGATGGAAACTTAGCAGGATGAGCATGATCTATAAAGGAAAAGGGGACAAAGCTGACATGAACAACTACCGTCCTATAACAGTGACATCAGTGGTCTACAGGCTGGCGATGCAGATTATAAAGGAAAGACTGCAGGCATGGATAGAGGATGAGGGGGTGCTGGGGGAACTGCAGAATGGGTTTCGGAAACACAGGAGGTTGGAAGACAATCTGTTCTCACTGACGCAGTGCATCGATATAGCAGAAAAGAAACACAGGCCCCTGTGGCTAGCATTTTTGGATATGAAGGGAGCGTACGATACCGTGCTTCAAGAGGACTTGTGGGGAATACTGGACACACTAGGCGTGGAAGATGAAGTCAGTAATCTTTTAAAGGATATCTATAAAGGTAGCAAGGTAGTTATAAAGAGGGGAAAACAGGTATCCAAGCCTGCAGAGGTAAAACGGGGCTTAGGCAGGGGTGTTTTCAGTCACCCTTATTATTCATGATGTACCTACTAGGATTAGAGGCCAAATTAGAGGGAAGTGGACTGGGCCTCAACCTCTCTTTCGTCAAACAAGGAAAACTCATTGAACAGGCACTACCAGCATTGATGTACGCAGATATAGTTCTAATGGCCGACAACAAGGAAGATTTGCAGAGATTGGTGGACATCTGCGGTAATGAGGGAGATAGGTTAGATTTTAGATTCAGTAAGGAAAAATCAGCAGTCATGATTTTTAATGACAATGAAGGTAATGAGCTTAGAATACAGGAGGTCACGCTAGAGATAACAGATAAATACAAATATCTGGGCATATGGATAAGCGATGGGGCCGAGTACCTAAGGGAACACGAAACATACGTGTCGACTAAAGGTAACAGGAATGCAGCGGTAATGAAAAACAGGGCACTGTGGAATTACAATAGGTATGATGTTGTGAGAGGAATATGGAAAGGGGTCATGGTTCCTGGTCTGACGTTCGGCAATGCGGTCTTGTGCATGAGATCAGAAGTTCAAGCAAGATTGGAAATTAAGCAACGTGGAATAGGTAGGCTTGCCTTAGGAGCTCACGGGAATACACCAAATCAGGGAGTACAAGGTTACATGGGATGGACATCATTTGAGGGCAGGGAAGCTAGCAGCAAGATAAAATTTGAGAAGCGATTGAGAGAAATGGGGGAGGAGCATTGGGCTAGGAACGTATTCAGCTACTTGTACATGAAGAATGTCGATACAAAATGGTGGAAGCGAACCAGAAAATTGACTGGTAAATACTTGGAAAACAGCAGGGGGCCAAACCAAAAAGAATTATCGGTTAAGAAGGTGAAGGAAGCTGAGACCGATATGTGGAAAATTGGCATGATTAAGAAGTCCGCACTAGAGATCTATCGAACTTTTAAGCAGGAAATAGCCAAGGAAAGGATCTGTGATAATACTCGGGGCAGTTCTCTACTGTTTGAGGCCAGGACGGGAGTATTGCGAACAAAGACATATAGGGCCAAATACGAAGGTGTAGACACGGTATGCAGTACGTGTGGAGAGGAAGAAGAAATTGCCGAACACTTGATAATGTTCTGTAAAGGGCTTCACCTTGTAGTTCAGGTTGATGGCGCAGAGTTTTTCAAAGCACTGGAGTTTAGGGACAGTGAGGGCAAAATAGACTTTAAGCGAGTAGAATTAACTAGAAGGAGGTTATCTGATTGGTGGCTAAAGTCAAGGCACGAGTGAAAATTAAACCCTTCACTGCAAAGTACGAATCCTCAACCTCACTATTTAAAGGAAAAAAATATAAATCTAGTTTTTGGTTCATTGAGTATTACGGCTTGGTGGCGCTAGCCACTGCCCGATCTAAAGGGTACATCCACATCCATCCATCCATCCATCCATCCATCCGGGTTACATGCGCGCCGAGGGAGCTGGCTCTCTCCTCCGTGGTCGGCGCTGGGTAAGCACGTGTTTTCCTTCGTCCCCGTCCCCTTTGGGAATCGCCGGACTGTAGCCTGCCTGGGGTGGCCTGTGGCACCTCGGCAGGCGTGTTTACTTGAGTGCTAGCTTCGGTGCTGTACGCTAAGCCCAGAGCGGTGCCTAGTGCTTGAAGTGGTCGTACCACATCGAGCCGCACTTGCCGTAGGCCTACGCGTACGAGGTTTGCCCCAACACTCGCGACCAGGCCCATTGGCCATCGTGAGAGTGCGCATCATAGCCGCGAGGGACCTTTTTCCGACCGGCGGGCCAAAGCTTGCCATTGCCAGCTGCGACGTGCTCGCGGTTTTCCCCTTATTGTGAACGTCCGCTTGCGGGTGCCTTTGCTACCCGCGTCCCGGGAGCGGACGTCGTACTGTTGTTCGGGGTGCCGCCAGAGGCAATAAAAAGTTGTGTACTTTGTATTAGAACACTGTCTGTTTGCTGCGCCGCGTAAACGCCTTATTAGTTGAGCGCGCGCGGAGCGGTGCGCTACACGCGAGTAAGTGACGGAGTCGCGGCCCTGTGGCTCGCTAAGCGTGAACCCGCGGTGATCATCCGCTACGGTGAGTAGCGGGGTCATCATATACTGGCGCCCAACGCGGTATAAAAGGCTCATTAAGCCTTTGATTAGCTTAGCCGAGTCAGCCCGCCTTTGCGAATCAGGCTCACCGGGTTCACCCGCGTTATGTCTGCCCTGCGTGAGTTCTGTCCGCTTACGCTTTTAGCAGATACCGCATTGCTCGAGAACAGGGCCAGTGCCCCCCTTGAGCATCACAATCGCGCACCCTCACTTGTCAGATGCCCCAGTCGGGATGACACGAGACGCTATGTAACAGCTCCCACCGGAGAGGTAGCTGTTACAGCAGCTCCCACTGTTTTGGGTCCGGGGCCATAGCCCAACCCGAACAGTGCACGCGGGCGAATTGGATTGTTACTGCTCCCTTTGGAATGCATGGCAATTCCATGTCACAGCGCTACGAAACGGCTCTCAGTGGAACTTCCCGAGCGCAGATCGGCACCGCGGCCTCAGCCGTTGCCGAATTTCGCCCGCTGGCTGCTAGGCAACCTAGCAGCCAAGCTCATTTCGAGCACGCGCCAGTACCACTAGCAGTAAGCGGCCTAGCAATTTCACGTGAAGCTGCCCCAAGAGTCGGCTGTGAACAATAGGCGCTTCCTAATGTCGCGGCGGCTGGTATCCATTTTGAAACCGCGCCGCTTATCGAGCTCGGAGACAGTTCCCCATCGCTCGCCCGCGCCGCTAATGCACCGACAGCTTCCTTTGAAGCGGGCGCACAGACGCTGCTGCAAAATGCGCCCAAATGACTCGGGCACTCACGGGGGCAGTCCAAACGCTTTTGGCCGTTCCGAAACGCCCTCATCCCGCTGTCATGTGGGCCATTCCGACCTACAGTGGTTATGGTGATCCCCTTATTGTGAACGTCCGCGTGCGGGTGCCTTTGCTACCAGCGTCCCGGGAGCGGACGTTGTACTGTTGTTCGGGGTGCCGCCAGAGGCAATAAAAAGTTGTGTACTTTGTATTAGAACACTGTCTGTTTGCCGCGCCGCGCTAAACGCCTTATTAGTTGAGCGCGTGCGGAGCGGTGTGCTACACGTGAGTAAGTGACGGAGTCGCGGCCCTGTGGCTCGCTAAGCGTGAACCCGCGGTGATCATCCGCCACGGTGAGTAGCGGGGTCACCATAACGGTCATGCAGATATTGTTCGTTTTAAGTGAAAGTTCGTTTTAAGTGGAGCCATTGTATCTGGGTTCGACTCTAGTTGGTCCGTGTGTGGCTGCAAATGCACTGCTTGGTTCGTTTAGAAAAATGTACCATTAACCATAAAAATGTTTCTCCCATTCACCTCTTTTATGTGTTTTTCTAAGCACATTAGTGATGCAAGCGAGCAAAACCAAGATCAGCGGCAACACATTGCAGACGCCCCGCCTCTGTAGCCTTTGCTCCACCGGAAAGATAAGTTGGCGCCAACTATACCAGTAAAGCTAGTTTTTGCTCTCCGAAGCAGTGCTGGCTGTTTTAACTTATCCTTATCCATACTTATTCATAAACGCGGCACCTTAAGCTGATAGCACTTCCTGTGCACTCATGCAGTGCCTTATGTTGGGCTGGGGCGCAACATATGGCACTACATGCCACTAGTGCACACTGTCGTCGAGACTGACAACGAAGCACAATGTAATCCTGTCATTGAGTGTGTGCATACAGTCGACACGGTGAGGAAAGGCAGGTGTAATTTACTGTAAAGGCCACCATAAACACTGTCAAACTTGAGAAAAAACGTGCGTGAGCTAGTCCAGGCTTGCTCTCGCAAAGGTCCTCTTGCTGCCCAGATGCTATATGTTCTGCAAAAGTAAAACTAAAGATTGTCGTAATGTTTCAAGAATTGTTGTAAAAGTGATGCATACATGTTACTACTGGTGAACTAGCACTAGAATGTCAGCAGTATGTATGCGTTTTTCATTGTCTGATTTTCTGTCATGATGTGCAGAGTTAGTTACTTCAACTGCTAAATATGACTTTTTTGGTGTGCCTGTTGCAGAGTCGCACACTAGGGCTTGGTGGCTTACGTTTGCCTAGCTTGAAAGCGAAACTGGTGGTGCTTGATATATCTTCTGCCTTGGTGCCAGTGCAACTCAGCTATGTTTCTTACCGAACTTGACCATCACCCTCCAGTCTGTTTCAAACTGTGTCTAAAGTTATTCATGCTTGCATAGCTATTTTATTCTCTTTGCTTTCCAGCCAATTTGAAACACAATGAGCTGGTACAGAGCTTGAGCTGGCGAGGTGATGGCAACCAACTTGTGAGCTCAGGGAGAGACAAGAAGCTGAGAGTGTGGGACCCCAGGGCGCCAAGCGAGTCACTTGTAAGTACTTTACTCGGATATCACATGCTCTTAAGTGTTCTTTAGAAAGCCTTTTCTCACAAAGTGTAGTTGCTTTGTGGCCGTATGGCCGTGTGCTCTATGCAGCTTGCTGCTACTTTTTTATGCATGCACTCCACAAAGTGGTTGGCATTGTGTGTTCTACCCTCAAGCAGAGCCAGGAAATTGTGATGATGCAATGCACAGGGTGTAGAGAAGTCGTAAAATTCATCATTGGACTCGATGGGTAGTTGGACTCAATGGAAACGTCCCGAGAGACCCCGTGCGCAGCGCCACAGTTGACATCCGCTGCCGGTTGAGAGGGGTTAGGCATCACTCCTCTCTCTCCCAGCGCGACAGACAGTGGAGGAGGGGAGTCATGTCAGGACATGAGAACAGCAGGAAAAGTGGTATAGCCCGCGCAGAGGCCGCGGGCTAGCCTCAATTTTCACAAGATAAGTATCAATATATTGTACACACGCATACAAGCGTAGTTCAATAAACAAACCAGATATTCAGTCGTGCACGTGTGCGTGCGTGTGTGTGTTTATATGTTTAGATGTTAGCAGAACATGCGAATGTTCAATAGAAACCTTATTCTCTCGCTCGAGTGTATCTTAGCACACGTATGAAGAGTCCTATTGTAATATGCTTGAACGTCGCCTATCAGACCTTGGAACTGTCTGGCTTTTACCATTAAAACGAATCTCTGCCTAGTGAAAAATATCGCAGTGATTGACTTCAACGCGATCTGTTCCGGCGGGCACACGTGTGAACACTGCTGCAGCATTAATCCCATTGCAAAGCTAACTTACAATGCTCTTGGCGAGATTCCTATTAAAATTATCACAGAGTGCCAAAGCCTTGACACACACCAGGATATGTTTTCTTGTGTGCAGACATTATTCACTGTAAAAGTGCCAAGGAATAATATTGTGATGGGTGAACCGTTTAGTTTCTAAAGTATTTCAGCGCGAAGCAACTGGAAAAAAAGGTGGGTAAGTGATGGGGGGATATGAGTGAAAAATTCCGAAGGTGGGGGGGCGGGGCTTGGCTACGCCACTGATTTTGGAGCAACCCATAGATCTACATACCACCAACTATAAAGCATGCCTATAAATAACGTTTGAATTTCTGGTCGTGTGCTCAGGAAAAAAAATTATTTTATTGCAGGTTTTATAAATTTATATTTCAAGCGTCATGCTGATGTTTAAAACCAGCAAAGAGCATCCATATAGCTGCTGTCACAATAAAAGTATCCGATTTACACCTGAGACGCCAAACGCTGCCTATACAGTGCTGTCCGGTTCGCATCAAAAAATGTTTGTCATAAGAATACTCTAGCCACCAGAATGTTCAAGTTTTGTTTCATACCAGCATTACTCATCACATTAGCAACATGTGAGCGACACAGAGGTGCTTCATTTTGATTACTTTTGATGAGTGTAGGGGGGTAGAATTTTTGTCTTCTGAATTATTGTACTGGTGCTCAAATACTTTGATACAAAAATAGTCATACTGGTATGACTAAAGTTCATGTTCCAGGTATTTTCTATCATGATATAAAATTTCCAGACATTGCTCACGTGATAGACCAGTATGTTATTAGCATTTTTGTACCTTAACATAGTGGTCTTTTGGGACTGTTTCAAACATTCAGTTCTGCTTCATGTTAGAGTGGAACTCCCACCATAAAAATCCTGAATAAATTTTGTTCTAGTCAGGATTCAGTAAGAATTTCATGAAGCTAATTGGTGTGGCATCATTCTTCTGCTGCGCTAAAATGACACATAATTACAAAATGAGAAGTCAGATGTTCACAAATTTGCAACTGTTTATTTGCTAACAACGCACATTGTATTGTCACGTGGTAGTGATGCTGATGAAGCCAGCAGTCGACGTATGCGAGATGAAACTTTGTTTAGCTGAACTTGTGGCGACAAAATAGAAACTGATGACTGGAAGCAGTGCACTGATATTGTACACTGATATTGACAAATAAAATGTTGGTCATAGATAAACTGATAATCAGTGGAGTATGTTTGTACTATCAAATATTTTACTGCTAGCAGCCATGCAAGTTTGATCGAACTTGTGGCGACAAAATAGAAACTGATGACTGGAAGCAGTGCACTGATATTGTACACTGATATTGACAAATAAAATGTTGGTCATAGATAAACTGATAATCAGTGGAGTATGTTTGTACTATCAAATATTTTACTGCTAGCAGCCATGCAAGTTTGATCGAAGGGTTGCAAGATCATTTAGATGGTTCCTAGTCATTCGGCATGGTCTGTGCAAGGGGGTAGTTACACATGTGATGGGGTCGTTACATGAATAGAAATGAAAAGGATGGCATGTGGCAGTACACAGGCGCACACACACACTCTCTCTCTCTCTCTCTCAAAAGGGTGAAAAAATGAGAGAGAAAGAGGGTGAACCCCCCTGGTGGGCATTGTGTTTAGCTCAGTCCTTTTAGAACTATGTATCTTATTCTTGACCTTTCAGTGTATACTGATGGGTTTTCTTGTTTATTTTAGCATATTACTCATAGGGCTGTGAGAAAGAGGGTGAACCCCCTGGTGGGCATTGTGTTTAGCTCAGTCCTTTTAGAACCATGTATTTTATTCTTGACCTTTCAGTGTATACTTATGGGTTTTCTTGTTTATTTTAGCATTATTACTCATAGGGCTGTGTGTTGTTTACTTTGAAGGTATACCTTGTACTCTTCTTCACTGCAATAGCAATTATATGTGCTGATTTTAAGGTCACATATCAACCTTCCTCATTTGTGCTTTGCATATCATTGATTCCCACTGAACCTGGGATCTGCCAATTTTTTGTTATTTGAGTATACAGCTTTTCAGTGCGATCACCCATGTTTGCGGGGACATGTCGCGGTCACTTGCAGCGGCCCCAGTAACGACCGAGCGCCGCATGCTCAAATCAGCCAATGGCCGGTACAATGGCTTTGGCAAGTGATTTTGGACATTGTGGCGTCATTTACCGATAGAAGAGAGAAATTTTTATGTGACTTTGAGGATTTATTGTGAATTCCAGGTCACTTGCTGTGCGAACTTAGGGGGTTTTTAATGGGCACTGAGACCGCTATCACTGTAGAAGCAACGCCGTATTCCTTCTTTACCTGCGCTTCCATTGTTTTTTCTCGTAGCGACACTTCGTATCATTTCTCCTCTCTCAGACGAAGAAGCCCTCTGGGCAAGTCATTCTTGTATCCGTCATGTAAACGGATTCAGGTGGGTAATATGCTTCACCTCTGTCTTCCATGAATGTCGGCCACTAGTGGTAACTTGTGCAATTTCATAAGGACCTCACTGAGGGGATTGACCATGGCGAACGGACCGGCGTAGTGGGCGAGTAGCTTTTGGCTCAAGCCACGCCTGCATATTGTGGTCCACATCTACACTTGCTCACCGGGGGCGTATGTTACGTGCCGGTGTTTATTGTCGTAGCGAGTTTTGGGGGACTCTTGCGCTGCCAGTGTTTGTAAGCATGCAAGTCGACATGCCTCTTTTGCACAACAAGAAGTTTCCTCTATTGTTAAACCGTCATAGACGACAAAAGGAAAGATGGTGTCCAGCGTATTTCGAGGTGAGCAAGTGTAGAGCAGATAAAAACGGCTGTAGCCCGTTTCTTATTTCGCCGTGTTGAAGGCATACGTGACGAACGGTAATACTTTATCCCTGTTCTTGTGGTCGGAGGCGACGTACATCGACAATGTGTTGGTGAACGTTCGGTTTGTGTGCTCGGTCAGGTCGTTAGTTTGTGGATAATACGCAGTTGAGTGTCAGAACTTGGAGGCACACAAACGAAGTAATGATTCTACAACATCAACGGTAAATTGGCGACCACGGCCACCTAGTATCACGCGAGGTGGCCCATGTCGAAGATGACTGAATGCAACAGGAACTCCGAAGCTTGGGCTGCGGTGGTGGAGGACAAGGCAGCCGTCTCACAGTACCGCGTCAGGTAGTCAGCGTATACAATTATCCACTGATTACCTTTTGAAGAGCGTGGAAATGGTCCCATGAGATCAATGCTGACCTTTTCAAAAGGGGAATGGAGGGGGGGGGGGGGGGCTTTATGGAATGCAGGTGACCGACTGGACCTGAGGTGGGCCGCTTGTGGCTCTGACAATGCGTACAGCTGGCCACGTAGTTTTGAATTGTCTTGATCATATTAGGCCAGTAGAATCGCTCTTTTGTGCGACTAAGTGCTCGTGCGGTTTCTAGATGGCCCGAGGTCGCATCGTCATGCATGAGACGCAGAACAGACATTTGAAAGGACGCAGGAACAACCTGCAGAAAACGGGTGCCTGTCGTGAACAAGTTCCTCTGGTAAAAAAGACCATTTTGGACACAGAATCTGCCTTCGTTTATTGGCTTTTTTGCTCCAGCGAAGAGAGCTTTCAAGCTTGGGTCATTACGCTGCTCAGCAGCAAAAGTCACTGCATCGGGAAAGCCATGCGACAGAGAAGGGATAAAGTGGTCAAAGTTATCGGCTTCACAATCTGTCATCCGTAGCGACATCCTGGAGAGGCAATCCGCACCAGTGTGTAGATGGCGTCTTGTATGAAATCATGAGGACGTACTCTTGCAAACGAGTGGCCCATTAACTCCAAAAGAGTTAGCTGCCAGCCTCGCATCCTATAACATTATAACCTGCTACTATCGAATTATTTGCTTTGCCCTTCTGGTGAAACTGTGCCTTTTGGCTCTTAAATTTTTTTTTTCCTATTGTAGCTATAGCTGAAGTTATTAACCATTGGTCTGTTGAGACTGCACCTCAATGTGTTTGCTCTGTGTAGCAGCTATGTTTTGAAACAGACTTTATTTAATGAGCTGTGTCGTTCCTTGCCTTCTCAGCATGCACCTGGCCATGCAAATAACCGAGACTCCCGGGTACTCTGGTTGGGAAACACCGACTACATTCTTTCAACTGGTTTGGGCAGTGTGAGTGCTTCACTTTTTTTTCTACTTATTGATGATGAGTGCTGCCACTGGCGGTGAGAGCAGTGCTGCAAGATCAAGGACAGAAAAAAAACTGGGCTATACAGACATAGTGCATCTAACGACTCAGAGTTGTTAGATATGCTTTGTCTGTGTAGCTCAGTTTTTTCTGTGCTCAACTTTGCAGTACAGCCTTTACTACAGTATGTCCGAACTAGCCCCTACACAAGCTTTTCTGCCACTGGCCTATGATGGTGAATTATTCAAAATGCACGACCTTTTGTATTGGCTCAAGTGTATTGCAACACCTTTGTATTGCAACATCTGTACAGGGGGACAAAACACACTAGAGAATAAATTTGAAATGTTGCCATTACTTCAGCATTTCATGAAAACAAGGTACAGCCACCAAGATGTATGCCTTGATTTTTTTTAAGTTAACCTTAAATTCCTTTGAATTTTTTAATTATTTTGTTTAGGAGGCACTTATCTTACTTCCGTGATTTGTATTGAACTGTGACCAGTCATAATTGCTCACAGTGCAGCAAATGTGGTGAATCAGAGCCATTAGCAAGCAAAGGCCTTTTAAACAATGCTAATAGTGATGATGCAAATTTTTTTGAAGATAATGAGTGTGTTAATAATGATCAACATTTATTATTATTATTATTATTATTATTATTATTATTGTTTTTATACATGGAAAACACAGAGGACAGAGGAAATGGGGAGGGATTGTGAAAACTCATTGAAGCATAGCATTCCACAAGCAAAGGTGCTTTAATAGTTTAATTCCGCAAAGCATTGTGTTGGGTGAGCTGGTTTCTAGTTTCCATGTTTATAGCACAAGACAACCCCACAAAAAGGAAGGCAGACAAAATTCACGGAATGTCTTGGGTGCCTTCTCTGCTGCGTGTGTCATCTCGTATTGTAAAAATGAAAGCCTTAATGGTGATTATGAAAGTGTCTAACATGAAAATTGACTAGAGCTGAGCAAGTAACAAGGTGAATTCAAGTATTAAAGTCTGAGGGCAAATTAAATTGAATATATTTTTGAAGGCCTCGAAAGGAAATTAGAGAGAAAAAAGAGCAGCTGATTCACAGGTTTATTATTATGAGACAGCAGCATGAATGCATTTCTTTTGGCTACTTTAATGAAGTGCTGGAGGGATGCGGTTTCCTAATCATAAAAATATAAAACAGTGCTTGGACACGGATCTACACACTGTCACTGGTGTCCTTTGTCCTTCCTTCATCTTGTGTCTAAACGCTGTTTTATATTTTTATCATGGTGTCACGGATCTCGGAGGCGAGTGTTAGTGGATATAAATCCTGAGATTATAAACTCTCAGCTCCTAAACTCTCACGCGCTACCTTACACGTTTATTCTAACCTTTCTCTCAACTCCAGAACATATGCATACCTGCCAAGTCTACTGGATTGGTCGGGAGACTCCCAGATTTCAACCGTTTCTTCAGTTTGTACGGTTGTCATGAAAATCTCCCGGAAATTGAAATTTATATTTATACAAGTACCTCACGGGTTCCACGAGGGAACATTGCGTGAGGGGGGGGTACATTTTGATTTTCAAAGAGCGATGAAAATATATACATATGCAAAAGTCTGGCTGCGTAAAAATAGAAAAGAACGAAAGAAGCAGCAAACAATAACATTATATAATTCGGAACGATAATACGCAAGTATACAATACAAAATTGTGAAATATTTTTCTATAAAAGCCAAAAAGCACTTGGCTGCGCAAAAAAGATACAGATGAGAGAAATAGCAAACAATAACGTTATACAATTCCAAACGATACAACATAACTATATAATACAAGAAGCGTTACAGTGTTAGAGGCGACCGCGTTAAGAATCAGAAACTAGCAGGAGTACAATAGGTAAGGCGCACACAACTAGAGTTCAAGAGGCAGTTTTTCAAGCAAGCCTCTAAAGATCTCGGTTTCTTTCACGTTTGCTATATTTTCAGGAAGATTGTTCCAGAGTACAATGGCACGTGGTAATGAAGATGAATTATAGGCGTTAGTGTGCCCGTATAGACGCTGAAAACTGAGGTTATGCTGCAAACGACGGGAATATCGATGAGGTTTGAGAAGTGGCAAGAAAAAACTGTGCTTGCTGTTGATGATTCTGTGCAACAGACATAAAAGAGAAATGTTTCTGCGGGAGGCGAGAGAGGAAAGAGAGAGCGACTGCTTGATTTTAGTTACACTAGAATGCCTGCTGTAGTTACCGGTGATAAAGCGAGCAGCGCGGTTTTGAACCGATTCCAGGCTTCGGGATAGATAATCTTGGTCAGGTGACCATATAGAAGAAGCGTATTCGAGTTTAGGGCGCACGAGTGTTTGGTAAGCGAGCTTGCGTGTGGTAGGAGGTGCATCACGAAGGTTGCGTTTTAGGTAACCAAGCGTTTGTGACGCGTCAGCAGTAATCTTGTTGATATGACTAGCCCAAGAAAGGTTCGATGCCAGATGGATGCCTAGATACTTATAAGATGAAGTAGGTCTTAGAGGGCTACCATCAAGGAAATACTGAAATGTTGAGAGTGAGCGCTTTCGAGTGAAGGTCATTTGATTGCACTTATCAACGTTTAATGACATTTGCCAATCTGAGCACCATGTGGTTACACGATCAAGGTCTTGCTGCAGAGCTGTATGATCTGATGGTGAAGTGATTTTGCGATAGATTATGCAGTCGTCCGCGAAGAGGCGAATTGATGACGTGATTTCTGAGGGAAGATCATTGATAAAAATTAAAAATAACAAAGGGCCAATAACGCTCCCCTGAGGGACACCAGATGTCACCTCCGAGAGAGGGGAAGACATGTTATCAATTACAGTACACTGTTTGCGAAAACACAGGAAGTTCCTAATCCAAGAGACTGTAAGTGAATCTAAGTTCAGAGATGATACTTTAGCTATTAAACGACAATGTGCAACGCGGTCAAATGCCTTAGAAAAGTCGATGAATATGCTGTCTGTTGGTAAATTTTCATCCATATTGTTAAAGATCTCATGCGTGAATTCGATAAGCTGTGTATCACAGGAAAGTCCTTTGCGGAAGCCGTGCTGATTTTTAAAAAAGTATTGGTTTTGTTCTAAGTGTGATGCAACATGTGAAGAAATAATGTGCTCAAGTAGCTTACATGGGATGCTCGTTAAGGATATGGGACGATAATTACTGGGCAGGCATTTGTCCCCGGATTTGAAGACCGGAATGACCTTAGCGATTTTCCAGTCATATGGAATCTCGCCAGTTTGTAACGATTGCTGAAAGATGTGACCGAGAATGGTACTAGACGGAACAACGGTATGCTTTAAGATTTTAGAGTTTATGCCGTCGACACCTGAACATGTGGACGTCTTGAGATTTGTAATTAGGGAAGAGATACCTGCAGGATTAATCTCTATAGGATCCATAAAACGATACTGAAATGTAGGTGGCAGAGGCATGTTAGTGTAATTTTCTTTCGTAAAAACTGAAGTGAAGTAATTATTAAACACCACTGGGCAAGATTCAGGAGAGACCGTAACACCGGCACTGTTCAAAATCGTGATACGAGTGTTAGAGCGTGTGGGGGCGATTGATTTCCAGAATTTCTTAGGGTCGTTTTTTAAAAGTGACTGTAGGTCATGTGAAAAGAACTTGTGTTTCGCCTGACGCACAGCATGACAATAAACCTTATCAGAATCACGATGCTTCGCCCATGCTACCGAAGATTGCAATAACTTTGCCTTACTGAAAAGACGCTTCTTTTTATTTCGAAGGGTGCGAAGTGTACGGGTAAACCATGGTTTAGATGTATTTACGCGAATTGTCAAGCGAGGGATATGTTCATGCACCAGGCTCAACAATTTTTCTTTATAAAGGCACCAATTTTCGTTGACTGAGCGGTTGAAGAAAGAGGCCATAAATGAGTGAGAGAAGTCAACTAAACTCTGATTTATGGATTGATAATCACCTCTTTTATAATCAAGTATTGGCCTTGGAGAGACATAAGGCTTGGATGCAGGTAAGCTAATAGATACCTGAATGAGACGGTGGTCACTGAGACCATCTAGATATAAGGTTGATGTAGCTTTTTCAGGAGCTGACGATAGAAGCAGGTCAAGAATGTTGTGTTGGCGCGTGGGTTGGTCAATTAATTGAACAAAAGAGAAGTCAAGGGTTAGATCGAGGAACTCTCTGGAATTGCGTGAGAGGGAAGTTAGATTGGACCAGTCAATTTCAGGGTAGTTGAAATCGCCCAAGAGGAAAACGTCAGCTTTAGGAAACTTAGAGCGCAAATTTGTCAAGTTGTCGTGCAAATCTGTAACAAAACTTTCCGAGCAATCTGGCGGCCTGTAACATACTCCGAAAATTGTTTTGGATGCATGTGATGAGGAGCACACCCAAACAATTTCCAACCGTGACGGAATGTCAATCACAAAAGATGTGATATGACTTTTTATGGCAATAAGTACCCCCCCACCAGCTCTACCTATCCTATCTTTTCTGAAAATATGGAAATCAGATGAGTCAAGCAAAACTTCACTATCTGAGATATTAGGGTTTAGCCAAGTTTCCGTAAGCAGCAAGATATCGCAGTTGCTGTTTTCAAGATAAGAGCACAACTCAGTACGCTTTGAAATAATACTGCGTATGTTGGTGTATGATAAAGTGAAGTTCTTGTACGGAATGGGATCAGCATGTGGCAGGAAATTGTTTGCAAGTGTGTGCGTAGCCGACCTACGCGCGAGCTATTGCGATGCAGGTGTTATTTTGTCATTGATTGCGTCGTACACGTAAGTAACGTTATCGATTCGCAGTTTATCGACTGAAAGCTTGAAAGGCACGTTTTTAGCTTTTCCAAATTCTAACAACTTTTTCCTAGCAAACCGTGTTTGCGGAGCAAAATCCTCACGGATGGCAAAGAGCGTGCCCTTCAGTTTGTGGCCCATTTCCATGATGCTATGCTTGTCTTTAAAGAAAGCGAACTTTGTGATGATCGGTCTGCACTTATCAGAGTTGTATCTTCCAAGCCTGTGGGCTCTTTCAACTTGCGAGGATTGAAGTGTTATGCCAAGGTGCTCCGAACATAATTGAATAACTTTCTGTTCGGATGAGAACCAGGACTCGGACGGTTCGTCAGGTAGGCCAAAGAAAAGCAGGTTAGAACGTCGTAACCTGTTCTCGGCATCTTCACAACGCGATTCAATAGCCTTTATTTTTTCGCATATGTTGACGCCGGAAATTTGTGACAAGGAAGTCGATGAACCATCATTTTGCTTTAAAGCCATAACGTCCACCTCCACGGCATGCATCCGGGAGGATATCTGCTTTAGTTCGTCATCAACAGATGTCTGCCAAAGTTTCAGGGCGCGCAGATCATTCAGTATTTCTTCTTGTCTGGAATCTATCCTCTGGACAGTGGCCAGGACGGTAGTTAGAACTTCGTTTGTGTTAGGACCGGGATTAGATTCAACGTCACCGGATAGCAATAAAAGCAGGCTATTGGTATACATGCGAAACCAATTCTTACAGCGTTCAAACATAAGGAACAGTTCACTTGGGCACGACACCATAAGAAAGCAACGATTGCTGCTGCGGGGACAGCAAGAGCGGTCTAAATAACTAACCTGTAAGAGCAGACAGGGTAAGCGCTCCATTCCGGAACCGGTGTCGTGCCCCAAGCAAGCCTCTTCGGGAAAATGCTTATATGCGGTGCCTCCCCCGAAGATAGTGGCGTTGATTATCGTAGTCGATGACCATGGTTGCTGGTGTAGGAACTGATGATTATCCACTCCTGGCGGTATCGTCGAATGCACTGGTATTTCCACGGAGCATGAAGTGACGCCGCACAGAAAGGCGGCATCAGGCAGCACGTCTGGAGTAGAAATCAGCAGGAAAGCCTGTAAGAGCAGACAGGGTAAGCGCTCCATTCCGGAACCGGTGTCGTGCCCCAAGCAAGCCTCTTCGGGAAAATGCTTATATGCGGTGCCTCCCCCGAAGATAGTGGCGTTGATTATCGTAGTCGATGACCATGGTTGCTGGTGTAGGAACTGATGATTATCCACTCCTGGCGGTATCGTCGAATGCACTGGTATTTCCACGGAGCATGAAGTGACGCCGCACAGAAAGGCGGCATCAGGCAGCACGTCTGGAGTAGAAATCAGCAGGAAAGCCTGTAAGAGCAGACAGGGTAAGCGCTCCATTCCGGAACCGGTGTCGTGCCCCCTGTGCGTAATCTGTGCGTAATCTGTGCGTAAATTTCTGTGCGTAATCTGGCCGCATTGGCAAAAACGCAGCTCAGTCCACTCCAGGCTTTTCGAACTTACCCCATTTTATTGTAAATGAGTTTAAGAGGCATTCATCTAAATGCACATTATAATTTCAGTGATTCAAAACCACGGTAGATAGGAATTCTTGAAATTCCCCAGTCAAATTCCACTATGTTCATTGGGCCTCAATTCGAATGTTGCGAACACATTTCCTAATCGCGGCGGGTGATACGAAGTTTAGGGCAGAAACCATCGAACGAAGGCAGAGAGTAGCGTGCTCGAAGCTTCAGAAGTACGCGTGTGACCGGCGCACGCACTGTCTTCTACAGTGCGTGTGATTGTCGCTGAGACAACCGCTGTGGACGAAGCTGCGGTCGCTCTTGACACGATTATGTATGGCGAGGACGTAACTGACAGAACCTCAAAACAAGTCAAAGCAACGCTGCTTTCCGCTAACTCTGTGGAGAAAACTGTGGCAGATGCTGTCGTAGATGGCATAAAACGACTTAGTTTTGAAGGCGCGGGCGCATGCAGCCAAGTGCATGGGGATTGTAAAATGAACTACAATTTGCCACAATCGCCGTGCTTAAAACCTCGGTCGCGGCAACACGATAGCGATCTACAAGCTCCGAGGGCACGCAGCGGTAAGTTAAAGGCAGTGAATACGTAAAAAAAATAAAAAGTTACAGTTTTGTTCAAGGGTGAAGCAATAAATGCATCAGCAACAACTTGGAATGTAACGCCGAGAACGACAAGCAGATCCAAACGTGCAGTGCGCTGCTCACACACAAATGACGCACGAAATTGATACTTGCAGGACAAGAGCGAACTAACGTTTATCGCTTGACGCTTAACGTACTGTTTAAACAAAAACGGTGTACGATACGTAATCACAGGTACAGATGAGTACAAACTAATAAGTGTCCCAGTTGTTATACTTCGTAGTGTATGAAAAGCGTACTGTTTTCTCAAAAGGGGCCTGTGAGACCAAACTGACCATTGTGGGCCCAGCAACTAATGCTTTCGTTTCAGTGAAAACCGAAAGCTCACGATTCTCCCATCAAAGGATAAGCGCGTGCGCACAGGCATCTACCTCCCCCCTTTCCCCCCATTCATGGGGCAAAGTACCAGTGAGAGATTAGCACCCATCGGCGCGGAGTGCAGGCGGCTTTTTTTTCTTTGAGTGTTCATATATATAGATACGTATCCATATACGGTGCAGGATGACAGCGGTGGCGACGGCAAAAAAACAGCCTGGACTGTTCATATTGTTGCGAATGTATTTACTACTTTAGAGTAGAAAAGTACTCCAGCAGTCAAGATGGCAGCCGTTGTGTATTTCGAACAGCCCAAAAACGTCGTCGTCTTCTTCTTCGCACCGCCCGCATAGCTGCATAGCCGCGAACCCGCAACATCGACCTCCGGCGGCGAAAAGCGCCGACCCGGCGCTTGTTAGCAGGTGTTGGACGAGATGTACGGCTTGAGGCGAGCGACGTGGACGATGTCGGAAGATGTGGAAGGTATCGAAGGGTTTAGAGGTGCTATTTCATAGGTAACATCAGTTACCTGCCGTAGCACACGATAAGGTCCGGAATACTTGGGTAGAAGCTTTTCAGCCAGACCAACATGTCGCGACGGAGTCCACAGAAGAACGAGGTCACCTGGACTAAAGTGGACGTCCCGATGGTGGCTGTCATAGCTACGTTTCTGACGGAGCTGCGAGTCCGAAAGGCGCTGGTGGGCGATCTGACGGGCTTTCTCCGCGGTGCTAATAGCGCGGCGAGCATATGCTGTGGACAGGTCGGTAGGGTTGGGTACAAGCGTGTCGAACGGCAATGTCGGGTCTCTTCCATACAAAAGGTAAAAGGGAGAATATCCAGCAGTGTCGTGGCGTGAGCTATTGTAAGCGAAAGTGACAAAGGGTAGCGCAATGTCCCAGTCACGATGATCCGTCGACACGTACATGGCGAGCATGTCAGTGAGTGTGCGATTCAGACGTTCTGTGAGGCCGTTTGTTTGAGGATGGTAGGCCGTCGTAAGCTTGTGCTTGGTTTCACAAGAACGAAGTAGATCGTCAATTACCTTAGATAAAAAGTAGCGACCGCGATCGGTGACCAGTTGACGAGGAGCACCATGATGTAAGATGACGTCTTGAATCAAAAAGTCGGCGACATCTGTAGCGCAGCTGCTTGGAAGAGGTCTCGTAATTGCGAAACGGGTCGAGTAATCTATGGCGACGGCGACCCACCTGTTACCGTCGGTAGAAAGAGGGAAAGGGCCCAGCAGGTCGAGGCCGACACGATAGAAAGGCTCGGCAGGTACGTCGATCGGTTGAAGGAGCCCGGCGGGGTGTACCGCTGGCCTTTTGCGGCGTTGGCACGACTCACAAGACCTAACATAACGTTGTACAGAACGGTAGAGGCCGGGCCAGAAAAAGCGTCGGCGGACACGGTCGTACGTTCTGGCAACACCAAGGTGGCCAGCCGTTGGTACATCATGTAGTTGCTGAAGTACGGTCGAGTGCAAATGAGTGGGTATTACGAGTAGTAGTTCGTTTCCCACATGGTGCATGTTGCGGCGGTATAAAATGCCGTCTATGACAACGAACATGCGAAGCGAACTGTCTGTACAGCCTGTGTTCAGGCGGTCGATTAGCTCGCGTAGGGACGCGTCACGCCGTTGCTCACATCCCATGTTGCCGAAAGCAGAGAGCGAGGAAATACAGATGGACGCGTCGTCGGTTACTAGATCTGGAGCGTCAACGGGGTACCGAGAGAGGCAGTCGGCGTCTTGGTGTAAACGGCCAGACTTGTAAACCACTGTGTATGTGAATTCCTGGAGGCGCAGAGCCCAACGAGCAAGGCGCCCCGTTGGATCTTTGAGGGCTGAAAGCCAGCATAGAGCGTGATGGTCAGTGGTAACTGTGAAAGGCCGGCCATATAAATAGGGGCGGAATTTACCAACTGCCCATACAAGCGCCAGGCACTCGCGTTCCGTAATAGAGTAATTGCGTTCGGCAGGAGAAAGGAGCCGGCTGGCATACGCAAGAACTCGATCGTGACCGGATTGACGCTGGGCTAAAACCGCGCCAATACCGTAGCCACTAGCATCAGTGCGGACCTCGGTTGGAGCAGACGGGTCGAAGTGGGCGAGAATCGGTGGCGTGGTCAGAAGTGTTATGAGCTGGGAAAAGGCCGTGCCTTGATCAGGACCCCACTCAAATGGTACATCTTTCTTCAAAAGATCAGTGAGGGGGCGTGCGATCTCTGCGAAGTTTCTGACAAATCGTCGGAAATATGAGCATAGGCCCACAAAACTTCGAACGTCCTTGACACAAGTCGGTACAGGAAAATCCAGGACAGCTCGGACTTTGTCGGGATCGGGGCGGATGCCGGAGGAGTCAACGAGATGCCCTAGAATAGTAACTTGGCGATGCCCAAAATGGCATTTCGAGGAATTAAGTTGGAGCCCAGCCTCTCGAAATACTGAAAGAATTGAGGAAAGGCGCTCGAGGTGAGACTTAAAGGTTGGGGCAAACACAATCACGTCGTCCAGATAACACAGGCAGATAGACCATTTAAAGCTGCGCAAAAGCGTGTCCATCATCCGCTCGAACGTTGCCGGCGCATTGCACAAGCCAAACGGCATTACCTTGAATTGGTAGAGACCGTCAGGCGTTACAAAGGCGGTCTTCTCCCGGTCGAGGTCGTCCACGGCGATCTGCCAGTAACCGGAGCGTAAGTCTATCGAAGAAAAATAGGTTGCGCCATGAAGGCAGTCCAGGGCATCATCAATACGAGGAAGCGGGTAGACATCCCTTTTGGTGACCTTGTTTAAATGCCGATAGTCCACGCAGAAACGCCAGGTATTGTCCTTCTTTTTAACTAAGACTACAGGGGACGCCCACGGACTCGATGAGGGCTCTATGATGCCTTTTGTGAGCATCTTATTCACCTCCTGTTGGATAACTTGGCGTTCTGATGGTGACACTCGATAGGGACGCCTGTGAATTGGAGCTGCATCACCGGTATTAATGCGATGTTTGACTTGCGATGTTTGACTTATGGGCCTACCGTCAAAGTCAAATATGTCCGAATAGCTCGTGAGAAGATCAGTGAGGTCTTTGACCTGAGACGGCAAGAGGTCTGAGGCAATCATCTTAGTTACATTGTTGAGCCGTGTAGATTTGGCTGCGTCGGTGCTATGCGGGTTCGGCGAGGCGACTGTGGCCAGTTCACGTGACACTGATGAGATCTGGCACTCGTGTGACGGTGAAAGAGTGGCGAGAACAATGCCTTGTGGTAGGATTTGAGGGCTGAGTCCGAAGTTCAGAAGAGGAAGGCACGTCTTGTTCGCTGTGACAGTTAATATGGTGTACGGGGAGGAAACGTTGCGGGCCAATAAAACACCGGGAGAGGGAAAGACCACGTAATCCCCATCCGGAACACTGGGATATGGTTCAACTGTGACACAAGTTAGGGCTTGGGGTGGGAGGCGAACAAACTCAGCGCACGAAAGCTTGTTCTGTACCATCTTCGACTCTTCGGTGGCCGCAGGCAAGTCAAGTTGCACGACGCCGGCTGAGCAGTCAATTACAGCGGAGTGGTCGGACAAAAAATCGAGTCCAAGGATGACGTCATGTGGACAGTGAGCGAGAACATGGAATAGAACGGACGTCTGGCGGTCGGCGAATCTCACACGCGCGGTGCACATTCCGAGCACAGCCGGGGTCGCTCCACTAGCGACACGTACAAATAGGGACTCTGGCGGCGTAAGGACCTTGTTTAATCGTGCACGGAGGTCAGAGCTCAGAATTGAAATATGTGCGCCGGTGTCAATAAGGGCAGTAACAGGAAGGCCATCCACTTCTACATCAAGCAGGTTCTTGTCCGTAGTCAAGGTCAGCAGAGGGTTTTCAGGTCGGGAGTCCAATGCAGCGTCACCTCCGGGAGCTGCATTGCTCAGTTTTCCGAAGAAGGGCGTCCACTAGGGTGGGGCGACGAATAGCGGCGGTGCTGAGGTGACCTGGAGCGACGGTCATGCGGGGACGGCGAACGGCTGGACCGGCGGACTGGTGTCGCAGGAGTGCCATTGTACGGTCCATCGTCACGAGCGCTGTACTGCAGGGGCCGGTGGTTGTCGTCACGTCGATAGCCAGGAAACGACCGAGGTGGATACGTGCGGAAACGACAGTAGCGGGAGATGTGTCCTACACCATGACAATGAAAACATATAGGCTTGTCGTCCTGTGTCCTCCACTGAGCAGGATCACGATAGCGGCGGAATCTTTCTGGTGCAGGAGAAGGCGCTATGGTACTGACCCGAGGTTCCGTCAACGAACACACAGGCTGCAGCCCAACGTTTGCCAGCTCCTCTCTCACGACCTGTTGGATCAACGAGATCGTTGGTCGATCATCAGATGGGCGGGTCAGAAAAGACGGAGACGCGGCCTCGATTTCTCTACGAACGATGCGAACCACACTTTCGTTGTTATGTGGTTGACTGCATGGCGGCTGAAGGTCCTCGCAAGATGACGTAGCGGCCGTGTTCGGAAGTCGCAAGAAATTCTTGGCGACCCGGCGACTCTTCAGCTCTTCGAATCGGCGGCACTCTTTGATGATGTCATCAATGGTGGAACAGTCTTTGGAAACCAGTATGTTAAAAGCATCATCTGCAATGCCTTTAAGTAAATGGCTTACTTTGTCTTCCTCGGACATGTTGGGGTCGGCACGATGGCAAAGGGCGAGAACGTCAAGGATGTAGGTAACATATGATTCGGTCGTAGTTTGTGCCCGACCAGAGAGTTCTTTAGAAGCGGCCCGCTGGCGTCCGACGGCCTTACCAAACAGGTCACGAAGCTTCTGTTTGCAAGTATCCCAGCTGGTTATGTCCGCTTCATGAGCCTCGAACCACGCGCCAGCTGTTCCGCAGAGATAGAAGCCAACGTTGGCGAGCATCATCGTAGGGTCCCACCGGTACACTGCTGCAAACCGCTCGAACTTCGGAATCCAGTCGTCAACGTCAACATGGTCGGTGCCGCAGAAGTTGCCAGGGTCGCGCGGTTGCGTCAATACGACCGGCTGTACAGGCTGCGCCGGAGTCGCGGCTGAAACAGGAGCGGCAGAATTGGTTTCTGTTGCCATGGTCGGGCAGTCGAGAACACGTCCGCTTCGAAGTTCCGTCTTGCGTCGTACCCAGCACCTCCACCAAAATGTTGCGAATGTATTTACTACTTTAGAGTAGAAAAGTACTCCAGCAGTCAAGATGGCAGCCGTTGTGTATTTCGAACAGCCCAAAAACGTCGTCGTCTTCTTCTTCGCACCGCCCGCATAGCTGCATAGCCGCGAACCCGCAACAATATAATTGCTATCGCAATAAAAAAGGGCAAGACGTGTTTTGGCGTTCTTGTAAAAAAAAATTTAGTAGTGAGCAAAGCTGGCAGCCAGCTGCGCCGTCCCGTCCGTACACATGTGTCCCAGTAACACACACGCGAGTTGTTTTGACCGAAATAGATTCTGCTAGTTGTGTTGATCCTTTGAGACTCTCACCTTAGTGAAAAACTCTACTTTCATGTGTTCGGCCACTCCTAGCCACTGTAAGACCACAACGCTGATGTTGGCACTTGCGGTTGAGACTCCTCTCCCACCCGCTTTTGTTTTTCGCGGTTTTTTTGTTTGTTTGTTTGTCCTTGTTTTTTTTTTTTTTTTGTGTACCCCCCTTCTTTGCAGAAATCTCTTGGATTTAGAATTCTTGAACTTGGCAGGTATGCATATATATGTCGTTTTTGTCTCTGCTTCGATTTCCTCACCTCATTGGCCCATATTTTTCTCAAAATTGCCAATGGCCCGCTCACTATAATCATCATCGTCATCATCATCAGCCTGACTACGTCCTCTGCAGGACAAAGGCCTCTCCCATGTTCCACTAGTTAACCCGGTCCTTTGCTTGCTGCTGCCAATTTATACCCGCAAACTTCTTAAACTCATCTGCCCACCTAACCTTCTGTCTCCCCCTAACCCGCTTTCCTTCTCTGGGAATCCAGTTAGTTACCCTTAACGACCAGTGGTTATCCTGTCTACGCGCTACATGCCCGGCCCATGTCCATTTCCTCTTCTTGATTTCAGCTATGATATCCTTAACCCCCGTTTGTTCCCTAATCCACTCTGCTCTCTTCTTGTCTCTCAAGGTTACACCTACCATTTTTCTTTCCATGGCTCGCTGCGTCATCGTCAGTTTAAGCTGAACCCTCTTTGTAAGTCTCCAGGTCTCTGCTCCGTGGCTAAGTACCGGCAACATACAGCTGTTATATACCGTCCTCTTGAAGGATAGTGGCAATCTACCCGTCATAATTTGAGAGTGCTTGCCAAATGTGCTCCACCCCATTCTCACTACGATATATTGTTTCAAATGGTGAAAAACCTAGAATTGCTTGGGGCACCTCTCGGTATGCGAAAAGTAGTGCAGGCAAGGTACCAGTCCCAATCCGTAGGTTCGTCTTGACACATCCTTTTCACCATAGTCTTAAGCATCCCATTGAATCTTTCTACTAACCCCTAAGACATAGGGGAGTATGGTGTAGTGAGTCTATGTTCGATTGACAATAGCCCATTCAACTCGTTCATAACTTCTGAAGTGAAATTTGACTCCCTGTCACTCACCAGTTCTTTAGGCACACTGTGCTTAGAAAATGCCTCTGACAGTGCTTCTGCTACATCTATGGTGTCTATCTTTTCTAATGCTACTGCATCTAGACATCTAATTGCCATACTAATTAATGTAATTACATATCGATTGCTCTTACTTCATGCTAGTGCTATTGGTCCTATGATGTCAATAGCCACCTTTTGAAAGAGCATGTCCACCATGGGCATATTTCCTAAGGCGCTCTGCCTGCTCGCCCATTTGTTAATGTGCGCTGACACAAATCATAGGACTTCACATATCTTTCAACTTCAGACTTAATCTCTGGTCAAAAGAATTCTTCGGCAATTCTAGTAAGAATGTTCTTAGCCCGGTGCCTAATGTGGTTACACAGGAAACACCTGAGTTGTTTCTGTGACATGTTAGGTAATGCCTGAAGTGTACCCCTTGTCTTCTCTGGTTTAGTTCTGGCAATATCCTCATTGGCATTCCTTAGGTTTCTAAATCCCTGGGCCTCCAAATACTGGTCGGCATGTTTTGCCTCATCATCCAGTGAAACGACTGTCATGAGCAATCACCCTTCAGAAAAAAAATAAATAAATAAGCCAACGAAGTATAGACTATGGTCCGTGCTGCACGAGCGCGGGCACTGTGCAGCGAGGCCCAAGGTGCCTGACCCTAGCAGCGATTGGCACGCGAACAGCCACGAGCTGGGATTGTCGACATGGGCTTGGCAGGCGAAGGTCGCATCGCCAGCAAACGTTTTGGTGACGGCAGCGGCAGGACAGTGACTCGGCGACCTGTGACGTGGGCATCCCGAGAAGACGAAGACCTCAACATACTTCGAGGGAGGCTGCTCGGGATGCAGCTGTCGCTCACAGCTAGCGCCGACGTTCTTGGCGCAAACGCCCTTTGAAACAAGTCGTTGAAGACAGTCACCGGGTGGCCACGTCAGCGTACACCACCGGGCATTGCCTGTGGCCGCTAGGCGTAACCACTGAGGCATCCACAACGTCGCCAACATCAGGCGACGATGGCAACGGGTGACCACATCGCCAGTGGCAAGAACTGCGACGCTTGTCGAGAGCGTCGAGATCCCCGACTGGTACCGGGTACGACCAATCAGGACGTTGGCGTCAAGATAATCAATGGTGACAAGTAAGATCGGCCCGAATCTTGAGGGGAACTGTGAGGCTGACGTTGACTAGGACGGTTTAGCGTGTAGTGTGGTTGGAGTGTAAGCTTAGTAGGTTTCAGTTTGAAGCTCAAGGCATTATCGTTTGTTGTACATTTGTATATAGAGGGTGTGTCGTGCGGGTGTTTATTGAATGTGGTGTGTTGTTATCAGACTCTTGTCTAAGTTCATTGCCCTCAGCAGCAGCAGCATGTAATCCGTGGCAATGACCATCCGTTCTTTAAATAAAATTCCTATCTTCCTAAATTTCTAAATTCAAGAATTGCTCCAAAACTATGTGATCCTGCACACCCTCATAAGTTTTTTCCAGATTTGCCATCTCCATCCACCTGTCAATATAATTTGACAGGCGGCACACAAACAGCTTTGCTGTCTCAGCATTCTCAGGTTTGCACCCACGAAACAATGTTTATATTTCTATTTTGAAATCTGATTCCATTGGAGCAGAAATAGAATGCCAATAACTTCAGGATGAATAGAGATTTCATTGCACTTTAATTGAGACCGATTCACAGATCTCACCAGATAACCTGTGCATGCAGTTGTCTGCGATAGTGGCAGCGCCCGTCACCAGATAACTGGCACTGCCGCTATTATAGTTCTATTACTCGGAGTGCTTCTGAGGCAGCTGCTTGCTGCATGCTTCAAGTACTTTGGTGTTTGGCACGAATCCTCAGTGCATAATACAATTTAACAAAGTGAAATCAGAGTCCAAACCTCCAATTCATGTTACTGTATTACAGGTTACACTGCATATCCATGTGTTATGAAAAAAAAAAAAAAGCAGCCGACGTTGCTTTCATGTTGTCAGGTCATCTGAGCACGTTGATTCTCTTTCATCGTGTTGCTCAATTCATATTAGCTAGAAAAAAAAATGAGAATTCAGTTCCTGTTATGATATTACCAAAAATCATCTTTAGTGATTGTCATCCCACAAGCAATACAAGTTAACTTTCCCAAACTCTGCCATCTGAAAGGGAAAAAACAAAATGATGGGTTGAAAAAAAATCTTTTTGTACATCGTTTTCGTTCAAGCTACATTTTTCATGTACACTGTGTTCTCAATGGAGGTGTTCGATCACAGTGACGCATTAAACGTGAATGATTATGAAATGGTCCCCGTGAAGCAGGCTATAAAAGCGCGTCTATGGGACGGTGACTAGCCGCATGCCATATAATAAGGTTTACAGTCACAGAAATCTTGTGAACAGCAAAATATTCCTACTGCACAAGGGATGGACCAGTCAGTACAAGGCTATAGGGTGATACACACATTATGGCGAATGAATAGTCCACTCTGCTGCTACTGGCGAAGTCTTCAGTGGAATGACGGTGGTGCCGATATCATCACTAGGCCTACTGCATCGAACTGCAGTGCATTCACGCTCGTATAAGAAGCTAAGCTTTGCTACCACTGTTGCCACTTTCTATCACATTCATGATACCACATTTCGAAAGGAATGGGGTCATTCTGGCGGCCTTGTGCACTGCACCAGGCAGAGCTGTGTACACATACAGCACGCACTTATAGTCATCATGTGTATCACAGGTAATACTCTTTACAGTCGCCATCGCTTTTGGTGAGAGGTTCGTTTAAGTGATTTTTATGTTGCCCTGAAAATACGTATACAATTTGCCGCCGCTGACCAAAGTCTCCTCGGCAAGGAATCAAGCACGCGTTGCATAAAGTTTTGTTGTAGCTGGCCAGTCCATCAGTCAAGCAGAAAGCTTCTTATGACCCAATTATGCTTTGCTTAGAGCTGTCATGCGTTATGTCATACACACTGAACTCACGAAGACTTTGAACTACGTGTTGGAAGAACGCAGTACTGGCCGTTCTGTGGGACTTTGTTGACTGTCGAGTTTGATATCCTTTGAAAACATGTGAAATATTGGAGTACTTTTGCTCTAGACTGCTGTTTTATCATCCCAACACAGCACGTAAATTCAACCATCACAGTTTGTCCAAATACGGCTGCTAAAGCGGTATTCACACGAGGGAGAAATCCCGGAGGAAAAGCGAGGATGGCACATCATGGGACAACGACATCATGGGTTAGTGCGTTGACGTGACCTCCTCACGTATCCTTGGAGAAGGCGGGGATCGTTTCTCTGACCACACAAACTATCCCCGTGCAGCGGGGGATGTAGTGGAATTTCAGGTGGGTGTCTAGCCATATTGTAGCGCTCTTACCTGCAGAACACAGCGGCGGCGGCCATTCCATATTACGCTCTGGACTTGCGGGCACCGTGATGGCGAAAATGAAAAATGAAGGACCTTTTTTTCTTTTCTCTCATAGAAGAATATTCTTGCTTGTGGGAAATCTCTTTGATTACTATAGTAAAACTAACCTAACGAATGGTGTATGGGAGATGATAGCCAAGCAGATTATGGAGCGCTACCCTCCCTATGGAGTGATAGTTAGTTTTGTTTTTTAAAATGGTTATTTTTATGAGAATTGTGAGATCACCCCCTTTTGTATTGCTGCTGCCACTGCTCTGCTTATTCAGCTTGATGAACATGTCTCACTTTTTAAAAAAAATTTTTTAACGGACTTCTTTATTCAAGATTAAACACTTAAAATATAGACAGTCGTAAAATCTGAGGACTGCTTTTTTATTTTCAGAAACATGACATACATCACATTGTACTTTACTGGCTGCACTGATGCAGCAGATTTTTAGGCTGAATTTGCGTAGTGAAGACAGAAGTAGTCTTCTATTACGTTGCGTTTTGAAATTATAACGAATCGCTTGTGCAGAATTTTTTTTTTTTCACTGTGAACAAGGCTTCTGTATGGGAGCCGAAACGTCTTTGTTCGGTGTTTTTTCTTTTTAAACTTTCACTTCGGTCGGTGCTGTGCCTCCAGGTTCTTTACCTTCAACCAGATAATTGTCAAATATCAATAAGCTAGATCACTTCCATTCTCGATTTTTCTCATGAGAGGAAGACCAAATGCTTTCACATGTCATTTCAGGCATACTTACAAGCAGTACACTTGTGCTGACATAACCGGACAAACCACCCTTTGGGAACTTGCGTGGCGTACGCGCGCATATTAACACGACGTGGCTAGCAGACAATGCACGGAGCAATCCACATTTGCTTGCTTCAGCCAGCTTCCACCAGGCGGCGACTTCACTCGATCTCGTGACCAATAAGTATCACGGTCACTTTTTGCTCTTACAAATGACATTTTTCTGCCCCTGGGCTCGGCTCATCAGTCGTTGGACAATGGGTGTTGTCTTTGTGAAGCCAATGGGGCTTTTCCACCACAGTTCGCTCTCCAACAAGGCTGATGAGATCATGCCGTGAGTGATTAGGTCTGCAGCATTGTCTACTCCTGGGCAGTGTCTCCAATCCTTGGGGACCATTCAGATTTTGCAGCTCTGATACTCGGTTTGCTAAGAAGGGCTTTCATCTGGCAGTGTTTCTTTTGATACAGTGCGTGGCTACTGTGGAATCAGTCCAAAGAATAGTAGCAGCATTCCGGAGGTCGAAGGTCTTTGCAACATGGTTACACAGTCAAGCGTGGATGAGTGTCCCCATCAGCTCTAGTCGGGATAATCAGAGGTGCTTCAAAGGAGCTACTTTTGCTTTGGCCATATTTAGGCTTATAGTGATTATTCCCAGAGGAGACTTGCATGCAACATGTGACAGCACTGTATGCCTTCAGGCTGGCATCGCAGAAAATGGGCGACACTTTCTCTGTCTGTTAATCTCGGAAATCTCTTGCGATGATTTTCGGAATGGACCCTGACTTGATGCAGTGAAGCTTTTCACACCATTTGTCCTACTCTGCCGGCATTATTTCTGGCAAGAGATCATCCGAACCAACACCCAACTCCCACAACCATTGGAACATTATTTTTACGTTGAGCGTTTGAGAGCAATGAACCCAAAGGAGTAGAAAATTCTGGCTGAGACTTGCAACATGAATCTCTTGCTGTCAGCTCTTGTAGTGAGGAAAGTCTGACCTCACTCGGGAAGTGAGGTCAGATTGTACTCAAGGTTATCTGTATGAGCATTTCAACCCACTCCCAATACCTTGGTGGCTGCATGAAGTCCAGCATTTGCATTCCGTTTTGCCAAGTTTTCGTCTTCTGTGAAGTTGATTAAATCGTAGTCGTTAGGCATCCACTTGCGGAGTCTCATTCCTGCTTGTGATAATATATCGCTTGATTCCTGACATAACCTTTTACCCTGCTCAAGGCTGTCGACACCAGTCACAAGGTCGTCAACATAGAGGTGCTTGCACAGGATGCCCGCAGTTTCAGCATACTGCTCCGTGAGGCTTTCAAGATGGTGTTGTAATGTTGTGGTTAATAGAAACGTACTTGATGTGACACCGAACAGCATGTGCGTCATCGGGTAAGTTGCCGCTGCTGGAAGTTCTTCACCTTTATTCGGTGTATTTACATACCAAAGAAACCGCACAGCGTTCCGGTCACCTTCGGACAGATATTTGAAAATAAGCCTTTTCAATATTCGCAATCAGGCCGATGTTGTATGAGTGCGGAAGTTGATTAGCAAATCGGTCAGCTCTGGATTAAGTTTTGGACCACTTTCCAAAACATCGTTCAGTGATAGGCGGTCCTTGGTACTTAAGGAGAACGACTGGCCAAGACATTTTTTGTTTATTTCATCAGTGATCTTGATCAAACTGCACAGGATCATGCAGTTTTAGGGGCGAAGCTCTTTATGGCGTGGCTTGTGCGTCCCTCGTAGTACGTAATCACCAGTGGCACATAGCCGAAATAGCGGTCCTTACGATTTTGACCTCCAAGGTGGTTCCGGTGAGAGATTTCTTCTGTGCGTTGTTGAACAATAAAAGATAGTGCTCAATGGACATGTTAATGGCTGCTAAGGGGGAATGAGAGACAGGAGCATTCGGCCTTTAGGTAACGCGCACGCTGCGATCCCCATTAGCAGCTATTGGCATGTACGTTGAGCACGATCTGACAAGAAAGGGTTGCTATGTTATACTCGCTGGGTGTAACCTCCTTGGTTTTAGAAAGGTTTAGCGAGCGTAGGGCCGCATAGCCATGAATACAGTGAACTAGTATATACACCATGAACTCGAGGTGGTTAAAGGTGGGAAGTAAACCCGAAGCGCAAGCCGTAAGAAAGTGTGCATGTGCCACCTCCCGTTTAGTCCTTGAAATGTCCGCTGGATGGCGGTGCTTCTATATGGAGAATATGATGAAAAGATGCGAGATGGTGGTACTTGGAGTGCTGAATAGATAGACGAACGGACAAACAGACAGATGCATGGATGGACGCATGAACGGACGCAGGCGCGGATGCATGGACGAACGCAGGGACGGACGCACGAACAGACGCACGCACGGACGGGTGGATGGACGCATGGACGGTTACACAGACGTACGTAGGAACGGACTGAAGCAAGAACGAATGGGCGGACGAATGCTTCGCCCCACTCCCCATCATTCACTCCGTGGATATGCTGCCGTTTTTTTCTGCTGATTTCAAATATTTAATTAGTTTTCCTGTCTCTCATCTTCTTCCTGAGATAACTTCAGTTCACCCCCTATTGTTTAAGGCTGCCATAGAAAAAAGTGCTTAATTAAGAGTGATATATAAATTATGCCAATATAGACTAATGACTATAGATTGAAAGTATGCAAGAGTTTTTTTGTTTTTGGGTCTTTCTTTGTTATTTTACAGCAAAATGAACTATCCATTTTCCAAAGCAGTTGGAATTGTTAAAATTTTGATGAGTAATTAATTAAAAAGGCTTGTGTTCTAAATTCTGCTCACATACTTGCATTCTACACACATACATGTTTCCATTGCAACAAGCACTATTATTGTACCTGCCCTAGCTACAGAGATATTGAGGCGTCAATATTGAACAGTCGTAAATTTACTTTTTTTGAGAAAAATGGAAAAAAAAACTGAGAACACACAACTTCTTCAAAAAACAACAATCGTGGTGCGCATGTTTTGCAATCTTCATAAAGGTGCTCATAAATTCATTGCAAAACTTCTAACATAGGTCCCGGCAAATTATAAAGAAGGCTTGAAGTCTGTTCCCCATTTTTTTGCAGATTTTGCATGTTAACAGCACCAAGAATCTGGACAGTTGGAATGACATTAAAAAAATTACCACTTTCTGGTGTGTCGAAGTTGACAGAGAGGTAAAAAAAATACTTGCAAAAACCAAATGTGTCAATTTAAAAAAAAAAGAATATTTTTGTCACTTTTTGGTCCCAAAAACCAGTTTGCCTTCTTAATAATGCATTGAACACCACCCTCATTTGGTTGTCTGGCTTTTTTGTCGCACGACTGCTTGATGTGGCATGTAATACACTGGACTTCCCGAAGGGCTACAATGCTTGTCGACTGGCTCTGCATAGCTCTTTCTGACATATTCTCGGGTGCAGGTGTTATATTCCACGATCATGGTATCTCTCCTCAAAAAGCGCATTGTTTGGACGCTTCGCAGCGCACTCGTCTTCGAGCTCATCAACCATAGGTCTCCAGGGAAAAGACACTGTGTGCCGGCCATGGTTGAATTTGACGGTTTCTTTCAAGCGAAGTTTGATTGTGTCTTGATGACAAGCTGGTTCGTGTTCCTTGATGCCAATGTGTTCGAGCTCCCAGAATACCTCAACTGAGTCGATATTGATTTGTTGGTTTGCTCGCTCACTGCGACTCGCATTATGCCAGCAGCAGAGGGACCGACTCCTGATGACATTCTTGTGCCAACCTGGCTCTGGACTGTCCATCCAAATACAGTCTCAACTGCGATCAGCTTGGGTGTTATACACTTGGTGGCTCCCGTTACTAACTCCCAATAAGGATTGGCACCGTTTATAAGGTCGATGTTTTCACTTACATCACCCTGTGAGACTTCTGCAACTGGCAAGTCAAATTTCAGAAGTTTAAGTAGAACTGACTTTGAAAATGTAGCCATCATATCTACGCAGATGCAGGGAACCTCCAAATCCCCCTCGCATATTTGTTTTCCCGTCATACTGGCTTTGGAGCCACATCTTGACCCGACGCGCTTTGGTGCGGTTTATAGCCTATCTGTCACCAAAGGCATAGATTCTGAGCTCCACTTCCTTTAGAACCTCTGTGATGTAAGGAGTGGCGATTTTTGGGGAGGAGGAAGCTTCTGCTGTTCACTCATTGCCCCCCCCCCCCCCCTAGGGCCCCAAGGAGGTGAAAAGATCTGCCAGCACTCCCTCCACCTAACCAGACGGCTCACGTCTGTCATCTGGTGTATACATTTTCACGGGAAGCCATAGTTATTGCCCAACCATGTGATTTACCTGATGGCTCGCACCCATTAATCACTCTTTGATAGTATAATAATGTGAAAAGTTCGTGAACTCAGGTTGTCGCTAAAGCCAATTTTTCTTCTTCAAGGCTTCCTTGAAGGAGAGCATCCCTCCCCTTTATACTTGGATTGATCAGACTCCGGCTTGGTACCAGTTCATTTTGTACCAGTCTTTTTTTATAAGGCTTCTTCTGAATATTTGGGAAATCGGGAATGCTTGACCTAAAGGCCTTGGCAGCGAGAGAATGCCATGCTTGGCATTCATGCCTCTAACTACTGAGCGGTCATTTAAAGGAGTGATGCAGATTTGGAAAAGTTTTTGTTTCATGCTTATGCTTCAACACATGGTGACCATATGAGGTGCTTCACGAAAACAATGCTTCAGACTAGTTATGCCTACGTAGCACATGTACAGGCATACTCACTTGCAACAGGGGAGTGTGTGGCCTCTCTAGTTCAAAGGTGCGCAGCCACATGCTCCAGTGTTGCAAGTCATATTTAGTGCCACTGTACATCAAGACAAAGGCAGGCCGCAAGTGAGAGACCCTTGCTATGAAGTATATGAATTTTGTCATTATTCTTTTTTGCCAGTGACTGTCAAGTAGTTTGAAATAACACTGTCTAAATGATGCATTTGTGATAGTTATGCGTAAGTGGCATCTGTAAGGGTTAAATTTCATATAAGAGAGGCGAGTTTGAATATGTGATTGCCTCAGTGAGAGAACAATTACTTTGATGCTTGGGATTTTGGAAAGAAGCCTTGCCTTTGAATTGTTAAAATAAATGAAAATGCTGATAGGACAAAATGGATTAGAATTGCTGTCTGAAATAGGCCACATTTAACAGTGTAGGCAGACCTAGAAATGGAATTCTATATTATTTTCAGGATTGTTTGCATTTGAATCTATGCCAATTTTACGATTAGCGTAGATTAAACTCTGATTAGATTAAACTACCATTTTTTGTGAGAGCATTGCATGTTTATTAACTGCCATTTTCGGTGACTGAATTGCTCTACATCTTTTTTGGCATTGTGTTCTTTTGGTTGTAGGCAAGGGAGCGTGAGGTGTGCCTTCGAGATGTCCGGAGGTTTGACATTCCCTGCACCAGTTGGTCCGGTGACAGTGCCATGGGGTCAGTAGCACCTCTTTATATTAGCTCATAATATCTATGAGCAGTTAGATTGTCGCATCCTTTTTTCATTTGTTACTGCTTTGCTGTGACTCGGGATCTGTTCATCTCATTGTTTAATGGCCCTAGAAGGATGAATATTAGGAAAAAAATATCGAGACCATACTGATGTTTAGTGTGCCCACATTTTAGTGTGTCCTTTCAGAAACTGTTTCTTTTTTTTCCCCCAGCTTACCTGATGGTAGCAGGTTTGATATCTGCTGTGGCAGTCGCGTTTTGAGGAAGGCAAATGGTAGAGGCCTGTGTAATGTGCATCTACTACTACTACTACTACTACTACTACTACTACTACTACATCTTTGTATTCTGGGAAATTATGTTAGCTTGTTCATGTGCAGAAAAATCTTTGTTCACTCAAACGAACATGATTGTTAGTCATTGTCTATCAGATAAACAAGCATCACTTTCATCTAGCGTCATTCTGATGTTATTTGTGAAATATTATGTTGCAAAACAAAAATAAAAGCTTGTGTAGAAATGTACACCCTAGAAATGCAAGAGACAAACACTTTACACAGTGTTCTTAGGGTTCCTCTCGCCTAGTGTGTCTCTCAAGCCTGTTGAACTACAGAACCTGAAATAAAGCTGAGTTGCATACAACGAAGCTTCCCAAAATTCTACGCTCCTTATTAATGTCTATTAAGGGCGCTTGAAGTGGTTGTTTGCTCTGTGGCATGCCTTTGCGGCATATGTTGGCAAACTCACTCATGACAATGTCTTAGTCTGAGTGACTCGTGCCGAGTTAGGTGAGTCTGGGTCTGAGTGAGTCAGCTTGAGAAAAATTCTGGTGAGTCTTAGTTCGAGTGAGTCCGGCTGAGTTTTACTTTGGCAAGTCTGAATCTGGTGGTATTCATCATTAGGTCTCAAGTGCTGATATGCAGCTTCTCTAACAGCGTGTCAGACGAGACAGCGCTGTGTGTCCAAGACGTCTGTGTGCGATGTTCAGGACAAGTGCTGTGCGCTATAGGCGCTATCATAATCTGATGACAGAACTTGCAGCTGCCTTAACTAAATTGCGACTCGTGAACAGAGAACGAGTGCAAGAACGTTGCAAAGTAGCACAGTTTTTTTAGGTTGTGTTGTTTAGGAGCTATAAATTTAATAAAGGCATTCTTTTTTTGACTCCGCAATAATTTTCACCACTTTGGTAGATGCAAAAGTTTTTTTTACAGCACTTCTGTATAAATTTCATTGAAGATATTTTGGAATCGGAGTGAAAAAAAAAGGCGGGGCTACAGAGATTGAAAATGTGATCTTTAAAAACAATTTTTTATGCTCCAATTGAGAATAAATTTATGACTTGAAATTCTCTGTGATTATGGTATACCTACTCAGTGTTTTTATAGAAGTCTGTTGTCACAGCACATATTCCTTTTTTACAACCGACCATAATCGTTTTTACTATGGAGGTCCGTTGTAATGAAGTTATATAGTTAGTGGAGTCTCATTAATTCAAAGATGCTTAATCCGAACTTCCGGTTAATTCGAACTCGCGATGAGGTCTTGTCAAAGCTATGTGTATTCCAGTGGGCGAAAACACCCAGTAATTCGAATGCGCAAGCACTTGCGACAGTTAATTCGAACATACCGCGCTCCGTAAATGCTCTCAGCACCCCGCCCAATCTCGCTGCGGCACCTCCGACACCTCAACGCTGCACGCGATGAAAAGGAAAAGGAAAAAAAAGGCTACGGTGGAATGTTTTCTCTCTTTCAAATGCCGACCTGTTACGCGCCTGTGCCACGCTTCTTCCTTTTTCGTCCCTGCCATGTAGAGACCCTTCTCCTCCAATGCCCTGCGCAAAGAGAAAGAGGGAAAAAAAGAGGGAATGTGGCTCTCTCTCGCGCGCCGGTGCCACGCTTCGCCCTTTCCCGTCCCTTCCACGTAACCCTTCTTCTTTTAATGATGCGAGCGAAGAGAGAGAAAGAAAAAAAAGCTGCCGTGGAGTGTTGGTTCTCTCTCAAATGCCGATTGCTTCTCTCTGCGTAGCGACGCTCCTCCTTTCTCATCACGTGCTGGCCACGCTGCAGCTTTGGCGCAGAAGGTAGTAGCGGAGATGCAGTCATTGTTGTTGTCGTCTTTAGAAAGTGTCGGCGCTGGACATTGCCGCGCGCAGCTTGTCTTGCCAGAAGAATGCTGAAGCCGCAGTTGACTTACTTTGCAAGCTGCGGGCAGAATTGACTCGTTGCAAGGCAAACATGTGCAGATGCGCATAACTGATTACTTCAATTAATGACTGATTTGCTGTGATTTGTGATTAAATGTAAGTCTTCTGAAACTTCCCCCTTGTGTGTTAGCTCAATGCACATGTGCCACTGTATGGGGAGCCCTCCGTTTACTTAGCTTTCGTTAATTTGAACTTCTTTTAATTTGAACAAATTTTCTGGCCCCTTTGAGTTCGAATTATTGAGATTCGACTGTATAAGAAACTGAAAACTTTATTGCATAAGATAAACACTTGTGAATATGTTTTGGAAAAATCTTCATGTTAGGTTGAATTTGGGGATGTCGATTCGAGTGGATACAAGTGCTATAGTCGAAACTACAACTGATATGTGACTAAGCAGCATGGAAAGCTAGCTGATTTGGTATGCATTCGTCTAGTTCAAGTTGGTTGTCTTGTCCTGCTGTGAAGCTTGAACATCATGAACTATGGAGCTCGAATCTTGAGCATAAAAAGAAATCACACGTGGATGTCAAATTTGAACAATTTATCGCCATAAATAACTGATAGCTTTCGTGTTCCCCCTCAAGCAGTGCATGTCGCACAGTACCCTTTTACTGCACAATGTGCTACAATCCAAATGTGCCACACCAGCGTTTGTGTGCAGAAGTGTGAAGGTAAGCATGCTGCGCTCCCTGACATGATATGCACTAGGCTTGTGCACTGTCTAAACAGATGTCCACACATAAAACGTGGGCATGCAATTGCCCCGGAGCAGTCTGGTGCTGTGAGTAGGCAACCCACTGCACACAAATAGGTCGGTACAACTGGTGACTTGCGGTGACAGATGTAGTGTTTCACAGGAGTGATGTTTTGAAGAGATCACATTGCAAAGGCATACACACGCACAGTGGAAAGCTGAGTAAGTCAAACTCTCTGCCGTCAGTTGTAGCCTATCTCTTTCTTTGTCTGGCCATCCCGCATTTGAAGCAACATTTTGTTTTGTTTCATCAGCCTTTAGGGAGTAGACTTGAAATAGGGGCAAGATAGTATGGTTATTGCCAATTTCTTGCTCAGTACTAGTATCTACAGCTGACAATTGTGCTTGCCATTACTCTTGCACTTTTGAGCACAACTTTTTTTCCTGGCCACTAGTTGAACTAGGGAAAAATTCAATGGTGTTCCTTTCCGTCACGACCAATGCAACACTACATTGTTGGAGCTGCTGCCTGCCATCATCTTTTGCTGACTCCTGCTGATTGCTCTTGTAGTGTGGGTAAAGGACATTCAGAATGGTGCGGGCTCAAGTTTCCAATTTCAGTGAACAGTAAACTGTCATGTAGTGCGCTTTAGGTGTTGTCCCCATGGGTGTGGGTGCTGTTAGTGCGAGGGCAGAGTTGTGCACCCTTGCTTGTGCTACATACGCAAAGATAGCATTACGGGCGACTGCACCAGTTTCTATACCCTGAGCGATTCGAGTGGCAATTATTAAATTCAAGCTGTTACCAGATCGAGATTAAATTCATTAGTCGGCGTTGTTGGTATGAGGAATTGCTAACAAGTTTATACTTGAATTCCACCCAAGGATCAAAGAGTTTGACAGTCTATACCAGTATTTCATAGCAAGCTAATGCATGACGCCGCATTACCCTTAAGCACTGGAGTTGCAGTAATGACTTTCCTTTGACAGCATTGAAATGGCTCCTTTGCGTACATTAACTCTTTTTTTACCGCGCCTATTCAAATCGATCACCGGTGGTCGATGCTTCGGAGCATCGATTTTAGCATGTTGAATTTGTTTCTCGTACACCCAGCTTTTTCTAGTACAGTAAAATCTCGATGATACGATTACGCTTTATCCGAACTTCGTGATGATCTGATTTTTTAACATTGTTTCAAACGGACTACGTTATATACATTTCATCGTGATTCGGTGTTACAGGAATGGTTTCCCCACACCGTGGATGATACAAATGAGCAATTGGTCGCTGCAAGCGAGCGGCGCAACGCAGCTTGACTGTGTGAGGGAGTCTTGTTCACACTTGGCCTCGAAAGGAGCAAATGTGGTAAAACTCACTGGAATTTATGTCGCTTTCCAGCCTAAGTGGCTGGAAAACCACGTCACGAGGCTGGCGCGAAAAAATTGGTCCAATTTTTACGCCAAGCGATAGCGGATCGCCTTCACTCTTCACGGCTTAGACTGCACCAGCTCAAGCCATGTGATGTAAATAAACGGTTGCCAATTTAGCATGGCGGGAAAGGCATCGGCAATGGCTCGCTTCAGTGCAATCGGAAATTACCTATGTACACGACAAAGCTCACTGCCTCGACAAGGACACATTCACTGAGAGCCTGATTTTGATTACAGTCGCCGAGAACAACGGAAGTAGAAAAAGGCACAGTAGGAGCGAATCGGCATGCCCCAACGTGTCTCGCTTTTGCACAGCTGGCTGAATCTGTGATAAAGCTGCTGTCGTTTATCTCCCGAATGAACGTAGGAAAAAGTACGAACTGTTACTTTCCAGATCTTTGCATGCATGACTAGAACTCGGTAAGAACTTTAATGCTCAGGAAACGAGCAAAATAAAATGAATTCTCAAAGTGGCGAAGGCGACGTCGGCATGTATACTATGAGGGGCAGAAAAAATGTCAACGTTTTCAATGCACGGGTACAAGCTTTTCTGGCTGCTCTGTCATTTTCGTTCTCACTTTGCTTCTCAAGTGTGTATGCTCTAGGGCTGATTTTTTTTCTGTGTCGACTTTGGGGCGCAGTTTTCCGGCCACGTTGGTGGCAAAGCCAGTGAATTTTAGGCCAGTTTTGCCGCTTTCGCTTTTTTTAAAGGGACACTAAAAGTAACTATTAATTCAACTTTGATTTTTGAATTAGCAGTGCAGAAACCTCGTAGTGTTACTTTTGTGCCAAGGAAGTGCTTATTTTGAAATAAAATCGCATTTTAATGTTCCCCATCGGGCTTGTTACGAGGCGCGACCCCAACAGGGTCCCGAAGGCGCCACTGCTACGAAACTCGCCGCTGCCACCACTGTTACAAATCGCACTGCCCGCCGCCGACACTGTTACGAAGTGCGCTGTGGTCACGGGCCGCCAAGGTCACCAGTCGTTTGGTAGCGTGTGTTTCTCAGCTCGCGACTGCTTCTGCGCAGAGCTGATATACGAGTGAACAAGACGAAGGTGACTTAAGGCAAGGTTGATTTACAGCATAGAAATAGAGGCGTTAACATATTCGGCACTGGGGCTGACAGCTTATGACCCGAAGAGCCGAGATGTCTTCTCTCTGACGCATACGTCGGCTTCTTTCTAACCCATAGGCTGGCCGCTTGGCGAAGCGCTGCGTTGTTCTTTGTAGGTCCCAGGTGATCGTTTACGTCATCAATGTCCAATGAAAACTGCCGCCGGGTCGCGTCAGAATCCTCCAATGGGGACCCGCCGCTGGGTTACGTCATGATCCTCAAATCTGGAGCCACTGCGCTGGGTTGCACCCAGGGAAGAGTGATGTTGCCATGCATTGCATAAGACTTGCCAGACTGGATGGCACCGCTTGCATCGTCGAACTACTATCGGGTTCGCGGGTTGAGGGAGCTCGCCGTGCATTGTGTAACACACATTGGCGCGGCGGGTTAGGTGACGTCGTTGAGATAGTGGCGTCAGGTGGGCTCGCTCGTGGACTTTGACACAGATTGTCTTTGCAGAGGCAATGACGTTCGGTCTGGACTATCAGGCGTAACAGGCTAATGTGCTTCAAATTACCTGCCTCAACGGAACGTCTGATGTCATTGTTGCCGTGCACAATGTTGCCCGGCTTTAATGCGCGAGAGCCACAGCGGCAACAACGGCTATTTAATAATTTTAAGCCATGGCCTTCAAAATTGCAGGCATGCTTGATTCAACTGGGCCCCACTAGACGGCACGACCTGTGCAATTTGTGGGGGTGCTGACACCTCCTGTAAAGTTGTTCGTGCCGTGTTGCGCATGTTTCTCATGCAGAAGCCGTATTTCGGGGGTCACAACTATTGAGCTGTAGGTGGCGTTGTGTTCACGAGCGTTGATCACCACACACATCATGGTTAGATTGGTAGTGCCGGCGGTGAACCTTAGCAACAAGCCTTGGTGGCGGCACGAGAGAGCTAAGCGAGTCTCTTTGGCTGGTGGTGGTTGTCGCGAATGGTTGTCTCTAGCGTGGGTGCCCAATGCACGGCACCGCGGGTTGCGCACAGTGGGCCCTTGTGGCAAGTCAAGCGTTGGTCACGCCGCCTTGGGTATGTTATTGTGTTGGTTATGTTGTTGAGTGTGGTGTAATTTTGTGTAAGGCTGTTTTCGCGTATTGATCACAATTGATGTTATAATGATTTGGCTGACGATATCGTCGTTCTACAAGGAGTTAAATAAATGTTTGGTTTGGTTTGGACCGACCGCGTCTGCTGTGTTCGTTTAATCCAAGGGCGTGGTGCTCTCCATTTTCAGATCCCACATATTTAACCAGGTGAAATTGAATATTTGAACCTCTTGCGCTATGCCCCATAGTAACGTCTGGCAGTTCATTTTTCCATGAATCAAACAGAAACGAACAAGCAGCATTTGATTACTTCTCTTGATGCACGAAAGGTTCTTTTAGTCTAGCTAGATCGATTACTAGTGATTAAATGTAAGCAGTTTGTCTGATGTCATCCGGATCATTTTGAGAATGTCCTACTGCGACATAAATATTCCTCTGAATTTACCTGTTTCCCTTTAAGTAGGGCGCTGCTGTTGATAGTATTGTCGTTTTAGATGTTGTCATGCATTGCGCTTTCACTCTGAGATAAATTGTTATTTGACTTTAGTGTCCCTTTAAGGCGAAGTGTGAGTGCGCCTTAAGCGGCAGCAGCATGACTGAGGGAACAGCGGCCCGATTTTGTTCCTTTCAGGTGGCTTTCTTGAGAGACATTGAAGGCAGAGAAGTTCAGAAAAACATGTACTTTTTCACCAAAATAGCTGACCCCTATTAATTTCTTGTTCATCTGTATGATCAGCTTTAACTTGATTTGGTTCATACGAATTCAGAATGATACGAATATTTTGCGTGCTCCCTACGAATCCACCAACCCTCGTGCCCCCTCATCGTCAATGTTGTCATCTGCATCGAGAAACTCTAGCGCTTGTGGGAAGGTTGCACCCTCCACCGGAGCAGTGGGAAGTCTCTTGTAGCAAAGAATGAGGTGTCCTTGCATCTTGGTCTCCGTATCGAAGGCTGTGGAAAGGCTGTTGACAACATCATCGAACTTTCTGCGGTACTCAAGAGCGCGAATAGCAGTCATCAGTACCAGCGCTTGCCTCGAATAGGAGGCTGTTGCCAGTACTGTTGTTGTAAAAGTGCGACTCACTGATGTTCTCCTTATGGGTCCTGTAGCACTCGGAACACAGGAGAAGCACACGTGCTGCGCGTGGCATCATCTGTGGCCACGCACCATCACCAAAACATGGGAGGAGGACAGGGAGCGGCCGTACGATGGAAATGCCCGCGAAATGATCGCGGACGCACCTCAGAACCTGTTGTATCGGTAGCTGTGTCACAGACTGGCTGTCCACTGGGCACGTGTGAAATTCTCTTCTGTTTCCTTCCTCCCCCCCCACCACTATCTTTTATTAACACTGCTGCAGATAATAAACGTCATTCCTTTGCCTGTTCTCGAAGCGTGTAAACGTTTGTTCCTTTCGTGCTGTGGCCAGTAGGCTGCGGCGACATAACAGAACCCCACAACCTTTCCGTGAACTAATGTGTTAGGAAAATGAACTTGGCTGGCAAACTTAGCAAAAGTGTGTCCCCCTCGTGATTATGCTATAACAACATCAAAGTTCTGTAATCAAAAGAACCTTTGTAAGACAAATATTAAATTAAGGTGTGTAGTGTACACGTATCCCAAAGGAGTACGGCCACTAGTATGAATCCAGTCTTAGCGAGCCGCAGGGCATGTTTAAACGACACCGTGGTGAGAACACAGTACTGCTCAAGGTTGCAACACTTTATTGCCTGCGGCAACACCAAAAAACGCAGTACAGTGCCCGTTGCAAAAGGGGCGGCGGGAGAGCAAATGGGCTTATCCACGTCACAGGCGAAAAGTACTACACAGGGTACCGCAGCACGTCTCTGTGGGCAAAAGTGATTCACGGGGACACAGCGACAACAGGGCCCGGTCACTCGAGCGAGGGCAAAACTCTGCTCACGTTGGCTTCGAGAGATACGGTTCGGCGTAGTACGACCACGCTCAGACACCGCACCGCCCTTCGGCCTAGCATTCGAAAGGGGCAACAAAAAGTGAGCGTTCACTGCGGGTGCCAGGCGCCATTGGCAAAGTCCGACGAGCCCCAAACAATAGGAGCCGACAGACGGGAAAAAAAATGCGTGCTCATCCTCAGTTGTCCCGGAAAGATTAGACTCACTCCCGACACTCGCGCGTAACGTCCCGAGAGACTGCGCGTGGCGCCACAGTCGACTTCACTACCGGGTGAGAGGGATTAAGGTCACTTCTGCTTCCCCAGCACGATCGACCACGGAGGAGGGGAGAGTCATGCCAGGACATGAGAATGGCAGAAATAGGTGGCCAAGCCCGCACAACAGCGTTGGGTTAGCCTCAATTCCTACAGGTGTCAGCTTCTCAATCTGTGTTAAGCAGTAATAATTGCCAGAAATTTATGCCAGCTATCAGTACAGAGGTGTTGTTAGGAGTTTATAACCTGGCAACCAAAAATTACTTTCTATACCTTAGATGCGAAGCAGCTCTTTGAGTAGCCTGTGTAACGCTGTCCTTTTGTCCGCACTGCTCGCCTCACTGCAGGTGCTAAAGCATGCCTAGTAGCTCACACCCTCCTAGCATTGCACGGTGACGTCTCTCTCGCTTCATTCTCTCCACTGCTCGCAACGCTCGAGCCCACTCCTCATGTGGGCATCATCTCACCCGCACCACCTCTGTCCGTCTGTCGACGAGAAGAAACCGCGAGCTGGTGGAGGCACGTGCGAAGCCAACAGTGTGGACAGGGCGCTGCTGTTTGCCGCGTGATCGCGCCGATGGGCGAAACGCTGTCGCGGCATGCTTCTCGCTAGTGTGCGTGTACCTTTCCAAGCTGCTGCCAGCGTTGCAAGGGTTAGCAAAGCCTAACGTGTTAGCGAATAGCTACGTCGCCACCGACGAAGCCCGAGTCAGGAAAGCCGAACACAAGCGTTGGCAGTGGAAGACTGACAAGATGCGAGTCAAGAACACCGATCGCGTTTGAGGATACAGATGGCGTGCGGGTAACACCGAGATGCGAGCCAAGGAAGCCAGCACAAGCGTCTTGAACGCGTCTCCCACCCGTGTATTTGCATTTCAAACGTTTACTAGAGTAAATGCTACACACAGTTTCGTTTCAAACGGTTCTTCCAGTACCCGCGTCGACGCCCGTTTCCACAGAGTCAACGCCGTGCGCACAGCTGCTGCTTCGCATCCAGGGTTTCCTTCGGAAAGATGGTTCATAGTTTTTTATAACATTTCCGTTGCTCTATAATATATACTTTTTGGAAAGAGGATTGCATTGTGAAAAATTTGGTATGCTGCAATGCGTGCTGAAGTACTTTTTTAACTGAAAAAAAGTTATCTTCCCGATACATGTCAATTTTAACAATTTTTGTGCGGTAACAAAAGAGTTAAAGAAGTACTGGCACAAATTTTAAATAATTTCAGATTGCTAATCTAAATAAAAATGCAGGTGTCGAGAATCCTTAAAAGTGTCTTGGTGCTTGGTAATGCATTAAATATATTTGAATGCTTTGAAAGAGTGATCTTAGTTTCAATATGGAGACTAGCAGTTACAGGTGTCAAGAGGGGTCTGACTTCATGGGAAAACGGCAACTCGGGACATACCAGCAACAGCTGCCCGTTTGCTGTCAACCACACGTAGTTCACATAAATGAGTCAATTGTCGTCCAGAGACTGCTTTAGGCTACATAGAAGACGCATACTTTGCAAACCCAGTGTATCCATTGCAGTGGGGCTGGTTTGCAAGTGCTGGATGACATTAAAATCAAAGTAAAAGATTTTATTCGTGTTGTCTGGCTCCGTTATATGAAGAGCGGTGATAGTGCACACCAAGAAAATGAATGATGGCCCTCTTGAGGTGCCTGAAAATTGTCTGTAGTTTGCTACAACAAAGCTTTCTTTGCTTGTCCTCATCACAGGCACTGCGTGCAAGTAGCATAGGTAGTACTAACGCTGGTTGCTCATGCCAGGACAAGCTTTTATTGTGCTACTCTTGTCAGTAATAATAACTTTGCCAAGACCATGCCAATAAATGCATGCAAGCCATTATGTGGCACTCTGTGGTTGAATTTCAATTACTGCAGTGTGTTCAGCCTGCAGGTTACTTTAGGACACCTGTAATATTATTTTTGCTCACAACACAGGCATGTAGTGTCTTTCTAATGGCACATTGCTTGGGCTTGCATTTATAGTGCACCTAACTTTTTTCCTCTTCTAGAGTTTACATACCACTGTATGACCCCGACACCAACATGCTGTTCCTGGCTGCTAAGGTACCTGCTTCTTTACTCCAAATAATCTTATAATTTTTCACTGGTTATACCTAGAAGCGAATTTCGTGCAATCATACGTGCAAAGTTCAAGTTTAGTGCAAGCCATAGCAGCTGTGTAAGGCTTTGAATGAGTGTGTAATGATGTTAAAGCATGATCATGGCTGCACAGATAAAACTTCTCCAAGTAAAATTTTTTGTTTCACTCACGTCCTTTGCATGTGACAACAAACTCTGCATGCTTAGACCTTATTTCTCGTATATTCAAGTGCAGGTTCACTTTTAAGCAGAAGTATTAAAGAAGCATTGTTGAGCTGTATTTGCCTGATGGACCAAATCACGAGCCAAGCCGATGTATTGTGTGTCCCGTACATCGTACAATCCCATGGCCCTTTAGTCGTTGCAAAGACATCAAATGACACCCTGTTATCTGAGTGCTGAATGTGGAGCTATTTTAATTTATCCATAATCGCATCCTTTGTGTGAATAACTTCTAATAGGGGGGTGGGGAGGCTGCACAAACACACACATGTGAACCAGCTGGAACATTCAATTTTTTCATGCGTGTGTTGGCTTGTTAATGTTGGAGGAAGGAGGCTTTAGGTACTTACCATAAGCATTTCTCACAGGGTGACACCACAGTCAACTTTTGGGAGGTCACATTCAAAGAGCCCTTTCTGAGCGAAGGTGAGGCTATTCCTTTGGAAATCTTTGGCTTGCATATGTGGCCTCATTTTGGTAGCGATGAGCATTATCAGATGAGCGTTATCAATCTTTGAGCTTGCTTGCTAGAAAACTTTAGCTCCAAATAGACTAACACACAAGTAAGAGGTAGGCAATGGACATCAGTATGCCTGTTAGTTCTCTGCTGTGTTGAGTACAAAGCTGCACTTTTGTTCTTCACTCGTTAGTGTGTTTGTGAATTGAAGCCCAGAGACCACATATGCATGAAAATTTACCCGACAGCTACGAGTGACGCAATATGAGATAAAATAGGTCCTGTGTGCGATGTGTTGCTTGGCCAAAATCACCTTGTACACTTTATGTTGAATTCTAGACTCTGTTGTTCATTGCCTGGAATCTGTAGACATGACAAACGGTAAAGAGCTGAAACAAGATGTTAATCAGTGATGAACTACTGGTTGTCACCCATGCTTGTTCAGTGATACATGCTCAGAACAAGCAACCAAATGGTTATGCACATCAGAAAAAAAATAGACTTTTAGAAATGCAGCCCAACCCACTTATAACAATGCCAGATATAACGATCTATTGGTTATAACAACTATATTTCGGTGCAATTTTGAATTTCCTATGCTACCTTTTTAAACAGAGTCCAGATACAGTGAACATTTTTCAAAGCCTCCTACTTTTACAACTTCCGGTAAAAATATGGCGCACACAAAGGGAAAAAAAACAACGTTAGAGCAGGCTTTCTAAAGCATGATGATAAAACAGTATAAATTATAAAGCATGGGATAGGCACGCGCTCGCTTGGGCCCCGGTGCAGTTTACTTTCGACAAAGATATCATAAACCACGGCGAGCACCGTACGCAAATTTCGAATGTTGCGAGCAAAGTCACTTACTTTCCAGATGTTTTTTTTTCCACTGGCCGAATGGAAGTGGGAAAAAGAGAGAGAAAAAAAAAAAAAAGGAGGCAACATGAAAATTTGCAGTCAGTTTTCGCACGGCAAACTTTTTTGATGGCATTTTCGGCATCTACGACCACCGACGATTAACCGATAATGCCTTCGAACGCAAGAAGCCATAAATGCTAGAAGCAATAACTCTTGTCACATAAAAGTTCACTGCAACGCCCAACTCTCCGACACCAATGTGCCTCAAAAGATTTTCTACTTTTTGGTAATAGCAGGGACCGGTCGGTTAGTAATAATAGCAACTTCTACGCAGTTGTGGCAACGCGCTTATGAACAAGCATCAGAAAAGAGTAATGGCGAGGTGGTCAGTGGTGGTGAACATGCCATTGGACTCATTGCAGGCAGTGTTATTAAAGCCCTCTGCAGAAAGCTGCTCGGCGAAGGCACGGTAGTACAAGTGCGTCACGCTGCTGTTCGCAAGTTCACTGCCGCTACATCATGCGAGGCCACTTGTGTTTGCTTGCAAAATTGTTCGTTGCGTTTAAATGAACAGGCTACCCGCCGCACTCGAGCACGATCCAGAGTGAAGCATGCGCGAAGAAAGCACACACACGCATACATTGGACTGGAAGTGAACTAGCATGCGATGGAAAGAGCCGAACCGATGTGCTGCACGCAACTAGCCAGGGTGGTTGGTTCGACATGTTGGTACAGTGCCTCAGTGAAATACCGCTAGTTCATAACGAACATGGTTGAATTTGCTTGTGAGCAAATGGGCATCGTTTAACACGCGAGAAGGCCTAACTTGTCAGCTGAGGCACTTAGTGGCCAAACCTGGCCTGGCCGCTAAGTGAATGTTTTTATGGGTGGGCCCATATACAACGAACTACTGATATAACGACCATTTATTGTGGCACTTTCGAGTTCGTTATAAACGGGTTCGACTTTATGTCCCTTTGTACATTATATACCGTAGTCATCATTCTACCCTCAGTACATAATAACCTACCCCTATACTAGCAGCGCAGAAGGCCCATTGCCAAAGCTGTTCGTAGAATGCAGTTTACTTGAGTGGGTAACAGTTTTATGTGATGCTGATCTACCTCACGTGTACTTTCGTTCTTACTGGATTTACACTTAAATTTTTGAAGTCTTATTTGTGGATTTAGAATCAAACTTTTTTGTTTATTGTTTGTGCATATGGTATTCACACTACATACGATATTGTGTGCCGTATGCATACTGTATGTACCCAGGATTGCATAAAACCTGAGTACGTGGGCAACAGATATGGTCTAGAAATATTTCTGGCACCCTGCAAGCGTGGTAGAATATGTGTGGGATTAAACCGTGAAGTTTCCCGAAAAGCAAAAATGAATACCAATATAAGCGCAGGAAATTATACAACTAAAGCTGAAATTTGAACCTACATAATATAGCAGAACAAAACAAGGACAGAGAAAGATGTACACAGAATGATTGCTTGGCCTCAGCTGAAAATTTTGCTCTGGACATGTGAAATATAAAGTGAAAAGCAACAAAAAAATCCAAGTTGATGGTAATGTCAGCATTGTGCCATCAGTGCAAGCTACTCATGCATTGTGCATGCACCCTTTCCAAGAAGTTTTTTTGTAAGGAGAAATGCTTATGCACCTATCTGCCTCCCTATGTATGAACATGGCCTCACAAATCTCTGGCCTCCGGAACCAAGGGGTACCAAATACTTGGTATGCACCCTCACCGCTTACAATGATCAAGCTCCCTCTTTTCGTGGGAAGTGATTATATCGCTGCTCTCTTAGCAGTCATTTGAAGAACGCCCCATTTGTCTCACGTAAAGAGACGGTGTAGACAAACGAACCTGTAGAGAGCATTTTGGGAAGTTGCTCCTTGCGAGGAGAATGCAATGAGCAAGAATGAAAATTGACAAGGTATCTAGCTGTGTTTTTGCCTGTGCTCACTCGTAAAATGCCAATGCAAAAAACAGGTTGCTGCCTGTTTAGTAGGCTTGTGCAAATATTTGAATATCCAAATGAATAATGCAGTATTTGAATTCACTTCGAATAGAATTTAAGTTATGGAAAATTCGGAATGATTCGAAGCCAACGAATAGATGCATGTTAATCTGCATGTGACACCTTGTAAAGCTGATTTTACTGCAGTAAAGTGGTGCTAAACCGTGAGAACACTTATTCAGGGGAAATCTGCACTGCCTCAAAGTCTCACTTCAATGTTAAATGAGGATATTACCCTCGCATCGATTCATTCAAGTTTAAAAGCCTGTCCCGCCGCGGTGGTCTAGTGGCTAAGGTACTCGGCTGCTGACCCGAAGGTCGCGGGTTCGAATCCCGGCTGCGGCGGCTGCATTTCCGATGGAGGCGGAAATGTTGTAGGCCCGCGTGCTCAGATGTGGGTGCACGTTAATGGTGCATTCAGACGACGGATCGAATCCCGATGTGGCGGGACGGACGGCGCGTCACGTGACCTCACATCAGCGATTCCCCTCGTCCGCGACTCGTCCGCGCGGCTCGCGGACGGATGAACCCAACCTGTTTCTCACATCGGGATTCTGGCGGGGGAGAGCCGGTACTTCAGCGGAATAGCTTGGGATCGGTGGCAACCAGTACACTTTTCGTCTGCTCGCGGCATGTCCTCCATGGCTCGCGGACAGCTGCATGACTGGTCGGCATCATCTACGCTTGAGCATTGTTTACTTAGTTTCCGGAGACTTTGTTCTCAGGTGATTAAATATGCAGAAAGCACTTTTGGTGGTTCGGGAAATGTCGCCGCCGTCGCTTAACACGCGAGATTCTTAGCCGTCATGGTGGTGAAATATTCCAACTTTTGCAACCGGCGACGTGCCGCTTCTAAAAAAAAAGGCGGGAGACACGTTTAGAAGTTCTACAAGTGGGGAATAATGTAGTTGAAATAATATCCTGCTAGCAACTCCCTTTTCTCCTGAAATAATAACACTACTCGTTCATTTGTCACAACACGACAGACATCGCAGCCAAGCTTCGCTTCTTGCGGGCATCCATGTTGAATACTCTCAAACCGGTCTGCTGCCAGCGGGCGCAGGTGAGCGCCGAATCTGCTGTCGAGGGTAATCCGGCTGTTTTCCCCTAGGACACCGTCCGTCGTGTGGATGCGCCTGCAGGCGGACCATCCGCGGATTAGCTGTCCGCGTCCACGACAAATCCGGATTCGGTCCGTCGTCTGAATGCACCATAAAGAACCCCAGGTGGTCGAAATTTCCGGAGCCCTCCACTGCGGTGTCTCTCATTATCATATGGTGGTTTTGGGAGGTTAAACCCTACATATCAGTCAAGTTTAAAAGCCTGTTATACAAACTTATATGCTAAAGGTATAGCTAATTTTAACAAGTGTGATATTTTACAGGCTATTTGGAAGTGAAATTTGGATAGTATTCAAAGTTTTTTTTTCCACTTTCTTGGATGCGAAACAATAGCATTAGCGTAGGCCTTGTTTCAATTTTTTAAAGATATTGTACAGGTTAGTTAGGTCATGATAACTGTGCCCATTTTTCTTCATAATATGCAATATGTCTACTATTTGAATTCGCTTTGACTTGTCTCGAACCTAAAATTCATTATTTGAACAAGCCTACTGTTGAGGATAGAAAGGAATGCACCACAATGAAATGCATTGGCACTGTTGAAGTACTGCACACTATCATTGCATTCTACCCATTAATTTGTTCAAACATCCACCACTGGTTTGTGGTTGTGGTGATGAACTGCTGACCTGCAGGTCGTGGGATGGAATCCCAACATCGGTGGCCAGATTTTTGTTGGAGGCACTTGAGGCCCATGTACATAAAAATAGGTGCGTGTTTAATTACCCCTGGTGGTAGAAATTTACAGAGCCCCCCACTTCGTGATTTCGGGATACTAAACCTCATCAATTATTATACTATATAATTTGTTTAATCTCATTGGCTATAGTACCTTGGCTGGTAGGCTGTCTCGTTTTTAAAATTGAATATGTGGGCAGCCTTGTCAGCCATGGCAGTTACATTTCAAAGAGGGCAATGTGCAAGCACCATAATGTACTAATTTATTCATAGAGACATGGGGATATTCTATGGGTGCTGGCTGCTATGTTGCTTCAATGCTGGAACTGATCTGACCAACTGAATGGTGCTGTAGAAGCTTTGTTCAGTCTTGAGGTTTGCAGATGAGTTGTTGAGCAGTGGTGGCTGGCCTTGCAGCATCCAAGTACATGGGTGAAGTGCAGACTAAAGGAGTGGGCCTGGTGCCCAAGCGCGCCCTGAAGGTGATGGATGGCGAAGTGAACAGAGTGCTCGTTCTTGGCCAAGACTGCATTGTGCCCATCTCCTACCAGGTGCCCCGCAAGGTGAGCCATTTCAAGGGCACTACCAATACACTCTGGGAACAGGCCACTGACCAAATGATGTTTTGGAATTCGTGCAGATCCCTCAGTCACAGTGGAGTGAGAGCTGGTTTAAGTAGTGGTAAAAGCATGATTCGATCCAGTGTTCGGGAGTACGCGTGGATTAATGCTCCAGATGATCTGTTGTGTTGCTTGACTGAACTAATGGTAATACGCTGTTGAGCCTCATTGTCAAATTCTTCATTCTAAAAGAAACGGGGCATGCAAACACGGAAACAAGACGGAGTTCTCAGTCTCTCTAATGAGTGTTGTGGTGTCATGACCTTTGTGTCCATTTTTTTTTTTAGAATGTACATGTACAGACTAGCTCAGCTCTCTGTTGTTCTAAAATGTCAAATTTTCGTTCACTGTCACGATACACGCATTATCCCTGGTCATCCATCTTCTTGGCAAGTGTCTAGCCCTTGGCGACATCGTTCTTGTGCTTGTTGAGGCACCTGCAAGATTTTATACTTTCAACATGCCGATTTGCGATCGGTGCAGGAAATCTTGTGGACCATGCCAGGAAAACATTGCTGAGGCAAAGGATCCTTTACATTTAAGAAAACTAAAGGGACCGGCAACTGATTTTGTTGACACAGTTTTTTTCCGGCGTGACCGGAAGCTTACCCTTCGCAGTGTTCGCTGCTGTAGTAGTTACTCCCAAAAGCACGTAGTTATTTTATAAGCAGTATTTTTCGATTTGAATGGGTCTGAACATTGACATACTTTTTTGTCCATCAATGCTGAGATTTGATAGCGATGCCGGTATCCCTTCTAGTGACTTGTGCAAGCTGTCATTGTTTTGATTTTGGAGGGGTTTCTGTAACTATGCTTAGCCACGTTTATTCTGAACTTTAGAACTACTTTTCAAAATAACAACAAGCTGTTACAATAAAACGATGTGGCTTTATACAGCTTCCTTGTGTTTGTGCCGTGTTGCGTGCACCTGCGCCCAAGGTTGATGCGCCTATGTCGTGGATGGCTTGTCCCATCGTCATTACTCTCTCGGCACACGAGCCAAGTCAAGTCACCGAAAACATCACTGCGCGTCATTTCTGAGACAAAGTGTAGGTAAAAAACCACGCCACTCCGAAATGTTGGGGACCTGGAAAGAGCTTGCACGGTTCCATGAGCACATAGAAAAGTTGCTCAAAACACGATGACAAACACTGGATCATTATGCCATGCGAAGGCAGCACCACTTTATTGCGCACCACTAACGCAGGTCTATAAGTACATTTTTATGTAGCAATATCTTTAACTATAAATAAGCAAACAATATTTCAATACTAACAAGTAAATTGTCGACCACGTACACTAGTTCATGGTCACGTGGCAGAGCAGCTCGGATAATTGAAGTTTCTGCCATTAGGTGGCGCCACAGGCTATATTCAAGGTTTTCAATGAAGAAATAAAAATACTACTCCACTTGTCACGAGAAAAATAGGGTTGGTTTGAGTCACTATGAGGGACAATCTTTTCATCAGTGTAGTCATCTCATTTCACGTTCTGTGCAGTTGCCGGTCCTTTAAGCTTCCTTGCTGGACATATGCTCTGCACATCACGTTTTCTAAGAAACGCAAGCTAGGGCTTCACTCGCAGCTCAAATGTTCAGGGCATTGGCATGCTTTTGTGTTGATGATGAAGTCCCCATGTCGTGATAGTCTGTCGATAAATACATGCTTCTGAACATTGCATCGTGCATCGAATGATACTTAAGGAACATCTGTTCAGCTGTCATTCCACTCTGAACAGAGGATCTGTGCAAATCCTGAAACTTCGTATTGCATTTTGACATCACTCAGTGACCTCTTTACAGCATGTTATGAGGTCGCAACAAGTCATTTTTGGTGCAGTAGTTGTCCGCCCCGCCGTTGCCGGTCGCAAACTCCATTGCAAACTGACCCTCAGTAGGCTTCATGTCGGGAAAGGAATCACGTTAATATGAGTAATAACTTTGTTTAGAATACAAAAGAAACAATTAAGCATCACACAATGCGAATTGCGTGACGAGTGAGTCGTCCAACCCATTACCAAAGGTTAAGGCAGAATTCTTTGTCATCAGCCTCAGCATAATAAAATTGCCCAAAATTTTTTGCATGTGTGTAGCAGGCACCACGCTTCTTAAATCTCCGAAGAATGATAAATGATGGTATAGTGAATGCCTTCCTATTTCACAAACGTTATGATTTACGTTATTGCCCTATTATTGCACCTCAATGGCTGATGACCGAATGAAATGCGATCATGGGCACAATGAAGTAAATTCATTGACTCTCTCAATTCGGTATACAGTCCAAGCCACTCATAACGTTCCCAGATATAAGGATCTATTGGTTATAATGGCCATATTTCGGTGCATTTACGATTTTTCTATGCTACCCTTTGAAACTAAGTCCATATACAGCGAACATTGTTGAAAGCCTCCTACTTTTACAACGAACCCTTCCGGCACGGTCACGGTAAAAATATGGTGTGTACGAAGCGAAAAAAGTTTTAAAAAAGGCGCTATCACACTGTGTTGCACGAGACGATCATAAAGTGACATTCTTCTTGGCTTATTCTGTTGTGCTAATGAATCCTATCTCTTTCCTTTTAGACCTACAGGGACTTCCATGCAGATGTCTTTCCGGACACGCAGGCTCCATCTCCAGCTACAACTGTGCCTGACTGGCTGGCTAAGATCACCTGCAAGGTAGGCTGTATTTCTCACTACACTGCCCATCCTTTATACATTGGGCTGGCGCCCTTCCTCACAGGAGTACAAACCACACCTGTGTCGGGTTCAGCGAGCGTCCGGGCTATCTTGGCTGTCACCTGGTGTTATATAGCACTCAGCCTGCATTGCGGTTCAGCGCTGTGCAGCAAAACACTGCATCGCCTTCTCTGTTTAACATCATTCATTTGCCTCTAATGGCACTCAGACAGAAGGCAATGCCCGATCTCAAGTGGTAGGGAAGCAAAGGGGCTCTGGTGTTCAGTGCAAAACGCGCTACTGTGATGTGGTGGGCAATGTCATTGAATGCTATATGAGTAGTGTTTCAAAATGTTAGCTGTGCATACTCGCCGGGCACCGGTAGAGTCTAGCAGTCTGCCTTAGCTTGACTGTTGCCCCTTGTTTCTCAATATCATCCTTGGGAGGCTCTATGTGGAGGCAACGTAAGGTTTTGTGGAAAGGGGCAGAGAGACGATGTTGTGGGACCACAAATCATATATTTTGTCTGAAGCCATTTAGTTATGGGCAACCATCTTTTGCTTGGTGTGCCGTCGTTACCTTCAAGTCGAATTCTTCTAGTCGCAAGTGTGTTACAGGTGGCCAAAAGCAGACTGTTGAGCTGAAAAATGCATGCTGCTAGTATGGCAGTCGAAGTGAATGTAATTAGTAATATAAGAAATCATTGAAGTTTAGAACATACAGCTGGCCTAGTTGGTAGCAATTCATAATTACTAGGATTCATAACAAGGAATCGTGGGAGAAAGCACAAGATGACGAGCGGTGTTTACGCGTTAGCATTAAAGAGCTTGTTTCGCTAGAATGCCGGCGTGGGCTTCGATCGTTGCGAGTGAAAAATCATGTGTGTGACCGAAAAATTAAAGAGGCAAATAAATTAAATCATAAAAAATTTCGGGTGTGAGTTAGGATCAAACGCAGGCAGTTTGCATGGTGTGGTAACCTCGCTATTTAACGTAGTCAAATTACTGCAGGTATAGGCTTACCAAGCCACAGGGCTGCGTGTACCGTTGTCGGCTCACACATAGCACATCGCTCTGTGCTCGCTCAACTAACCAAGCGCTTAGTGCCACCACACGGCAAAAACATGGTGTTTGAACTAACAACACACGAACACTTTATTGGCTTTGGCAGCATCCCAAACACATTCCAACATTTGCTCCTGGGACTGGGAGAGCAAAGGACTGCACGCGAATGTACACTAAAGGGGAAATCACGAGCAAGTCTCAGCTGCCAATGCTTTGGCACGCTGCTCGAGAAAGGTCTCTTGCTGTTATGCTGCGCACTCTTGCGATGACAACTGGGCCTGCTCACGAAAGCTGGAGCAAGTCTAGTACACGTTGGACTCTGGGAAGTGCGGCTCAGCGTAGTACAACCAGGTATGAGTACTAAGCACTGCTGTTTCGCCTACTGTACCGAACACGCGCTAGCACAAAAACAGAGAGAAACGAGGGAAGGCAGGGAGGCTAGGTAAATGCACTTGCCAAGGATGCCAAGGCAGGCTATGGTTTGGAGGGGACATTGGAAGGAGGAAAAACACGTGCAGACAGTGTGCTGTTCAAGCAAGCGTCCACGGCATGCACATGCACGTGACTCTATCGTGGCCAGAGACCACGCGCATCGCCACCATGAGAACCAGCACGCGGTGCCATTTATCGCCGCTGCCATTACAAGAGCATGGTCTGAGAGAAATTTAGGAGACCGACATAATGGCGAAATGCCAATGCAATGCCGTTGGCACGCCTCAGATCCCCACAGTGGCAAGCACTTGTTCTACCATACAGCCATGCATCTGCTGAGAAATACAGTGGAAATGACTTCCTTGACTTGCAAATGCAGTGAAAGTAACATTTGTGCTTTACAAACACATGCGTCTTTTATACAGACTTCAGAATACAACATGTAATATAGATTCCGTGCACTGAGACTGGCGTGCCGCCGCACAGCCGTGAGAGAAGACAAACGTTGACAGCCCGAGCAGAATGAAAGACTCCCCCAACGTTCGTTATCACATAGTTTATCTGAATCGTGAACTGCTGCCTAGTCGATTGTACTAACAGGTATGTGCCGTGTCTTGCGGGAACGAAGTTTCAGAGTTTTTTCACTTGTTCTTGCTTTATTAGGCAGCGAAATAAGTGGATCATGGCTGTGGGACGTAAAAGGTGTTTAGTTCCCATTTCTTCTGCCGTCTCGCATTCTTCTGATGTATGCTTGAATTGGTCTGAGGCAGCCTCTGCATGTGTGACAATCTTGCATGATGTTCTTGCTGCCATAGAGCTGGTGAGAAAAGAAGCGCATGCAAGAAATTTTATTTCAGATCAAGAGTGATGGGACGTTTTAATGGACCTTAATAATTACTACCTTGCCAAGTGCCATTCGCGGTTTTGAGGTATGCAATGCGAGGTCAATTTGTGCTTCCCTGAGTTGATGATGGACCAGTGAAGGGGCAAACTGAATTACGTAGCATTTTGCCGTAAACACAAGTAGCCACCCGGCAGCATATGTGCACTCGATAGGATCAAGGTGGTACGTCAGTTGGTTAATTGGTCCTTATTAAACTCTCGCAAGGCACCATGAAATGGGCGATGCCTTGTTATATAAATGATATTGTTTATAAATCTCGAAATCTTTAGCGAAAGATCATTTTCTAAATAACTAATTAGCTTAATTAACAAGAAAAAACATGTCATTCTAGAAAAAGTATCACTTACATAACCTTACAATTCAATTCGTTTCGTCTCACGTAGCGAATCGCATATGGCATCCCAAACGCTCCTGTGTCTAAAACAAAGTTCTGTAATTCCAAAAGAATTAACCGACGGATGTAATGAATTGAATCCCATCTTTCGGATTTGGTTCATTCAAAACCCTTTTTTTTTTCACTGTTAAACAATCTGCATGTTAGGAAGAAATGATGCAGGGCGTATAGTATAGCAGACCCATACATGGCAAGAAACGATGCTTTGCGACTGCTATAGTGACGGATGTGCATGTCGGTGTTTGTTTCGGAAAGCAACATAACGCAAGAGGTTATAGTGAATGAGAGACACGTGACGGTGGCCGAAGTGGCCGTGCCATCGTTGTCAGCACTCTACAAGGTGAACTGAAAGACTGAACGGGGCATGCGCTGTCCTCTCTGGACTAAATCTTCTCGCGTTCTCTTTCTCGCCCGCGCCTCAAGCTTTTAGCATGAGCTGTGCAAGCAGCAAGGTAAAGACTATGATCATGATGAGCAACGATGATGCCATGACAATTTCAAACAAAGCACTTCGCGAAACTCGGTGGCTGAAAATGGCCGTGACACTACACCGCAACAAATGAGCACGCCAGTTTCCATGGCGAGTGGCCGTGGAGCCATTGATATTTCTAAACGCTCCGAGTATTTTGCAAGTACACAGGCAGTGGGCAAGCACCGATAATAATCTAAGTTCGAAAGAATGACAGATTGCCGCGATAGTTATGCAGCTGCCCTCATGCATTACGCACACCTGACACACGCGTTTAGCAGTCATTCCTGGCAACAGGCAGCAAAGCGCTCACTAACGCAAAAAAAAAAAAAAAATCGTGAAGTTTTTTATTTATTTATGGTGGCACTGCGAAGATTGTCCCCCTGCGATATCTTTAAATAATTTTGCTCGAAGCATGCACTAACCCGCTGGCCACGGGCGCTTGTGCCACCATAGCTATCAAAGCAATTAGGCGCTGCTGTCTGCTACGACTCTCAAATTTTCGCGCCCGCCACACCACAAGTGGTGCTGCTTGTGCCTTTCAAGGCGTTACAGGGCCCACACAGAGTGTATAGCAGTGATATTGTGTAGTACAAGCATGCATTGCCATCAAGTGTCAGAACATGCAATTATCATAATGTCATGGCTTAAGGGGGGACACGGGTCTTAGAAGGCCAAAAATCTCAAAAAATCGACTTTTTCAAGCTGACATTTTTGAAATCTGCACCTATTTTTGCACTTATCTGAGAAGTTTCTAGCTTCTCGCGTCATTATTTCTGGTGCAAAATCCATTTATAACATCCCTGTGAGATGAATGTGAGCGCAAATTGACGCTAAAATTGTGCTTTTTTCTCGCCAAACTGTTGCCATTACACACGAGCTATCGTGTTCATCTTGGTCTCGTTAGAAAGGGTCGTTCTTCATCTTCAATTTCCTGCCACCGCTGGCTCACCTTGCTCATTAGTTTTTTAGCAAAAACGCGTCATCGAGAAGCACTAGCGCGCGATTCAATTGGCTGCTTGGGGCACCTGACCAAATTTAGGCACCCGATTGGCCAAGGGGCGCTTTCAGCGTCTGCTTCACCATCGTGACGCGCACAGACATGTGCCATTTTGTCATGGTGCTACTGACCGCTTGCGGCAGTAAAGAAGTTCCGTGCTACAGTAATTTGTGAAGCGGGTTTGGCGGTGGTTCGTTCGCTGTGAACTTCAGAAAGATCCCCGACATGGCTCAGGACAACGAGGATAACGAACTCGACGCGGTCAACGGCGGTCGCCGAGTCACCGATGTAGGCCTAACTCACGTACGAGCCCGCTGGTTGCCGACAACGTTACTGAGAACGGCTGTGTTTTGCAGCCTCATCAGTTAGAGGACGGCAAGTAAAAAGCAGAAGTGAAGCTACCAAAGATATCAATCTTTGTAGTGACGGAACGGAAGTGCAGTCTTATCGCTAAACCTGCCGATGTTGTGGTTCCCCCCGCCTGACGAAAGGACTTTGAACTGCACAACGGGTCGTCAGAGTGGAGTTCGCCGCGCATCGACCAACAACAAAAAGTCAATCCGTTCACAGTGAGCATGCTCGCGGCTCTCGCAATGGAGGCTACTGGCAACAGGTAGACTGCTTTTAAGGACGTGTTCGCAACGTCGCAATCTCCGCTCGAAAATGCGGTAGTCTTACGTGAAAAGGAAACTAACACCTCGGCACTTGTGTAGCCTCGAAATTGATGAACGAGGGAGCAACTTTGGTTCGCGACACTTCCGGGTAACTTATTCTGGACAAGCCGGAAAACATTGCCGCGTTATTCGACCGCGTTATTCGACGGATCGTTGATGATGCACGCACATTTGTCGCACATCGCCGTTAGTACAGTCACCGAACTGATAAGTGGCCTTGCGGCAAACGAGCACACGGCGACAACTTGCTACAGGACTAGAAGAAACAACACGCCCGTACAAAGAATCAGTACTATTACATTCCCGGTGCATATTAACTGACTAAAGGTATGTGTGTCATGATAATTTTCCCTCGGAACGGTGAAATTAAGTTTTAACAGCATTATTCTCGAAGCACAGATTCTGACCACTTTCTTTTGCTTGTTCGGTAAAAGTAAACCTAGGACAGCTAGAGCTGTAATTGTTTTTGCACAATGTAGCTAAATGTGCAAAAAGAACAATGCTGGGAGCCTATTTTTATTGGGCAGCTACATTTTTTTATTTTATTATAAAAATTTCTGTATTTGGTTACATGCAATGAACTTTACTGTGCTGTAATTCGAGAAGTACTCGTTTAATGTTCGATCAGCTTGCAGCATTGCACTCCTTAGGCTTTCTAGCATTCATTTATATGTCAATGGCTATGTAATTATAAGTGCATACATTTTTACAGTTAATAATGTTAGAATTCTTTGTTTTCTTCATTTTCTCAAAATGGCATTTTTGTACACCCTGCATGAAAATTACTGCAATATATCTGAAACTATTACAGATAGTAGAATATTTCATTTTGCAGCATGAAGCTATATGTTTGGAGCACACAATATAGGAAGCAGATTTTTATTTCTCTTGATGCAAGTTTTTCAAACTAGTCTTTTGTGTGACCACACAATGGCCACATTCAGGGCTGTGAAGTTTAGTGTACTGTAAAGTAAGAAATAATGACCCATTCAAAAAAGTGCTTCTTATGTTGCATGTCTTATGCTTTCTACTGTCAATCCCTATGTTATTTATAAATTTTTGACAGGTGGTTATTTTTCTATTATGGTAAGAACAATAGAAATTGTTATCTTGATTATTTAATTAATGAAGCTACAGAAAAAATAACTACGTTTTTAGAATTCGGAGAACAAACTAAGTAAGCATGCCAACTTCTGTCACACTTGGTTAAAAAATAAATGAGAGAGCCCTAAGAACCATGTCCCCCTTTAAGGGGGGACGCGGGTCCTAGAATAAGAAAAATTGGCCAAAAAGTCGATTTTCACAGAATAACATTTTTAAAAATTTTATATCTCTACGCACGTGTTCTCAAATTGTGAACGCTGAATTCGATCAGTAAATGGGTTAAAATTGGTTATAATGTCGCCATGGCAGTTACGAAATGTCCTGCGAAAAGTAAAATTTGTTCAAACTTCACATGCACGCGGCCAGCGAGGCAGTCGGCTGATCATCGCTATCTTGAGCTCAATTTGAAGCTGATTTCTTTGTGCGCATTTAGCCATCCTCAGGAATGGCTAAATGCATAGAACGACTGCGCTTGCCTCTTTTCCAAAACCCCTTTCCCAACCGCTCATTGGCTGGAGCGCGTGCATGCCAGGCGAGCCCCCAGTTTCTTGCTTCCCATTGGCTGATGCGGCCAAGGCTGCTTGCGTTTTTTTCCCCCGTCTGTTGTTTGTCAGCTGCCGGCTCCTGTCGCGTACGTGTTCATCTGCTTCCCGCTCAAGTTACGCGACTTGTGCAACGACTGCCCGTTTTTTGCTGGTATGACTGGAGATGCTCGTCTAAAGAAGAAGACGTGCCAAGCGTACGGCAAGAAACAAAGGCGCCGTGGAACGCGCGGCAGAAGAAAGCCGACAATATGTGGCGGAGTTCGCCTGATGCGGCCGAAGGGGTGAACTTTGACGATGGCACTCAGCCGCGGGCACCTGTCGTGTCTGAAATGGTGCACTCTTCAGAGCCCAGCTGCAGCACCTCTTCGGATTATCACGTCGTCGGATCATCTGGCACTTCTAACAATATACAGGACTGCATTGACACGGCGTTTTATTTCGTGCATAAGTCTGCAGAATGCGCGAAGAATGCGGTGAGCTTGAAGGCATCTCTCGCATCACCAAGCGCGACGGAAGGCAAGTTCAGGCTTCTAGATGTTGATCTAGAGGATGACGGCAAGGGAAACGGGGCAGAATTTGGCATTGTTGACCTGGCGGTGATAGACTCGCTATTTCAGCTTGTTACCTGCCCCGAGTGTGGTGAAAAAAGCGTGACTTTCTCGAAGGCCAAGAAAGTGTATAAGCTGTGTTCGAAGCTCGTCGTCATGTGCAGCAGTTGTGACTTTCGCGAAGAGCGGTTTTCGTCCCCACATGTAGCTGACAAGACCGACGCCAAAATAAGGCTACTTGAACTGAATTTGCGTGCCATGAAGGCCATCAATAGCATCGGCAAGGGGAAAAGGCCCTGTCCTGCTTTTTTGCCGTAATGAACATTTCACATCAAGGGCTCCACTACAGGACCTATCAAAGCCACATGAGGTTAATGGAGGAACCTGCAGTGTGACAACTGCAGAGTGCAAAGCAGTGAGCATTGTTTGCATGAAAGAGCTCTATGCAGAGTTTGGCAATGTGCCCGGCAACGTTGACGTTATATATGATGGCACTTGGCTCACGCGCCGGCACAGCTCGCATATCTGTGTTGGCTGCATTATTGAAATGTACAGTGGTCTCTTTATAGACAACATTGTACTGTCGAACTTTTGCCTGAGTTGCACCACAGGACCCAAGGCAGTTGAGGCAGGACGCATGCATATATCTTCTTTGAATATCATCTGTTGCAGACATAAACAAGCGAGTGTTCAGAAGCACATGACCTTATTCATTAGAAACCTAATGACATGTAATAGTGAACGAAAAAAAAGGAACACTCCTATTACAATTGAAAGTACGATTTGCCTTATCTCAAGATACACTGGCCCAGGCATAGCTCCGTCATGTAATCAAGTGAACGGCAGGCATATTCAGCTTTTGATGGGACAACGAAGCTGAATGGGATACATGCAATCGACAGCACGAGTTGCAGCGTAGTTGCCTAGAAAACTGATAAGGCCTTGCCTGTAGCAGTGTAGCAACACAGCGTGAAAGTGCCAGCACCTTTCAGAGAGGCCCGCTACACATGAGCAGTTGCCTTCTTCAACCTTGAAGGGGGTCCGCCTTATGCACAGCTGGTGCAGAAGCCTAGCTAATGTTCCAGCAGCACACATTCATACAGTGCACGGTTAACGTCCCCTTCCTGTAGCTAGAGTTGTCATAGCTATGATGAGTTCGGGCGAATGAGGCAACAGGCTTGGTCAACAAAATAACACTTCATTGCTACGTTGGCAATAATGTGTAAATGTCGTGTAAAGAGATGGTCCGCTCTATGAAGAAAACAAAGGGTAGTCTTACACCTTTGGTTGTCGATCACCTTGGCTCACATGGAAATCCGGAGGTCTGTCGTCTCCGTTTGATGGCTGGTGTAGAGCGCATCTCCCTTTCTTTCTACAACCTCCCAGTTTCTCTCTCCCCAGCAAGGGTTTCTTCCCTCGCTGAGGGAGAAGAACCTGTTTTCGCGAGACGAGATAGGTTGGAATAGCGCACGTCAGCTGCGGGGTGAATGGTTCTCCGAAAGAAGCTTCATTGTCTCTGTCTCGAAGGGACCGATGTGTCCTCACAACTAGGCTGCTGCAAAAGAGAAAAAAAGCATGGGTGTGCGTGCTTCTCCACAACCTCAAGCTCACTAGACAGGCTCTTCAACTTGAAGTAAATCTGATGCTGTTCACTGAAAAGGCTTGATGTTGGCGTGCATAACACGACTATTTCCTCTGTTTCGCCAGTGAAATCCTTTATGCCGATCAGAATGAGGCTGTCTGCCGCTAGTACCCTTTCGCCTTCGACAAAGCAATGCCATTCAACACCACAATCTAGAAACTTGAGCACGACGCCAAGTGAAAGTGCTGCATTGATTCTGTTAGGTGTAGCCATATATATATATTTTTTACCAGTGTTGGCAGCACACAGAGCGTTTCATGGAGTTGTGAACAATATGCGCACCAGTGACCCCGAAGGCACCCTCAAAATTAAAGCTCCCAGTTAGTGCTCGAGCGAGACCTCCGCTCCCTCCCTGCATTCTTCATGCTTTTTTCTCTGCTTGAGCATTCGACAGCCTGTCTTAGGCAGTGGGATGTTATTGCACCTGCTCTCTGAGGAGCAGAGATGGGCTTACTCGTGTGATCTCTGCCACAGTCATGTTCATTGCCCCCACTCGCGGACGTTTACCCAGAAGTAGAACCTATGCATGGGAGCACATTATTAGTTTGGACATTATATGAAAAAGGATGGCGATGCCAATGCAAAAATTTATTAGAGTGTGTTTCTATGATTGTTATCTATAATTGTTATCTATAATTATTATCGCAGTTCAAGGTCAAAGAATTCATCTGGCTTGCAAATCTTCCCAACTCATTCCCTCCAGAGCCACAGTCTGTTTGCAAATCGCACAGGCACATACAGCGGCGCTGTCGCGGGATTTCTTGCTCTTCACGGGCCACTGAAAAAGCTGTGCAGTGGCATCGTTATGTATAAAACTGCAAAGCAAAACTTTTGACTATGTGCAGCCACATTCGTCCTCAGCACTTGCTGAACCCTTCAATGTCCTTCCCTGCCGAACACAGTCTTGGGACCCTTCCTTGTTGACTGCGGATCCGATTGTGGGAAAGAGGAGAGTATTCGGCCACTCAACCAGTCTTATCATCTCTTCCCACTTAGCCAGTCGGTTGTCGCATGTCATGTGGCCTGTTAACGAGATGCCATATTTATGGCTCAACCATGTGAGTAGTGCAGGGACTCATACCCACCAATCGCACCTTGGCTCCATATTAAGGTGAAAAATGTGTGAACACAAAGTGTAATTATGAAAGCAAATATTTTGACTAGTGGACTTGTCTGTTTCAAGGCCGCCTTGAAGAAGGGCATCCCTCCTCTTTATGCTTGGATTGATCACCGGCCCGTCCCTTTCATACCGATTCACATTGTGCCAGTTTCATTTTTTTAGAAGACCTTTTCTGAATATTTAGAAAACCAAGCCTAAGGGCTCAAACCAAAGTCTTTGAAGAGAAAGGAGTAGGTATGTCATGCAGTGCTAACGCCTCTGAAATTATTGATTACAATAGAAAATCATTCTTAGCGAGTTCTGGCGATCATAGAACCACTGTGCACAGGTAATTTCAAACAGTGTGTTCTCAGTTGCAACGAGTTTGCTTCATCTTTTTCTTGAATTGATAGACTGCTGGCCTTCTGGTTAGGACTTTCTTTTTACTTTTTGGAATGACCTTATCACACTTAAGGGGGGAGGCTACCCTGGAGACCGAACTTTTTTATTTTTTAGGATATCTGGATGAAACTTTCAGGGGTTGTTCACTACAATAAAACTAGCACAACTGCTAAGTTTCACGAAGCTGTGTTTCTTAGTTCCAGAGTTATTGAGGTTTAACTGGATGCTTCACATGGGTGCCTGAGGAAGAGTCGTGAGAAATCCCAGGACATAGTAGAAAGCTGAAATTCATTGTGGTCATTCCTTGATAGCTATCCCAGGGCGCTACAAAGCCGGTTTTTTTTATAATTCCCCCCCCCCCCCCCCAAAATTTTCACGCAACTTTGAATTTGATGTAACCAGTAATGACCAGATTCATCAAAACATCAAAAATTAATTGTTTATTATAAATTAACAGCACCAATTTTCAAAAAAAAAGGAGCTTGTTACGCCCTTGCAAGGTCATTCAGGAACAGAATAAAAAAAACGGCACACAAATCTGATGAACGGTTTTCGAGTTCTTGCTTTCCTCAGCACCACAACTAGCAAAAAAATCCGTTCTGAGAAAACAGGCCGAGAAAGTTCAAAACACGTGTTTTTTTCAAAAAGCTCCAGCACAGTAGCTAGAAGTGTCCTGGTGCACTCTTTTCTTCTTTCGCCTGGCCTCCATCTTCTCTTGGTGTCTTTTAGAATTCTTTTTTAGGCGTAAAGCGTCTTTTTCACGAGCTCGCTGGATGGCCAGTTGACCTGGTTGAAGTCCAATGGAGTCCGATATCACTTAGGTTGCTTTGCAGCAGCCGGCATTGTAGCGCAGCACTGCTTCATGCAGTGCTGTTTCTACCGCGATCAAGGATGAGTGTTGTTCCTTCGGCATCAGAGACCACAGAATGGAGTGGAATGATTCTGATGCATTTTGCGTCTTCGCTCCCAGGCAGCGCTGAAGAAGCGACTTTTGTGACAGTCTTTCGTAGATGGGCAGCATAGCTGCAGCGATATAGTCCGGTAGGCTGTGTTTATGTTTTGGCTGTGGCTCACGCTTTGCCTCTGCAGCTCTATGGCGGCATCACGATTGAGCCCCCTCCGGGCAAAGTTCATGGTGAGGGTCCTGGTCAGTCGATGTGACATGGTGATATGTTGCCATCACTGCACGCTGCACGGCTGTTAGGTCAGTTGAATTGTTTTTCAGGGCCCAACCATAATATCCTGTCAGCTTTTCAATGAGGGCTTTAGTCAGCTTCCCCTTCCCACTCAGTGGCTTATCACTTTTCTGCACAATGTTTCGAAGAGCACTTCCAATCCTTTTTTGAACATGGTTCAGACATTCTTCTTTTACAATTGGTACTAGCCCGTACACATTATCTTCTGTGAGGGCAGCGAAGGTACGGCTGTCTCCGTCGGACACGAGAGTGGTGTACCGCAGGCCATGCTTGGATACAGACCGCCCAAAGAGAGTCAAGCCTGCCTCCACTTCCATGCTTCCCGATTTTGCGTCTGTGTTTTTCTGGCAAATGTGGTGCTTCTGCCAGCTTTCGTCATAGCACCTTTCAAACATGTCATAGCACCTTTCAAACATTCTTTGCACGCTGTGCGGCTGAGCACGACGTTAAAGATGTTCATTTGAACGAGCGAAAAATGTTCGCCCTCACTTGTCACTGCAGGTGCAAGAGCCGGCTGCATCAGTTGAAATTTCTTCTGCGTCGCCGGCGTAGACTCGAGTTCAGCGCGAACGGCGTCACGACGTTTCGCATTCGCATAGATTTCTTCCTTCGTTAGGAAACGTGTCCGCAGATGAAGCGACGGTCCACTCACGCTCGATGGCGGCACCGATTCAGACGAAGTGCTGGGTCCGGCGATATCAGAAGCACTCGGTGTCACACTGGATGGCATCGATTCGGAGCACGTGTCGAGCCCGGCGATCTCGGAAACACTCGGTGCATTTGCGGCTCCAGCCACACTCGATGTGTCGGATTCTCGACTGGCGACAGCCGACAAAACAGTTCCGTCGCTGCAAGCGTCTACGCAGTCGGCACCCGCAGCAGAATAGCGGAATTTCGATGATCGTACAAGCCGCATAGCGCGCCTCCGCGCACCGGACTTCCGCACTGACTTCGGCTTCGTTGCCGGCATCGCCCGCAACAACAAAGACAAAAGGCACAGAACTAGTGCAAAAAGAAAAAAAAAAAACGAGAGAAAATGATCGAAGAGATAGCACAAGGCGAAGAGCGGCTCGTAAGCAGACGTCTGTCGAGGCGGACGGAGCAGAGAGCAACAACGAAGCGAGCGCGCTGGACGCGCCATCGAGAGGAGCGACCGCCCCCGCTGCTGCACAGCAGCCAATGGCGGGCACGCTTTCTCCCGCGAGATATGAATGCGCTGCTCTAGCCAATCAGCGCTCCGCATCGCATCGCGAGAAAACGCCAATAGCGTCTCAACTGTGCTGCCGACGCCATTTTGCAAGGCGGTGAACGAGAGAGAAAGAATTCACGGTCAAAACAACACCAAGATGGCGCGGGACGACCGCATGGTCCGGGAATGGCGCGCACGCGAAGTTTGGTTTGATTTCGGGATTTGCGCCTGTTTTGGACGCCGCGGCAGCCTCGAAAATAGTATTTTTTTTGCATTTTGCGGTTGAATTAGGTGCTGATAATTGCAGAATAGGTAGTTTATGAGACATACAACCCAAAAATGTGGTTTTTCAAAAAACGACTTTTTCGCGATTTTTCGGTTTTCAAGGGCCACGTCCCCCCTTAAGAAGTGGAAATTTCAAGGCCTGTCTTGTTTGTTAGACACATACCGTATTTACTAGCGTAATCCTCGCACTCGCATAATTCTCGCACCCCCCACATCGCCCAAAAAAAATACGTTTTTTTTTTCCTCGAGTCATTATAGCAACCCCGAAAACTGACGCAATAATGTCGGCTGCTCGTTCCAGCCACTGATGATGATAGCGCGCGCCATCTGGCGTCATCTCTTAAGCATCAAGTGTACTAGTGCATGGAGATTCAATCCAATCCAAGCCAAGCCAAAATGGCCAGTGCGCGTTGCGGCGTGTTTTGTATGTTGTGTCGGTAATCTTGGCACGTTATGGGGCGATACTGAAGCTACACGGCTGCTTCAAGTTGCAAGTGATAGATCATGCATTAAACAACGGCAACAGGGCCGCCGGTAGGCTCTTCGGAGCCTGCGAGTTTTGTGTTCGCTACTGGTGACGGCAGCTGAAAGCCACCTAGACGCGTTTGGCCTGCCGTGTGCCTAAAACTGGGATTGATGGTAAACTTTATTTCTTCAGAAGGAAACTGCGGACGATTCTGATAAATAGCCATCAGCCCAATACTGACGTCCTACGCTTACCTTTTGAGGGCTTCTGTTCAGCGACCAACGTTACCACTACGCCCGCAACGCCCACAAGCTTTGCGTATGGTATTCTAATTCTCGACTATTTGCTTCCACTTTTTATGTCTCAAATAAATCTAGCCTTGTGTGGTACTACTGCTTTTATTGTTGAGGTAAGTTCTAATTAGTACTTCTTAAAGCTTGCTGGAAGTTGCTGGTGTGAGAATCTCGATTTGCGGCCATTTCATTTTTTTAGCTCTCCAAGTTTTCGTGAAAAGTTTTTTCCGCGTAATTCTCCCACCCCCCAACTTTGCATAAGTTTTCCGGCAAAAAAAAGTGCGAGGATTATGCGAGTAAATACGGTACTTAATGAGAACTGGCAGACTACACTACCAAGAAAAGTATTGGGGATGTTATTAGCAGTAAATGTAAGGTAAATGTCAACAAAAAAAAGTGGACGAAAAGATAATTTGCTGTGGGCACGGAGCAAACCTGTGACTCTCAAAGGTTGCAGTTTGGGTCCCTGCCCAGGACAAGTTATCTTTTCATCCACCTTTATTTCTTCACCTTTGCATTACATCTTATGACATCGCGCATACCTTTAGGCAGACTTGCCAACCAGTTCTCATTAATTTCATGACACCTGTCATTTGCAAAAACCATATGTATATGCTTTCTTTGTCACTAATGCTTCACTTCAACACACATCTTGTGCAGTGCAGTGAAGCCAGGGTGTGACACTCTTGTGCTAAGACCTTGATTAATGGCTGCTCTCTAGATGTTGGCTTTGGCTCCTTGTTTGCATTGCAGCAGCGTTCCCAGTACGTGCACACTAATAAGAACATTTACCAAAAATTTAGGCATGTTCTGCTCCATCTGATCCTGAATCCCATTTTGTCTGCCCCCAAACAGTTCGTTTGGCTCCGAATGTGCTCCAAAACAGAGCTTTTCCTGCTCCAAAAAATTGTTCCAAAGCCTAAACTGGCTGGACCATCACTGCTTTTCGATTGTGAAAGATAAGGTAAACAAAATGTTTGAGTCTTGACCCAGCTATGTTTTAACTTGGTGATACTTTGAGAACGAATAATTACCAGTGATGCTACCGCTGCGCCTACAGTGCCGAATTGCACCAAATTGTCATGGCTGCTCCACACTGCTACATTTCCTCAAAATTTAGCGAGTCTGCGCCCAACCTGCACCAAAGGGCGGGCTGCAACTTTCAGAAACGAAATGCTTATTTGTTATACATCACCCCACTGTGCGATAATACCAACCCCATCTAACTTTTTTCATTTGCATCACGCTATAGCATTAACCCATTGCAGCAAAGGCGACTTTCAGACACTACTGTGGCTCTGAACAATTTTTAAAAGCGCTCGTTTAAGGCCTAGGAGGTCATAGACGTAGCAAAGGTAAGGACATTAAGTAATGCTGTTTCATACCTAGAATGATGGCTTAAAGCCCGAAAAATCGGATGCCGAAAAATTTCAGTGTCGAAAGTTTCAGACTTTCTTATACATTGACGTCCGTAGGGCTTGTGATGCTTTGGCGAAATCGGCTGAATTTGCAAGCGTGTCTGAAAATTCTGGCGTCTGAAAAATCAGCAGTCAGCTTATCTTCAGTCATGTTATAGTCATCGACTTCATCTACTAAATATGGTCAGGCTATCATATCATTTTTTTTTTTTCCATTTTACTCTATTTTGCTTGAATAACCTGCAGCACATTGTGGTTTTATTATTGGTGTGTCATGAACACAATCTTCAAAAAACGGCAGGAAGGGGTGGATAAAAAAATACGTAAACAGGGGTTGTGTTAGGCTGACATTTTGACAAGTGGACTTATCTTTTCAGGGCTAGAACACAACAGTTTTGTTCTGGGGAAGGCAAGTCCTCTTGTCGGAACGTTGGCTTGACACAACCCGCTCTTCACAGATCTTTTCATGAAGATAGTATCTTTCTTAAGATTGATTCAAACAATATCTGCTCCGAAAGCCAGTTTTGCTGCTCCAAAACACATTTTTGTCGGCTCCATAAGCTGCTCCAAAGCAGCCTAAGCTAGTAGCGTCATTGAATTATAATATAATTGAAAAAGGTCTGCAATACACACGAGGTGAGATGGTGAAGCGAAAGTCTGCCTACTAAATTTAAATGCAGTAGTGACCTTGCCTCGTTCATGCGTATCGCTTGTTTACCTTGCCGTGTGTGGGTGGTGCATACAAAGGTAGATTAGTTCCATCCGAGTAGTCTGCGGGATGCATCACTGCACTCGCCACTGCACTGGCAAATGCTTTGTATGCGTGCAGAGCGTGTTGGTAGAGCGATGCTGTGCTAGGGTTTCACCATTGGAGCAGCTTACTTCTACTGGTAATGTCCACTTCACATTGTCACTTATATTTTGCAACACAGCTCACGCTTAGCATTTTATCCTCATCATCTTTTATAAAATACTGTGGGTGCAGTCAAATGATATACAACTGTATGCCAACTTACTATGTTTAGCTTTATGATATTTTTTATGACAATTTTGGTTTCTGAAGGCATTTAACAGCACATTTAAAAAATTTGCTCATCTGCCCTTCATATTGCTGTAGACCTGTGTGCTCAGATTTGGGTGCACGTTAAAGAACCCCAGGTGGTCAGGAGCCCTGCACTCTTGCTTAATCATATGGTGGGTTAAACCTCTCATATGAATCAATTTGCCCTTGCTTGTTCTTTTGAACAGCAGTGTAGGAACATGCACTGAAGAGTTTTTTAAAATCTTTTTACATAATTGATGACAGACCAGCATCGGTGTCATGGCACAACTGAAAATTATTTGTTATTCTGTAACATCACATTGAGAGCACACACAACGATGTTAGAAACTGAACTCACAAGAGTAACTGACTACATTTAAAAGCAGTACATTCGAACATGTGCTATGCTACTGACAAGGATAAGATCGGGATGGTGTGCATTTCTGTGAACTGCACACAGCTAGTACGAACCTTGGATCTATTTATACTTTCTGTGTTGTGTTTTTTTTAAAGATGACGCGCCCTGCACTGTCAAATCTTTTTTTTTTTTAGTAGTGTAATGAAACATACACAGTGGTGTATTTTAGTTTTTGCAGAACTACAGGACATGACATCTATTGTGGTCTTATTCTTAGCACAGAAAGGAATAAAACATGCAGCAGAGTTCTTAAAAAATGGCATTGTAATATCTTGTAGGCACAGACGCTTGTGAAATTTAAGGGTAAGCAATAATATTGAAAATTTTTTTTCTTTCTGCATTATTTGAAATCTGCAGCTTTTTCTGAACCAAAAGCAGTCGTTTGTTTGTCATAGTACAATTTAGTACAATCATAGTACAATAGCCATATTGAGAAGTCACAGTTTGCAAGCTGGAGTGAATTTGGCACATACAGAGAAGAATGGTCCCAGAACTGCGAAAATGAAAGAAAGCAGAGGCATCAAGCCTTCTGTCGAGAAATCTTTGTCTGGTCGGGATCATCATAGTGTTGTCATCATTAACAAACACCTAAACTATTATCATTGGGTCATTAAAAGAAGTAGAGCCAGCCTGGAAGACATGCAAAAAGCTATGCAGTCCACATATTTTCCCATGGCAGTAAAGCATACCAATCAACTCTCGGCCTTTTCTTGAAGGGCTCGAAACTAAACTTGGTGTAAATTCAACAAAGCCCATTTTAATGGTGAACCATTCATTCATAAAGACCACACTCTCGCATCTGTTATTCAGACTGTTAAGCCAAATTATCTGGAACTAGCTCATCTAGAATTACTTGCCAAATGCCTCCATAAGAAAACTCAAAATCACGACGAGGCGTTGGATTGTGTTGTGGGAGCGTGCTCTGGAAGAATGTTTTACTTGGGCAGCAAATAGTATAACTATGCTCTTTTGATGCTGTGTTCACATTTAATGATGGCAATATTGCCCGTGTGAATGTGCTGAACAATTCAGAATTTCGCCAGGGCATTGCACAGTGCAGGGCCTACGCACCCTTTAGATGCGTCGACAGTACTTCGCTGATAGGGCTCCACAGCAGGCAACGAAGAAGGCTTGCCAGGCAAAATGTTTTCACACGAAAAGATGAATTGATATTAGTGATGACTATCTGGCTGGTGCTTATTGAATGGGTCCATCAATACTCTGTTATCTCATTGTACTTTTGAAATAGAGATTTTCAACTGTAAGTGAATATCTCAAAACATCATTTGTTGTACTTATATTATTTTTTCTCGGCTACAACAGTATCTAGAATCGTAGATTTCGGCCAGTATTACGGGTGTCTGAATTTTATGAGCTTTTCCTTGCGACACCAAGCTGCTGGTTCCAAAGTCTGTTATTTGGAGATGCGTATCTTGTGACCTAGAGATGACACAAGGCTTCTTAGCATGTATGCTATGAAAGTATGTCAAATGTAGTGTGACATGCAAAGTGCAGTGTATTAGAGAGTTTTTGGAAGTTAGGAACAAGGCCGGGTAAAGATACCCTAAAATTGTCTTGCGACATGATACAAGATACTTGGAGGAAGTGTCATATTTTCTTATGTATAACCCACCCCTGCACATAACCAGGTCCCCCAATCGCAAACTGTGTAAGAATCTAAATTAAATAAAAAAAGCTCCCTCGTATTGCCGTGAAGCCAACTTTTGCACTGCAATTCGTGTATGATTGTTAATGCTTCCGCTGGTAGTAAACAACTTGTATTATTCATTTTGTTTCTCTGATGCGACGATGTCCCCATGTATGCGCCTTGCTGCGGCAGTGAGTTTTTCCAGGTCTGCGCACTTGCATCTTCCTGAAATGTGCCGCAAAAGTCGGGTGTGCTTGTCGCTTAACGCGCTCGACCTTTTCTGCGTTGGTGGCGTGAGGGTTAGGGAGACAATACAGTTCGCCCTCACCCATACATACTCCGGCAATGATTTGTCCAGATACTGGGTGCATAGCTCCAACTCCCTCTGCAATCCCCACTCATAATTAGTCGGAAAGAATTCCCCGCGAAAACTGCTCTACTGAGCTGTTTTACACTTCTACCGTGCGGGCGCGATGTCCGGCTAGTCGGATCTATCGAGTTGCTTGCTCTGTAAGCGAAACCGGGACTACGTGCTCGAGAAGTTCGGCATCAGAAAGCCCCCATTGCCTGCTGATAGTAGCGCGATTCGAGATATTCATTAGCGCTCTTGCAGCTGTGGTGGCCAGTGAAGGCAGGCATGTCTACCTTGCCTCGTGGTCGCACATTCTGTACGGAGGCCTGCGCTGTGTTCTCTAGGGCGCTCTCCAGGCTTTGCATAACTGACAGCGCATTCTGCAAGAGTATCTTGCTCGAGGGCAAACTACTTCCCGAAAACTCGCCAACTCTTGCAGCGTGTGTCGGAGAAACTTGTGGTGCCAGCTCTGTTCACGTCGCGATCTGACGCAGTGCCACGCGTGGTGCTCCTTCGTAGGCCTAATCTTTGTTAATGCGGTCTCTGTAATATCCTGGTCATCCCGCTTGAAACAATCAAAATCTACGTTGTCAGACAGTCTGAACAGTGTCCCAGTGTTAGCCGAAGATCGACGCTCCGCGATGCGACATCAGACAACATGAACAAATCTTGGAATTCTTACATGCCTATTTTACGTTTGGAGGCATGTTGGTAGTCGCTCGTGTCCACAAAACTAGCCGCGGTGCCAAATTCATTACATTGGGAGCCAGACGAAGGGGGTCTGCCTTATGTATGGCTCACACAGAAGCCTAGCTAATGTTGCAGCTGCACACAGTCGAACCGTGCATGATTAATGTCCCCTTTCCATTGCACGAGTTATCACAGCTGCAGGGGTTTGGGTCAACAAGGCCACTGGCTAGGTCAGCAAAATAACACTTTATTGCTTCATTAGCAATAACACGTAAATGTCACGTAGAGGGTCTGTCCACTCTATAAAGATGACAAAAAGGTAGATGCTTACGTCTTTCATCGTCGATCCCCTTGGCTCGGAGGGAAATCTGGGGGTTGTCCTCCCTGCTTGGTGGCTAGTGCAAGAGAGAGCTTCTCACTGTTGGCACGCTCGTCTTGACCATCCTCTCGGTTTCCCCAAGGAGGGCTGGTTGCCTCGCTGAGAAAGGGTGTCAATTTATCCCCAATGAAATGAAGATTGGATGTTGCATGTTAGGTTTAATTAAGCAGGGCAAAGGTCTACGATGGCACATTAAATTTTGATCTACAGGTATATTACATACAAATTTTTTGGCTGTCTCTCGCCAACATTGCCCGTGTATCATACACGCTGTTTTTGGTCCCATCTTGTGGCAAATGTGGACTCGTCAGTGAAGACGACTATATAAGCCACTTGTCAATCCAGTGCTCATTTGCTCAGGCATACACAAAGTGCCCCTCATTATTGACCGCACTCACTATCGGCTTTCCGATAATTCTCTTGCTTTTGAGGCCTCCTAAATGTAGGGAATGTTTCACCGTTGTATCTAATGCAGCCGACGATCTCACAATCAGCTTGCGTTCTCTGACGGTCGGCCCAGAAAAGTCATTTGCCTCCGATATTATTGACATCTCCTCATTTTTCATACTCACCTACAGACGGGCTTTCCGGTAAGCATCCTTTATACTGCGCTTCGTCCTATAGGCTTGAATAATTCTAATTACAGTTTTTAATAGCCTGTTCGTGGTTCTTTAAATTGCTCTCTGGGAAAAGTCGTTTAGGCTTAGCTAAACAATACACATTATTTGTTTTTTTAAAATGTGTGACATCGTCCAATCACACAAACGCCCCTAAATCTTTGCAGGAAAAAAAAAACTGGGTTACAACTGTTATTACCTTTTCATCACCGCTAAAGCATGAGAAAAAAACAACTGTGTAAGAATAACATTTTTACCTCATCTTTACAAAGGTGATAGTGTCACAGTGGCTTAGCTTGCTTTGCACTCTAGTAACATAATTGGGGCGCACAATATTTTTCATCTCGAGTTGATCGAGCGATTTTATGTATCTGTTCCTTTTATTTTGGTGTGATAGCCAGTGCAATTGACCATCGAAACAACATTAAATCAAGCCATCATATCACAAAATAACCACGCAATGAAAGTCGAAGCTTAGTTTTGAAACCATGCTAAACATTTTGCGAGCAGCATGAACGTGAACGGCGTCAATCAAATTTTAAAAGTTGCACTTCTTGCAGCAGAGCGCCATCTGTTGAATGCAGGAGTAACTTCATTGCTTATAGCGCCACACAATCACAGCAACACAAGAATAAAGCAAAAAACAAACGCATGGCCTTCAAGATGGTGGACGTGCGGCGTAGAAACGTGCCACGTGCCCGCCATCTTGTATGCCACGCAAATTGCCCACTGCGCCATTGGCGCGTCACTCGAAACGTTTGGGTGCCGCCATTCGACGGTGCATTTGTGTTTCGAGTTTGCCGCAGTGAACTTAGTTGGGGACACCTGCTGCGCAGGGCACGTTCGGCCGGTACGCTGGCTAATTGGCTGGTTTTAAACTTATAGTTGGTCGAGCATGCGCTGGAGCATGGGAACTGAGCAACTAGATGGCACTTCTGCGTCGATTTGTGCACTCGTTACGAGAGAAAACAAGAGTTTCTGGTTACAAAAATGATTTGTCGTGCATTTCGCGGGCCAAAACAAGCAACACTGTCATGCGAAATTTTCGCTGTTCTAACTCCGATGACTTTTTCCCAGGTAATGAACTCTCCTCCCAAATTAATGTCAGCTTTTCTTAAAAAAAAAGGTGGGTTCATCATGCGAGTAAATCCTGACGTGACGTGAAACTGCAACAATCATAACAAGTGTGAGCCTGATCACAGTAATAAAATCCTACTAATTCCCATAGCTGATATCTTTGCAAAAAATTGACTACGAGTGTCTATTACATTTACTGAGATAGCGTAAAGGTAATGGAATCTGTCGTTTTGCTAATACACCAATTATAAAAAAAAATGTAAACCAAAGTGCGTGAATACGCACTTTGGTTCTATTCTTTCATTCTGCAGCAAATGTAATTCGGTCGTCAATCTCGTGGGTGCAGGTTACCACCCTTTCTCCCCACGCCGCAAGAGAAACATAAAAATCAAGTAATTTTCATCTGCAGTTTCGGCTAGCTTGAAAATCTGAAAAAAAAAAAGCTGTAAGTCCTCGTAAAATTAAACAGCTATCAAAGCGTGGTATGTGCCTGTATGTCGGAGGTACAATTTTGTTTTAGTTCATAAATTAAAGATTGCTTGGCATCTGGCACTTCTTTATGTTGCGACACTAAATGTTGCATTGGCTGCAGGACACTGTAACGAAAGTTTGTTTCACAGCAGCGCTAGATTGGTGCGCCGAAGAGCACGAGCATTGTAGCAGACGACGCAGAGCCACGCCTACAGCCACTGCTGTGCCTGCGCAAATTTCCTTCGATGCGCGGCCGCGCTGCCGGCAGTAGCCCATTGCGAAGCGCGGCCATGCGCTCGCGCGTTCACCCTAGCAGAGGATAGCACTGTACACCGACGACAATGTCAGTGCTCGTGTCAACTCGGAGATTGTTGGCTGTGTAGGCACTGCTTCTTCAATCTTGGTGCCGTCGGACTCCTCCGTAACTTGATTTCGTCATCGGTCAATTCTACTCACAGCTTGAGGTTTTTGTCAGCATCGGCGAAGCCCTCAAGGACTATTCCGGCTGGAATCCAAACACCGGTAATGTGCAGATCGTCAAAAGCAAACGTTCGCGAATGGAAGTTCGTCGCACAGGTTGTCCACTGCAAGCCATCTCAACATCCAGTATGAAGATCGCGTGGCGAAAACAGTTCCGGAGAGTCTGTTGCATAACCGCCTTCCACGAGTCTCCAAACATGCCGACCATAGGTCAACAGCGTAGCCTTTCCCACCGTCTTGAAACAGGCTGCACAGCACCATAACAATAATAACAGCACCATGCGGCCTAAGCTACGGCTGGCAACGCTTTGGCGTATGCTGGATTGCGGCATTTTCGGTTTCGAGGGTACGGCAGCCACGGCGCGTTGGGTTCGAAGATCTGAACAACCAAAAGGGTGGCATCGATAGTGACTTGAATCTGCGGTTCCGGTCCAGAAAATCGGATGACTAAAACTATAAATGTCTGGTATTTTTAAATATTTTTAGATATTTACTCTATGGGAAACTTGACGGTGCGACAGATGAGTCCGGGAAATCAGGCATGTTGTTTAAGCAGTAGTGAAAAGATGGGGAAAGCAAGCGGGAAACAGCGCAAACAAACTTGTGGATTATTCCACATGATCATATATACCAGGTGTCCCGTCTGTGATAAAAATTTTGAGAAAAATCATATTCTCTAGGACGTTAGCATTCAAAAGCTTGTATTGCGGAAATTCCGGTGTTGGTGTCATTTGTTGTGAGCGAAAAATCATCTTGTGCGTGAGTGATAAATCGAGAAAGATGCAGATAAAGTTAATGATAATAATAATTCCGGGTCTGAGTGAGGATAACTCGGGTCGTTTGTGTGGCAAGCAAATGTTCTACCACACAGCCACCCGCCTGCATGGGAATACAGTGTAAACAACTTTACTTGGAAATGCAGTGAAAGTAACTACAATTGAACACGATTATCTCGAACCCACATATATTGAATTTTCGGGTATATCGAACTCATAAGTTATCCCCTTGAAATTCCTTTGTAAATGTATTGCAGTTTGCACGTTTATATCGAACGGTATTTTTACCCGCCTTCAGATATATTGAACGCCGCGCAAGCTGGAAGGTGCACTTCGGCGCTCGCCGCGCCCTGCGATCTCCCCGGCAGCGCGGCTCCGCACGCGAGTTGGAAGGCGCTTTGACAATTAGCACTCGCTCACCCAGCGACCTCCGCCCGGCACCACACCTCCGTCAAAACCCGAAACTTTGAAAAACATGTGCAAATGGCATTATTTTATGGTTCAACGTAAGTGAAGGCAACTTGAAATAGTGGTTACCAAAATTAGACTTGTTAGGTGTTAACCTATAAAATATGTGACGTTTTAAAATTTACTTAGAACATATGAACTGTTAAGCTTTTAAACTTAACTAAAGATGAATGGATGTGAGGGTAATGTGTTCATTTAACATTGAGGTGAGGCTTCGCAACCATGGGAATTTTTTTCTGGATAGATGTAATCTAGCTATAGCACTCCTGCACTGTAGCGAAACCACCTTTACAGGGGTTCCATGCAGACTAATATGTATACATTTACGTTAATTTAGAATACTTTCAAACATCCAATAATTGAAACTTCAATCAGGGGGAATTAGAATATTGTAATATTCATTTTGATATTGAAGTGTGCTAATATTTGCATAAGCCTATTCGTCTAAGATTGCATATTTTATTGCATAACCAAACATGGTGTCAGTGGCATGGTAGCTTACAAGGGAAACATATTACAAGTTCGGCTATGAAAGCAACCAAGCCGATGGTGTACACTATTGTGGAACTAGCTAGACAGGAATAAATGCCTACTGTTGTAGCTTAGCAGGCAGAATATTGTGCTACTAAGCCCAGGACCACAGGTTTGGTTTCATGCCGCAGCAGCCACATTGCAATGGGAGCAATACACAAGAACACTCATGTATTTGGGTGCGCATTAAAGAACACCAGGTGGTTGAAATAAATTTGGAGTTTCTCGCTTATGCTTTGCCTCGAAGTATATTAGGATTATGGTTTATAAAACTAAAGGTACCTGGTTCGATCCCGGGTTTCGGCACCATGTGTGGTACCTCAAGGTCTGCCGGCTGCCAGGCTGTGGTGCAGGACAAGAGATGGCACATCCAAAAGGAACGCTGTTTAATGGAAGGATGAAAGAAAAAGAACAGATAACTTCGTGCCCTAAAACGAGTGGCAGCTCGTGAGAAGCAATGAACGACGGCTGTTAGGCTGATAAAAAGGAAGCTTCCACGATTCCTGCAATTAAGACTCGGACAAACATCTCCAAAAGAATGACAGATGAAAGCACTGATCGATGTCCTCTTTTGTTGTTCTTTCACCCTTTCACATCCAGTGCGGTTTGTTCCCATCTTAATCATGCTCCAACCAGCAGGTGCCCTTCTGCTGTCCATCTCGCAATTATTATTATCATAGAAGGTGAGACTGGAAAGAAGACACCCACCCGATTGTAGCATGAAGCCACGAGAAAATCTATACGCATTTCTCAAAAATAAAGCCTCTTAGTTGCTGAAAAATTCGTCCTGGTTTGGGGTACAAACCCGGGAGCAACGCCTATCCAGGGCGGTCGCTCTGCCAATTGAGCTAACCAGGAAGCTAGCAATTGACAGCCCGAAGGCGAATTCATCGACAGCTCGAAGCACATGGACACAAGTATTGCAAAGCAGTTCTGCGGAAACCCGCAAGGTGGCGGAATACTTGTCTTTGCAATACTTGTGTCCATGTGCTTCAATATGTTGATGAATTTGCTCTCGCGCTGTAATTTACTAGCTTCCTGGTATCTCAATTGGCAGAGTGACCGGCCTGGATAGGCGTTAATCCCGAGTTCGCACCCCGGACCAAAACGAATTTTTCGAAAACTGCAGACTTTCTTTCTGAGAAATCTGTATGAATTTTCTTGTGGCTTCCTGCTACAATCGGGTGGTTGTCTTTTTACCCTTCTGCCACCTTGAGGGTCTCTGCAGAACTCATTTGCAAGGTGGGACTGTTGCATGTGAGTGTTAGGCAGTTCTAAATCACTTGTAAAAGTCGTATATATGCTATGACAAATGAGCTGTTAAGGCTAGCATGTTGGCATACTTCCCGTAGCGCAAAAATACGTGACAAAGGACAAGGGATGAAAATTCTGTGCAATATATTTTTGTGCTACGGGATCAGTTATATATTACCAACTCGCCCAACTTCATAATCTTGGCATACTTGTCTTAGCAACCACTGCATGTAACACCTCGGTGGTGCAGCCCATTCCCAGGGTGAGCTTGGACCCAGCACGGAGGCCCAAGGAGGGCCTGGTGCGCACAGGACACCAGCTGGGGTCTGGCCATTCATCTCTGGCAGCTGCTGCATCCCAAGAGAAGGACATCAATCTGGTGCCAGCCGAGTACTCAAGCGAAGATTTCGGTGCCAAGATCCTTTCAGAAAAGGTTCTTACTTCTTTTTTCAGCTGGGCCATTTCGGAAAGAGGCTTAACTTGTCAGCATTAGTGTATGTGGCAAAGTGAGAACAATAGACAGTTCTAACCACACACATAGAAATGTTCAAGTAAACATCATCTCTTCTTGCATAGCGCCATGCTGATGTTTTCAGTCACATTTACCGTCACCAGCAAAGTTCATCATTTGAATCTCATTATTCTGCTGAATCTTCAGAACAAATTTGAACATTGAACATCATTTATATATGGAGGAAAAAAGATGCATAATTTCCCTGTGGGAGGCAAGGACTATAGGCTAAAGAGCCTGACGAGGTCTCGACCTCCTGATAACTAATACAGTCTACATCTGTAACATAATAGTCAAACATAATTAGTGTGTACGCGCTTTAGGAGAACTAACGGTTAAAACCCAGTTACGATGAATTTTCAATAGTCTCATAAACATTAATGCATTGGCAGACTGCTTAAGCCATAATGTTCTGCTTATCCCTACCGATTAGTGCATACTAACTACATACCTCGATAACATTTTGTGCCAGAAAATTTTACTGTGCGGCTGAACTTGCAGATGCCACAATGTGCCATGAACGGTTTGTCATGTTAAGTGCGGAGATCAGGCGATCAGTTATTCTGACTTCCGTGTGATAGCGACGATGACTTTGCAGGTAATCATAGGGAAAAAGCAAAGGCAAGGTGGCAACTACAAAGAAACGCGCAGGTATGGCTTATGATCGAAAAGCTTCATCACAGTAAGCATTTTCGGCTATCCGCTCGGGCACAAGAGTCACATAGCGCCACTTTAACCATATTGAACGCTTTTAGTAGACAACTACCTGAACACGCTAGGCCCTCAATTGCTTCCACTTGGTTGTGCGGGACCGTTTTCAAGCGTGCAGCCCTTTACAGAAACGCAAGCAGCTCGCTGTCACGGAGTTTCGTGTTGCAGGTCACGGACATCGAAATACTTTCCAGTATTGACACTAACAAGCGCACGGTATAGTAATTGTAGCGCTGTTGTAACCATACTACACCTTTTTATTCAGCGAGAGCCCGAATGCGCCTCCTTCTGCTGCCAGGACTTCTAGAGCATCATGAAAAGTGCATTGCTTGCGGAAAGCTCATTGCTGTCGCATTAATCCAAAAGTTTACTCGCTGCACCTGTGCATGGCCTGAAGCAAAGTGGGCGTACTCTAGAGCAAGTGGATCGATAGTCACTGTGTGCGCCGGGTAGGAGAAGCGATGCACATCATGCAGTAAACTATTTGGCGCTCTGCTACCTTACCGTGTTGAAAAAAAAAAAACTGCATCAGTTCTCGCTTAGGAGCAGACTGCAAAACAACTGTAGCTCAGACCTTGCAGTAGTTTCGAAATGCTCCTTGGCTTCGCCACCGCGTGCTAGAGGATCGTTTTGCAAAAGTGACAGAATCTTTTCTGCTTTTTGGCCAAAAGGAAGAAATGGCTTTGCAGTGGGCACTTTAGGCAATATTTCAGGTGGCAAGGAATTTATTCTTTTGTTGGTGATGATGGCGCATGTCAGAAGATGCGAATTTGTTGCTGGTTAATGTGTAGTACGTTTAGTGTCTAGTTATGCCGTCATACCGGGCAGGTACATATTAACGAGGTTTCACTGTATATAGATTTACACATCAGTAGCATACACATATACACAGTGGTGACATACTTTACACATATTTTATACATTTCACTACTATAAAATAGTATTCTGAGAACTGTGGTTATATGGGTTTGTTAGCAGGCATTGTACATGCCTTTTTCAACATCACAGCAACTAGACAGTGTGAGAAGACCGCACAACACAGGCATTGACATATGGATGCATACTACCTGAAGGCGTCCCGTATGCCATAAAGTGACCCTCGCTATGCATGACAAAGAGGGAATTTTAAGGACTAGTTTTCTTTTTTTTTTTTTAAGTGACGTTTAATAAAGAACTAACAGACTATAAGGCCAAAGAAAGTATGGATGTTGTTATTTCTACTAACCGGGATATGGTTATGCAAAGTGTATATTCAGTTAATGGTGATTCAGTTGACACTGCACACAGTGCACAGGATCGCAAGACAACAAAAAGCTCCGACTCAGCCCCACAACGTCGTCTTCAATCATTTGGTGTCATTTAGGCGCCCATGCCAAAGGTACCTTTCTATACCCGTGACATTACCTCGGCCGGCACAGCACCGTCGCGGTGTTTGTTATGGTTAGAAACTCATGTCACTTTTGTGGGGCTCCGGGTGAGAAATAATGCACAGTGTCAGTTCTGGATGTAACGGTCGATTTCATAGTTGGGGAAATTTCATAGGGGGACAGCTGTCACCTGATCGAGAACTCGCTAGGGCCCAACATATGATAATAAAAGTTTCTCGGAGAGGTTTACACAATGGGATAAGAGCCTCAGTAGCATAAGAGAGCCTGAAGGAAAAACTGCATCTCTATGTTGACAGTCATAGAGCGACTTTTGTCCAGTCTGGGACGATGAGAACTGAGTGCGGGCTACTGTACGTGCAATGAGAGCACGGGTGATGGTATCTTGAGCGTATGGAGTGGTGGATGGAACGTAAGTGGTTGGAACGTCTAGTGGCTAAGGTACTCGGCTGCTGATCCGCAGGTCGCTGGATCAAATCCCGGCTGCGGCGGCTGCATTTCCGATGGAGGCAGAATGTTGTAGTCCCGTGTGCTCAGATTTGGGTGCACATTAAAAAACCCCAGGTGTTGAAATTTCTGGAGCCCTCCCCTACGGCGTCTCTCATAATCATATAGTGGTTTTGGGATGTTAATCCGCACATATAAATCAATCAGTGCCATGGCTTCTTGCATTGGTTCAATGCTCCATTTGAGCAGGGGTTAAACTGAGCCTACACAGGTGGTGACGTGGAAGCGGAAATCATGGATGCAAAAGAATGTTTTTAGTCTTCATCCCAGAAAAAAAATGTTCTTTTTGAGGAGATTCGTGAGGTCCCTAACGATTTCCACGAAGTGGATGACAAAACAGCGGAAAATATGAGCAGACCCTCAGAAAGCTGTACACGTGGGACTGGGGCAGTACGGACATTGTCAGGGTCTGGTTAATACCAGCAGCGTCAACAAGGGTGGCCAAGTAATCTGACGGCGTCCAAAAATGCACTTCCACTCGTTAAGCTGGAGGCCACCACAAAAAAAATCAATAATGGCCGACAGGCATGGAAGATGGCTTTCAAAGGTAGGTGAGAAAACAATCACATTGTCCAAATAGCATAGACACGTACAGTGCAGTCCACTTATAACGATACCACATATAACGATATATCGGTTATAACGATGGGTCGACTTAGCAGTCTCATTTTATGCATTGGGGCTATGGGGAAAAAAACCATATATAACGATATGTTATCCACCGCATATCGGATACAACGATGAAAAGTTTGCCGTGGACGGCATGTTTCATTCAGAATAATCGTAACATTTAGATTGATAAATTCCTCTGAAACGAACTATGCCGAGACAAGACGAAAAGTTAGCGTAGGCGAGTACGTATTTGCCGCCACTGCAGCACAGCGCCGGCAGCGCGTCCCGGCCGTTCAGAAAGCCGAGGAGAGCATCGCGAGTTGGCGCGACGCGCTACAGATGGCGCCAGCTGTGTCACGTTTTGCGCCTCGCCGCGCGTCGACCGCGGAGAGGCTGAGAGAATTTAAAAAAAAAAAATGCGAAAAGCAAAGCGTCGCGCTATGCGGCTCCCCGCCTTCTACAACGGCAAGCCGGCAAGCTACTCGTAGCTTGCCGAACGAAAGCGATAAGAGAGAGAAAATAAAAAAAGCGAAAAGCAAAGCGGCGCGGCGGCATCGGGGCGGGGCCTCGTTGGCATTCCGGCTGTGTACCTCTGGCTGTGCTTTCTTCCTCCCACTGCTCCCACCCCGCCGTCGGTCAGTCTCTCTTCCTCAGCGAACCCGTGATGCGTTCTTCGGAGTAAGAAATAAAGTCGTGTTTTTGACATCCTACTATCTACAATATTTATTAATTGGTGAAAATAGCGAAATGAAGCCTGGAGCTACAAAAGGTACGTCCGGCGACGATTTTTTGGCGGCAGTCCAGATATAACGATCACCGGTTATAACGATCATATTTTTAGGTTTTCTCGATATCGTTATAAGTGGACTGCACTGTATACCATTTAAAACGGCGGAGGAGAAAGTATATCATGCATTCAAAAGTTGCAAGTGCATCGTGCAACCAAAAAGGCGGGAATTTAAATTAATAAATGCTGTCAGGTGTGATGAATATTTCCTTTTTGCAGTCGCAGTCATAGACAAAAATTTGCTAGTATCGAGATGAGAGGTCAACCGAAGAGAAATACACTGCACCATGGAGGCAGTTGATGACATTAATACGAGGTAGAGGATAGACATCCTTCTTGGTGATTTGATTGAGGTAGCGATAGTCGACAAAAAACCTCCAGCAGTTGTCCTTCGTTTTAACAAGCACGACAGGTGATGCCCAAATACTTGAGAAAGTCTTTAGGATGTTTTTGTTTAGCATTTTCTCTACCTCCTCCTATATAGTTTGGCACTCTAAGTGAGACACATGGTAAGGCCGCTTAGGAAAAGGACTGGGGTCGTCAATGTATGGTAGGATACAACTCTTGAGCAGCCCAGGAGACACTCGTTCAAGCAATATAGCCATATGGAGAGGTTACACTTTTACAACCTGGAGTGCATTAGGCTCATTCAAAAAAGAGTGCGCCCAGAACTGCGAAAATGAAAGAAAGCAGAGGCATCAAGATTTCTGTTAGGAAATTATATCTGGTGGGGGACGTCTTAGGGGTGTCATAATTGGCAAGCACCAAAACTATTATCGTTTGGCCATTAAAAAAGATACAGCCAGATTTAAAGAACATGCGAAAAGCTGTTCGGCCAGATATTTTCACATGGCATCAAAGGATACCAATTCATTCTACGGCCTGTGCCAGAAGGACGCTGAAACTTGGTGTAAATTCAATGAAGCCCAGTTGAATGGCGAACCATTTGTTCATTCATAAAGAACACCTTTCAGCATCTGGTATTGAGGCTGTTGAGCCAAGTTATCCGTAATGAGCTCATCAAATATTTCTTGCTAAATGCCTCTGTAGGAAACCTCAAAACCCTAACGAGTCTTTGAATTGTCACGTGGGTGCTCGCTTCGAAAAACGTTTTCCTCAGACAACAAACACTGAAAATATGCACTCTTGATGCTGTGCTCACTTTTAATAATGGCAATATAGCCCATGTCAATGTGCTGAAATCCTTTGGAATTTCACCAGAGCACTGCACAGTGCAGGGCCTACGCATTCTTGAAATGCATCGACAGTACTTTACTGATAGGGCTCCACAGCAGGTGACGAAGAAGGCTCCCCCAGGCAAGACGTTTCCACACAAAAAGATGAATTTATATCGGTGATGAGTATCTGGATGGTGCCTATTGAACAGGCCCGTTGATTTGCTGTTATGTCGTTATACTTATGAAATAATGCTTATTCTAAACTTTAGGTGCAATTATCTCAAAACATGCTTTTTTTGTACTTATGTTCCTTTATCTCAGCAGCCAAATAATCTAGAGTCATAAATTTGAGCCAGCATTTAAATAACATAATAGGCAATATGCCAAAGCAGAATTATTATTGTGTGAGGAAGTGTTTTTCTTCAACACGACATCTAATACCTATTGCCTAGTGTTAATTAGTTATCCAAAGTAAAAAAAAATAGCAAAAATATAATGTTACAATTTCCAGCACTAAATTTTTGTCATTAAAAAGAAGGGCTTACGATCATAATTATAGTAAAATAATTACTCAAACTGTTATAGTTAAGGAGAAAAAGATGCATGAACCTTACCCAAAATATATGGCGGGTATAGGGCTTACCCTGTTCCCTTAAAGGAGCCCTGAAACACTTTTTTGAGTAACCATAGGATTAATTCACTGCGAAAGCGTATTAACTTGCAAATTAAATGCCGCAAAAATTTTAAGAATTCGTCCAGTGCGAGCGTACTCTCTGCAATCGCATTCTGTCTTCTCTCGTCCCGGCGAAGGCCCTGGAAGCTAAGCAGGGAGGGGCAAACAAAAAAACGTCATGCGCTCCTCATGACCTTGAGCACTTTTTTCTTTTTTTTTATTTGAATATGCAACTTTTTCAGTGCGATCGTGCGCGCACACGTGGACAAGGGACAACTTCTTGTGGCGATCTCTGTAACAACCAAGTGCACCATGTTCAAATCAGCCAATGGCTGATAGATGAGTAATCTACGAGTGATTTTTAACCGTTTTCCGTCATTTGTCAAAGGAAGAGAAAGCAATTTTTAGCTGACTTTGATAATTTATTGTGAATTCGAGGCTGCGTGCTATGCTATAACATTCGTCTTGCGTGTTCTCGGGAGCTTATACTACCAATCGGCAGCATTTTCTGGCCGTGCTCTAAAAGTATTGCAGGGCCTTTTTAAGCTGGTCGAGTTAATGCTACAACGCGAATTCAGGAAAACGGGGCAGCTCAGACTCTGCCTCACTACAACATTGTCGTTTTCATCCATTTGGTGTCGTTTTGGCGCCTGTGCCAGAGGTCCTTTTTTTGCTTGTGACAGTATAAATGTGAAGAAAGAAAACTGGACAAAAAAATGACTTGCCACTGGCAGAGACCAAGCATGCGGTTATTGATCCACTGTCAACTCGTACAAAAGATTACATGCTTCATGATGCTAGCAGGCCAAAAAAGCGTTCTACACTCAATGTCATGCGTACTGACCGCACTAATAACGCTCACAGCTGTAGATGCACATATGAGCACCATAAAGTGGACGGGGGATAATCGCCACTGTAGCTAAGTTAGTAGAGTATCACATTTCATTCGAATGTCACAGCTTTCGTCCATGTCTTTGGCAAATCTACTTTTTGCCTACTTTTTTTTATTTTAATGTCGCAGTTGCCACATATAACAACTCTCATACATAACAACTTACATGCTTCGTGATGCTAGCAGCCCAAATAAGCTTTGTACATTCAACGTCATGGCTACTAAAGGCGCTAATAACACTCGCAGCTGTAGATGCACCTATAAGCAACATAAAGTGGATGGGGGATAATCATCACTGTAGCTAAGTTAGTAGAGTGTCAGACATTTCATTCAAATGTCACAGCTTTGGTCCATGTCTTCGGCAAATCTACTTTTCGGCCACTTTTTTTTAAAATTTTATATTGCAGTTGCCACATATAACAACTCTCATCCCCGCAGGGGCGCCTGTGAAAGCAGGCGTTTGGTGTGTAGCGACACCACGGACCAGAGCTAACGGGCGGGTTTGGGCTCCCTCCCACGCCTAGCCATGCGTGGCTTTGCCATGTCCGGGGAAAAGGGGATCCTGGGGGTTGAGCTGACACTGGGTGATTGGACCTTTAAAGCCCCCCCGGCAGAGGCAACACACCCCTTTGGCCCCGGCTTCACGTAGATGGCACCCCCGTATTGACCCGCCTGGGGGGAATTGGCAGTCGCCTTTTCCTGTCTCCCCCTCACATCTTCGTCTTTTCTCTTACTTTAAATCTTTCCTGTCCTCTACTCTCTTTCATTGACTTCCATGTTTCCTGTCGGCAAGGGTTAACCCTGTGTGGCTATCCTACCTTGGATACAGCATATTCGGTTATAGTGGTGGTGTACAGCTGGCGTCTGCAGGGCCTGTGCTTTCAGACCCTGCAATCTTAGGCCCAGGATATGAAGCATTGAGAATAGCAAGTGGTGACCTCCTGTTAGAGCTCCGCGACCAGAAACAATATGAAAAACTGTCTAATCTAGTGAAATTTGGAGATACCAAATTAATAGTAACCCCACACCGAACCATGAACACCACCCGTGGCGTTGTTTCAGATGATGACCTGTTAAGGCTGACGGAGGCTGAACTCCTGGAGGGTTTCAGTGAACAGAATGTCATCAACGTGAAACGAATTAGGATGAGGCGTGATGGCATAGAAGTCCAGACTAAGCACCTGATACTTTCAATTCAAGTGTACTGCCAAACTCCGTTGAGGCTGGGTACATCAGGCTTCGAGTGAGGCCATATATACCAAACCATTTCCGAAGTTTCAAATGCCAGCGGTTTGGCCACAGTTCACAGAACTGCCGAGGCCGCCTAACTTGCGCCAAATGCAGTGCTGAAGAACACACATCTGAAGCCTGTGAAAACTCTCTTCACTGTGCGAACTGTAATGGGGAGCATGCTGCATACTCACGGTCATGCCCATGCTGGAAAAAAGAAAAGGAAATTGTCACAATTAAAGTAAAACAAAACATTTCCTTTAAGGAGGCACGAAGGCAGGTGTCCTACCTACCAAAAACCAGCTTTGCCGAAGTGGCACGTCAGGGGGCAGCGCCACGACGGCCTCCGGTGGCTGTCTGGCACACGCGTAGTGAGCCGGCGGTGACACCATCCGTCCCCTCGGCGGTTGCGGCCAGTGCTGCTTCGCCATCCAAGAAGGACCCACCAACCTCCGGGCTGGGGGCCGCGAAGGCCTCGTCTTTTGAGGTGAGGCCCTCAAAACAAATGCAGCGCTCGCAAGAGCACATGTCCAGTGCCTCGCAAGAGGCAATGGACACAACACCGAGCGTGAGGGCGCAGCAAGCGCCTAAGGATCGGCGCGACTCAGTCGACCGATCCAAAAAAGAAAAATCTTGTGTCACGGCCCCTGGAAAGGGTCCATGAGCTAATTTTCCATTTTTGAGCACACAGCACAAAACACATCTAAAATGGACACACAGATTTTACAGTGGAATGTGAGAGGGCTTCTCCATAACCTTGATGATATTAGAGAACTCCTTAATAAACATACTCCAAAGGTGCTGTGTGTTCAGGAAACACATCTCAAGTCCACACAAACAAACTTTCTAAAGCAATATGCCATCTTCCGCAAAGACCGTGACGACGCTGCCGCCTCGTCGGGCGGTGTCGCTGTAGTAGTTGATAAAAATGTTGCCTGTAAGCAATTAAACCTCCAAACTTCTCTTGAGGCAGTTGCTGTCCGAGCAGTGCTGTTCGGGAAGCAACTAACACTATTTACATTCCTCCGTGCTATCAACTTTTGAAGACACAACTTCAAAGCTTCATTGATGAACTTCCTCCGCCATATGTAGTCGTTGGTGATATAAATGCACATTATCCCCTATGGGGGGACTCCCGTTTGGATGCACGAGGACGCCTAATAGAACACTTTTTGTTTTCGTCAGGTGCATGTTTACTTAACAAAAAAGAATCAACATATTATAGCACTACGCACAACACATACTCTTCTATAGACCTGAGTATTGTCTCGAGTACACTAATTTCATATCTGAAGTGGTCTGTTCTCAAGAACCCCTTTGGGAGTGACCACTTCTCGATAATGTTGAAGCTAACTAAAGAAACATGCTCGCCTAACTTTCCTCGTTGGAACACCAAGTCAGCCAACTGGGAACTGTTCCGAGAAAACACATTTTTAGATGGAGATGACATTGTGCTGATTTTAATATAGACGATGCTGTGGCATACCTAACAAGTTTTATTATTGACGCTGCAGTCAAATATATTAAGCAAACTAACGGAATGACTAATAAGCGTCGCATTCCATAGTGGAACGACGATTGTTGGAAAGCACGCAGTAGTCAAAATAAAGCTTGGAGATTACTTTGAAAATACCCAACGGCTGAAAACCTCGTCAATTTCAAACAGGTGAAGTCACAAGCCAGAAGAACGCGTCATCTTGCAAAGAAAGAAAGTTGCAATAGGTATAGCTCTGGTATTTATTCTTATATTGACGAAACAAAGGTTCGGAATAGGGTAAACAAGTTAATGGGTTGGGAGTCGCACCCCCTACCCTTGGTAAATAGCCGAGGTGAGAGCCTGGAGGAGCAGGCGGACTGCCTAGGCGAACACTTTTAATATGTCTCAAGTGCATCAAACTACACAGAAACGGTCTTAAAATTCAAAGAACGTGAAGAATGCAGCCCTTTAAATGTAAACGTTCATCCAGTGAGACTTACAACTGCCCATTTACATTAGCTGAACTTAAGGCATCTCTTGCATGCTGCAACAACTCGGCGCCAGGTGTCAATCGTATAACGTAAAAAATGGTCAAGTACCTTCACCCCGAAGCACTAAAAACACTCTTAACCCTCTTCAATATCATGTGGGCAGCTGGGTATATTCCATTGTCATGAAAAGAAGCTATAGTCATCCCGGTACCTAAACAAGGCAAAGACCCGTCCTTGGCCGCCAGCTACAGGCCAAAAGCGCTAACAAGCTGTCTATGCAAACTATATGAGAAAATTATAAACCGGCGCTTAATCCACTTTCTAGAAAGTAACAGTATACTAGACCCTCTTCAGTGTGGTTTCAGAGAGGGGAGGTCGACAATAGACCACCTTGTTCGCATAAAGACATACATCAGAGATGCATTTATTCATAAGCAGTTTGTACTTTCGGTATTCCTAGACTTGGAGAAGGCGTACGATACCACATGGCGATTCGGGATTCTACGCGATCTTGCCGCCATGGGCATCCATGGGAACATGCTAAA